>NC_088869.1:56324825-57066629 GCF_032884065.1 Artemia franciscana | reverse complement strand
ATTTGCATTAAAAAAAGAAAAAAAATCGCTAGATTTCAGTAATAAAAAAAAATTAAGTAATACTGATTATTTCATACTCTATAATGTGGGGGGGGGTCCTTGTACTATGGGTAAATTCTGCTCGCTTGAAGTTCCAGTGAACTTGAAGTTCTGCTCGCTCTTTACTTGTATTAAATAAAAAAAACAAGTTTTTTCAACTGAAAGTAAGGAGTGACATCAAAACTTAAAACGCACAGAAATTACTTTGTACATGAAAGAGGCTGCTTCCTCATCAACGCCCCGCTCTTTACGCTAAAGTTTGACGCTTTCTCTCAATTCTTCTTTCTAAAACAGTAAAAAACTTTAGCGTAAAGAGCGGGGCGTTGATGAGGAAGCAGCCTCTTTCATGTACGAAGTAATTTCTGTGCGTTTTAAGTTTTGATGTCACTCCTTACTTTCAGTTGAAAAAACTTGTTTTTTTTTATTTAATTTCTGAACGTTTTTGAATCAATGCATGTTTTGATTTTGGCTCTCCGCAGAGGAATAATCAAAACGAAAATTGCATATTTTTTTTTTTGGCTCAATGGCTTTCTCATAACTTTGATCGAATGATTTTGAGAAAAAAAGAGCGGGGGACGAAGCCTAGTTGCCCCCCGATTTTTTGGTTAAATTAAAAAGGCAACTAGAACTTTTAATTTTTTACGAATCTTTTTATTGGTAAAAGATTTACGTAACTTATAAATTAGCTTACGTAAAGAACTTTTGTATTCTCATGTTTTTATTACATATATGAGGGGATTCGAACCATCGTCAGTACCTCGCTCTTTACACTAAAGCTTAAATTTTATCCAATTCATTAAGAATGACCCCCTGAATCACAAAAGCCGTAGAATAAGTAGTTGAAATTACCGAAAATACTTTAGCGTAAAGAGCGAGGTATTAGAAGGAGGTGAGCCCCTCATATGGGTAATAATTTCTGTTTGTTTTAAGTTTTATTGCTGTTCCTTACTTCCAGCTGAAAAAGCTTTTTCACTTTTATTTTTTAATTGTTTTTTTTTTTTAAATAATGCTAGTAAATCCTGCTCTCCCTTCATGGAAATTTTCTTCTCCCATTACAAATTCTCGAAGGAAAGTTCCCCCAGCATATCCCCCTCTTCTCAACCCCTCCCCCAAACCAAAAAAATCCTCCTGAAAACGCCTGTATACTTCCCAATAACCATTACTATATGTAAGCACAGGTCAAAGTTTGTAACTTGTTGCCCCTCCCACGGGGACTGTGGGGGAGTAAGTCGTCCCCAAAGACATAGTTATAAGGTTTTTCGACTACGCTGAATAAAATGGCTATCTCAGAATTTTGATCCGTTGACTTTGGGAAAATAATTAGCGTGGGAGGGGGCCTAGGTGCCCTCCAATTTTTTTGGTCACTTAAAGAGGGCACTAGAACTTTTCATTTCCGTTAGAATGAGCCCCCTTGCAACATTCTAGGGCAACTGGGTCGATACGATCACCCCAGGGAAAATGAAAAAAAAAAAACAAAAAAAACAAATAAACACGCATCCGTGATCTGCCTTCTGGCAAAAAATGCAAAATTCCACATTTTTGTAGATAGGAGCTCGAAACTTCTACAGTAGGGTTCTCTGATACGCTGAATCTGATGGTGTGATTTTCGTTAAGATTCTATGACTTTTAGGGGGCGTTTCCCCCTATTTTCTAAAATAACGCAAATTTTCTCAGGCTCGTAACTTTTGATGGGTAAGACTAAACTTGATGAAACTTATATATTTAAAACCAGCATTAAAATGCGATTCTTTTGATGTAGCTATTGAAAATTCCATTTTTTAGAGTTTTGGTTACTATTGAGCCGGGTCGCTCCTTACTACAGTTCGTTACCACGAACTGTTTGAAAAAAAAAAAAAAAAAAAAAAAAACACGATTAAAATTTGGTGTGATGTAGTGTAATGTTTTGCTTGATTATCATTAATGAGTGTTACACAGTTATTTTTTCCTTATGTCTCACATGGATTTGTGATATTGTTATTTATTGCAACTGAGAAGCCCATTGCTTCTCTTTTTTTTAAATTTCAATTACAACTAAAGCACCCTCTTGGGTGCCTAATCGATGAAGTCCATTTTTATATGTTGTAAATTCGAGTGTCAAATCACCTGTTCTACTTTTTGAACTTGTCCCTAACCCGATTGGGTTAAATCCATATCAAAATGTGATTCGTCATATTACAGGATTCTAAATATTAAAGCAAAACAAATTGCAGGATAGTGTCCAATCAGATGATTAGTAGACTAAAAAAAAGAGCCACCAGAGTATTTTCTTTTTAATATTGATCATTTTTACTTTTGAACTTAATCAGTTGAGTTATGATTAATAGCCCAATTGATCAAATTGGGCTATTTGATAGCCCAATTTGATAGCCAGTGTTTTAAGCAAAAAACAATATAGATCTGCCAAGGATAAAAGCTTGTTCATACAAAAATTAAAAAAAAAAAATTTTTTTTCTGTAGTAACTTGTAATCTTTATATTTTTCTTTTTACTGTCTTGTTAAATATCTCCTGGATATTTTTAGTCTTTACATGGACGTTTTGCATTTAAAATCAAATTCATTATATTTTAAAGCACTTTCAAGAAGATATGAAAAGGGACTGAAAATTTGCTAGAATTAGCTAGAAAATTAGCTAATTTTTATGAAAATTGCGCAATAAAGAAAGCTTATAAATTACTTTATATTGGGGGATTATATCTGCCCCATAATTATTTGTTAGTGATTTTCTTATTATCTCTTTCTTGTTACAATTTTTTGGGACAAATACATGTTTTTGTTGCATATTTTTTAGGACCAGTAGGAACTCTTTTCAATTACTATTTTGTTGCAGATTTTGGAACAGCTGGGATCTGAGCCCGATACGTAAACTGGCTGAAGTAGTTAAGAAACCTGTAACCAGGTTAGTACAAATTTGCATCTGTTAATGTTCTACATTTTTTTTTTTAAAGTCTTTTCTCTATATCTCCAATTTTATATAGAACCCATAAGTAGCCAAAAACTATATTTTTTTAAGATGCTTCTATGATTATTATTTTACGCCTTTTCTTCTTCTTCTCTGGGTCGTCCCAAACGTGCAGAAATGCATCGAAACATGTTTGATGTTGGGCTTCCTATGTGTAGTTATATTCCTTCCCTATAGCATCCTTATTGTATGTATTTTTAGTTTAGTGTTTGATTTTAATATTATTACTATCTAAACTATTATTTTAGTGTTTTTATTTTATGCATATACAAATTCAAGAGCACAAGTCATAAAAACATATGTAAAGTCAAAAAGAAAATTTGAAACAAAGAAAAAAAATAGTCAAAAACTAAATACACCCTGATTCATCCCAAATGTGATTTTTCAAGTCGTCCTGAAAAGGTCCTAAACATATAGTAATGCATCCTGACATCTTATATTAAATTCCCGCATTTTAGTAGTATCCCCTCTGTGTTATTAACAACAGTCCTACCCCGATGTACTATTGGAGCTGCTAAGACCTTATTTGGCATCATTCCAAGAATGTGTAAACCGTTTTCCGAGAATTTTGCGATTTTCAAGAATAATGTGTTATCTGGTAGTGCATAATCTTTCATGTTGTCGGTGAAATAATAAAATACGTTCTCTGACAGCTCTCACATCTGGTCCTTTGAGATAACAACTGAGCCAAGAGCATTTTTAACTTCTAAGCAGTTTACAATGATTTTATGAAATTTATGGTAGATATATAAATCGAACGTGAGACCCATTATTTCCTACTCGACTGAGCCAAAAAGTCATTGATGATATTATGTTCTTAGAAATAGATTCTAGGTAATCAATGTATTGTTTCTGAGATGTTAGCCAACTGATGTTAAGCGTCACTGTATTATAACAAGCTATTTGCATAGTCGATTTCTCATTTGGATAGATGGTAAATACAATCAGTGATTTTTTTTTCTGGGCACCTTTTTTGGTATTGCTCCGAGAATATGCATAACACGGTGATTTGAGATGCTTGCTGGAAAGACACATTCTTTCGATGGGCAATGATATTTGTTTTGAGCTCAAAAAATTGTAATGACTATAACTGGGCAAGTATCATTTTTGTAATGTAATGGTCTTGAGCACTGATTATTTATTATCGGTATCGTTTATTGATAATCTATTATTGATTACTGATTTTTGATTATCTTACAAGTTTTAGGAACCAGATTTTTTTTAACGTGGATGTTTTTTGTTCTGAAAACTAAAGCCCAAGTTTATTAAATACTCAAAAATTATTAATCAAATCAGAGTTGCTTTAAACGTGGATGTTCTTACCTCTCAAATCTAAAACACGAGTTTATTAAATACTCAAGGATTATGAATAAAATGAGATGTATTTTAAACGTAAATGTCCTTATTTCTGAAAACTAAAACCCAAGTTTATTAAATACTCAAATATTATTAATAAAGTCAGATGTATTTTCATCGTGGATGTTCTTATTGCTGAAAGATAAAACCCAAGTTTCTTAAATCCTCAAATATTATTAATAAAATCAGATGTATCTTACTTGTGTTTTTTTCTTATTTCTGAAAACTAAAACCCAAGTTTATTAAATACTCAAATACTATTAATAAAATCAGATCCGTTTTAAACATGGATGTTCTTACTTCTGAAAACTAAAACTCAAGTTTAATAAATACTCAAATATTATTAGTAAAATCAGATGTATTTTAAACATGAGTGTCCCTTTTTCTGAAAACTAAAACCCAGGTTTATTAAATACTCAAATATTATTGATAAAATCATATGTAATTTAAACGTGGATATTGTTATTTCTGAAAACTAAAACCCAAGTTTATTAAATACTCGTATATTACTAATAAAGTAAGATTTATTTTAAACGTGAATTTTCTTATTTCTGTAAACTAAAACCCAAGTTTGTTAAATACTCAAATATTATTAATAAATTAAATGTGTTTTAAACGTGGATGTTCATATTTCTGAAAACCAAAACCCAAGCCTATTAAATACTCAATGATTATGAATAAAACCAGATGTATTTTAAACGTAGATGTTCTTATTTCTGAAAATTAAAACTCAAGTTTATTTAATGTTAAAGCATTTTTAATAACATCAGATGTATCTTAAACGTGGATATTCTTATTTCTGAAAATCAAATCACAAGTTTATTAAATACTCAAATTTTTTTAATAAAATCAGATGTATCTTAAACATTGATGTTATTATTTCTGAAAACTGAAGTCCATGCTTATTAAAATGCTGATTTATTATTAGTAAAATTAGATGTATTTTAAATATGGATATTCTTATTGCTGAAAATTAAAACCCATGTTTATTAAATACTCAAATATTATTAATAAAATAGATGTATTTTAAAGTGGATGTTCTTATTTCTGAAAGTAAAACTTAAGTTTATTAAATACTCAAATATTACTAATAAAATTTGATGTCTTATAAATGTGTTTGTTCTTATTTCTAGAAACTAAAACCCTAGTTTATTAAATATTCAAATATTATTAATAAAATCAGATGTATTTTAAATGTGGATGTTCCTATTTCTTAATGCTCCGATATTATTAATAAATCAGATATGTTATAAACATGGATGTTCTTACTTCTGAAAACTAAAACCCAATTTTATTAAACACTCGAATATATTCGAATTAATAAAATCAGATGAATTTAGACGTGAATGTCCTTATTTCTGAAAATTAAAACCCAAGTTTATTAAATACTCAAATAATATGAATAAAATCAGATGTATTTTAAACTTGGATGTTCTTATTTCTTAAAACTAAAACCCAAGTTTATTAAATAATCAAATATTAATAATAAAATCAGGTGTATTTTAAACTTGGATGTTCTTATTTCTAAAGACTAAAACCCAACTTTATTAAATGCTCAAATAATATTAATAAAGTCAGATGTACTTTAAACGTGGATGTTTTTATTTCTGAAAACTAAAACTCCAGTTTATTAAATATTAAATCATTGTTCATAAAATCAGATGAATCTTAAACGCGGATATTTTTATTTCTGAAAATCAAAACCACAAGTTCACTAAATACTCAAATATTATTAATACAATCAGATGTATTTTAAAGTGGATGTTCTTATTTCTGAAAGTAAAACTTAAGTTTATTAAATACTCAAATATTACTAATAAAATTTGATGTTTTATAAACGTGTTTGTTCTTATTTCTGAAAACTAAAACCCTAGTCTATTAAATATTCAAATATTATTAATAAAATCAGATGTATTTTAAATGTGGATGTTCCTATTTCTTGATGCTTCGATATTATTAATAAATCAGATATGTTATAAACATGGATGTTCTTACTTCTGAAACTAAAACCCAATTTTATTAAACGCTCGAATATATTCGAATTAATAAAATCAGATGTATTTTAAATGTGAATGTCCTTATTTCTGAAAATTTAAACCCAAGTTTATTAAATACTCAAATAATATTAATAAAGTCAGATGTATTTTAAACGTGGATGTTCTTATTTCTTAAAACTAAAACCCAAGTTTATTAAGTAATCAAATATTAATAATAAAATCAGGTGTATTTTAAACTTGGATGTTCTTATTTATAAAGACTAAAAACCAACTTTATTAAATGCTCAAATAATATTAATAAAGTCAGATTTAGTTTAAACGTGGATGTTCTTATTTCTGAAAACTAAAACTCAAGTTTATTAAATATTAAATCATTATTAATAAAATCAAATGTATCTTAATCGCGGGTATTCTTATTTCTGAAAATCAAAACCCAAGTTTATTAAATACTCAAATATTATCAGATGTATTTTAAACATTGATGTTATTTTTTCTGAAAACTAAAGTCCAAGCTTATAAAATGCTGTATTATTATTCGTAAAGTTAGCCGTATTTTAAACATAGATATTCTTATTGCTGAAATTAAAACCCGAGTTTATTAAATATTCAAATATTATTAATAAAATCAGATGAAATTTAAAGTGGATGTTCTTATTTCTGAAAGTAAAACTTAAGTTTATTAAATACTCAAATATCACTAATAAAATTTGATGTCTTATACTTATTCTGAAAGCTAAAACCATAGTTTATTAAATATTCAAATATTATTAATACAATCAGATGTATTTTAAATGTAGATGTTCCTATTTCTGAATACGTCGATATTATTAATAAATCAGATAGGTTATAAACGTGGATGTTCTTACTTTTGAAAACTAAAACCCAAGATTATTAAATACTCGAATATATTCGAATGAATAAAATCAGACGTGTTTTAAACGTTGATGTTCTGATTTCTGAAAACTTAACCCAAGTTTATTAAATACTCAATGATTATTGACAAAATCAGATTTATTTTAAACGTGGATGTTCTTATTTCTGAAAACTAATACACAAGTTTATTATATACTCAAATATTATTAATAGAATCACATACATTTTAAATGTGAATGTTCTTATTTCCGAAAACTAAAACCCAAGTTTATTAAACACACTAATGTTAATAATAAAATAATGTGTGTTTTAAACGTGGATGTTCATATTTCTGAAAACTAAAGCCCAATTTTATTAAATACTGAGATATTTTTAATAAAATCAGATGTTTTTTATACGTGGATGTTCTTAATTCTGTAAAGTAAAACCCTAGTCTATTAAATACTCAATTCTTACCAATAAAATCAGATATCTTCGTGTTAGTTCTTATTTCTGAAAACTAAAACCCTAGTTTAATCAATATTTAAATACTGTTAATAAAATCAGATTTATTTTAACCGTGGTTGTTCCTATTTTTGAAATATAAAACCCAAGTTTATTATACACTCAATATTAGTAATAAAATCAGATGTCTTATAAACGTGTTTGTTCTTATTTCTGAAAAATAAAACCCAAGTTTCTTAAAAACTCAAATACTATTAATAAATTCAGATGTATTTTAAACGTGTATGTTTTTATTTCTGAAAACTAAAACCCAAGTTTATTAAATACTAAAATATTATTTTAAGATCAGACTAAACGTAATGTTCTTACTTCTGAAAACTTAAACCCAAGTTTATTAAATACTCAAACATAATTCATAAAATAAGGTGTAATTCATAAAATAATATTTCATAATTCATAAAATAACATCTATGTTTTAAACATAGATGTTCATATTGCTGAAAACTAAAACCGAAGTGTATTAAATATTTAAATATAATTAATAAAATCATATATATTTTAAGCATGGATGTTCCTATATCTGAAAACCAAAACCCAAGTTTAGTAAATATTCAAATATTATTAGTAAGGTAATATGTATTTTCAACGTGAATATTCTTATTTCTGAAAACTAAAACCCAAGTTTATTGAATACACAAATATTATTAATAAAATAAAATGGGTTTTAAACGTGGATGGTCATATTTCTGGAAACTAAAACCGAAGTTTATTAAATGTCTCAAATATTTTTAATAAAATCAGATGTATTTTAAACATGGATGTTCTTTTTTCTGAAAACTAAAACCCTAGTTTTTTAAATACTCAAATATTACTAATAAAATCTGATGTCTTATACACGTGTCTGTTCTTATTTCTGAAAACCAAAACCCAAGTTTATTCAATGCTCAAATATTCTTAATAAAATCATATGTATTTTAAATGTGAGTGTTCATATTTCTTAAATATAAAATTCAAGTTTATTAAATTCTCAAATGCTAGTAATAAAATCAGATGTCTTATAAACGTGTTTGTTCTTATTTCTGAAACTAAAACCCAAGTTTATTAGATACTCAAATATTATTAATGAAATCAGATGCATTTTAAACGTGGTTGTTCATATTTCTAAAAAGTAAAATATTTGAGTATTTTATTAAAAACTCAAATAATAATAAAATCAGTTGTTTTTTAAAAGTTGAACTTTTTTATTTCTAAAAACTAAAACCTAAGATTATTAAATGCTCGAATATTGTTAAAACTCCGATTTACTTTAAAAGTGGATGTCCTTATTTTTGAAAAGTAAAACCAAAGTACATAAAATACTCAAATATTATTAATAAAATAAGATTTATTGTAAATGTGGATGTTCTCATGTCTGAAAACTAAAACCCAAGTTTATTAAATACTCAAACATAATTAATAAAGTAAGATTTGTTTTTAACTTGATGTTTAAAAAAACAAAACCCCAGTCTATTAAATATTCTAATGTTACTAATAAAATCAGATTTATTGTGAACAAGGATGCTCTTATTTTTGAAAAATAAGACCCAAGTTTATTAAATAATCAAATTTTATTAATAAAATCAGATCTATTAAACTTGGATGTTTTTATTTATGAAAACTAAAACCCAAGTTTGTTAAATACTCAAATATTTACAGTAAAATTAGATGTATTTTAAACTTGGATGTTCTTATTTCTAAAAAAATTAAACCCAAGTTTATTAAATACTCAAATATTTTTAATAAAATTAGATGCAGTTTAAACGTGGATTTTTTATTTCTGAAAACTAAAACCCAAGTTTATGAAATACTGCAATATTATTAATAAATCTGAGGTGTTTTAAACGTGGATGTTCTTACTTCTGAAAACTAAAACCCAACTTTATTGAATGCTCAAATATGTTGGAATTAATAAAATCAGATGCATTTTAAACGTGGATGTTCTTATTTCTGAAAACTAAGCCCAAGTTTATTAAATACTCAAATATTTTTAATAAAACCAGATGTATTTTAAAGGTGGATGTTCTTATTTCTGAAAATAAAAACCCAAGCTTATTAAATACTCAAATATTATAAATAAAATCAGATATATTTTAGACCTGGATGTTCTTATATCTGAAACTAAAACTGAAGTTTATTAAATACTCAAATATTATTAGTAAAAGCAGATGTATTTTAAATGTGAATGTCTTTATTTCTGAAAACTAAAACCCAAGTTTATTAAATACTCAGATATTGTTAATAAAATCAGATCTATTTTAAATTTGAATGTTCATATTTCTGAAAGCTAAAGCCCAGATTTATTGAATACTCAGGTATTATTGGTAAAATCAGATCTTTTTTAAATGTGTGTTTTTTATTTCTGAAATTAAGAGCGTCGAGCGTCAACGTTTAAAACACATGTGATTTTATTAATGATTTTTGAGAATCTAATAAACGTGGGCTTCAGTTTTCAGAAATAAGAACTTTCACGTTTAGAATACATCCATTTTTATTAATAATATTTGAATATTTAATTAATTTGGGCTTTAGTTTTCAGAAATAAGAACACTCACGTTTAAAACACATGTCATTTATTAATAATAGTTGAGTATTTAATAAACCTGGGTTTTAGTTGTACGTTTAAAGTACGTCTGATTTTAATAATAACATTTAAGCATTTAGTAAACATGGATTTCAGTTTTCAGAAATAAGAACTTCTAGGTTTAAAATACATCTGAGTTTATTCATAATATTTGAGCTTGTAATAAACTTGAATTTCAGTTCTCAGAAATAAGAAGATCCGCGTTTAAAATACATCTGATTTTATTACTAATATCTGAGTATTTAATAAATGTGGGTCTGAATTTTTAGAAATAAGAAGATCCACGTTTAAAATATATCTGATTTTATTAATAATATTTGAGTGGTTGATAAACTTGGGCTTTAGTTTTCAATAAGAACATCCATGTTTAAAACACATATGATTTACTAATAATATTTGAGTATTAAATAAATCTGGGTTTTAGTTTTCAGAAATAAGAACGTCCACATTTAAAATACATCTGATTTTATTTAAAATATTTGAGTATTTAATAAATTTGAGTTTTGGTTTTTAGAAATAAGGACATTCACGTTCAAAATGTATCTTCTCTATCAATAATATTTGAGTATTTAATAAACTTGGGTTCCAGTTTTCACGAATAAGAAGATCCACGTTTAAAATACAACTGATTGATTAATAATATTTGATTACTTTAATAAACCTGGGTTTTAGTTTTCAGAAATAAGAAAAGCCACGTTTAAAATACATCTGATTTTTTTACTAATATTCAAGTATTTAGTAAACTTGAGTTTTAATTTTTTTAAATAAGTACATTCACGTTTAAAATACATCTGATTTTGTTAATAATAGTTAAATATTTACTAAACTTGGGTTTTGGTTTTCTGAAGTAAGAACATCCACGTTTCAAACATATCTGATTTATTAATAATATTTGAGTATTGAATAAACCTGGGTTTTAGTTTTCAGAAATAAGAACAGTCACGTTTAAAGTACATCTGGTTTGGTTACTAATATTTAAGTATTTAATAAACTTGAGTTTTAATTTTTAGAAATAAGGACATTCACGTTTAAAATGCATCTAATTTTATTAATAATAGTTAAATATTTACTAAGCTTAGCTTTTGGTTTTCAGAAGTAAGAACATCCACGTTTAAAAAAAATCTGATTTTATTAATAATATATGAGTATTTAATAAACTTGGGTTTAAGTTTTTAGAAATAAGAACATCCACGTTTAAAATAATCTGATTTCATTGATAATATTTGAGTAATTAAAAAAACTTGGGTTTTAGTTTTCAATAATAAGGACATAATTGTTTAAAATACATCTAATTTTATTAATAATATTTGAATTTTTAGTAAACTTTGGTTTTAGTTTTTATAAATAAGAGTATCCACGGTTAAAACACGTCTGATTTATTAATAATATTTGAGTATTTCATAAATCCTGGGTTTTAATTTTCAGAAATAAGAACATCCACGTTTGAAATACATCCGATATTATTAATAATATTTGAGTATTTGATAAACTCGAGTTTTAGTTTTCAGAAACAAGGACATTCACGTTTAAAATACATCTGATTTTATTAATAATATTTGAGTATTTAGTAAACTTGGGTTTTAGTTTTCAGAAGTAAGAACATCCACGTTTAAAACAAATCCAATTAATAATTTTTGAGTATTTAATAAATTTGGGTTTTAGTTTTCAGAAATAAGAAAGTCCACGTTTTAAAATACCTAAGTTTCAAAATTTCTAAGTCCCAAAATAATTTTAATTCCAAATAGATTTTAGGTTTTAAAAAAATAATAAAAAAAATCAATAGTCGATAATCAATATTTATTCATCAATAACTAATAATAAATTATCAGTAATCGATAATCAATAATCAATATCGAATCAATAATCAGTGCTCAGGACCATTACATTGCAAAAAAGATACCTGCCCGATTGTAATCATTAAAATTTTTCGACCTCGAAACAAGTATCATTGACCATAAAAACAAAATGTCTGTCCAGCAAGCATCTCAAGTCACCGTGTTGTGCATATTCTCGGAATGATGCAAAAAAAGATGACCGGAAACAAATCACTGATTGCATTTATCATATATCCAAATGGGAAACCGATCGGGCAAATAACTTTTTACAATGTAGTTACTCTTAACATCTTTTGGCTAGCATCCCAGAAACAATACATTGACTGCCTAGAATGCATTGCTAAGGACATTATATCATCAATAACTTGTCTGCTCAGTCGAGTAACGTGTCGTTCTTTTACCGTAGGAAATAATGGGTCTCACGTTCGATTCATACATCAGAAATAAATTTCATAAAATCATTGGAAAACTCATCAGAAGCTGAAAATTTTGTTGGCTAAGTTGTTATCTCAGAGCACTAGATTTGAGGCTTGTAACAGAATGTTTTGTATTTTTACCAATAACATGAATGATTACGCGATACCAGATAACTCATCATTCTTGAAATTCTCGGAAACATGCCAAGAAATTCTCGGAAATCAGGATGCGGGTCCGTTTGTATTCTATGTATTCTTCCACCGATAGCATGAATGACTACGCAATACCAGACAATATATCATTCTTTAAATTTGCTATATTCTTGGAAACCGGTTTGCACATTCTTGGAGTTATGCCAAAAAATTGTTGGCAACTTCAATAGTACATAGGGGTAGGGCTGTCTTTAAAGTCATAAAGGGGGTACTACTCCTGTTGTCGTATTCTTTTTTTAGTCTCTTTCTTCTCTTTGTATTTTTTTTACTAGTTCCCACCGTTTAAGCACTCGATTTTCTCTAAGTTTTTACATTCAAAGTATTTTATGCAAATAAGCACAAATGTGTAAAAATGACAAGACTATAAATTCCTTTAAGAAACCAATTTTACAAAGTCTATGCTGTCAATTAAGTAAAACGCAAAATTATTGGACAATTTTTTATTCATTTGGTAGGTAAATTCAAACCTGCGATATATATTTTCTTTCGTTTTCACCGTGGTTCAATGTAACGTCATAAATTAGACTAGTGAATGTCTCGTATTGTTCTTTATGTTCAAAATGTGTTATTATCCTTAATATGTTTGGTAATAAATTTAAATTGCAAAACAGAAAATGGCTAATTATTAAATTACGTATAATCTGCTGTGGTTTCTAGCTCTTTGTATTAATTATAGTAGCCTAGCTACTTTTTCTTTAACTGGGATTGAGATCATTCAAATTTTTTTTCTCTTGTAACAGGCAAAGTGCATGAGGGGTTTTCGAAGAATTTTTCTGTAAGGGGGGCGGGAGTAAAAAAACAAGGTCGTACTTACGTGTTATAGTGACCACACTGTTGTTCCTGATTTGAGTAAAACTGGTTTCTCTGTCTACATTCGGAGATAATTAGCTTAGTCCCAGTGAGATAAATCACTATGTTACTATGTATATTTTAATTAAATATTTAATATATAGCGGCCTGCTTTCCATATCTTTGTTATAGTTTCCATGATTTTGTTACAAAAGTATTATATTTTCATCGTATTTGGTATTTCTTTAGGATTAACCTAAATTCTCTTCTCGGGCGTGGTCGCCTAACCGAACCTAACCAAAATATAATGAAAATATAATACTTTAGTAAACAAATTATAGAAAATACAACAGAAAATTATGGAATTCAGGCCGCCCAGAACACATTATATTAAATGCCTAACCAAACTACCTCTGTATATTAAATATTAATTTAAAATATACCTGCAAAGTAGTTTCTCTCGCTCAGGATTGCTCAGGTTCCGAGTGGAAACGCAAAACTGGTTTCATCACAGATCAAGAACAAAGTGTGAAACTTGAGGGGGACTATTCCCCATCCTTCCTTATGCGTATTTGCGCGGCGGACAGTCAAAATCCTTTCAGAGTGTAGGGGGCATTTTTACTTGGTATGGCTATTAGTGTCATGCTATCTCCCTCGTCATCGTTATACTCTTGATTCCATCTAATTTTTTTTTACTAATGATTTTATTTCTATTTTGAATTTTCATTGTTTTCGTTTTTGTTTTATGGACTATAACTATGTGGCTTCTGAACGGCACATGTTGTACTTGTTTTTTAAGTAGGATACTATCAGTCTACATGAAAGCTAACCACAAAATTCAAAATTGCCAATTATTCAATGATGTGTATATTTTTTTTGTTATTTCAAGATCTATATATTAATTATAATAGCCTAGTTACTGTTGAAACTGAGTTTGTACGAAATATTTTTGAAGTAAGCTAGATACTTTATATCATTACGCATAAGCAAAGGAGGAACACAGGTACGATTCTTGAGGGAGTGTCAGAGTATGTTTACCAGGTGATTAGGACAGGTCTGTAACTCATTGGGATTTATCCAGGATCTCGGAAGTTTAGTTCTGAGCTTGTGGTCCTGTAAAAAGCATTTCAAGTTAATCATTACCCTCGAAAATTGAACTAAATATATATTATTATTATTTAATACTAGCCCCCAACACCCAGTTGTTGGGGCGCTTCGCTCCCCCCCAAGCCCCCCCCCGCGCGCGTAAGTCGTTACGCGCCATATTAGTTACGCGCCATTGTAGTTGTGTCCGTGTGTCCCACCTGTGAATAGAGATATATATATATATATATATATATATATATATATATATATATATATATATATATATATATATATATATATATATATATATATATATGTTTTTAACTACGTAAAACATGCGAATATACAACATTCTTCGCTGTCCCATTGTCTGTGCATTTAAATAGATGTCAGGTTTACTGACTCTTGAACATGCAACATATAATTGTCCATGGGAAAAACAATCCGTATTCAGATCTATACCTCATTATTCTAATGATGTGTCCCTGTGCCCCGGTCGTCATTTATATTCCCTGTGTCCCGGTCGTCATTTGTGTCCCGGTGTCCCAGTTTGTAATTTCTCTATGAGTGTCCCGGTCGTCATTTATATTCCCTGTGTCCCGGTGTCCCGGTCGTCATTTGTGTCCCGGTGTCCCGGTCTGTAATTTCTATTCGAACAATCCCTGTGTCCCGGTCGTCATTTATATATCCCGCCTGTGCCCCCGGCGTCCCCGTTGTAGTTGTGTCCCTGTGTCCCGGTCGTCATTTATATTCCCTGTGTCCCGGTCGTCATTTATATTCCCTGTGTCCCGGTCGTCATTTGTGTCCCGGTATGTAATATCATCAGTTGACAAACATGACGTCAGTCGACAAACAACTTCATGACGCATACAGCTCAATCCTTGTAATGACGTCAGTCGACAAACATGACGTCAGTCGACACACAAACATGACGTCACTCGACACACACAGACAACTTATTTTTATATATATAGATCTTTCAATCTCTAATTTTTTGCTCGCGAATCTTGGGATATTGCCAAATTTTCAGTGGCAAACCTCGATGGGAGGACGAAGAATATCAATTCCGTAACTAAAACTCTTCCAAGCGGGTATTTCAGACCAATTTTCAGATTTATTCTCTCTTCACCATCCCAAGACCAGTGCACATTTTAGTAAACCCCTAGAATGCTGGCTCTCCAGATGGAGACATCCTAGAACAAAAAGCGAAACATTTTAAGACTATTAATTTTAATCTCATTTTCATGGTTTTGTTTGCGTTTTCGACAATTCATCCTTGACCCTCCTCACCCCCTCCCCCGAATGGTCTAAAAACTAACATAAAAAGTTAATGAATTCTTACATTATATTACGCAGGAAGTATCCATTAATCAAATTTTATTAATTTTCCCCATTTTCATCCATGTTTTCAGTAATTTTTTTTTATATAAATTCATTTGATTTATCTGAAAAACAGCTAGCAGATTTGAAAAATGATGATTTTCGCTTGGCAAAAATAGCTACATTTGAGAAATATTATAAAACCACAACATTTTTGGCCTATCCAATAAAAACATTTGTAAATATACATTGCAAATTTGTCGGTGAAATATTCATTTTTCAAATCAATGTTTTAGATAAATCAAACGAAATTGTGTTACGAAAAAATGATTTAGAAACACAAAAAATAAGGTATTTATGTTATTAGTTGAAACATGCTGGATATTATTAAGATTTATTTTTTTATCATAAAAAGAGAAATCACCAATGCAACAGCACAAACACAAAAAAAAAGAGAGAGACAGAAGGAGAAAAGGAAGACTGTTTTCCTAAATTAGTGATTAATATAGACCAGCACTTGAATGAGGCCTTAACCCTATTCATCCATACAATCACATAGGTCAAACAGCATAGCCATACACAATCAATCATAAAGAATAATCCATGGACAGGCAGTCATGTCGTCAATAAGTATAAGTCGTCATTTACCAAACAATAGAAAAAGTAATAAAGACAAATAATTCAGAGGCAACAACCCAACACAAGGGCTCATCAGGAGAATACACTGGCCTATATAGGGTTTCGCCACTTTAAATTCTCTACCCAGCCAAGTGTTGTGGCTACCACAGAATATCCATGGCATCCCCGTGTCAGGTATCACCCCCAAAATACATGCCTATGAAAGAAAAAAAAACTGCAAATGTAAAACAACCAAGTAACACCAAAACAAGCTTATCCTGTTAAGATATCCCTCTTTTTAGCAACAATAGGTAAACTAAATATAATAAATTTTACCAAATCACAAATATTAACACATTGCAAAAAACCTGAATGAACTAAACAATTATAGAATTCATCTTTACCATGTGGCTAATTTTTAAAAAAATCCGCTCAATTAGAAACACAATTCAAAATAAATGGCGCTGCAACAACATTAAGTATTTCTAGATAATTTTTTTTGATATTTATTTAAAAGTTCGTTATGTTAGTTTTTATTTTAATATAATTTTTATAGTTTTATAAATATAATATTTTTTTATGTTAGTTTTTTAGGTAGCTTAGGGGTATATATGATAACATTAGGTGGGGGGGGGGGCTAGGGATGAAATTTCGAAAACGCAAGCAAAACCATTAAAATTAGCATAAAATTACCAATATAAAAATATCTGTCTTTGTTTTAGCATGTCTCCTTCCGGAGAGCCGCTATTCTATAGATTTACCCGGATTTGGTAATTGGTGGAAAACTCTTTGGAGGGTGGGGGAGGTCATCCGTGTGCAGTGCATTTATTTTTGTCGTTCCATCCCAGACACCATTGATCACACGGTTATCTATCGGTCACGCTATCAATTATCTTGCATTACGTCGCATTTATTTTTTCTTGTATGAATGTATGGCCCTTGCTCTTTCTGTTTTACCTCTTTTTCAGTTTCTGCCTCAGAGGCAAAATTCTTTGTAATATCAACCTTGTTGTAGGCATTAGGTAATGTTTGCACAAGAATATCAATATTATTCCTTTGTCAATATTAATTTAACGTTCTTTTAGTCATGCAACTAACAAAATCGAGTTTTTTCATATTTAACTTTTGTGTCTGAAGCGACCACTTAATGTTCACGTTTCTAGTTAACCATTAATTTAGACATTTTTAAGCTATAAACCTAGAATATTGAAAGAATTCTATGCATCTCTGTATAATACTTAGGTATTACCTTAGAAGTTTCTGCCTTACCTGTCTCAATAAATGAAATTATCAGTAAATTCTCATGAAAATCGTTTCATAGTTCAGTTAACGAAACCCTTAAAATTAAATTTGGAGCCCAAAATAGGGTCCAAAAAAGTGTTTTGAAGGTCCTATCGACAATCTTTCACTACTTATAAAGCTTGAAATATTCTATGAAAATAAGAACCAATATAAAAGAAAAAAAGCTTAATCAAATATTCCATCATAGCTAATTGTAAGTAAGTAATGACTCGGACCAATAGTAACCGAAACTCTTAAAAAAATGGGAAAAAAGGAAGGTTACTGATCTCGAACATATACAATTCATTAGGTTTGATGTTAGTCATCAAAAGCTACGAACCTGATAGTATTTGTCAGATTTTCGAGTAAGAGAGAAACACCACCAAATAATCCAGCAAGCTTAGTGAAAATTACACGTAAATCAGATTTGTGTGAATCATGAATTACGGTGAATCAAATTCACCATATCAGAGAACCCTATTGTGTTTCAAGCTCCTATGCATAAAAAATGTGGAATTTTGTATATTTGGCCAGAAGAAAGATCACGGATGCCGTTTGTTTTGTTGTTTGTTTGTTTTTTTTGTGAGGGATAATCATGTCGAACTAATTGTCCAAGAACATCGAGAGAGGGTTCATTCAAAAGAAAAATAAAAGTTATAGCGCCTTTTCTAAGTGACCAAAACAATTAGAGGCAATTGGCAATGGGCCCTCTCCCATGCCCATTCCCCCCCCCCAAAGACATCCGATAAAATTTTGAGACAGCCATTTGATTCAGTATATTAGGAAGGTCCAATAACTATGCCTATGGGGATGATATTACCCTCTCTCACCCCACAACCTCTAGGAAAATGCTAAAAGTTAGGAAATTTGTCGATTGTTTACAGATAGTATCTGTTATTGGGAAATCTACGGAAAATTTTCGGGGGTAATTCTCTGCACGGGGGGGGATTTCCACGGGGAGAATCTGTCTGTGTAGATGAAAGTTTCCAGAGAGAATTTTTCAGGGAAAGTTTTGCACAGGAGAGGGAGGGAGTTTCCTGGCATTAATTGAAAATCGGTCAGAAATTAAATAATTAACAAGTTCTTTTCAACTGAAAGTAAAGAGCAACAATCAAATTTTAGAACGAAGGTAAATTATTCCATATTTGAGGGGGAGAGCCTCTTTCTCAGCTTCACTCTTTACGCTAAAATCTTGAAGTTCTTCTAATGATTATTTTAAAATATTATGTTTCTTCTTTTCAGTTTGGTCTATACTAAAGACTGCAATAGCCTAGTAGCGTCATTTCAAGATGGGACAATTTGTGTCTGGGAAAAGAAGGGCAGCAAGAAATATAGCTGGGCCCCGAGGGCTATCAACCTGTCTTTAATGTGATTCTGCAACTGTTTTCATTTTTCCTTTGTTTTTTTTCGCTATAATGTTTTTATCCACTTGGATTGTTTGACAGTTTATAAAGAAATAATAATCATCAAATGATACAGAAGGCGCATACGGACATACAGATTGACATGGGAGAGGATTGGTGGATTTGAGCTGTTTGATTCCTTAGGAAGAAACTTCATATCAAGAGCTGAAATTTATACATACAATTGCACAGACATAAGGTATGGATAGATAGAGAGATCGGTGTTTTTCAAAAGCCCTGGGGCCATATATACGCAAAACAGGGAAATTACCAACAAAGCATATTGCAAAAACGGAGTACAAAGCACACAAAAACGGAATACAAAGCAAAAAAACCTAATCTATAGACAAAATAACTTAAACGCATAAAGTTTTCCTTCTTTCTAAGCATTTTTCTGTGTACAGAGCGATTCGAGTTATTGCCGTTGGGTGCTGCGAATCAACCCATGTAAAATATTTACCACTTAAATCAAATATGGACTATGTTTCTGTGTACAATTTTTGTTTTTACCCTGACGTTCACGAGCAATTCAATATGTCTGTATTCGCTTTGATATTTGAACACATTATGATGAAATATTGGCAACCAAATGATAGGACAGGCACATGCGCACGAAAAATTTACGGGGGAAGTGGGTGTAAATTCATCAAAGGAGTGAAAAGTTCAACAAGGTGCACGAAACATTTATGGGGGAAGCGGGTTTAAGCTCATCAAAGGAACAAAGAAGCAAACACAAACAGAGATCTTAAAAGGGGGTCCATAACGAGAAATCACTTCTCCGAAAAAGATTTAAGAACCATTTAAAATCACGTATGAATCGGTTGTTTACATTCTCAGGGAGCCACTCATCAAATCCTTAATGAAATCATTTAATGCCTATTAGTAAATATTCATACCCCTTTGTTAAGCCTTCGGGATGGGAGGGGGGCTACTGGTGTCCTTTCGTCCGAAATTTGAAAAAGTACATACAACATATCGGTTATTTTCATTTTTGAGCATATCCATCGAGACATTTTACTACAGCCGAACTATAATGGCTTGTTTTTTATTGTTTCATTTTTCTTTATATTAAATTTATGTTCCATTTGCGAGTTGAAATATGTTATTTCTTTGCTCTCCTACGCTTTTAACATGTCGATAAAAAACGAAAAGTTTATCGTTACTCCATAGCTGAGACTTATTTCTGTCCGTTTATCCAATTAAATTTTAAAATTAGGTGTACAAGTTTTTTTTTTTAAATATGTTCAAAATTCTTTGATAATCATTGAAAAATCGATAACTTTAAAAAAATTCCAAAAGATCTCCAGGGAAATGTGTCAATTCTGGCTCGGTCAATGGATAGATGTGAGACAAATGAATCCGATAATTTTCCTTTTGGTACAAGTTACAACTGCGGATTTTGCTCAGAAATGAACCGTTATTTGACCAATAAATAGTTGAAAGTATCGGGGATATCGTAATTTTTACCAGTTTAAATATCAATGTTCCTTAACTAATTTACACGTGTCAGAGGTTAAACGTTTGGTTTCACAACTGGTTTACTGTCAGTACGGCAATAAATTCCTGAAAAAAGAAGACGAAAGAAATAAAAAGATATTTGACCGGGTTTGCTGTTGGAAACCTGAAATATAACACTTTAAAGTGAATGCGCTTTCTAGTTAGCGACGACCTGACCTTTTGCAGGAAAGTTGTGGAAAAAAGTTGTTCTTCTTTAACTGGTTTTTAGTTGATTGCAAACTAAATTGCGGAATATAATTTATGCTTGAAGCCTCGCCAAGTTACGAATAGTATGGGGAACTGTGCCCATTTTGTAAAATGAAAACATTTTTTGGCGATTATTTTTAAATCTCTGCTGGCTAGTCGTGCACAATTTAAATACGACTTCTTTTGCCGTTTTTATTTGCTCATTAATTGTAGTCTTCATTCAGTTTAGTTTAAAGATAAAAATCATACGGGGTGCGGAAACTCCTTTACAAAGGCTATCTACTAGGTAGCTTCAGTCGAAACAGTATAGAATATTCAAAATTCAACCGTTATATTTAAATACTGTCGAGACTAGCTACACTTGAAATACTGTTGAAGGTAAGGAAATGTTGTATATTTAGATAATGCCTTCTCAAGATTCGAACAACACTATCCGAAAGTTTATCCAAGTCCACAGTTTTCTTTTTTTTTGTATTTCGGGAAAGCTTCCTTCTGCCACGGGAAGTTTCTTTTTGTGCTGAGTTAGAATAGGCTATCAAAATTGGCTACAACCTTTGTCTGAACTTTCTATTTAATTTTGGTGTTTAGGATTATTCTTTTTAATGGCTTTCTAGCGCCATTTAGTATGCTGAATTCAAAAGTGTAAGCAGAATTTCTTTACCCTTCATAGCTTTATGCAACGATTTTTCAAAGTGTATTTCTTTTGAGACTTCTTAAATTAAATCCCCTCTTCTTCAAAGGAATTATATACTTGGTATGGACTTAATGTTTTATTTAAAAGTTTATGTTTGGTAGAACGAGAATTTTGCGGCAGTTTTGTCAAACTGTCAAAACTATCATAACAAATGAATGGTTTAAAAGACAGACTAATTTTTGGGAGCAGTTGGAAGTCTTGTTGTTTTATAAATAGAAAAATAAAATAGAACAGAAAGAGAAAAACTGAGAGTTTCTGTAGTTTTCTTGATAAAAGTTAAAATAAATAGGATTTAAATTACAAAAGATAATGAAAAACTAAACTAATCTGGATTCACATAATTTTATAATAGCTAAAAAACATCTGAAAATTTAAAAAAGCCGAAATTGCCGAGAAACTTATTTTCTATTCATTTGGAGCAGTTGGGAATTTCGGAGACAACAATATTTAAGGGAATCATTGGGGATCAGTTGTTCCGTTCCTTTTGTAGAGAAATATTTCAAGGTCAGAAATATCGGATCATCCGTCTGTTTATATTCAAATGCTTGTCCATGTTTGCAAATGATTAAAAATTATCATGTTTTACCTCTTGTTGTAGCTTGACGAATGGTTCTGTGATTATTATCCTTGATTAAAGTACAATATGTAGATTTTGGTGTTAAGACCCATTTGTTATGACTTGTTTTTTGAAAGATAGAATTATTGGTTTAGAATTATATTTGCTGCCTCATTGCAGCGTGTATTTTATGTGGTTTGTTTGCAAAATAAATTCCAATTATACCCATTGTCTTTATTGATCTTTATAGACATTTTGTGGCAAGATTTTAATTTGACTATATAAGTTTTTTCCAAACCATGGGCCTCGCGTATTTACACTGAAAAAGGAAAATAGATAAATATCAAAATCAGAGAGGAAAGGCAATCAAGGTGATTAAGATAGGCCCGCTTACTCAGGAAAGTATTTAGACTTCTGTTTTTTTTATTATTATTATTATGATTGTTAGTATTATACTTTTGTTTGGATTATGGTGTCCCTTTAGCCTTCAAAAACTCCGTTTTGCGGACTTATTTGTCGCCCCGCTTCTATTGCTCCGGTTGGCAGTCCAAGCACTCGGGCCTCGCACTCGGGCAATTATACCCATTGTCTTTATTGATCTTTATAGACATTTTGTGGCAAGATTTTAATTTGACTATATAACGTTTTTCCAAACCACGGGTCTTGTGTATTTACACTGAAAAAGGAAAATAGATAAATCTCAAAATCAGAGAGGAAAGGCAATCAAGGTGATTAAGGTAGGCCCGCTTACTCAGGAAAGTATTTAGACTTCTGTTTTTTTTTTTATGATTGTTAGTATTATACTTTTGTGTGGATTATGGTGTTAATATCTACCTATTAATTGTAGTTTTGGTGATATTTTTTAAATAATGCTCCATTATGGTATCCCTTTAGCCAGCAAAAACTCCATTTTGCGGACTTATTTGTCGCCCCGCTTCTTTTGCTCCGGTTGGCACTCCAAGCCCTCAGGCCTCGTACATGGGCCTTCGCTTTACTCAGTTGGAGTTTGAGCTCGCGGTTTGACCAGGTGTTGAAATGGCCTTTGACCCTTGTGAATGATGTCTCGTTTATTACTCTTATGTCAATAGGTGTATACAAACATTGAATGGGCCATAAATCCTCCTCGACTTACCAAAGCTGAGCATAAAATTCGTAGTTATTATATATAGACTTATATCCCCTTTTGATACCTGTAGAAATAATCAGAGAATATAGCTCGCAATATCAAATTTGTTGTTGCATATTTCTGCCTTAGAAAAATATTCTCTACGCAAACAAACTGGTTGATAATAACAGTCCCAAATGAAGAAAAGATCTTACTTCGTTCCCTGCTAGATGTGTATCTTATAATGTGGTAATTCTTGTAACTCTTGAAAATGTGGTAATTCTTGAAAAGATCTTACTTCGTTCCCTGCTAGATGTGTATCTTATAATGTGGTAATTCTTGTAATAATGTGGTAATTCTTGAATTACCACAACTAAGCTTTCTTAGCATTTCAGTCTAGCTCGCTTCCCTAGCCAAACAGTGAAAATCAATCTTTCTAAAAACGAATAGAGGGTTTGAAACCTTATTTTTACATGCTACATATGCAAGAAATAATCTTGAGGACGGGGGTCCTTTTGCACTAGCCGTGTCTGGGATATAGTTTGCCATGTCTGAAAGATTAGAGGACCTCTTCTTAAGTCAAAATAAAAGAACAAGCGGGAAGGGACAATTTATAACTTCTTGTATGATTTTCATAGGCATCTAAATTTGTAATCAGAATCTTTGTTTTCAGTTACATTTAAATTTCTTGGGGATCAAAATTAGGCAGGTGCAGCCCCGACTTCGGAGCTGAAGATACGCATTCTGCGTACCGGAGAACCGATTTCAGTTTTATTTGACTTTAATTTTCAAAAACCAATACACTTTGTTTTTTACGTCACGTGCTTTTTTATTTACTTTACTTTATACTCCTGCTCAAGAGAATCACTAGTGCCTGGAAGTCGTTCGACAGCCTCGTCAGTCTTCTCCAAGTAGTCCTGTCCAGAGCTAGGGATTGGGCTCATTTAAGTTGATATTGCGGCTGAGGAGCCGTTGTTTTATTTCTTCATCCCATTTGGTGTAAGCAGGCTTGCCACCACGGTCAGTGCCTACAGGGCTACATTTGCACAAATTTACGTGTTGCATAGCGATTTTTGGTGCTAGAGTAAAAAAATTGACCGTAATAGAGCTAAAATAGCACTTTCGTCTTACATGTGGCAACCCTGAGCACGTGCTACAATGCTAAACATAATGAAATAGTACTATAATATCTCTTTCGTGTTACGAGCGGCAATCCTGGGTGTAAGGCTTCTCTTTTCACAAAAACTGTGAAATGAAAAAGAAAAGAACAATGGACAAGGCACAGCTATGAACTTCTTGCTATAGTTTGCAACATTTTGAGACTTAAATATTATTATTATACATACCTAATTTTTCTAACATGGACTTAATCTTCAGAAACAACTATGCTTTCAATTTTACTTCACATAAGTTCGAAAAACCATAAAGAAAAAAAAATAATTGCGTCTAGCTAACCAACTTGGAGAAATGTGAAATTTTAAAGAAAGATCTGTGAAATAAAAAATAAAAGAACAAGCGACAAGGCACAACTATAACCTCTTTGCTATAGCTTGTAGCATTTTGAAACTTGCCTCTAATTATTATAAATACCAAATTTTTTAATTTGGACTTAATCTTCAGAAACTCCTATGCTTTCTTTTTTACTTCACGTACGTTGGAAAAACCATAAAGAAAAAAAGATCGCATCTAGTTAACCAACTTGGAGAAATGTGAAATTTCGAAGAAAGAACTGTGAAAAGAAAAATAAAAGACTAAAGAACAAGGCCAAACCTTTTTCTTCTTGCTTTAACATGTAACTTTTGAAATTTAGATACTATTATTATGAATACAACTATTTGCCAGCATGGCTTTAATTTTCGAAAAGAATAATGTGCTCCTTTTGGCTTTACGTATCTTAGAGCATCAATAATAATAATAAAAAAAGAAAAATGTAGAGCACACCAACGTAGAAAAATTTGGAATATTGTGAAATGCAGAAAAATATTGAAAAATAGAAAAATTACAGACATAAATTAACTATGTAACATACGGGGATTTCTGCTTAGTCTTACTGTATTATTTACGGCTGTTGGGACGACAGCTCAAATTACGCAGTTGCTCGTGATCAGCAAAAATCAATTCTGCCCATCTGTTATGTTGTCCTTTATACAAATACAAAAGAATGTAAGTTATTTTGGTTGTCAAAGAAAAACAAATGAAAAGGTCATTAAGTCAATTTAGCCATGCTTACTCTTCTTGATGCGCATCACCAGTTGCTTTTAAAATGTATGTTTTACATTTGTCCTCCTATAAACGAAGCTAACTAATTCGCTGCATTTGTAATAGAAGAAAAACCCTCTTGCCGAGTGCCAGATGTCGCAAAGTCAGATTGCTGAGATCACCCGTGACTTTTTCACACCAGCTGGCGCTTCAGTTTTTTCGTGGTAAGGCCGCACTGGCTAATCAGAGGTTTTGCAGCATAAGCAAATAGAATTTGTGGCTGGTACAATCCTTTCTTATATTAATCTTTATTATCGTCTGCTATATTATGGATTATATTAATCATCTGCTATCTTTACTCAATGTACTACAGAGCATGAGCTAAGGTCAAAGTTCAATGTACCTTATCCCTATATTCTAGTTTTAGTGCAACTATGCTGAATCCTGATGCTATATTATTGCTAACAGATGGCCCGGTGACTTGGCTTATATTCGATGTTTGTCTTATAATTTGACATGATTATGCATAAAAGGCTAAAAAGGAAGAAACTTGTTTGCATAAAAAGTAAATAATAATAGGCCGTGAGCAGGAAAAAAATTAAGGGAAAAAACAAACGAACCAAGAATGAAAGTGTTCACGCTTGGTATCATTGTATTTATCCATCCGTTAAAGGATACGCCCCCTCTGAAACTAGCGACTTTGCGACTGCCTCTAGATGTATCTTGCACCAAAACAGTTAAATACTGGCGTTGCAATGGCGTTACAATGGCGTTACAAATTTCAGATCTATCTGTTCTCTGAGACAGATTCATGATATTACTTATACTTTTCCTTAGAGGGGATCTAAACCTGTTTAAAAAAACATAAATAGAATTGTTGTTTTTAAACGATTTTTGACAAATTTTAAGCGTATTTTTAATTTAAAAGACTGTACAGCAAATTTCCAAAATTGAATTCAGTAGATGGATAGAGCTGAATCTTAGCTTAACTGAAAGTAAGGAGCGACATTGAAACTTAAAACGAACAGAAATTACTCCGTGTCTGAAAGGGGCTGTTCCCTTCTCAACGCCCCGCTCTTTACGCTAAAATTTGACCCTTTCTCTTAATTCTACTTTATTAAACAGTAAAAAACTTTGGCGTAAAGAGCGGGGCGTTGAGAAGGGAACAGCCCCTTTCAAACAGGAGTAATTGTTGTTCGTTTTAAGTTTTAATGTCGCTCCTTACTTTCAGTTAAAAAAAACTAGTTTTTTTTATTTAGTTTCTGAACGTTTTTGAATTAATGCATGTTTGATTTTGGCTCTCCGCACATAAATTATGAAAATGAAATTTGCATATTAATTCTTTTTTTGGCTAATTGGCTGTCTCTTAGTTTTGATCAGACGATTTTGAGAAATAAGGGGTGGGGAAGGAAGCCTAGTTGTCCTCCAATTTTTCGGTTACTTAAAAAGGCAACTAGAACTTTTAATTTTTAACGAACGTTTTTATTAGTAAAAAATATACGTAACTTAAGAATTAACTTACATAACAAACTTCTATATTCTTATATTTGTATTATGTATATGAGGGGGTTTGTCCCCTCGTTAATACCTCGCTCTTTACACTAAAGCTTAAGTTTTGTCCCAATTCTTTAAGAATGACCCCTGAATCAGGAAGGCCGTAGAGTAAATAGTTGAAATTACTAAAAATACGTTAGCGTAAACAGCGAGGTATTTAGGAGGAGAAGAACCCCTCATATGCGTAATAATCTCTGTTCGTTTTTAGTTTTAATGCTACTCCTTACTTTCAATTGAAAAAACTTTTTTATGTTTATTTTTTCATTTTTTTGTAGTAATGCTAGAAAATCCTGTACCCTTTTCATTGAATTTCTCTTCTCCCATGACATATTCCTCCAAGGAAAGATCCTCCCATATAGACACCTTCCCTCATCCCCCCCCCCAAACCAAGAAAATCCCCCTGAAAACGTCTGTACACTTCCTAATAACCATTACTGTATGTAAACACTGGTCAAAAGTTTATAACTTGCAGCCCCTCCCCCGGGGTCTGTGGGGGAGTAACCCATCCCCAAAAACGTAGTTATTATGGTTTTCGATTATGCTGAACAAAACGGCTACCTCAAAATTTTGATCCGTTGACTTTGGAAAAAAATCAGCGTGAGGGGGCCTAGGTGCCCTCCAATTTTTTGGTCACTTAAAAAGGGCACTAAAACTTTTCATTTCCGTTAGAATGATCTCTCTTGCGACATTCTAGGACCACTTGGTCGATACGATGATCCCTGGAGAAAAAATAAACAAATAAACACGCACCCGTGATCTGTCTTCTGGCAAAAATACGAAATTCCACATTTTTGTAGATAGGAGCTTGACATTTTTGCAACAGGGTTCTCTGATACGCTAAATGCGATGTTGAGATTTTTGTTAAGATTCTATGACTTTTTGAGGGTGTTTCCCCCTATTTTCCAAAATAAGGCAAATTTTCTAAGGCTCGTAACTTTTGATGACAAAGACTAAATTTGATTAAACTTATATATTTAAAATCAGTATAAAAATCCGATTCTTTTGATGTATCTTTCAGTATCAAAATTCAGTTTTTTATGAGTTTCGTTTACTATTGAGCCGGGTCGCTCCTTACTACAGTTCGTTACCACGAACTGTTTGATAATGATGTCAAAATATTTGCCTTTCGTTAATATATGAAAACCACAGGAGAGCAGAAAAAAAATTGCACATGGAAGAAAATTGGAGTGAAGATAATCGTGTATCTGTTTACTCTTTCAGCGCACTTTAAATATATGTATATATATATTTTTTATTTCAAGCCAAATTTCAAATAGCAAAAACGTGAGGGAAGGACGTGGTTAATTTGTAGCCGGAAATTATTGTGTTTGTTTTTCAAAGAAATCATGAAGACCCGTAGTACATCTTGGCCCTCTTACTGTCATCCGTGTTAATGCATAGTCAATACAGTTTGTGGTGTAGAACTGTAGGTAAAAAGCTGCTCATGCTAATAGTAACCAAAGTGACCGGAACTCTAAAAAATATTTTAATAACAACAAATATATAGAAATAGGATTTTATTGGGATCATAATATGCAACCAAATTTAAGGCTACCCACCAAAAATTTTGAGCCTGAGAATGATTAACAGATTAAAAAAAAAATGACCAAGCACGTTAAAAGTTTGAATAATTTTGATCAACCTTGCAGCTTAAAATTCAGTAAATCCTTTAACCTAAAATTCAATTTTTCTGAAAAGAATGGTCACAGAGGCGTGTTCTTTTGTTTGTTTGTTTTACCTAGGAGTGAATCCATCGTGTCAATATTCACAGAATATCGGGAGAAGACTCATTCGAACGAAAATGAAAAAAATTTAGTGTACTTTGAAAGTTGCAGAAAGATTGTGCAGCAAAGTGCCGTTTCTTCCAGTCTATGGCACAGAACAACTGTTTAGCCCCAAAGAGACTATCGATTAAAAATTCTGAGATAGCCAATAGATTTTAAATGATCAGCAAATTATACAATTTGCTGATTTGCTGAACTTGCCAATTTCCTGAACTTGCTGAAACTTGCTGAACTTGCTGAACTGATTTGCTGAACTTGCCAATTTGAGACACAGTGATGCCGCGCTGGAACTCATTTACACCTAAGGATGCACATAGTCCTTGTAAAAGAAACGTTCAAAATATGTATTTGATTCAAAGCTTTATTTAACCGAGTTGAGTAACTCGAGAGTTGATAAAATTATATACGTCATGTATACCTGCATTAGCATTTATGGAAACCTTTGTGCTGGTGAGCCGGTAGAACGTCGTGAAGATGACAGGGGAGTTGTGCCTGAAGCCTCAAAAGTTTATTTTTATACAAAAAATTTCTAACCCTCCATGAAACTTCAGATACACGTAAAAGAAGTTTTTTTTTTTTGGGGGGGGGGTGGCAGGAACAAATCTTTAGTATCCTTTCATTCGTGGAATTTATTTGGAGTTAAGCTTGTAATAAGGATGCATAGCTCCGCTCTTGTCACAGAAAATTTTCTTTGTTATGTAAGATATGTGGTCTTGATGAGAATTATACGGCCAAATTGAACATGTATGAGAAACCTAAAGTAGCTACCGACAGCATACGGAATTTTGTACTTTTATAGGGAAGTGCAAAGTCAGTAAGGAGAAAATTATTTTCTGATCTTTAAAAGGCTATCATACTTTTTTTTTGTGGCAGTTTCTGCTTGTTTTGAATTTGACTTGGTTATTTATGGCATTGTCTGCTTGTTTTGGATTTAATTTATTTATTAATGGTGATTTATAGTAGTTTTGCAATAGAATTTTTTTTTTACTTTATTTCTGCTCATATTTGGTTAAATTTAGTCCTGTAGTTTCCTTTGAAGAACTTCTTTTGTGGAAAAAGTTTCTTAAAATTAATTTCTATTTGTTTTTTATTGACACAGTCAATAAAAAAGACACAGTCAATAAGAATCTAGATCTTCCTTTAAAAGAAAATGTCCCAAGAGAAATTTCCTGAGCACACAAAGGAAATATCCCATAGGGTGGGACAAGTGCTGCTGGGAGCTTTGTTTTTTTATCGAAATTTAAAAGGTAATATTTCTCATTTTTTTAATGTCTTTTCAAGAGGCAACGCCCCAAGGGACTTTGAGCCCTGATCCTCCACCGGTGTTCATTGGAGACTACCTTATAAAATAGGATTTGTTTGAAGAACTCATCTATAAAACGATGAAAATATTAGTCATGTAGTTCCATTTCGATATTTCCCACCCTTCTCCATCCAAATTAATATCTGGAGGAATTTTTCGGGAATGATTATTATTCTGGTATGATCATTGTTATGATATTTTTGTTTATATATTATATTATATTACATATAATATAATTATATTATATATTAGAATAAATAATAATACAAATAAATAATAATTATATTAAATAAATATATATTAATATATTATATTATATATAATATATATTATATTATATATCATCATTTTTATGATCATTGTTATGATCATTGTATATGATATTCTGGATTATCATTGTTGTATGAATATCAGACCTGCATGCTTAATATATAGTTTGAAGGAGGGAGTAGGGGCCTCTCTTACATTTGTGAGAGCATTGGATTAAACGGCTCGTGCTAACAAACTGCAAGTAAAGAGTGAAAACTGTCAGTAGAAACAGAAACTCAAAAAAAATTAAGTATCCATTAAAACGTGTGCAATAATAAAATCTATTATTTATGCTGGTTCTAAATACGTAAAATAGTTAATTTTAAAATTGCTCATCAAAAGTTAGTAGCACATGAAAATATACTTAAATTTTACAAATAAGAAACGAAATCACCCAAAAAGGGTTATGGTCTTGAGAATTATGCGACAAAAGTAAACATACATATAAAGCCTAAAGTAACTACTGACAAAATGCGAAATTTTTATTTTTTCTTTTACGGTGAAGTGCAAATTCAGTAAAATGTTAGTTAAGTTCTGATCTTTAGAAGAAACAGGGGGAGTTAGCCCTACTCTTGTTTTGGTAATTTCTACTTTTTTGGTGTAATGTCTCTTCTTCTGTTTCCTTAACCTTTCCTGAGATCTCACAGATACCCCCTTATGAAAAACCTAGATGCACACATGGCATTTTAATTTAGTTCAGTTTCCCACTCAGCATGTGCTGAAAGCTTTAGCTTAACACTCTTAGCCGTTCCTGCGATATCGTAGAATACCCTTTCGCCAAGACTTCATGCAAGTAGTCTGTCTTTATTTAGTCCACTCCCCTCCCCCCAACAATTCCTGAAAGTTTCACCTTTATATCATTAGCGTTAATAATAGTAGTACTAGTAGCCATATCAGCAATAGTGCTGCTACTAATAGAAGCAGCAGTAGTAGTATGCACATAGTCACTTTTGTTAGTTCAACATCCCACTCCACTCAACATACTCTGAAAGTTTCAACTCTAAGCCGTTGCCGAGATATTGCTGATACGCCCTCTTAAAAGAAAATAAATGCCATACCAAACTAAAGATCAGCCGAATCAAATCTTTACAGTAATTCAAACTCATAACGACAAGAAAACACTTTTAAAGAATAAATCAAACCGAAGAGGATAAACTAAACAAACAATCATAGCGAACAAACATACAACAGGTACTAATATAAATGAATAAATGAACATTAAAACGAGTAAAGCTTAAAGTAAATATGCAAATAAAGCTTAAAATGAAAAAAGTCGCAGCAAATAAGAATTTAGCTACAGCCCCTTTCCCTAAGTGTAAAAGTATAAAGCCTACTGCGTCATTGGTGCTTTACTGAAAACTTTATGTGTCTTGAACAATCTTGGAAAGAACTAAAAAAATTAAACTGAATATTTGATATATAACGATATAGATTGCAGAAAACTCATCACTTTTTATTTTCGATGCTGTAACAAGTAAAAAAAAAGAGCTAAGAGCTCATATGGCACTTGTGACGAGGCCAGAAGAGCTAAGAGCCAAGAGCTCATATGGTATGAGCTCTAACAAAATTCTAAGAATCAATAGATTGATTTAAAAGGAAAATCAGAGGCTTAATGCCAGTCGGGATTTAAAATAAGAGCTCTGAGTCAGGATGTCCTTCTAAATATCAAAATTCATTAAGATCCGATCACCCACTCGTAAGTTATAAATACCTCATTTTTTCTAATTTTTCCTCTCCCTTTAGCCCCCCAGATGGTCAAATCTGGGAAAATTACTTTATCAAGTCAATTTGTGTAGCTCCCTGACACACCAACCAATTTTCATCGTCCTAGCACGTCCAGCAGCACCAAACTCACCAAAGCACTGACCCCCTTCCCCCACTCCCCCAAAGAGAGCGAATTTCAGTACGGTTACGTCAATCACGTATCTAGGACATTTGATTATTCTATCCACCAAGCTTCATCCCGATTCCTCCACTCTAAGTGTTTTCCAAGATTTCCGATTTCCACCTCCAGCTCCCCCCAATGTCAACAGATCTGGTCAGGATTTGAAATAAGAGCTCTGAGACATGACTTCTTTTAAATATCAAATTTCATTAAGATCAGGTCACCCGTTCTTAAGTTAAAAATACCTCAATTTTTCTAGTTTTTACAAATTAACACACACACCCCCAGCTCCTCCAAAGAGAACGGATCTGTTCCAATTATGTCAATCACGTATCTAGAACTTGTACTTATTCTTTCCATCAAGTTTCATCCCGATCTCTCCACTCTAAGCATTTTCCAAGATTTCTGATCCCCTCCTCCAATCCCCTATGTCCCTGGATCCAATTCGAGTCAAAAATGGAGCATCTAAGACACAAGATCTTTCTACATATCAAATTTCATCAAGATCCGATCACCTGTTCGTAAGATAAAAATACCCCAATTTTCACGTTTTCCAAGAATTCCGGTTTCCCCCTCCAACTCCCCCCAATGTCTCTGGACCTGGTCGGAATTTAAAATAAGAGCTTTAAAGCAAATGGTCCTTCTTAATATCGAATTTCATTAAGATCCGATCACCCGTTCGTAAGTTACAAATTAGTAAGTTACGTAAGTTACAGTTACTCCACCAAAGAGAGCGGATCTGGTCCGGTAATGTCAGTCACGTATCTTAGACTTGTTTTTATTCTTCCCATCCAGTTTCATCCTGGTCTCTCCGCTTTAAGTATTGTCTAAGATTTCTGGTCCCCCCCCCCAATGACGCTGGATCCGGTTACGAGGTTCTTCTAAATATAAAGTTTCATGGAGATCCAATCATTCCTTCGTAAGTTAAAAATACGTAATTTTTTCTAATTTTTCAGAATTAACCTCCCCCCGATAGAGCGGATCCGCTCCAATTATGTAAATCACGTATCTAAGACTTCTGCTTATTTTTCCCACCAAGTTTCATTCCGATCCCTCCAATCTAAGCGTTTTCCAGGATTTTAGGCTCCCTCACCCAAAACTCCCCCAATGTCACCAGATCCAGTCGGGATTTAAAATAGGAGCTTTGAGGCACGATATCCTTCTAAATATGAAACTTCATTGGGATACGATCACCCGTTCGTAAGTTGAAAATACCTCATTTTTTCTAATTTTCAGAATTAACCAAGCCCCCACCCCCCAACTACCCCAAAGAGAGCGGATCCGTTCCGGTTATGTCAATCATGAATCTAGGACTTTTGCTTATTTTTCCCACCAAGTTTCATCCCAATCTCTCCACTCTAAGTGTTTTCCAAGTTTTAGGTTTCCCCCTCCCAACTCCCCCAATGTCACCAGATCCGGTCGGGATTTAAAATAAGAGCTCTGAGACACGATATCCTTCTAAATATTAAACATAACTACTTTGTTTGCTGATCTGTTTTTTTTGCGCTTTTTTTTTCCAAATCGTTATTGTTGTTGATGAGAAACAAGAATTGTTTAATATTAAAGGTGAACAAACATACCGCTTAATCTTCAATTACTTTAATTACGACTCTTAAATAGATATAAGACGACTCCTGGCTCCTGCATCTGCATTTTTTAAATCGATGCATCCTATTTGGAAAATTATTCACCTCTGTTCTAGTGACTCCATTTTGCAATGTATGAAGCGGAGGCATGGAACCTAAAAGCCGACGACAAGCACCAACTGGCGGCTATAAAATAAAATTGCTCCGAAGGCTTGCCGGCATTACCTAGCTCAATCGTGTATCAAACGAACGGCTACTGTCCTCCCTAAATTCCCCCAACCTATCATTCAGATCATCCAACTCCAGCAGCTTTGATGGTTAGGACACGTCCAAGGTTGCTCCCAGCCCAACTGCCCAAAATTGCTTTTGAAGGGAGCATTAACACCTCTTGCCCAAGAAAACAGCCTCCCAAGAGCTGACGCTAAAACTTTCCCAAGCACCATTTCCCAACCCTGCTGAGGACTGCAAGAAACAGGGAGACATACCAAAAATACTTTCCTATCTGAGGGGAATCCCTCAGTCGGCCAAACCGGCTGAATGAGAGTTGATTTGCATTAGACATAAATACAGACTTGAAGAAGAGAGGGGGTTGTATAAATGTTACTTTTAGTGTTTATGGAGATTTGATTTTTTGGAGAACATTTTGAATAATTTAATTTCATTAATAAAGATGAACAAACAATTGGGTTACATTTGAAACATAAAAGGAAAGAAACTAGTTATCTGTTGAGTAAAATGTTCATTGCTAAAGCGTCAATTTACCGCTTTTTTGTCGGGTATCTTCAAACCGTTTTTCTATATATTGCAATAAACAAAATAAAAAGTCATCACTTTAATAAATATTAAATATATAACAAGTTCATTTTAATTTCAACCCCGTTGCAAGAATTAGTTTCTCAAGCTGCTTGAGCAGTGGCTGCAACTGGTGCTGAAGCCTGTGCGACAGCTGGTGCTGCAACTGGTTTATTTTCAAGAGGAGTATCACCTTCCCTTGGTTTACTTTTGTTAAACCTCTTTCCTTTTTGTGCTTTCTTGTTCTGAGCTCGCTTCAACTGGGTTTGCCTTTGCTTAGTTTTTCTAAGTTTAGCCCTTCTTATTTGTTGTTTTCTGTTTAACTTATTGGGAGTGCACCTTTTGTTCTTGCGGTTCTTGTTAGCTGGTCGACCTTTTTTATTTGCTTTCCGTCCCTCTGCATCTTCAACTACATCGGTCTCGTCGTTTTCTCTTTTCTCAACTGGCTGATCACCTTGCATTTCTGTTAGATCCTTTTCTTCTGGTAATTCTATATCACCTTCCCTAGGGCACCCCTTTGCCCCCTTGTTTCTATTCTTGTTTTTATTATTGTTTGGTCGTCTCTGATTTCTTACAGGTTTCTGATTTGGTCTTCGTTTCTGTTGTTGCCTTCGCTGCTGATTCTTTTTTGGTTGCGCTTTTCTTTTTCCTCCCTTTTTCACCCTTCCTTCTGTGTCCTCAGCTTCTTTAATTTCTGTTTCAGGGCTTTCTGCAACTGCTGTAGAGTCTTTTGCAGATTTTTCACCCTCTACTGCTAAAGCGGCTGGATCAGCAACAGCAGTGGGGGTTTCTAGTGCAGCAGGTGCCTTATTCAATTCATCTTTTTGGGATTCAGCTTTCTTGTCATCGGCGGCTTTTTCAATGCCTTTAGCTTGAGTATCTGGTTCAGCAAGAGGCACCAGCCTAAAAAGAAGAGAGGATAATTACTAATGGGCGAACAAAAGAATGGAAACTTTTATGGCATTTCCAAGCCTTTTTTTTTTGCAGCTGCGTCACTTGCACCATTGGACGTAAATTTGCATTTCAAACTAATTGGTCCAATTGAAGTCTAGGTGCAAGTCTAGAAATGGTGGTGACATAATCGGCACAAGTGTATAAATAATGGTTCGTTTCAGATTTTACGCTCGCGGTATGGATAGCTTTCGAATAGACATTAACAATAAAGAAAAACCCTGGCGGGGCACGTGGACAATTCTATAATCCATGCCCGATGTACAACTTATGCATTGAAAATTCATGCCAATGGTGTCAATTGCCGACCTTGCCATATAATTCATGAAACAAAAATCAAAGGAAAGGATCGAAACTCAATAAAATTTGAAAGTATGAAAGTATAACAAAAAACCATTAAAGCCAGGAGCATCAACAAAAAAATGGTACAGGTCAGTATAAAAAATAGATAAATGTCAAAACGAAAAAAGGAAAAAAGATGATTAAAAGAAAGATAAAGAGAGGATAAAACAAATTTGCATCAAAAGACATCAGAAAAGTGAACCGAAAATTTTGACAATTGAAAGCATAAATTAGAACTTCTGGACATTTTCTGGCTGCGAAGATACAGGTTTGAGCTTCGGTATCTTATGGAAATTTTTTTGAGTTAAAAGCTTGAATTCCACTAAGAAACTTACCAAACTTTCCAGGGGTGGAGGAAGGGGAGCTGCTACCAGGAGCTTTGTTATTTTAGCCAGGATTGAAATGCAAGAATTTTCCTATTTTCTATTTTGATCAGTTTTGTTGCTTTTTATTTCTCAGGAGGGGGGGTTCAACCTTGCGCGTCAAATGATGTAGTGGCAATGTGTTAGGATGTTAGGATGACTAACTATGTCATCCTCCCCACTTAAGATGTTTCCTAAGGACCCAAAGAAAAACTTTAAAAATTGAGCCGAAGAATTTACTTTTTTCTTTGCCCCCTCCCTCCCCCCCACACTATAAAAATACTGATACCCCATTTTCCAAGGCCCCCTTTCTAATATGTGCACCTGCATAAAACATTCCTTAAATACACGCATATCTCTCATTGAACATGCAATCCTAACCCCAAATAAGCACAATTTTGAAGTCCCAGCAAGGGTCACTAACCGAACTTTTATATGTCTGAAACTGTCAGAAACATTTTACCATGTTTCTGACAGTTTACAGGGGATCATTAGTTCATGTTACTTATGTAGAGCTATTTTTTTCTAAATACCTAAGAATGTTAACCACCGTTAAATAGACACCAGCCTTTAGAGTTAAATAACACATATTTTAGGGTGACATTACTGGGGCTACATGTTAGCCTTCACTAGATGTGAAAGAGGAGTTGTTTACTACCCACCACCTAATAAACGTCTTAGGGGACTGCTTGGTCTACCACGAGTGATGCACAGCGTGGCATGCGTAGTTACACTTCCGCCTCCCCATGTCTTCTCCCACCATGTGTGACACTTGAGCCTTGTGAGGCGTACCTTACATAGTGATGGGACTTTTGAGCGTGGGCAGCCCCTGAGGTATAAGGATTCATCGGCTTCTTAAGGTATATGTTCCCCTGTAACTAGCAATTTCGCGAAAAGCCAGCAGCTAAAACTTGACCTTAACAATACCTTAAACATAATACCTTAGGAACATAGAACTTAAGGCTCATTTAATATTTAATTTATCAACAGAAAAGCTGTTTTGCCCAACATTTATTCTCAAATTCCACGAGTGTTTTGCAACATTAATATTTCATTTTTTGACAAAGGTAGCAAACTTAGTCCAATTGATTATTCGCAAATTTTCATCTTAACATGCCTTTTCAGAAGAAGGCAATGTCATTAGAACACAAATCAATTATTCCAGTTAAACTTAAGAAAAAAAACTAAAGCATTTGTTATTCTTAAGATTACTCACTTGGTCGAAGTTTAAATGTAATTCTCCTCTTTAGCATGTTAACTGAAGTTCTAAAATTCAAATTAACTCATCATTTTTTGCTTCTTCTTGAAGACGCTGTCAATTTTAACTAATAATTAGGATTTGTGAAAAGCTCTATTGTTTTTCGTTCTTATTGGAGAACCAATTCACTTGTCATCAGGGGTGCCAATTCAGGAAAATATAGAGGAGGCATAGCAATGATTTTTAAATTTTCAAAAATATTACAATTTGCAATTGTAAGTTTTGAAGTACCAAAAAAAATCAGAATCTGAGGGGTAATAGCCCCTGCCCTCTGAATTGGCACCATGCTATTCACTTCGTTATCCCCTTTGAAAAGAAATGACAGATTGAAGATGGTGTTTTGGTAAAAAGCGTTTTCAGAATTGAAAAATTATTGGAGTTTTTATTGACTGAGGCAAGAACCTCTTTCTTTTTGGGCCAAACCTCATAAAATTTTCCATTTTAAGGTTAAATCTTTATCAACTACTGGCGGAAGATAGTTTGCCAGAGATCTGAAACAAAGATTTAAAAACCATCTAGGCTGCATATCTGGTCCACCTACCTATATAATTGCATATATATATATATATATATATATATATATATATATATATATATATATATATATATATATATATATATATATATATATATATATATATATATATATATATATATATATATATATATATATATATATATATATATATTATGAAAAGAGAAATCACCAATGCAACAGCACATACACATTATAAAAAAAAAAAAAAAGACAGAAGGAGAAAAGGAAGAACTGTTTTCCTAAATTAATGATTATTTCCCCCCCCCCCTCTTTTACTTATTGATAGCTGTAACGAAGAGAGTTGATCTAGGGAGAGCAAGGGAGAGTAATGTTCTATACTTTCTTATGAAGAATTTCTACCTTTAATTCCATTGATTTAGTTTTGTGACATATTTTTGTGAGGCAAGCATATTATCCCTTAGACCAAGGGATCGAATGGCCCTTGAAGTCAAATTTCGTGGTTATTTTTATGCACAATTTTGACTGAGTAAAGGCAATGCAAAAGCAGATTGGTTCTTTTGTGAAATTGAAATGAAATGAAAATTTATGGTGAATTTTATATTGTAAATATTGAATAATTTATTTAATTTTAATGCAAAGCCGGATCGTCTCTTTTGTATGAAAGTTTATACTAATACTTTTTTTTATTGAGATTGAATATCAATTGAAAATTTATCATTAATTTGATTTCTGTTGTTAATATTGAAATTTCATTGTTAATTGATTTTTTTAGTAAGAACAAAATCTTGCCGAATCACAACATTTTTTTTTTTTTTACAAGTAGATTCTGTTTTTCTTTTGTTGATTTAAATAAACTACTCAAATATATCTGTTTTGATATTAAATATGATATTAACCGACCTTATCTTTCAGTAAACAGAATTTGCTGGGTATGTTGTATAAATGTATAAAAATGAGGGCCTAGACATGTCTTTTCCCAATGATGACCATCTTCCTCCTTTCAAGAAAAAAAAAATCCTGATAAGTTGAAATCACAATTAGAAATAAACGCAAACACACACAAAAAATTTGAATATAGGTGAGTGGTTTAAGGTTTGTAAGTTTATGAGTTGTTAATATCATTTTTGTTATTACTAGTATTATTATTATCATTAGGCTTGCGAGTATTAGCCTATGTGTTACTGTATTGTGTTGCCACTATTGCCATTATAGTATTATGTGTCTTATAATGTTTATTTTCGTTTTTTGCTACTGTTATTTTTATGTGTTATTGTTGTGTTATTATTATTTTATTGTACGTCTTATTGCTGTGTGATACGTATTACTCTTATTGCTATGAACTATTGTTATTGTTACGTATATATTATTCTGCCAGTAAGTGTTTGTTTGTTTTTATTTTTATCATGGTCTGAACGGGCTTTTTCAGCAATAAATATCTTTGTATTCATCTATATAGAAAACACAGCGATGGGAAAACACAGCATATCTCTTATTTGAATGAAGTTTTATGTGTTCACAGAATAATTTTTTTACAAACAATATACCAACGGTCGTGTATGGGATTTAAGTTAAAAATATTGTTAATGTGGCTTATATATAAAGGGGATGTTCTGTAAGTTGGCACCCATCATTCTTTATACTTTTTACTAAAAACGGCTGGTTTCAAGCTCCAGCCGCTGTGATAGCTGGACCTCATTGGCAGGGGACTCAAAGGTGCTCAGTATTTATTTTATGACTTGTTTCACATTGTCCAAATGGACCAGTCAAATTAGTTTACATAGGGTCTACTACCCGATTGGTGGACTATATTTAGGTGATCGATCAGAATGTGATTTCTTACATTTAGTAGCCTTTGCTACTCAATGGCAATGTGTAACTACTGTTAGTCGATAAAGAGCATTCGCATATATCAATAACATGAAAATAATGTCTATAATTTTAAGTTGTTATAACTGTAAAAATCATAATACTGGAAAACTAATAACCAACCACGGCACTTTATGTGCCGCCTCCAGGTTAAATTGTGAATCGGTTTTCTATTATTAGATGCAATAAAACAGCGATAGGTTAAGCTGGGCCCCATTATTTAGGAAAGAATAATGTATAGACTTCAGAAAAAAAAAACTGGTGGGTATACATAAAGTATCTTTTTTCAAGTTCTTAAAGTCGTTTTCTTGGATTTGAAAGTTTGCTGATTTGTCTTTTCTTTTTTTTCTTTTTTTTTGGGACCTTTAGAGATTACAAACCAACTGTAGATAAGAAATAAGTAAAACAAACTAGGTTAAATCAAGTGTGTTTTCCTTAATTAATTAATCCTTCCATTGAATTTACAGCAGAACTATTCCTACTAAAAGCATAAAAATGCGTTCAAAATAATTTCGGAACCATTAGAATGCATAGATAGATGGATAGATATTTATTTTGAAAAAAAAAACAACATTGATATGGCTCAAAATTCTACTCATATAACAGGAATTGCATTTTCAGAACTAAAGGCAGAGAAAAAGCAACTATTAACTGAAAATTAAGGTAAAATGTTGTTTTGTCAAAATTTCAATAGGTATAGACCTGTCATGTAGGAAACAATGCCTCCCCCTAGATATAGAAAAAACATTTTAGACCCCCTCCCTCTAAGATTTTGTAAATTGGAATGTTTTTATAAAAGTGTCTGATTAATGCCTGGGTGAACTATATAGGTTTCTCCTATAACATAGATTTTTAAATTAATATACGGAGGATTTAAATGATAGTAACAAGTGTTTAAAAGTTATATTATACAGCAATTTATTTTGCTTCTTCTTTAAACAAAGTTTTCTTACCGGACAGCAGGAAGGCTTACTGCCAAAATCGAAAGAAGTATTAACAGCTTCATTACTAAACTGAAACTGAATTGCAGAAATTCAGACTTTATCGGTTTCTTTACCGGGTAACTAAAAAACGTGACAATCACAACAGAGTATCAAAACAGAGTAACGGTACAATCCGCTTCAGGGTTTCCCCATTTGACCAGTTCGGCTAATTTAATTTCTTACATTCATTTTTCTTTCCAAACCTTATACTCGACTTTTCCATAGTTTTGGTAGATTGATTTCTACTTCTAATGGAGTTTCTAATTGTTCCAGAATGGAATTTGCTAGGGTTGTATTTGACTTGGTTCACACGGTCACGTTTTCGTTAAAAACGGTCATTTTCGTCCGCTAAATTTACTTCGTTTTTTCCTGTAAGTTTATGCGGCATAACCGTTCAGCGGCTGTGTCAAAATATTTCTATTTGTGTTAAAAACAATCTGTTATTTTGAATCGAAACCTTCTTTAAAACAAGCAATAAAAATAAAATAAAATTAATGATTATGAGTAAGAAAATATCCATTATCATAGGTTAAAAGATATCATGACCTTTCGAAGCAATATCTAATCCTCCAGACCTGGCAGAACATTTCCAGGAGAATTAGCATACAAAGTAATTCACGGGCGCTAGCAAGGGGACAGGGGGGGGGGGAGGGCAAGGCCCTCTGGAAATTCGGGACTATAGAGTAAATATAAGGAAACCAAAGGAAATTGGGCAGAATAGAGAAAAACCATGGAAAAAATGTGTTTTGCCGCATTGTTGGCTGCCTACCAATTGAATTTGACCATTAATAAGGAAATAGAAGTTTTAATTTCTGACTGAGTGACCCCTTTCGACTTTTCCACAAACATTTTTCGGTAACACAAGGAAAACAACTTAATAAAGGTCAATTTCAGTAAAAATATGCCATCGACTTTAGCTTGCATTGTAAGAGTATCCATGAGCTGATATATGAAGCCACTATAATCAGAAATATTTCCCCTGAACGGAATGCTGGGAATTTCTGTATTTTCCCCCTTATCAGACACATTTTTTTCTGTTTTATTAGGATTTTTTCCAGGATTGATTGTATTTACCTTGCTGTCACTTTGACAAAGACTTAGTTTTTTACAGTTATGAAGTATAAAGGTGTCAAATATATTGGTTTTGGTATTCAAAATTGAATTAAAATTATTGACTTACAAATTTTATCTCACTTTCTTAACCTTAGTTTTAATGTTTTACTTTGAACAAACTACATTGATAATGCGTTATTTCTTATAAAAACTGAGTCTAAATGGATTAAATATTTTGGTGTTTAATAACCAAGTTCAAAACTGTCGATATCTAAAAAATATCCGTCCAACGCTTCGGCATTGCTCAAGAGACTCAATGGTGGGAGCTTATATCTTAGTTTTTGTAAGTAGGCTCTTGTTTTGTGTAATTTTTGTAATTACTTACTTTTTTCATTTTTATATATTTTTTTAATTAACATAATTTTTCCATTGTCTTTAGAAAAATGTTAGTTTCTAAGCTTCATGAAACAAAGAAAAAAAAAAAATTTTTCCAACTGAAAATAAGAAGCAACATTAAAACTTAAAAAAAAACAGAAATTATTACGTATATGAGGGAAGATTGCACCCATCTCAACACTTCGCTCAGCACGCTACAGTGTTTTGGCTCTTTAAAAAAAGTTACTTTTTATTCTAATTAAACGATTTTTGCAGTTCAGGAGTCGTTTTTAAAGGATTTGGACACACTTTAACCTTAGTGTAAAGAGCGAGGTGTTGAGGAGGGGGCAGTGCCCCTCATATACGTAATGAGTTCTACTCGTTTTAAGTTATAATGTTGATCCTTACTTCAGTTGAAAAACTCTTTTTTTGTTTAATTTCTATTCGTTTTTAAATAACGCCAGTATATCTGGCTTCACTTCCAGAAAAAAATCCCCCTCTCCATAGAAATACCCTCTGTACAATTCAATTCTGGCGAAAATTTACCCCGGACAATTACCCTTAACATCTCCACGCATAAGATTTAATCGGTAAAGAGAAAGCAAGACACATAAAAAAATTTAACACATAATTCACTCAGGCAAATTCACTCAGTGTAAAATTTCCGCTGAAAAGTTTGCGCCCTGGAAACTTCCCTCTCCACAGAAAATTCTCCAAAATTCGCCCTCCCTTCCCACCCGAAAAATATATACATACTTCCCAATAAAAAACAAAACAATGAGCAAATTTTATAACTTGAAAACCTTTCTCCAGGAGCTTTAGATCCAAAGACATATTTATTGGGCCTTTCAACTATGCTAAAAAATGACTATCTCAAAATTTTGATCGGACGATTTTGGGAAAAAGTGGCGTAGAAGGGGGTCTAGTTGCCCTCCAAATTTTTGGTCACTTAAAAAGGGCACTAGAACTAGAACGAGCCATCTTCCGATATCCTAGGCTCACTGGGTCGATACGATCACCCCTGGGGAAAAAAACAAATAAACACACATCCGTGATCTTTCTTGTGGCAAAAATTACAAAATTCCAGATTTTGGCAGATATAAGCTTGAAACCTCTACAGTGGAATTCTTTGATACGCTGAATCTGACGATGAGTTTCTCATTAAAATTCTATGACTTCTAGGGCATTTCCCCCCTCTTTTCGAAAATTAGACAATTTTTCTCAGGCTCGTGGCTTTCAATAGATAAATTTAAACTTAATGAAACTTCTATATTTGGAATCAGCATAATGAGCCAATTCTTTTGATATATCTATTGGTATCAAAATTCCGTCTTTTAAAGTTTCGGTTACTATTGAGGTGGGTTGCTTCTTACTTATAGTTCGTTACCATGAACTATTTTATTATTTATCAAAATCAAAATAGAGCTCACTGAAATATTGATAGTTTTTTCTGCACTACCAAAAGTATTGCATTCATAAGACTTTACAGTTTCATAAAATGCAATTAAACAAATAGATAAGGTTTTTCAACTAAAGTAAAGAGAAAGTTTAAAACTTAAAATAAATATAAATTGCTACTACTACTACTAATAACTCACTGAAGCACCAAGCCGCCTCCTCCAACCTAATCTGTTTAAAGCCTCCCTCTTTACACCCTACCAGGAAGTTCCCATTTCCTTTAAATCTTTATTTATGACATCCTCCCAACCCAGACAAGGAGGACCTGCTTTCCGTGTAGCCCCAGACGGTTGGCCAAAAAGGACAATCTTCGGTAATCTGTCATCCTTCATCCGTAGAACGTGGCCTAGCCATCTCAACCTTTCTTTCATTATAGCCCCAGAAATCGGGATTGAACCACACTTTTCGTACAACCTACTGTTTGAAATACGGTCAGTCAGCCGGGTACCTAGAACAATCCGTAGGCAATTTCTCTGGAAAACATCTAGTAAATTTTCATCTGCTTTTCGGAGTGCCCATGCTTCAGAGCCATATTTGACCACTGTCATCACTGTAGCTTCCAATATTCTAATCTTGGTTTTTAGACTTATCTTTCTATTCTTCCAAACTTTTTTTAACTGTGAAAAAACACCCTTAGCCTTAGCTATTCTACTTTTAACATCTTCATTGCTCCCACCATCTTTACTAATAATACTACCAAGGTAAATATAAATTAGTCAGTATATAAGGGGAACTCCCCCTTTCTCAACACTTTGTTCATTAAACAAAAGTTTTAGTGCTTTGAAAAATCTTAAGAAGCCCAACTTCACAGTAAATTGCAGGGAGCTGAGGAGCAGACAGCCCCCTTCATACAAAGAATACTCTGTTCAGATAGGTTCCAAATCTGTTCCTTGCTTTCAGTAGAAAAGCTCTTTTTTCAATTTAATTTCTGATTGTTTTCCAAATCATACTCAGGCCTAACCAAAATATAATTTGAGCTACCGGTCCCTTAAATCCTGTTAATTGCATTTAAAATGTGTAAATTCATAATTAAACGTCCATAATTACCATCCAACGTTGAAATTTGCAATTTCAGTTTTTGGATCAAATTTGAAAATGCTTAGAAAATTTTGCGATGATTGATATTGTTTATATTACTACTAAATAATTTCGATTGGATGAAAAGGAATATTATTTTTTGTATGGATGGAAATTCTATGAGACTTTTGACCTTAACTGAGACCACTACAAATTCTACAATAGGATTTTATTATCGACAAACCCATTACATACATTTGTTTAAATATATTGAAGTACTTCACAGAAATAGAAAAAGAAAAATATCACTATTTAAAATTGTTGAAAACTAAGTTCCTAGCAGTATTTGCCAACCCAAAGAAATTTCCTGAAGGGGCTGATGCTGACCTGCATTGACTTTTCTAGCTATGTGCTTTTAGATATGGGAATGTAACATTTTAGCTGTAGTAGCCGCTAGAAATATTTACAGCCGCTAGAGAAACACTTTAATTAATTCCTACTCCCCCCTACCTCTTCCAACATTTATCTAAAGCCCCAGGACGAGTGAGTAGTTTGTCCATTAAAATATACTTTTGTAGGATTCTACCCTACCCCTACCTAAACAATGATTTACTCCTCTTCATTATAGCTGATACACAATTAGAGATCATCAAACGTAGCCTAATTCCATTACAAATAAAGCGAATCAACTTGGTTGAATCCAGTACTCTCACCGTGTGGCATTACTTCTTTTGCAACTGGGAAGCCTAAAATATAGTTGTTGATACGTTTAGATCAATTAGCTTCTCAAAATTTTAAATTGATTGCAAATGCGTCCTCTTTGGGGTAAAGTCATAGTTAGGTCCCCTAAACCACCTAAACTGTAACCCAACCACCACTGCTGTTTTGGCGTTTCGTCCCCCTCGAAAATTTTCTGTTGGCGCGCTTGCTTATATTATTCATTAGGCATTGCTCGTCTAGGCTATTACAGGCTTGATTTAACCTATTCTTAATCCTATGCTGTTTAAATATCTTACGCCCCTTTTCGTGCTTCAACGGCTACCAAGTACTGTGTCTGTATGAAAAAAAAAAAAAAAAAAAAAAAAAAAAAAAAAAAAAAAAAAAAAAAAAAAAAAAAAAAAAAAAAAAACACCGTCAGTGTGAACGAAGATTTGGCAGTAAAATAGGTTATGATTGGGATAAGGTTTTTTCTCCATTTAAATGTTATGTATTTAAATTTAATTAGGGGTTGAATTTTAAGGGGCTTCTTTTGCATGTGTTGAGCTTTGTGCAATGGAATCTTCTAGTTTCCATTTGAGTTCCATAACGAAAACTACTAGGGGGAGAATTTAGATACGGAGTTGATGAAGAAAACAGGTAAGAAGATTTCAAAGCAACTTCTGGCTTTATCTACTGAAATGTTGATTAGCCAATTACAATATAAAGTTGCTTGAGAATTTGTGTAATAAGTCGGAGCGTTCGATCGACTCTTTCTTTTTTTTATCCACAAGCTGAACGATAATATGTTGGAGTTAATTGATGGTAGTTAAGTAATGGCAGTAAAATGGAAGAAAGTGGTAGCAAGTTAGAAAAAATGTTGCTCAGGCAGGTATGGACAGTACATAGCCTAGTAGTAGAAGATGGATTTCCTTCCTTGCTCTTCAGATAAAAATAGTTCTGGCATCCGTTATACCATTGCTCCCCAGCGAGTGAAATTTTCCCCAATGAAAATTTTTAGAAAATTACATGGTTTATGATCACAAATTGCTGAAGACCATGGATATATTTTAATAAAAGGGAAGTACCTAGTAATTCTTGGAACAATTAGTAAAGTCCCTTAATAAGAAAGATGAAAAGAGTTAGCCTCATTACAGAGGCAATAGCTTTACCTCAGTAGACGGCAAATTACTTAGCATGATGATACTTATAAAACTAAGCCATGCTGTGGATAACGTTTTAAGGGAAGAACAGTGTGGTACTAGGAAGGACATAGGATATATCGACCAAATTTGTGTTCTTAGATTAAAAATTGAGATGCGTCTGAGTCGTCAAAATCCTCTATTCCTCAATTTCATAAACAATGAACAAGCATCTAATTCAGCTGATCAAAAGCTTTAGACAAGGTCCTATCTTGTACGTTATACCAGATTATTGCATTTTATTGACTAGTGATACAGACGAGATTAGTAGTTATAGAGGTCTGTTTCCCATCAAGGGTACCCACAAAAATTTTTCCAGAGGGAGAAGACACCAGAGTGAAAGTGAGAGGGGGGGGGATTGTGTGTTATAAATCAGGATACATTTTCTTAGGAATAAGTTTGTTTTTAAAGACATTTAAAAATCTTAAATAAAAGAGCAACTAACTTTCCATTTAAAATGAAAGAAAATTGGGCAAACTTTAAATGGTGAGTATTCCTGGAAAAGGGGTCAATTCATTTAATTAACTAAATAAAAATAATTTTATCTTTTCAGCTGAAAGTTAGGAGCCACATTAAAAACTTAAAACGAACCGAAATTATTACGTATATGAGGGGTGTTGCCTCCTCCTCAATACCTCGCATTTTACACTAAAGTATCTTAGTACTTTAAAAAGAGCTTCTTATTGTTCAATTGAAACGACTCTTGTATTTCAGAAGTCGCTCTGAAAGAATTGGGACCAAATTTAAACTTTAGTGCAAAGAGCGAGGTGTTGAGGAGAGGGCAACACCCTTCATATACGTAATAATTTTCTTTCCGTTTTAAGTCGTAATGTTACTCCTTACTTTCAGATTAAAAAACTAGTTTTTTTTATTTCCACTCGTTTTTTAAATAATGCAAGGAAGTCTGGCTCCAACTTCACGGAAAAATCCCCCTCGCCACAGAAATATCCTCTAGACAATTCAGTCAATTCGCCTCAGACAATTACCCTTAACATTTCAACGCATAAAATCGAGTCGGCAAAGAGAAAGCACGACATATAAAAATAATTTTGTATGAGTATTCCGGAAAATTCCCCCAGTGAAAAATTTCTCTGAAAAATTCTCTCCCTACAAAATTCACTCCTCATGGAAAATTCTTCCACGTGGAAAATCCTCCCAACAGAAAAAAAACATCCGAAAAAATGTATGCAAGCTTCCCAATAACAAATACTAAACGTAAACAACGACCAAATTTTATAACTTAAAGACCTTTCCCCAGGGGTTGTAGGGGTTATGTTATCTCCAATGGCATTGTTATTGGGTTTTTCAACTGTGTTGAACTAAATGGCTATCTCAAAATTTTGATTAGACGATTTTAGGGAGAAAGAGGTGTGGGAGAGGGCCTACTTGCTCTCCAATCTTTTGGTCACTTTAAAAGGGCACCAGAATTTTTAATTTACATTTTAACGAGCCCCTTCTCAATGCTCTGGGACCAATGGGTCGATAAGATCAACCTTGGTAACAACAAACAAATAAACACGCATCCGTGTTCTTTCTTCCGGCAAAAAATACAAAATTCTTCATTTTTGTCGACAGGAGGTTGAAACCTCTACAGTGAGTTTTTTTTAACGCAACTAAGCTGATGTTGTGACTTCTAGTAAGATTCTTTGACTTCTAGGGGATCTCTCCCTCTTTTTAAAAATCAGACAAGTTTTTTCAGGCTCTTAGCGTTCGACGGGTTAACAATAAGTTTAATAAAACTTATATACTTGGAATGAGCGAAATACGCCAATTCCTTTGTTATATATTTATTACTGCTGCTACTACTAATAACTCACTGCAGCACCAAGCCACCTGAGGCCAACACAGCTACGCACGCTCCTCCTCCAACCTAATCTATTCAAGGCCTCTCTGTTTACACCCTACCAGGAAGTTCCCGTTCCCTTTAGATATTTATTTGTCACATCCTCCCACCGCAGACGAGGACGAGCTGCTTTACGTGTACCCCCAAACGGTGGGCCAAAAATGATAATCTTTGGCAATCTGTCATCCTTCATCCGCAGAACGTGGCCTAGCCATTTCAACCTTTCTTTCATTATAGCCCTAGAAAGAGGGATTGAACCATATTTTTCGTACAATCTACTGTTTGAAGTACGGTCAGTAGGCCGGGTACCCAGAACAATCCCTAAGCAATTTCTTTGGAAAATATCTTGTAAATTTTTGTCCGCTTTTCGGAGCACCCATGCTTCAGAGCACCCATATTTGACCACTGTCATCACTGTAGCTTCCAATATTCTAATCTGGGTTTGCAGACTTATTTTCCTATTCTTCCAAACTCTTTTTAACTGTGAAAAAAACCTGAGCCTTATATATATATATATATATATATATATATATATATATATATATATATATATATATATATATATATATATATATATATATATATATATATATATATATATATATATATATATATATATATATATATATATATATATATATATATATATATATATATATATATATATATATATATATATATATATATAATGTTATAAAGATGACCATTTCGATGGTATTTTCACTTGGTGTATCCAAAGCTAAATAAAAGCTAAAACACAACCCATTAACTTTATTAAATTCAAGGTTTCGGCGATCTTTGACTTTATAATACAGTTCATATTTCTAGAAAACGAAAGCTATATTATCAAGTTATCGGTCATAGACCTGATGGATCATACGAAGTGCTGATATTAACAATAGTGTACGTGGGTATGTTTTTAGAAGTGCAGTTTTTATGGCAAATAATAAATACTCTAATATTGGGGAAGATGTTGGTCAAACCTCTATGGATTACTGAGCAAAACTAATTCTTCAAAATCCGACTGTAAAATCAACTAAGTTAGAAGATTTTAATTTAGATTTAAAAAAGTGGAATTAACTCATTTACTGTCCCAGTAAAGGCCAAATATTTTCAAATAGTTTCATTTAGGTAAATATTACTTGAATTATTATTTTAGTTGAATTATCATTAGTAATGTTAGTATTACTATTAATATTAAAATTCAATATAATAGGAAAATATTATTATGGTGAAAATCCCGTTGGCTAAATATTATTATAGTTAAATATAGTTTTTAAAATAGTTGTCCTTTTTTAGTAGCTACTACTAATAAGACTCTAGCAGCATAGCGAAGCACCGATTCATCTGAAGCCAACACAGCTGCTAAAGATCATCCCCCATCCCAGTCTATACAAAGCTCCATTGTTCACAGAGTCCCATGAAGTTTAAATTTTCTTTAATTTTCTTCAATTTTTCCAAGTTCCATCAGTTTTTTCAATTAACGTCTTATTGCTTACTTCAAAATTTATTCCTGCACCCCCAAATACTCATTCAGTTACTAACAATTTCATCTGGGACACAAACATCACCTCTAAATCCAAATTTAAAGGAGTAACACCTCAACCTTTGACACATTGTTTTCCCATGACCTTTTTTATATTCCTTAGGACAACCTGCGTTAAAAATAATCCACGTAAACGGGGATAGCACAAAAACCTATTTAACTTTTGATTCAACACCAAAACCACTACTAATCTAACTTCCTACTTTACTTTATCCACTATCTACATTGTCAAATTCTAAGTTATTTAGATTTACATCTAACTATTTTTGGATGGCGCCTCATAAAATTTTACCCGGAAGTCTACGCGTTATATCTTCCCCAGAAGGTAGTTTCTATTTTAAATTAATTCTATAGATTATTAAATGGTGATCTTTTTATTTTGATGGTGATCTACTTAACAAACTATTTTCCTAAAATAATCCGTCTACTGTCTATATTGTCAAAGTCCAAAGTCTATAGATTCACATTGAACTATTCTTGAAGAGTTCGTCAGAAAATCTTATCCTGAAGTATACAGGTTATAACTTCCCCGGATGGTAATTTCTGCATCAAATTCACCCTAGAGATTATCAGATTGTGATCTTTTTGTTGGGACATTAAGAATAGAAAAAAGAAAGAAAAAAAACACCCCACATCAATAGAAAACTGTGGAGGAAAAGACCCACTTTAAGGATGAAGAAGTAAAATTGAATGCATTGTAATTGTGATACTTAGCAAGAGATTGTCATCTTTAGCTGCAGGACGTTCACAGTGCGTCTTGCCAACATGAATTTAGCATTTTTTGTCCTTCGACTAGCATTCAGTAAATCTGAACAAATAAATAAAAAGTCGACGGTTTAATAATATTAAATACATAACAAAATTTGATAATTGTACCGTTGTGCAAGAAAAGTCGGTTTATTTACTTCAAACCCTTTTTCAAGGTTCATGAGCTTAAGCCGCTTGGACTGAAACATCTTCTAGAGGAATATCCCCTTCCCTTGGTCTAGCTCCTTTCTTGTTTTGTTTTCTCTTCAGTTGGGCTTGCCTTCTCTGTTTGTTCTTGATTTGCCCTCTTCTTATTTGTTGTTTTCTGTTTAATTTGTTATTCTTGATCTGTGCTCTTCTGATTTGTTGTTTTCTGTTTAATTTATTGGGAGTGCACCTTTTGTTTTTGCGATTTCTATTAGCTGGTTGGCCTCTTTTGTTTGCTCTTCGACCCTCTGCATCTTGAACTGCATCTGTTTCATCGTTCGTTCTTTGCTCAACTGGCTCATCACCTTGCATTTTAGTTACATCGTTTTCGTCTGGTAATTCTATGTCACCTTCTCTAGGGCATCCCTTTTCCACCTGATTTCTGTTTCTATTGGGTCGTCTTTGATTTCTCACGGGCTGTTTTGGTCTTCGCTTCTGCTGCTGCTTTCGCTGTTGGTTCTTTTTCTGTTGGACTTTTCTATTAACAGCTCTTTTGGTTCTCCCTTCTACATCTTCCTCGTCTTCAAGTTCGCTTACGGAGTCTGATTCTACAGACATTGAGTTTCCGCTAGATTCGTCACCTTCAACTGGAAGGGCCGGATCAGCCTCTTTATCTGCAACTTCTTTTAAAGTTTCTGGATCAGCGGGTATTTCATTTAATTCATTATTATTTGTCTGAATCTTGCCGTCATCAGCGTATTCTCCCACAGCATTAATATCAGAATTTGGCTCGTCGAGGGGCACAAGCCTAAGAAAAAGAGACTATTTAATAAGGGGTAAAGAAAATTTGCGACAACTTATGTTGCAGAATATAAACTGAAATATCCTTAGTCACGTTTTTGGCGAAATTGAAGGATAGAAGCTGTTATGATCTTGCGGTTTCATCAAGTTCAAACTAGAAATAATGATCAGCTACAGATTTTAAAACACGGTATACAGTTGGGTTTCGAATATACACAATTACACCATATTTGTGAAGCTCAAATTCAGGAGCAATGAAGGGTAATATTGGCAGAAAATATGAAACTAATGAGGTTCAAAATATTGATTTATTTGCAGTTGTTCCAAATCCTATTGAATTAAACGTGGTAATAAACATTAGGTAAGTAAAGAGCAGATCAAAAGAGAAAAAGAGAGATCATTCTCAATTATAATTCTGTGGTGAAGAGTATGTTTTAATCTACTTGATTTTCACCTGGGATATATTTTTGTAAGGTAATCATGTTACTTCTTTTTCTCATTTCTGGAGAGAAAATTAGCCTATCTTTTTGAAAACCTATTTGGTCTTACAACCTTCCGTACGAAGTGTTAAGCCAATGAAAAGAAGGAGAAGGAAAATTCCATCTGATTGCTTTTCCTGCGCAAAAATTTAGGCCAATAAAAGTATGAACAGTTTCAATCACAAGATTTCTTACAAGTAATCCTTTTTGGCCAACCGTCTGGGGCTACACGGAAAGCAGGTCGTCCTTGTCTGGGTTGGGAGGATGTCTTAAATATATATTTAAGGGAAATGAGAACTTCCTGGGAGGGTGTAAAAAGGGAGGCTTTGAATACATTAGGTTGGAGGAGGAGCGTGCGTAGCTGTGTTGGCCTCAGGCGGCTTGGTGCTGCAGTGAGTTATTAGTAGTAGTAGTAGTAGTCCCTTTGTTTATCTGTGATCAAGATAAAACAACAATGATCTGGTATAGGTTTGAAATTTATTATATACTTGGCTTGTATATAACAAGGCAATATAAGCAGGAAGCAAAATTTTGAAGCTATACGACATTAAGAAGTTAGAAGAAAGCTAAAACATCCAGAGAATACAGAATATTACAATATTTTCAAATATTCATAAGAGTCACAATTCATGAGCGAAAAATGTCGCTCATGGTAATAAGTGACCATTAAACAGAAGCTCCAAAGGGAGCACTTTCTTACAATCCTATACTATACTAGTGACTTATACTAGTATTATAATACTATACTAGTGACTTATACTAGTATTATAATACTATACTAGTGACTTATACTAGTATTATAATACTATACTAGTGACTTATACTAGTATTATAATACTATACTAGTGACTTATACTAGTATTATAATACTATACTAGTGACTTATACTAGTATTATAATACTATACTAGTGACTTATACTAGTATTATAATACTATACTAGTGACTTATACTAGTATTATAATACTATACTAGTGACTTATACTAGTATTATAATACTATACTAGTGACTTATACTAGTATTATAATACTATACTAGTGACTTATACTAGTGGTTTATAATAGTGACTAAGTTTTTGATAACCAATCGTGCTATTCCTCATTTCTGAAGAGACTTATATTCGATCCAAATAAGTGACACTAGTGCCATATTTTAAGTGACGCAATGAGTGACTTTCCCTATTTAAATCAGTGGTGTAGTTCCGTAAGCCAATCATTTTTATTATATTATCTGAAGAGACAAAACTCCTAATAAAAAATTAGGTGGTTTGAAAAGCCTTAGTGTGAAATTTAAGCAGGTGAAAAGGACGGAAAGTTTTTGGATCACCATATTTTTCAAAAAGCAGTCTCTCTTTTTCTCGGTGATAAAAATAAACCTAGAAATGACGACCAGGTCCATACTTAAACTTTACCTTGTAATTGACTTTTCAATAAAGACTAAAGCAACATATTTATCGAGCCCAAATTTGGAGGCAATACTGCTCATACTGGAGCTTTGTGGAGTTACAAGAAAAAAATATTTTAGTATACTAATAAGTAATCAATGTGCTATTGAGTCTAATCCCTCATGGATATAAACTGTAAGTAAAGAGTAGCTCCAAATACGGATTGTTTTGTTAGAATTCTATTTCAAAAAGTGTGCTTTAATTACGTTGGTTTAAATCTGTGAGAAATTTCCGTTAGCCAATCATATTATTAGAGACAAATATTTCCAGTTTTTTAACGCCAGATAAGTTACAGCCTATATGATCAATCCTTGTCAATTGACACCGAAACTCTAAACGTTTTTTTTTTTTACATTATATTCATCAAAATAACGTAATTTGCTGATTTTTATGTTTAATATGATCAATTTTTAACATACCTTAAAAATTTATTAGCGGAAGAATATTTTAATTATTATTTCAAGCTATTTAGTTTGTAAGAAAAGTTGCGTAAAATTAGCAAAAATGGAAAAAAAAAAATCCAAAAATGGATGCGATATTGTTGAAAATTTCTCCATCAAGTGATAAATTAATTTCTAAAAGCTTAAATTTTTCTGATGGAAGATAAGAGTGAGGTTGAAACTTAAAAATTTACCAAATTTATTGCTTCGTAATTTATGCAACGCACAAACTATCGACAGAACTAGCTTAATTAAACTAACCATGATACATCCCTAAAGGTTATTTTCAGAAACCTAAAAAACTATCCCTATGCTTAAAGTAAAGAACAAACCCAGCAGAATGATCTCTTTGAACGAGAAAGGTCATTAACTAGTATTGATGCCATTTTGGATCTGGGAAGACATATAGGGGGTAAATATAATGCTACTAGCCCCTCAAGATGTTATTACGCGTACCAGTGTCTTACGCGCGTACCTGTAACGGTATAGTAAACTTAAATAATGGGGAATGCCTGTTATGTAAAACGGAATGTTTTCTAAGATATGTATGTGTCTCTTATACAGTAGAGAATGTTTACTTTCTGACCATTGGCTATTCTTCTTGTAACATCGTCACTGCTCCCACCGTCTTTACTAATAATACTACCAAGGTAAGGGAAGCTGCCTGTCTGATAAATCTTTTCGTTACCCAACGTCACCTTTTCATCTTCACTTATTCCTAGCCTTAGGGACTTGGTCTTCTTAAAATTAATTTTCAAACCTATTCTAGCACCCTGAACTTGCAAAATCTCTAATAGTTCATTCATTTTGCTCCCAATTTCATCTAGGATGCTTAGATTATATGCATAATGTAAGTCCAGGAGAGTTTTGTCTCCCCATTTGATTCCGTGGTCTCCCATTGCCTTTCCTGTGCTCCTTAAGACAAAGTCCATCAAAATGATCCATATAAAGGGGGATAGACCACAGTCCTGCTTAACTCCTGATTTAATAAAAAAGAAGCTGCTAACCTCATTTCCTACCTTAACCGCAGTAGTGGTATTCTCGTACACAGCACAATTCACTTTAATGTATTTGTCTGGTATACCATACATGGATAAGACCTTTGCTAAAGCTCTTCTACCAACGGAATTGAAAGCTTGCTCCTAATCTATAAAAATTAGGACCAACTGTGTTTGACAGTTAAGGCACTTCTCAATTATTAACCTAAAAGTGAAAATTTGATCGACACATCCTCTACCTTTTCTAAAACCATACTGTTCTTCTCTATTAAAACTCTGTCTACAGAATCTCTCAGTCCATATAGTATCATATTACTAAGTAATTTGCTACTTACAAAGAACAGACTAATGCCTTGATAATTATAACACTCACTCTTATCACATTTCTTATACAGTGGTGTAAATAAGGTTTTCCCAAGATTGTTAGGCACTTCCCCTTTTTCAAAAATCAGATTCATTATCTACAATAGCTTATTTCTAACCTCGGAGCCAAAATTTTTAAGAAGCTCGTTTATCACACTATCAGCACCATTACTATCGCTAATTCTTCCTCACAAAACAAATCTTGCTTCACATCCAAGGTATCAATTTTTTTTCATTTTCCTCTATTCTTTTCCTTCAACTGTATCTCGGTTTAGCACATTCTCAAAATGTTCCACCCATCTCTCTATGACTCTTTCCTTATCACTAATTGTGGCCTCGTTCCTATTTTTAACTGGGAAATTTCCGGATTTACTGCTCCTCTCAATTCACTAACAAGCCAGTAAAATATTTTACTATTATGCCGTCTAGCTGCATCTTCCAGATCCTTGGCAATTTTATCCATGGCCTCCACTTCACACCTCCTTAGTTCATATTTTAATCCTTTTGTTTTCATATGATCTATCGCTCAGATAATTTTTGTATAAACCTCTTCTCCTCTCTATTAAACATAAAACTTTATCACTAATCTTCTTAGCTGCAATCTTAACTTTCCCTAAGACACCCTCAGCAACTTCACAAATTGTTTTTCTAAAGTTATTCCAACCACCTTCCACATTGTCAAATTTTAAACTCTCAAGTTTAGTATTCAATCGTTCCTGGAAAGTTTCTCTCAGATTATCATCCTGGAGTTTACCAGCATCATAATTTCCCAGGAGGTAGTTACCCTCCTGAAATTTCAGCTTTATATTAACCCTATACACTAGTAGATGTTGATCTTTACTTTTAACATCAATAACAGCACTCCTATATACCGTAGTATCTTGTAGTGATCCTGCCAGTCTTCGGTTTACTATAACATAATCTATAAGGTTTTCTTTCTTACCATCACGTGAGTACCATGTCAAATTTTGGGGCATTTTATGACCAAACACCGTATTGGTTATAATTAGATTGTTATACCTACAAAATTGTAAAAGTCTGTAGCCATTACTGTTTTCTTTTCCTACGCCAAATTTACCTGGGTAAAGATACCATCTATCCCTATTTCTACCGAACTGGGCGTTGGAATCTCCAAGTAAAAATACCGTATTTCTACCTGGGACTCTGTCTATTTGCTCTGTTATTTTTTAATGTTGTAACTTTCCAAGTTCCAATTCTGACGTTCTTTAAATCATTGAGGTTATTTTGGCCTCAGGAAAAGCAATGATCCCAGACACCAGTGCAGGACGAGGATCAACATATCTTCTCAAGTCTACACCTAAGCGCTTAAGCTAGCTTGGAACCGGACAGCAAGAAGTCCCTGAGACCTCCAGCATGAATGGAGGCTATGTGCAACCCTGGGCCCATCTTGGTCACAACATGGTTTTCAGCACTTGGTAATGCTCTATTAAGAAGAGTCGAAAGCCTGCACCGACAGTCCCAACCCTATTACTTCTGACTCATTATATATTCATGCCTACAAATATTATGGTGCTACGGGGAGGCAGCCCATACTAGATAAATTAGCTAGGAAGAGGTTTTTCAGCCTGAAAACACCCGCCAAAAAAGACCAAGCATAGGAGTGCCGCTGTGTGTGCATTCTGTGTCGTTTACTAGGCTATAATTTCCTGGAGGAGTGCCACTCTTCAAGTCAGAATAGAGTTGACCGTAAGGTCCCCATTTTTGCGGGTACCCCGAGAGGGTCGAGGCAGCCCTTTGCAGAGACCATTGTTCATAGATCTGGATCTTACGCCCTTCCGCGGTTGTCCTCCTATAGAGGATCCTCTGACGATGGTGTTCTGTGTCACCATGCAATTTAAACCATTACTGGGAGAAGGTTTGTAACTCATGTGACGTGTGAACATGCCGGTCGGCCCTGTTGAGTATACATTTGAGGGGCCGTCTTCCTCCTTCGCCTGTATTTATGGCCCCGGGCGAAGGTGTCCGAGTTTCTATTATAGACCCCAAGAACAAGGTCCTCCTTGGTCTGTGGCTCCTATGGAGGTAACCTACATATCTGTTGGATGTTCCCCTATCGCCACCTGAGGACACGCTGAGTAGCCTGGGGAAGGCCCCTGAGATTGAAGGCTCACTGGTTCACTGAAAGCTGAAAGATTTGACCATGTACATTTTTGGGGCCTTCAAAAACCACCATTGTCATATCGAATTCTATCATTTCATCAGTCATAAGCATATTAATGTTAAAAACAAATTGTTAATTTTAACTTTTGAAATAAAGACTATGAACCAGATTTGTCCGTAAAATTTCGCGTTCTCCGTCTTTGTTATTGGTAGGTTATTTTGTCATGTTGAAATTTTTAGGATGTTTATTATTCAACAGTCCCTCAATAGTTATTTTAATTATTATTATTTTTTTTTTAATTTTATTCATTTTTATTAAATTACTTATTTTTTATTTTGTTATTTATTTTAATTTCTTGATTAGTGTATTTTTCTTTTATTATTCTTGTCTTATTGGTATGTTCTAATAAAAAAAAAAAATAAAAAAGAAAAAAAAACATTTCTTTAAATCTAGAGAGGTCCATGATCTTTCTCCCCGATTAGCACCCCTATCCACCCACAAATGTACCTAAGCACACTAGTAAATCAAAAACGCCCGTAAAACCATAAACTAGTTAAACCCCAGTTGGGAGCATTTAGTAGAAGAATGATGCGGCATCTGTGCGATTTCTCCTCACCACTTCATATAGAAGGGGTGGTCGTAAAAATTTAGGAGAGTGCCCATTTGACTGGAAATTGAAAGTTATAGTGCCATTTTTAAGAGTCGAAAGTTAGTGAATTAAAATAAAATGCAATGCAATTGTGAAAAATATAATGAGCAGAACCAACTATACGATAAATTCGTTCAAAAAGTCAATAGTAATGCGAAAAATTCGAGACCTTTAAGCCAAGTTTTTTAGAGGAAAGATTATTGGTTGCCTAAGACAGTGCTGCATGTTTTGTACATTAAAGATGTTTTGGACACGAAAGATTATTGGACGCAAAAAATAGTATCTTTTTCACAGCCTAGCTCCAAAATGCAATGCAAAACCTACATAAAGGTGTGAAGAAACTTATAAGAAATGGCAAAGAATGAAGTTCTGATTGAACAAGACATGAAACAGTGTGCGCAGTTCCGCTAGTCTCAAAACGAGAATTAGTAACCACTGGTCAGTGTACCATGTACTATTTGTCACTTTTCCTAAATGACTGTTTCATATACTTAACCATTTCAGCAAATTAGAGGCTTATGAATGGATGACATCAATAGATTTTAGTGTAAAAATTTAATTTTCCAAAGGACTCTGGTTTTTCCAAAAAAGCGCTGGTTTTTCAAAATTCCACAAATACAGGAACATACGGGGAGTCAGTTCATTGTGTTGCGAGAGCAATACTTTGGTTTTGTCCCGTTTTTTTTCCTATGCCGCCGATTTCAGCTTATTTCTGGAAACTGAAAAGTTTATTCTTTATAAAAGTTTATTTCTGGAAAGCCTGGGGCCAAAAAGGATGGTTTTTGCTTGTCCACGAGCCAGAGCCTATGGTGTGCGAAGTGAAGTGGAGTTATATAGCCTATGTCAGAGAGGAGTATGTGAAGTTGTGCAGCCAAGATTTCGTTTCATTAGACCATGTTTGTGCTTTCGAGTGGAAAGCTCCGTTCTAGCAGGCAAGCACCACTTTCAAATTGAAAATAAACTAAAATCTATAAGTGTTAAATATGTGCGGCAGTTACTCGGTCACACAGCCAATATATCTTCTTTGAGTGATAAATAGAAAAATTTACAGAGGCAAAAATGAGGCATTTTCCCACGGGTCCGAAAATTTTTTCTACCCATTTCTGTTCGTCATTTCAGCTGAGTTTATCATTCGGTTTTTCGGACTTGGGATTGCGGTAGAGAAACGGTATCAGATGTGCCTAATAAACTTTAAAAGCTTTCTCATTCCTAATGAAATTGGAGCTTATCCTTTGCCCCTTTCTAAGTGGTGACGTTAGAAAGTTGGCCTATGGCAAAAAAAATCAACTTTTGAGCTGGGACAGATAGAATTTTTTTCGACGGCAATCGATAGGTCTTGATGAGCTGATCAAAGTATATGACATCTTTTTTTTGGTAAAAAAATTCCATCATGAGGTATACCAGTTTGAAAGTTTCAAGGGGTTGACAACTTCAGTATTAAGGTACACACTGAAACGAAATCTAGGCCGATACAAATTGTGAGACATATAGAGGACTTGTAAGCAACAGTCAGCTTTTAGGTAATAATTACCTTCTGCAATGAGTGGTCAGAAACTTTTGCTAGTGGGTGTATCTATTATTTGTTTCCAGTGTATTTGATGGTAAAACCAATTTGGTTCCAGTGGTAAGACATGTAGGGGACTTGTAAGTAAGAATCTGATGTTAGGCTGCAATTAACTTCAGCGATGAGGGGTTTGCAACTATGCTAATTGGTGTACCCATTTATTTGTTTCCGGTGAACTTGATGTCTATCACGGGAGAGGGACTTGTAAGCAAGAATCGGTTCATTTTGGGCGAGAAACGGCTGTTAGCTCATAATCGTCTTCGGCAATGAGGGGTTTGCCGCTTTTGCTAGTTGGTTTACCTATTATTGTTTCCGGTGTATTTAATGGTTAAGCCAATTTGGTTCCAGTGGTAAGACATGTTGGGAACTTGTAATTAATAATCGGCTGTTGGGCTACAATCATCTTCAGCGATGAGGGGTTTGCAACTTTTGCTAGTTGGTGTACCCATTTATTTGTTTCCGTTAACTTGATGTCTATCACGGGAGAGGGACTTGTAAGTAAGAATCTGTTCACTTTGGGCTAGAAATTTGTGCAAATTGGTGCACATTGTATTCGATCTCTTTAAATCTGACAGAATTAAGTGTTTACGCAAGGGGTACAAACAATAACGTAAAACAGTGAAGTAGTTTCGTAATAATGAGTGTCACCTATGGTAATTTAATCCTGAAAAAGTTACGGATAGCTTCATAATACTAACTAGATTATAAAAGATATTGTTCCAAGTTTTCATCCGTTACAATATCTACGATTGAAAAGGATAACGTTCAACTTGCTGCAAAGTCAATTTAGTTCCTTCTTTCAATATTATTTTTGTAGTTGTTGTTTTTCAACGCTGAGGAATAGCCTTTGATCATGTGATTACTGATCAATAGCGAAGAAACAAAACCAAAATGTTGCTCTCGCAGCACTTTAGTCGGCAAAGCCGGAAAAAGGTTGCTGTAACACTTCACGTTGCCCGGGCAACGTAGGTCTACTTTGAGTTGGTTTTGAAGATGTATGCTAAATAAATTATGAAGCCTTAATTTTTGCTTGATTTAAGTTTCAACCTCATTCTTTACTTCCATAATAAAAAATCAGTTTTTAAGTTTATTTTTTTTTATTTTAATTTTCTTAAGCATACACAATAGGCCTTGCAAGAACATTTTCGTCTAGCTTTGAAGATGAAACCAAAACTGTCAACATGAATATTTGTCAAAGCAGAGTATTAAAGACAGGTTTAACTTGGCACCTCTCTTCAAATTGCCTCCGAGATAATGTATAACTTTGTCACACAGATAAGAGTCCCGAGGGGTATATTATCAGCTAGCGCTGGGCGATACTAAATACCGATATCGATACATCGCTCCAAATATCGATATCGAAACGTAAATATCGATATTGAAAACGATATCATTCCAGCTTTTTCTTATATTAAACAAAAAAAAACAAGTTTTTTTAAAATGAAAGTAAGGAGCGACATTAAAACTTAAAACGAACAAAAATTACTCCGTATATGAAAGAGGCCTTTCCTCCTCAACACCCCACTCTTTACGCTAAAGTTTGACTCTTTCTCTTAACTCTGCATTTTAAAACAGTAAAAAACTTTAGCGTAAAGAGCGGGGCGTTGAGGAGGAAAAGCTCCTTTCATATACGGAGTAATTTTTGTTCGTTTTAAGTTTTAATGTCGCTCCTTACTTTCATTTAAAAAAACTTTTTTTTGTTTAATTTCTGGACGTTTTTTAATTAATGCATTTTTTTTTTATCTTGGCTCTCCAGGGATAAATAATTAAAACGAAATTTGCATATTATTGTTTTGGGCTAAATGGCTTTTTCATAGTTTTAATCGGAAGATTTTGAAAAAAAAGGAGCGAGAGAGGAGGCCTAGTTAACCTCAAATTTTTTGATTACTTAAAAAGGCAACTATAACTTTTATTTTTTTACGAACGTTTTCATAAGTAAAAATATGCGTAACTTACGAATTAACTTACGTAGCGAACTTCTATATTCGTATGTTTTTATTGGGTACATGAGAAGGCTCACCCCTCGTCGATACCTCACTCTTTACACTAAAGCTTAAATTTTGTCCCAATTCCTTAAGAATGACCCCTGAATCACAAAGACCGTAGAATAAATAGTTGAAATTACTAAAAATATTTTAGCGTAAAGAGCGAGGTATTACGAGAAGGTAAACCCCTCATATGCGTAATAATTTCTGTTCGTTTTAAGTTTTAACGCTGCTCCTTACTTTCAGTAGAAAAAAATTTTCATATTTATTTTTTCATTGTTTTTTAAATAATGCTAGAAAATCCTGCGCCCCCTCCATTGAAAGTCTCTTCCCCAATAAAACGTTCCTCCATTGAAAGACCCTCCCAAGTAAAACCCCCTTCAACTCTCCCCCCAAACCAAACCCCTGAAAACGTCTGTACACTTCCCAGTAACCATTACTATATGTAAACACAGGTCAAAGTTTGTAACTTGCAGCCCCTCCCACGGCGACTACGGGGGAGTAAGTCGTCCCCAAAGACATAGTTATTAGGTTATTTAACTATGGTAAATAAAATGGCTATCTCAGAATTTTATCCGGTGACTTTGGGGAAAAATGAGCGCGGAAGGGGGCCTAGGTGCCCTCCAATTTTTTGGGTCACTTAAAAAGGGCACTATAACTTTTAATTTCCGTTAGAATGAGCCCTTTTGCGACATTCTAGGACCACTGAGTCGATACGATCACCCTGGGGGAAAAACAAAAAACAAATAAACACGCATCCGTGATTTGTCTTCTGGCAAACAATGCTAAATTCCACATTTTTGTAGATAGGGACTTGAAACTTCTATAGTAAGGTTCTCTGATACGCTGAATCTGATGATGTGATTTTCGTTAAGATCATATGAATTTTAGGGGGTATTTTCCCCTATTTTCTAAAATGATGCAAATGTTCTCAGGCTCGTAGCTTTTGACGGGTAAGACTAATCTTGATGAAAATTATATATTTAAAATTAGCATTAAAATGCAATTTTTTTGATTTAACTATTGGCATAAAAATTCCATTTTTTAGAGTTTTGGTTACTATTGAGCCGGGTCGCTCCTTACTACAGTTCGTTACCACGAACTGTTTGATGTACCGCTGAGGGTTCAGCAGAAAAGATCCAACATAAAAAATTGTTTGGCCAATAGACAAAAAGAAAAATAATGTATTTAGTCCATTGACTCATATATACTAATACACAGCATGGACAGCTGTATCAATAGGTTGGCATAGCCAGTTCTCAAACTGCGTTTAGTGAAGGTGGACTCTAAAATTTTGCTGAGAGCCTCCAAAAGTCCTTACTTGAATCTATATCAACAGATGCAAGTACCGTGACAGTCCTTGTGATGCAGCCAATACAGAATCATGCAAATTTGTGAGGACTACATGAAGAAGTTTCAGCAGTCAATGCAAAGCAAATTTGTCAGCAGCTGCATCTGTCACGGCTCTTCAGATTTTCTGTTGTGAGTCTGTTGTGAGTTGTGAGTCCAAGAAAAACTGGTCCATTCAAGTTGTGGAAGTCTTGTAATATGGGCTTCAGAAATACCTATACGAAGTTGTTAAGAAACTAATATCCATGCCCACCATCAATGTCTTTTCTGAGATTGGATTCCAAGTCTGATCAATTAGTTAAATAGTTCGTGGTAACAAACTGTAAGAAAAAAGCAACTCGGCTAAACAGAAACCGAAACTCTGAAACACGGAACTTCAATAACAATAAATACATCAAATATATTGGCTTTTTATACTAAATCCAGATATATTAAATTCATCAAGTTTCATGTATCCATCAAAAGCTATGAGCCTGAAAAAGTTTGTAGGACTTTCGAGGTAGGGGCGGAGACACCAAAAACAAAAAGAACAATAGGAATTTTTTAAGACAGTGGGAAACAAATTTGAATGAATATTTCGGCCCTATGTCCAAGGGCCGTCCTCAGCAATACAAATAAGAAAAAACAACTTACGAGAGGATAAAATCTATAAAACTAAAATGGACAATTTTTCAAAACAGTCCCAGCATACTTACCTCAGCGAAGTTCTGGTTGTCAGTCTTGGTTACCTGTCCTGGTTGTCAGTCCTGGTTACCAGGTGAATTCAGTCAGTCCTGGTTGAACTTCGCTGAGGTAAGGAGGCTGGGACTGTTTTGAAAAATTGTTCATTTTAAAAATATAGATTTTATCCTCTTGTAAGTTGTTTTTTCTTATTTGTATTGCTGAGGACGGCCCTTGGACATAGGCCCGAAATATTCATTCTAATTTGTTTCCCACTGCATTAAAACAATTCTCTATTGTTCTTCTTGTTTTTGGTGTTTGTGATGGAAAGGCAGTGCGGTCTTCGTCGTTATTTAAGGGGTGGAGACGCCTATAAATAGTCAAAGAATCTTCAAAGTAATTAATCAGAAATTAGAATCTTAATCAGAAAACCTTACTACACAGGTTTCTAGATTCCATCTGCAAAAATATGAAATTTTGGAATTTTTGCCCGAAGAAAGATCATAGATGCCTGTTTATTTATTTTATTTTAATTTTTATTTGTAAGGGTGATCGTATTGAACCAATGGTCACAAAACTTCAGCAGAGGGCTTTCTCGAACGTAAGTTAAACTTTTAGTTTCCCACTTTGTGACCAAAACGATTGGGGGAGGGGCAATTAGATTACCTCCCCTTTCTGAGCCCCTTTTTTCCCAAAGTCATGTAGTCAAAATTTTGATATAGGTGTTTCAAACACCATAGTTGAAACGTCAAGTAATCATGTCTCTGGGGATCAAACGACCTTGCAAGTCCCTGTGAAAAGGGTTGTAAGTTGTGGAATTCGTCTAGTTTTTAAATATTGTATTTGTAATTGGGAAGTAAACAAACCTTTTGGCGAACTGTAAATTTTCTGTGGGCATAATTTTCTGCGGGGGATATTTTTCAAGGGAGAGTTTCCTGTGGAAGGGAATTTTCTGTGGGGAGAATTTTCTGTTGGGAGGTGAGTTACCCGGGATGAGATTTCAAAGAGAAACTATACACGGAAGAATTTACAAGCATTATTACTTTCACTTTGCCATTCCAATTATAAATGTGGATATATTCTGGGGAAATTACCCAGAGTAAATTTTCAAAGGAATTGAAATTGTCTGTGGGATTTTTTCCGAGAGAAATATTTTTTTTGCAGGAGAGATACTCCATGGGACAATTTTACTCGGGAAAACTTTCCATTGAGACAAAGTGAGGAGAAAATTTCAAAAAAAATATTCCACGGAGGGAGGATTTTCGTTATGATTTGAAAAACAATTAGAAATTGAAAGAAAAATAAGTCTTTTTGTTTTAAAATGAAAATAAGCTAAAAATAATTTTTCCTGGAGAAATTGTCTACAAAAATTTTTTTTTGAGAGAATTTTCAGCAGTAATGGAATTGTCTAGAATAAGGGGAATCTTACGCGGTAGGAACTTTCCAAGGAGGAATTTTCTGTGAGGAGGGATTTTCTATGCAGATAAAAGGTGGATTTTCAGGTATTATTTGAAAAACAATCAGAGATTAATTATAAAAATACATTTTTTCAACCAAAAGTAAAGAGCAATATTAAAAATTAAAACGAAGAGAAATTACACCGTATTTTAGGGGGATCCCCCCTGGACACATCGCTCTTTATGTCAATTCTAATTTTTGTAATTGTAATTTCAGAACAATTCGTGAAACACAAGAGCCGTTTGATTATTAAATAGATTTTTAAAATACAAAAAAGAAACTTCGACGTGAAAAGTGAGGTATTGAAGAGGGGTTATTCTTCTCATATAAGGAACAATTTGTATTCTTTTAGGTTTTAATATTGCTTCTTACTTTCTATTGAAAAAATTTCTTTTTTTAATCCCTGAAAGGTAGAGTAAATTCTCAGGGGGGAGAATCGGAATGTCGCAGAATTTGAATAGCCAAAAATAGCCAGTAGCTTATTTTTTTATGCCGAACCCGGGTAAATTCAAGTCAGGGTTTTTATGATATTCATTCCTGTAACAGAGGTGTTTTTATATTTTATTCAAAATTTGGGGATAATGACACAAAATACTCTTTAATTGCAATTTTTGTCGTTGAATTTTGGCAAAAACCAAAAGTTAAACTCAGGAAAAAAACTGATCAAAAATATTGAAATCAATATATCGAATATCGAAAGTAAAAATGTCGATACATCGTTTAATCAAATTATCATTCAACCTTACTATCAACATTAGCTTTGAGAAGCTGCAGACAAAATTTGAATTATATTTAAAAACAATTGAAATCATGAATTTCACTTCTTCCAAAAAGTTTCACTTTGCTGTTTATTGCCATGATGTAAGTCCTTTATCAGGACCATACAAACGGGGAGGGGAGTGGTGTCAAAGTAGAAAAAAGCATAAGTTACCAAAACAGCAAAAAAAAAAAAAAAAACCAAAAACATTTCGGTCACCGGGCGTACACCCTATGCAGCAGCTTCTGCAACCATGAATATAGCCCTTAAAAAATTATGGACAGTATAAAAACCGCGGTCATGGACATACTAACCCTATAATTCATTTTGATGTTTCAAATCCCCCAACTAATAAAATTTTAAAGGTATACACTTCTTCAGAGTTGATTATTATTCCCGAAGCATTGTCATATGACTACTAAACTTGAATGTAAAATAAGGGGCGTTGAAGGAAGGAATAGTAGCCACTCCCACATTTTAGAGAGGCTTGGATCAAACAGTTTATAGTTAAAACGCTGAAAAATAAAGTTATGAAAGCTAAGAGTGAGGAAGAGAGGAAAAAAGCAATGAAAAGAATGCTATAAGTGAGGAACGACCATTGTTAGGCGAGACGGAATCTCTAAAAAGGAAATTTTTGATAAAAAAATATATGCAAAAATAAAAAACAGTATTTATTCTAATTCTAAATATTGATGAAACGTATCCAGTAAAATTTATTGGACATTTAAGTTGGAAATGACTCTGATAGTCCAATAACTATGAATTGTCGGAATGCAATGAAATAATAATTTCAAACGTGCAGTATTTCGTCACGAGGAGGGCATAAGATAGGGTAGTACTTTTTATTTTTCTATTTTCGCTAAGCGTCTTTCTCTATTCCATTATTTTTGAAATTTTGCCTGATTTTTCTTTTGTTCCTCTTTTTTATTTTTTCCTGCTTAACTATTTTTCCGTGATTTTTTTTTACAAGGTAATAAATAAGTAATTGTTATCATCATTATTAGTTGTAACTGAATTTAAATAACATGTAAATGTTTCACTTAAGAATATTCTATGTTTTTCTATGTTTTTCACAAAAGCAAACTTTTTACCATTTTTACATTGTGACTTAAACTATTAAAGGATCAATACATTCGACATTTCAATTAATTTCGCTCCCTATTTAAAATATTTTCTTACCGGACCAGAGGTAGGCTAACTGCCACAATAGAAAGGAGTATTAACAGTTTCATTTTAAAACTAAGACTAAATTACAGAAATTAAGAATTTTATCAGCTTCTTAACCGGGTTGCTCAAAAACCTGCTCATAATTTACCAAAGGAGAGCAACGGTACTTTTCACTATATCTAGGGGATTTTTCACTGACCGGTTCGACAGATTTCATTTCATACATTTATTCCTTTCTCTTTATTATATAAAAAAAATATTTAACGAGTAAAACTAAGAATGGCCTTACATTACTCTGTATATGAGGGGTGTTGCCCCCTCCTCTAACATTGCTTGCTAAAGTTTTTTAGTGATTCGAAAAAACTTTCTTATTCCTATTGTTTCAGCAGTCTGTTTAAAGTATCAGGAAAAATTCAAACTTTGGTGTAAAGAGTGTGGGATAGAAGGAAGCCCCCCTTATATACTGTCTGTTTGTTTTAAGTTTTAATGTTGATACTTAATTTTAATTTATAAAAAATAATCCATTTTTTATAACCTTTTATATCATACTGCGAAATCAAACTAACCCTCTGAAGCAAATACCGTTCAGACAATTTCCTTCCTGTGATGGAGCGCTTCCCATTAAGATTACTTGAATTTCCAGGGGTGTTTCCTCCACATCTAAAATCTGGCAAGTTTCTCAGGCTAAGAGCTTTAGATGGGTAACATTTAGCTTAATAGATTTAATATATTTCAAATCAGTAAAAATGCGAATTCTTTTGATGTACTATTTTGTTTTATCAAAATTTGTATTTATAGGGTTTTGGTTATTATTGGGTCGAGTTGTTTTTTACTTACATTTTCTTACCATGAACAAAGTTTGATTCAGGAGCTTCTGCTGATTTTATATGCAACAATATAGTATATATTTTTAAGGTAATCACTGACATTTTTTTTTTCAAATTGCATGCTTCCCATAGTAGCCATATAGAATACCCTTTTGACAAATTTTAAAATTTCCTTGTGGTAATTTTGCATGTTCACTTGGAAATACCCCCCATAAACACACAAGCATAACGTTTATAGATTGAACAGAAGAATAAAACTAAACAAGGAGAACGTTTTTGCTGGGTACTGCTATGATTCATCCAAAAACTGAGTAATAAGCTGCTCTACCAGAGGATTCACATCTTTTTCCAGTTCAATGCGTGAAAGCAAGAAATATTTATCATTCAACCAATTAATTATGTGCAACTGTAAAATTTAATGTTTTCAAAATAATAATTTTTTTAATTTTTTTCAATTTATATTTTTTAGGATTTAGAAAAAGAGCCCGAAACTCCACGAATGTGACAAATCGGAATAAAAAGTCCATCATTAAAACAATCATCATCAAAAATCTTGTTTTTATTGAGATCTATAGACCCCTATTCCGAAAAGCCGAAAAGCAAGGAAAATCAGTTTTTCCCATCAGTAGCCATGTCTCCTTTGTTCTGCCAGCAATTGAATGCTACTGGAAGATATGGGAGAAAGTTTAATGCCACAGTTATGTGTTTGTGCTCACATCTGTGCGTGCTTTTTTAAGTAAAAAACATGTTTTTTCAAATGAAAGTAAGATACAATGTTAAAATTTAAAACGACATAAATTATAACATATATGTCCTTTATGCTAGTGTTAAGACTATTTAAAAATAACTCTTATTCAAATTCAACTGCCCTTTTGTTTGAGCAGTCTTTCTTAAAGAATTGTGAAAAAAGATAAAACATTAGCGTAAACAGCGAAGGCTCAAGAAGGGGCAGTATATATAGATTAATTTCTGTTCGCTTTGAGATTTTATGTTGTTCCTTACTTCCAGTTGAAAAATTATTTATTTATTTAATCCCTGATTGATTAAAATAATGGATATTCTGCCTGAGGAAAATCCCATCGCAGAAAATTCACCCCCTAAAAAACATATACGCTAATATTTCCCCGTAACAGATACTTTATACGAATAATCGACGAATTGAATAACTTACAGCCCTTTTCCCAGGGAGTACAGGGGTCAGGTTATCTCCAAGGACATAGTTATTGGGTCTTTCAACTATTTAGAATCAATGGCTATCTAAAGTTTTCAACTGTTGGCTTCTAGTAAAAAGCATCGACACGCTCACCCATGAAAAAAGAAAAGAAAAAACAAAAAAATACATCTGCCTGATCTTTCTTCTGACAAAAATACATGATTTCATATTTTCGTAGATAGGAATTTGAAGCCTCTATGGTATGCTTTCGTTTTGGGGGTTTTTCTCCCCTTTTTGAAAATTAGGCAAATTTTTCCGGGCTGGTAGGTTTTGATTTAGCTCTTAAAACCTTTTTTGAGAAATTCACAGTAAGATATATTAAATCTCATCCTTCTTTTTTGTCTTTTTGCACTGAATGTCTGCTTTGTCATAGAGAAGCCTGTACCCTTGAACAGTGGTGAACAAGTCAGTAATCTTGTAATCACTGACTCGTCAATTTTTGGGAAATAATCGGTCTGTCTAAAGTAAGTACGAGTCAAAAAGACGAGTCAGTAATCACTGACTCGTCAATTTTTGGGAAATAATCGGTCTGTCTAAACACGGCATAAGGCTAGAGGGACTTTCTAATTCAATATCAAGAGGATTTTTTTTTCTTTGTACTTTTTCTTTCTCAGTTGTTTGTGACTAAGACAGCACCCAAACATAAGGGGAAATGTGACCCAGTTTAAAAATAGCCTAATACGACCTCGCGGTTGTATGGTCATACATATTCCGAAATATTTAAATTCTCACAAAAAATTTCACAGAACAAGACTAGTACGAAACATGAAGCATTAGCGCTACCTAGGCAAACTTGATACAATTTTTTTAACGGCTATTAGATAGCCCGCGTGATTTTTTGTTTTGTAACTTGAAGAATAATTTTTAAACAGAACATTTTTCTATGGAAATTCATTTTGTGTCAAATAACCTTTCAAAAAATGTCTTTTTTCTCTTTCTGAGCCCTTCGACTTTGGCCTGTGAAAACCCAAGGGAAATGCCTTGCAAGCAAGTTAAGTCTGTCTGAAGACCAGTAGGTGAAATCCTTATGAGCAGCTTTAGCCTCAAATTTGGAAGTTAGCTTTAGTGTGATTTTTGTTTATGAAAACACCTTGTAAGCTAGCCTGTCACCCCCAAGAGGGGGACGGGGAGATTAGACACATGCTAATACCTCACTAATGACCACCTGTTCAATGGGAAAAAACAATGAAATTTTGTCCGGTAACAGAATGAAACAATGACACTTTGTCCGATGACGCATAAAAACGATGAAACTTTGTTCTATGACAAGAAAAACAATGACAGTTTATCCACTGACAAGAATGAACAATGGAAATTTATCTGATGACAAGAAAAATAATGACAGTTTATCCGCTGACAAGAAAAAACACTGGATTTTTATTCTATAACAAGAAAAATAGTGATACTTTGTCCGACAGCAGAAAAAATTAATGACACGTTGTCCTATAACAGTTTTGGTAGATAGAAAAATGGCAAAAAAAGCGATGACTAAAATATTTTACGAAAAATTGTCTTATTACTCATAACGAGAAGCAATGTATATGTCCGCGTTAAGTTTAATGCCCTGACAAGGACAGGCTAGGTATAAAAGGCTGGGGCTGTTCTGGTGTTGTAAGATGGTTTGAGGGTCTCCGTTCCGTTCTCTGTTTCTATAACTAAAAGAAAAATCCTACTTTCGTGGCCTCATAGTGGCATCAGGGTGGACCTTTCAGGAGTTTTCCTAACCAAAACTGTGACTGCGAACAACACTGCAAGATGACCTTAGAGAGGTGCCCTTCAAGGAAATTAGATTATAGTAAACAATACAGTATTTTGCACTAGATTCTGATGAATGGGCAATTTTTCTGGGCATTAGTACTGGTGGGCTTTTGTGGGTTGAGATACCTCTTCTAAGTAAGTCATCTATTATGGTTTGCCTCCCCGTTGTAGCATAATATTTGAAGGTATGAAAATAATTATAGTGAGTCAGAGGTAATTGGCTAGAGATTATCTATGCAGGATTTAGACTCTTGTTGATAGAAGAGCATCGCGAACTGTTGAAAACCATATTGTGACCAAAATGGGCCCATGGTTGCAACAAAGCCTCTATTCAAATGGAAGTTCTGGGGATTTCCTGCTCTCCGGTTTCAAGCTGGCTTAAGCACTTCGTATAGACGTGATATGTTCACCAGGACCATTGTTTTTTTTATTAAAAGCTTCACGGCTCCATCGCGGACGATGATTTGTCACTAGTCCTAGTAATTACCTCATTTTCCAACACTGAGATATTTGTTGTACCTTCTCTTTAACACGACAAGAGAAGGGTTTCCGGGATTACCTCTACCGTTAATCTACTCCGTGTGGCAACCGGTCACCGGGTGAAACTTGTTTTCAGATATTCTTGGCGGGGAGTACCCCACTCAAGATAGTCCTAATGAGCTGTACTTCGGCGAGTTGATCGCAAGGGCTTTTCTCCATCTGGAACCAGCTTCTATAACTCTCTGGTGGGGGGTTATACATGTACTTGTACAAGACCGACATAGAGGATACATCAAGGTGTTCCTGGATCAACTGTGGGGTTGCAGCTTTCTTGATGCCAGAGGTTGCTGCGTGAACTGCTCGATTTGGAATTTGTTCGAGCAGAGCGATGTGGCTTGTTAGTGCACCAGCGAACAGAAGACATGCAATTCCATGACAGGTCTGATGCACGAAATGAAAAGTTTCAGAATAGATTCATTAAGGAGAAGACTGTTACATCTTAAAAAATATTTTTTTTTTATTTTAAAAAAATGAGGTTTAATATAAATTGTTGGAGCTTTAGCATGCTTGGCACGTAAAGATTTTTCCAAGTGTCAATGTTAGAATGAACATTGACAAATTGAAGAAAACAAATCAATAAAAAGAAGAAACTAAAAAAAGAAAAAACTAAAAAAGAAAAAAAAACTAAAGAAGAAACTTGTATATGACGTCATTATAAGATGACACTACAGACCGGGACACCGGGACACAAATGACGACCGGGACACAGGGAATATAAATGACAACCGGGACACTCAAAGAGAAATTACAGACCGGGACACCGGGACACAAATGACGACCGGGACACCGGGACAGAGGGAATATAAATGACGACCGGGACACTCAAAGAGAGATTACAGACTGGGATATCGGGACACATGAAGCGGAATGAGCAGTTCTTCCACCAGGCAGCAACGTTGCGGCTATTCCGGACGACGCAATTGCCAACGCTATATCATTTTTTGATCGAATTGATGCCAGAATCAGTTTTATCACAAACGTTTTACCAGTACCTCCTGGCGCATCCAAAAAGAAAATTTCTCCAACGTTGTTATCGACACAATGCATTATCGTATCATAAATGTCTTTTTGTTCCGACGTTAACTTGGAAATGTTATTTTGTACATACGACAATAGATCACTCGTACTGTAACTTTGTTGACGATCCAATTCTACACATGTCGAAACAGCAGCGATACGATTAGGTGAAGGCATTCCCAAATCCTGAAGAGGTTTGTTTGCCATACATACGCACAAATCTTCTATAATAACTAAAGTGTAGTTATAAATTTCTGATGTAAAATCAAAAGTCATTTCTGACGTCTCTAACCTTTTTCGATGGAATATATCTTCGGACATTTTTGATTTATATTTTTCCCATAGCTCTGTAGGAGCTGATGGAGAGCAAGTTGGAGGTTAAAATGATGCCAAAGAATACACGAATTTGACTTAGAGTTGACGTTTTGCACGCGTCATTGATGCAGTTATCCCAGTGTTGGTCATTCTCCAATAAATTCAGAGCTTGGCATGCACTACGGTAAGTGTCATGTATAGTACCGTTTACAGCTCTCAAATACTCAAAGGATGTCGGACCGGGTACATTCGCCAAAAGCAGGCGTAGAAAGAAGCATTCATGTTGATTGGGGTGAACGGTGTAGAGTCTTCCTATCGTGGTATCTTTGAAGATGGTAGGTTGGCCGTCGACTGACTTACCCTGTTTTCGACGTTCAAATACTTTATCTTTAGTATTCCACGTGTAATATGAAGGCACTTCAGTATACAGCAGTTTTTTGCAAAAGAATCATTTTTGCAAAGCGAAAAGAAAGCAGTTAACTTTGTATCCGGTGGATTCAGGGCTCTTTGTTGCATGTTGGTTTCCGAGAAATAAACACGTTGACCATTCTGTAAATGTACCGCTAAGTGAACAACAGCTGGACTACGTTCATGTATCGGAAATGAAAGAATTCGCCAAACAGCTTCTTTACTGCTTATGTATCTTCCAGCCTGATATTGTACGATTTCGTCGATATCTTTGATTTCGGACTGCAAGCCAAAAACTGCCATGTCACTGCCTTTGTTGACGTATTTACATATGTATTTGATTGCCTTTACGGAGTTACAGTATTCAACGTAAATGTGTGCATTAAATGTTTTTGATAATAATGGGGAATGTGGAACAACCCACTGGTTATCTACTTCGATGGTGGTACCGTTACGTTTCTTTATTATTGCTGTTTTACCGCCATCTTCAGTAGATCTTCTTCTAAATTGTGGGTAACCATCATTGCCAGTAATTGTGTTGGATACTAAAAGTCGAGGATAATGCTTTGTGCACCTTCCTTTGGCCATGCATGGTGAATTTTCTTTCAGTGCACCGCAAGGTCCATGTATCATATTTTTAACAACAATATGATATAACTCCTTATCGACATTTTCATCAGGTATTTCAGCGGAAATCACATCATCAATTTCGTTCGAAGTAATTTTATTATGTAGCCAGATTAGTATATGTGCGTGTGGCAAACCTCGTTTTTGCCATTCCACTGAGTACATCCAGCATCGCACTGACCCAAACACTTCAAGTTTTACTATGCAGTTTATCAGTGATTTCAACTTTTGCCGGAAGACACGGGCCGTAATGTCATGTCTAGGAACTGCCGATTGTCCTTGAAGTAAAAGCTGCAGTATCTCGTCCCAAGATAGATTACATGTAAATGTAATAAATAAATCTGGACCACTATAGAGACAAACATACGCAATAGCATCTTGAGCATATTCATGCATATGACGGGGACTGCCAGCATATGACGAAGGTAAATTGTTAATCTTCCAACGTTTGTGGTATTACCGTCATTTGCAACTGCATCTCAGAGCGGAGCTTGGTCTGATTCAGGTGGATATATAGCAAACGTTCTGATTCAATTTTAGCATACATATCAACGACATATTGGTGAAACAATTGACGGCATTTTAAAATATAATTGACTTCATCCTGCCGAATCATTAGTCTATAGGAATAATAATGCATTGCACTGCATTTCTTATTCATTTCTTTGTTAGTGGCTGGATTCATCAATTTAATATTAAAGTGATAGCCGTCGGCTCCATCCCAAAAAATGATAGGATATTGTAGGGTATCTTAGCATCGATGAGTTTCAGCAATTCTTAACAACTGAGGGTTTCGCTTATGAAGAATAATATCTCGAGGTAAAAACTGATCACCGACCATAACGATTGCCACTTCGTCGATAGTTGGAGCATTGTATCTACGCACATGTTGGCCAGGAGGCGTTTTGTCAGCGGAAATAACAATTTTATGCGTATCAGTAGGCATCAAATCGATGGCTGTTTTGAACAGACGCACTAAATTATTATTTTCGTGGAAAAGATGTTGCAATTGGGAAACGATTGTCCTTTCAACGTTAAGAGAAATTTCGCAACGTGCATTCAATTCAGAATTTCTATCACTGATGAGTAAAATTGTAAAAATTTATGATTCTCGCCTGAAAATGGTAGAATTGACCCTGCTCTATGATAAATTTGCCCTTTTACTTTGAAAGTAGACATAAATTGATCTGGATTTTTGATTTGGGCTCCAAACGACGTCATTTGGAAACATGAGTTATATTTTCTGATCTGTGATACAAAAAACGCTTAGATTCTGACGTAGTTCCAGTAAGCAAAGTCTCTGGTGGTGCAGCCAATAGAGGAAGTTTAACTTTTCCTGAGGCGCAACACATTCCCATTGTTTCACCATTGAATTTCAAGGCCTTGCAATAGGGACAAATTTTAGACATAGTCCCGATTTGAACACATCTACTCAAGCTATAATCATCGACTGGGCTGTACCTGAATGCCAGGCGATAACTTTCAGGTTGCTCTGATTCCTCGGCACGCTTTCTTTTCTTACTTTCTCTATCAGCAGCAAGCCTGATTTCTTGCTGTTCTTGTGATTCCTCGGCACGCCTTCTTTTTTCACTTTCTGTTTTAGCAGCAAGTCTGGTTTCATGTTGCTCTGGTAGTTCCTCGGCACGCCTTCTTTTTTCACTTTCTCTTTTAGCAGTAAGTCTGGTTTCGCATTGCTCTGGAAGTTCCTCGGCACGCCTTCTTTTTTCACTTTCACTTTTAGCAGCAAGTCTGGTTTCATGTTGCTCTGGTAGTTCCTCGGCACTCCTTCTTTTTTCACTTTCTCTTTTAGCAGCAAGTCTGGTTTCGCGTTGCTCTGGTAGTTCCTCGGCACACCTTCTTTTTTCACTTTCTCTTTTAGCAGCAAGTCTGGTTTCGCATTGCTCTGGTAGTTCCACTTCCTCGGCACGCTTTCTTTTCTTACTTTCTCTATCAGCAGCAAGTTTTTTGGCATAGACTCTTTGAAAATCTTCCTCGGCTGTTTCCGTTGTAGGTTCATCAGTCATTCTACAGTTAAACATTAATAGATTTTTCCGTGAACGAATGTCTTAAATACCTTTAATGACGTAACCGTCATAACAAATATGACGACAACTGACTACCTTTAATGACATCATCGTCATAACAAACATGACGACAACTAACTTCATGACGTCAGTCGACACACAAACATGACGTCACTCGACACACACACACACACATACAACTTATATATATATATATATATATATATATATATATATATATATATATATATATATATATATATATATATATATATATATATATATATATATATTCACAGGTGGGACACAGGGTCACAACTACAATGGCGCATAACTAATATGGCACCTAACGACTTACGCGCGCGGGAGGGCTGGGGGGGCGAAGCACCCCCACCAACTAGGTGTTGCATTGCTCTGGTAGTTCCTCGACACGTCTTCTTTTTTCACTTTCTCTTTTAGCAGCAAGTCTGGTTTCGCGTTGCTCTGGTAGTTCCTCGGCACACCTTCTTTTTTCACTTTCTCTTTTAGCAGCAAGTCTGGTTTCGCGTTGCTCTGGTAGTTCCTCTTCCTCGGCACGCTTTCTTTTCTTACTTTCTCTATCAGCAGCAAGTTTTTTGGCATAGACTCTTTGAGAATCTTCCTCGGCTGTTGCCGTTGTAGGTTCATCAGTCATTCTATAGTTAAACATTAATAGATTTCTCCGTGAACGAATGTCTTAAATACCTTTAATGACGTCAGCGTCATAACAAACATGACGACAACTGACTACCTTTAATGACGTTATCGTCATAACAAACATGACGACAACTAACTTCATGACGTCAGTCGACACACAAACATGACGTCACTCGACACACACACACACACATACAACTTATATATATATATATATATATATATATATATATATATATATATATATATATATATATATATATATATATATATATATATATATATATATATATATATATATATATATATATATATATATATATGTTGCCTCTGAATTATTTGTCTATATTATTTTTTCTGTTGTTTGGTAAATGACGACTTATACTTATTGACGACATGACTGCCTGTCCATAGATTATTCTTTATGGTTGATTGTGTGTGGCTATGCTGTTTGACCTGTGTGATTGTATGGATGAGTAGGGTTAAGGCCTCAGGGACACAGGGTCACAACTACAATGGCGCATAACTAATATGACACGTAACGAACCAACTAGGTGTTGGGGTGGCGCTAAGCGCCACCCCAACAGCTAGTCTTCTATAAAAAAAGAAAAAAACTAAAAAATCAAGAAGAAAAAGAAAACCAAAAAAAGAAGAAAAAATAAAAAAAAAAAATGAAAAAAATATAAATAGATTGTCAGGTTTACCGACTCTTGAACATGCAATATATAATTGTCCATGGGAAAAGCAATCCGTATTCAGATCTATAACGCATTTTTCTTATGATTGCCCTTGAGCTTTATTGATGGTGATTGCTAATCGAACATTCCCTGTGTCCCCGTCGTCATTTATATATCCCCCTGTGCCCCCCAGCGTCCCCGTTGTAGTTTTCCCTGTGTCACGGTCGTCATTTATATTCCCTGTGTCCCGGTCGTCATTTGTGTCCCGGTGTCCCAGTCTGTAATTTCTCTTTGAGTGCCCCGGTCGTTATTTATATTCCCTGTGTCCCGGTCGTCATTTGTGTCCTGGTCTGTAATTTCTCTTTGAGTGTCCCGGTCGTCATTTATATTCCCTGTGTCCCGGTGTCCCGGTCTGTAGCGTCATCTTATAATGACGTCATATACAAAGCCTTATAGACTTCTAATGACGTCATATGCCAACCCACAAACAAACAAACATGCATACATACAACTTATTTATATATATATATAGACTTATTTATATATATATATATATATATATATATATATATATATATATATATATATATATATATATATATATATATATATATATATATATATATATATATATAGATATAGTTTCTTTTTTAGTTTTTTCTTTTCTTAGTTTTTTCTTTTTTAGTTTTTCTTTCTTCTTTTTATTTAGTTTTTTTTTTACTTTTTTAGCCCAACCCTCCCCCCCGCGCGCGTAAGTCGTTACGTGCCATAACAGTTACGCGCCATTGTAGTTGTGTCCCTATGCCCCATCTGTGAATATAGATAGATATATGTATATTTTTAACTACGTAAAACTTGTGAATATACAACATTCTTCGCTGTCCCATTGTCTGTGCATTGTCTGTGCAAATAGATTGTCAGGTTTACCGACTCTTGAACATGCAATATATAATTGTCCATGGTAAAAACAATCCGTATTCAGAACTATACCGCATTTTTCTAATGATTGCCCTTGAGCTTTGCTGATGGTGACTGCTAATCGAACATTCCCTGTGTCCCCGTCGTAATTTATATATCCCCCCTGTGCCCCCCGGCGTCCCCGTTGTAGTTGTCCCTGTGTCCCGGTCGTCATTTATATTCCCTGTGTCCCGGTCGTCATTTGTGTCCCGGTGTCCCAGTCTGTAATTTCTCTTTGAGTGTCCCGGTCGTCATTTATATTCCCTGTGTCCCGTAGTTTTGTAGCTTTCTTCTTTTAACCTAACCTTTATTAAAATCAAGGTTTCTGCGACCTTTGACTTTATAATGCGGTTCATATTTCTAGAAAACCCCAGCTGTACTTTCCAGTTATCAGTCATAGACCTGATGGATCATACAAATTGCTGATTTTAACGATAGGATACGTGGGTTTGTTTTTAGAAGTGAAGTTTTTATGGCAAATCAGAAATACTCTAATCTTGGGCAAGATTTTGGAAAAAAACCTCTATTGGTTACTGAGCAGGACTAGTTCTTCAAAATATGGCTGTAAAACCAACTAAGTTATAAGATTTTAGCTTAGATAAAAAAAAGTGGAAATTTATTTACTGTCCTAGTAAAAGCGAAATTTTATGAAATTTTTCATTTTGGTAAATATTTTTTTTTGTTGATATTGAATTATTATTAGTAATGTTAGTATTACAATTAATACTAAGTTCAATATTATAGGAAAATATTATTGTGGTGAAATATCCCGTTGGCTAAATAAATATTATAGTTAAATATGGTTTTAAAAATAGTTGTCCTTTTTAGTAGCTACTACTAATACGACTCTAGCAGCATAGTGAAGCACCGATTCATCTCAAGCCAACACAGCTGCAAATGATCATCCACCATTCCAGTCTACACAAAGTTTCATTTTTCACAAAGCCCTATGAAATTTTAATTTCCTTTAATTTTCTTCAATTTTTCCGAGTTCCCTCAGTTTCCTTTAATTAACGCCTTAATGCCAACGTCAATATCTATTCCTAAACTCCCAAATACTCATTCAATTACAAACAATTTCACCTGGAACACAAACATCATCTGTAAAATCCAAATTTAAAAGAGTTCTACCTCAACCTTTGACACCATGTTTTCCCATGATCTTTTTTGTATTCCCTAGGACAACATGTGTCAAAAAGAATCCCCGTAAAGCGGGATAGCACACAATCCTATTAAACTTTTGATTCCACACCAAACCCACTACCAATCTAACTTCCTACCTTATTCTATCTACCATCGCCAATGTCGAATTCTAAATTATTTAGATTGACATCCAACTATTCTTGGACAGCTCCTCAAAAAATTTTATGCTGAAGTCTAAACGTTATAACTTCCCCGGCAGGTAGTTTCTACTTTCAATTTCGAATTATTAGAATGTGATCTTTCAGTTGTAATCGTGATCTACTTAAAAAACTATTTTCCTAAAATAATCCGTATGCCGTCTATATTGTCAAATCCCAAAGTCTCCAGATTCAGATTCAGAGCTATTCTTGAATAGATCCTCACAAAATTTTACCCTGAAGTCCACACGTTATAGCTTCCCTGAAAGGTGGTTTCTGCTTTAAATTAACTCTATAAATTATTGGCCTTTCTGGTGGCCTTTCTGTTGTGATGCTGATCTACTTAAAAACTATTTCCCTAAAATAATCTGTGTATATTGTGAAATCCCAAAGTCTCCAGATTCACATTTAACTATTCCTGAATAGTTCCTTAGCAAATTTCATCCTGATGTCTACAGGTTATAACTTCCCCGGATGGAAGTTTCTGAATCAAATTAACTATAGAGATTATTAGATTGTGATCTTTTTGTTGCGTCATTCAGAATAGAAAAAAAGAAAAAAGAATCGCCCCGTATCAGTAACAATTGTGGAGGGAAAGACCTACTTTAAGGATGAAGAATTTAAATTGACTGCATTATAAGTGTGATACTTAGCAAGAGATTGTCATCTTTAGCTGCAAGACGTTCACAGTGCGTCTTGCAAACATGAATTTGACGTTTTTGACCTTTGACTAGCTTCACAGTAAACCTGAACAAATAGATAAAAATTGATGATTTAATAATATGAAATACATAACAACATCTGATAATTGTACCGATGTGCAAAAAAAGTAGGCTTATTTAGGTCGAAACCTTTTGCATGGTTTGTGAAGTAGCCACTTGATCGGGTACATCTTTTAAAGGAATATCCCCTTCCCTTGGATAAATCTCTATAGATTGTTGATTGCTGACGTTTGCATAAAACGTCTTATGACCTCCTGGAAATGTGGTAACGTAATACCAGGGACGCCGTGTGGTAAACCTGGTTGGATTTCTTCTTATTTGTTGTTTGTTCTTGATTTGTGCTCTTCTTATTTGTTGTTTTCTGTTTAATTTAATGGGAGTGCACCTTTTGTTTTTGCGATTTCTATTAGCTGGTTGGCCTCTTTTGTTTGCTCTTCGACCCTCTGCATCTTGAACTGCATCTGTTTCATCGTTCGTTCTTTGCTCAACTGGCTCATCACCTTGCATTTTAGTTACATTGTTTTCGTCTGGTAATTCTATGTCACCTTCTCTAGGGCATCCCTTTTCCACCTGATTTCTGTTTCTATTGGGTCGTCTTTGATTTCTTACGGGCTGTTTTGGTCTTCGCTTCTGCTGCTGCTTTCGTTGCTGGTTCTTTTTCTGTTGTGCATTTCTATTAACAGCTCTTTTTGTTCTCCATACTACATCTTCCTTGTCTTCAGGTTCGCTCAGAGAGTCTGATTCTTCAGACATTGAGTCTTCGCTAGATCCGTCACTTTCAATTGGAAGGGCCAGATCAGCCTTTTTATTTGCAACTTCTTTTAAAGATTCTGGATCAGCGGGTATTTCATTTAATTCATTATTATTTGTTTCAATCTTGCTGTCATTAGCGAATTCTCCCACAGCATTAACATCTGAATTTGGCTCATCAAGGGGTGCAAGCCTAAGAAAAAGAGACTATTTAATAAGAAATAAGGAAAATCTGTTACAACTTATGTTGCAAAATACTAAGCTGAAATATCCATAGTCACTTTTTTGGCAAAACCGAAGTATGATTGGATATAAACTGTTAGGATCTTGCAGTTTCATCAAGTTCAAACTAGAAATAATGATCAGCTCCAGATTTAAAATGTGGTGTACAGTTGTTTTTCGAAAATACACAATTACACCATAATTGTGAAGCTAAAATTTGGGACCAATATAGAGTGATATCGGCAGAATATATGAAACTAATGAGGTACAAATATTTTTATTTATTCGCAGTTGTTCCACATCCTATTGAATTAAACCCACGTGGTAATTTTTCATTTCAAATTTTTTCTTTTTTCATTTCTGGAGAGAAAATTAGCCTATCCTTTTGAAAACCTAATTGGTCCTAAAACGTTCCGTGCGAAATTCTAAGCCAGTGAAAAGAAGGATAAGTAAAACTCCACATGATTGCTTTTCCTGCGCGAAAATTTAGGTCAGTAAAAGTATGAACAAATACAATTACAAGATTTCTTACAAGTAGTCCCTTTGCTTATCTGTGATCAAGATAAAGCAGTAATGATCTGGAATAGGTTTGAAATTTTTTAAATGCTTGGCATGTATATAACAAGTCAATGTTAACAGGGTCCAAAATTTTAGAGCCATACAAACTTAAGAAGTTAGAAGAAAGCTAAAATACCCGGAGAATATAGAATATTGAAATATCTTCAAATATTCATGAAAGTTCTAGGTCCTGTCGAAAAATGTCGTTTATGGTAATAAGCGGCCAGTAAACAGAGGCTGAAAAGGGATTACTTTCTTACAATCCCATAGCATAACGTTATGCTTTAATTTTAGTGGTTTATACCAGTGCTGCAACAAGTACTCCAAATTTTTACTTAAGTATCAAGTATTAAGTACTCATTATTTTTTTACTTAAATATCAAGTAATAAGTACTTTCCAAATTCTTACTTAAGTATCAAATATCAAGTACTTGCCAAAATTGTACTTAAGTATTACTTCAAGTATTTATTCTATATATATATATATATATATATATATATATATATATATATATATATATATATATATATATATATATATATATATATATATATATATATATATATATATATATATATATATAATATAAAGGCCATGCTACCTTTTTTTAAAGCCATTCTAAAGGCTTCTTAGCCCCTTCCCTTGCCTATAAAATCTCCCGTTTCATTCCTCTCTTGGAAATCTGAATCAAGAACTAGAATTTCCGTTTTATCGTTTTTAACCGTTTCTCTTGTTCGGCTGGTACACACCCAATGAAGTCCAAGAAAATAACCTTAACCAATTTTCAACACAACGGCTTGAAAGCAAAAGACTTTCAAAACAATTAAGTGCAGTCAAAAAACTCCTGATTGGATCAGACAGATCACATGACAGGATTAACACAGTGCACGTAGAGTTGAACTTCTGGTGATTAGTGTTCAGTCAAATCTGGCACGTTTGAAAAAAATACACGGTTATTCTGAAACATGTGGGAATGATAAAACAAAATATTGAAAATATTTTCTGATTGGATCAGACAGATCACATGACAGAATTAATACAGTGCACACTTCTGGCGATTAGTGTTCAGTCAAATCTGGCACGTTTGAAAAAATGCAGGGTTATTCTGATACATGTCGGAATGGTGGAAAAAATATTGAAAATAGAAAAATAAACTTTGGATTGGCTGTAAAACAGATAAAAGGTAATAAAGTAGTTCATTCTCTGATTCAATAAGTAAAAACCTTAGCAACAGAAAAACTCCAACTTAAAAGTAAGGAGCCAAGTGAGTCAGTTGCAGACTTTTTTGATAACAGAACTCAAAGCTCAATAAAAAGGAACAGCAAAAATCCACACTTTTGGCAGCTAGCTGAAGGTCGCTGGCTCTTAGCGTGCTGAAAGAAAAGAAAAGTATGAAAATGAAGTCTTGGTTCATACTTTGATGACATGTCTCACCCTCGGCACCTTTAAAAGGAAACTGCCTCAAGTTTTCAAGTTAAATTTTAGACATGCTATGAAAATGTGTGGCATCTATATCCTTTAGCTGGTTCTCACTCAAGCAAGTCGCATGCTGTGTAGTCAATTCAGATGGTCGGTAAAACTTCCAACAAACATATATTATAAAATCACGGGCCTGCAGCGAGCCCGCTGATTCAGATGCATTCTATACGGCTGGTCAAACTGCAGAATGAATGAATGAATCAGTGAATTAACTTTATTATTCGTAAAAGTAAAAAAAACACAAAGTACGGAGTATTATAAATAAACAAAAACAAAAGTGATAAACAACAAGAAAAAAAATTCTAACTAACCAAAGACAACATGGACTAATTAACCAGTATTAATATAGAAAAAAGGCAGCAGAGGGTCGTAAACGTGAATAAAGTAGATAGTCTTTTTACATAAATCATCACTGGAAGACCGAATCCAAGAAGGCATATTTATTAAACCAAATCGAGCAATTATTTTTCTGTTTTGATGCCATCTAGGAAGCCGGAGGATGAATTTGCAATATCTGAAATAAGCCACACGTAGAGTATGGCGATTTTTCTTACGAAGCAGATGAGCCATGTCTGATAAAAACAAAAGCACAGGGGCGCAATAAGCGTTATAAATCATGCACAAATCGTTGCGGTTGTAACGGCTTTTGTTTGGGGATATTTTTTCGTAAGTGACGCGTAGGTTTTTCACAGCTTGATTCACTAGAGATGAAAAGATAGTGGAAAGCGTAGGACTGAAACACAGACCAAGCCAACTAACTAAAGAAGAACATTGCAGAATTGCAGTCCCAGCAACGAATGGAGCGACCGCATAAGGGCTATTAAAACAAATGAACTCGCATTTAGACCCATTAACTGACAGTCCAATTTTAAATAGTTTTTTATTGGTTAATATACTAAAATTGGAAGGCAATCCACGGCGAGTCCGGGCAACAAGAAGAACGTCGTTTGTATATGCAACAGAAGACAAACCAATGTTACCGTAAGAAACAGAACTTTTAAGGGGATGCAGTCACGATGCAAGCACGCATTTAATTATAATAGTAGACAATACGGCAGAAGTTGCAACCTATCTATTTCTAGCAGCAGTTTTTAAACCATGAAGTGGCAAAAACTATGAGACTAAGTCAAAAATCTTCTGAGAAAAAAGGAATAAAACAAGAGCTAAGAGCTCATATGGCACTTGTGACGAGGTCGGAAGAGCCAAGAGCTCATATGGCATGAGCTCTAGCAAAATTATAAGAATCAATAGATTAATTTAAAAGAAAAATCAGAGGCTTAATGCTGGTCGGCATTTAAAATAAGAGCTCTGAGACACAAGGTCCTTTTAAATATCAAAATTCATTAAGATCCGATCACCCACTCGCAAGTTAAAAATACCTCATTTTTCAAATTTTTACTCTCCCTTCAGCCCCCCCCTAGATGGTTGAATCGAGGAAATCAACTTTATCAAGTCAATTTGTGCAGGTCCCTGACACGCCTACCAATTTTCATTGTCCTAGCACGTCCAGGAGTACCGAACTCGCCAAAGCACTGGACCCCCCCTAACTACCCCAAAGAGAGTGGATCCAGTCCGGTTACGTCAATCACGTATCTAAGACATTTGCTGTTTCTACCCACCAAGTTTCATCCCGATCTCTTCACTCTAAGCGTTTTCCAAGATTTCTGGTTTCTCCCTCCAACTCTCCCCCAATGTCACCAGAACTGGTCGGGGCTTAAAATAAGAGATCTGAGAGATGAGTTCCTTCTTAATATCAAATTAGAAAATACCTCACAAACGGTCACCCGCTCATAAGTTAACAATACCTCAGTTTTTGCAATTTTTCCGAATTAACACCCCCTCCAACTCCCCAAAAGAGAGCGAATCTATTTCGGTTATTTCAATAATGTATCTAGGACTTGTGCCTATTATTCCCACCAAGTTTCATCCTAATCACTCCACTCTAAGCGTTTTCCAAAATTTCCGGCCCCCCCAAATTCCCCCAATGATACAGGAACCGATCGGGATTTAAAACATGAGATCTGAGTTACGAGGTCCTTCTAAATATGAAATTTCATCCGATGAAATTCAAGATCCGATCACTCCTTCGTAAGTTAAAAATACCTAATTTTTTTCTAATTTTCAGAATTGACCCTCCCCCCAACTCTCAAAAAGAGATTGAATTCCTTCTGTTTATGTCTATCACGTATCCAGGACTTGTGCTTATTTTTCCCACTAAGTTTCATCCCGATCCCTCCACTCTAAGCATTTTCCAAGATTTTAGGTTTACCCCTCCAATATCACCTGATCCGGTCGGAATTTAAAGTAAGAGCTCTGAGACATGATATCCTTCTAAATGTCAAATTTAATTAAGATCCGATCTGATTTTTCCAAATTAACCGTCCTTCCACTCCCCCCCCCCCCAGATGGTCGAATCGGGGAAACAACTATTTCAAATTTAATCTGGTCTGGTCTCTGATACGCCTGCCAAATTTCATCGTCCTAGCTAATCTGGAAGTGCCTAAACTAGCACAACCGGAACTGACAGACCGACAGACCTAGAGAATTTGCGATCACTGTATTTCACTTGGTAAATACCAAGTGCCATACAAAGTAATTTTTCTCTGGGGATGGAATATTTGGTTGAAGGTTGGCTTCAGTGTGACTTATTTTGGAAAAGGGTTATTTCCAGGCTTTGGGTAAGCCATGGGTCGAAGTAGTTATAGGCCCTACTAAACTGAAGGAAAACTAGACTTTCTTAAAACTTGAAACCCCCTACCCCTCACCCTATTTCAGATAGGGCTTGTGATATCAGAGCTCGATATGAGCCCTGATCCTAGTCATCTTTGGTCAAGCTTTCATCTGGATCCGTTGCTCCATTCGCAAGTTATACTAAATTAAACCAAAAGCTTGACTTTTTTCAGCACTTAAAACCCACTCCCCCTCGTTTTATTTGAGCTAGGGTTTTCATCTCAAAACTTGATGCCTGTCACGGTCTTAGGCACCTTTGGTTCAATCTTCACTGAGGTCCATCAATCTCTCACAAGCTATACTGAATTACATAAAAAATTCAACTCTTAATTAAGCTTGGGTCTCCATCCCAGAACTCAATGCATATCATACTCTTAGGCATCTTTATTCAATTTTCATCGAAATTTATCTCCATATGCAAGTTACAGTGAATTAAATGAAAAACTCCTATTTTTTTAACAATTAAAGCCCCATCGCCCTAATTAAGCTCAATTTTAATCCAACTAGTTCAATTTCAATAAAAATCTGACTGTCGGTTCTCCCGCTATACTCGATTGCACATATGGGCGGACAGACAGACAGATCTCAAAAACCTATCTAGATGGATATTTTCCACTATCCAAATAGGTGATGGTACCTGGATGATGAAATGCCATTGCTTTCCTTTTTTGGATCCAATTAGTCAACATGGCTACCTAAGACGTTGCAAAATCCGTCCGTCCGTCTATCTGTCTGTCCGTCCGTCTGTGTAATCACGTATAGGGGGAGAAACGCTGATTGGATTTGGATGAAAATTTTGATGGCCAGATTTAGTGCCAAGGATCATGAGACACATCAAGTTGAAAGATGAAGACCCTAGCTGAAATAAAACAGGGGGGGGAGGGCTTTACCTGCTAAAAACAGTTTTTCGTTTAATTCAGAGTAACTTGCGACTGGAGTGATGGATCTGAATGAAAATTGAACCAAAGAGAGGCCTAAGACCAGGACACATATCAATTTTTGAGGTAAAGACCCTAGCTCAAATTTAACAAGGGGGAGTGGGTTTTAATTCCTGAAAAATTTAAGTTTTCTGTTTAATTTAATATAACTTGCAAATGGAGTAACGGATCATAATGAAAACTAGACCAAAGATGCCTAAAATCAGGGCTCATATCAGGTTCTGGTATCACTATCTCAAATAGGGCGAGGGGGAGGGGGTTTCAAGTCTTAAGAAAGTTGAGTTTTCCTTTAATTTAGTAGGGCCTATAGCTTATGAATGGAGTGACAAATCTGAAGTTTGATTCGTCTGAATACCTGAATTTGCTGGAATGAATTTGACAAAATACCACTGCATTGGATCCAGCTAGAATTCCCTAGACTTGTTTATTGCAGACATCATTTAGATGGGCAAATATTCATAGCTTCAGTAGTTTTACGAATAATATAGTCCTGAAGATGATAAAATGGCAGAAATCTGGTTCAGTTGACAAGATGACAAAACTTAAACACTAATGTCAGAAATATAAGCCCAAATAGATTACAATATGCAACATTTAGCACAAAACAAGGAATTTTAGCTCACTGTCGACCAGTGAACTGTGAAATAATTTCAATTTTCTTTGTTATATAATTTTTAAACAAAAATTGAACTAAGTGTTAATCATACTATAATCTTTTTTTCGTCAAAAACAAATACCTTATTTCATATCCAAAAATAGGGCATGGAGCTATATCTGAGTTTACTCTAAATCTAAAGGTGATGTTTTCTTGTACATTGCCAAAGCACACACACACAAAAGCTATATTTGAGTTTGCTCTAAATCTAAAGGTGGTGTTTTCTTGTACATTGCCAAAGCACACACACACAGAATTTTTGTGTCAAAGGTAAAGTATTTGAAAAACAAGTACATTAAAAGTATCTTAGGTAATAAGTATTTCGTAATCTTACTTAAATATCAAGTAATAAGTAAACCTTAGAGTTTTTACTTAAGTACAAGTACAAGTAATGGAAAATCTTACTTAAGTAGTACTGCAAGTAAAAGTACTTCAAGTAAGTGACAGCAGTGGTTTATACTAGTGATGGCAGATTGTCCTTTTTGGCCAACCGTCTGGGGCTACACGGAAAGCAGGTCGTCCTTGTCTAGGTTGGGAGGATGTCATAAATAAAGATTTAAAGGAAATGGGAACTTCCTGGGAGGGTGTAAAGAGGGAGGCTTTAAATAGATTAGGTTGGAGGAGGAGCGTAAGTAGCTGTGTTGGCCTCAGGCGGCTTATTGCTGCAGTGAGTTATTATTATTAGTTGTAGTAGTAGTGTACTAGTGATGAGTTTTTGAGAGCCAATTGTGCTATTCCACAGCTTTTTTCATACTATTGTACCATTGTTTTGGCTTAGTAGAAAACAAATCCTTGACTTTACATTTGTAATACGCAGAAGTAGATTTTCGTATTTCTTTTTTTATATGTTTAAGCAGTTAGTTAGCTTCAGATGTTTAACCATTCTGAAAAAGACTAATTTTAATCCTAATTAGCTTTTTTAACTGAAATGTAAGGTTTGTCACTAGAACACAATTTTACTTTTTAATAAGGGAAGGATTCTAAGTATTTGGTTTAAATCAGATTTTGGAAGTAAGACGCTTTAACATTAATGTCATTATTCCCCATAAGAACTGGCCAGTTTTCATTTGTAATCCAAGATCCAAACTCGAAGAGGCCTTCATTGGAAATTAAACGATAAGAGAATTGGGTACCAGAAAATGTATGATTAAAGCTAGAAAGAGGCTTCATTAATAAACAAAATGGTAGTTTCCTCCTAAAGGGGGCAAAGGAACAAGTGAGCTATAAACAGTGTGCATATTTGTACAAATCAGATCAAGAGTAGTATTTCCTTTGGTTGTTGATATTTTTACTATTTATTCTAAATTGAGGGAACTACAAAGAGAATTTAATTTTAGGTTATTGGCATCACCTACTAGGAAATTATTGGCGTTTGAGAGTTTGCAGAGGACAATGTCGGCCCTACTATGTAGTTGCTGGAAAAACCACTGTCTTTGTGCAGCGTTTTGATATGGGGAATAATAAAAGCAGTAAAAAAAAAAAAAATCAAATTAAAAGGGTGAGGCAAGACTTTGGGTCTCACACTTACCCAAATGATTTCATCGTAATCTGAAAGGTTGGGAGTATGAATTAATTTAGGGAAGAGATAGTTACCTACAAATAATAATATTCCGCCTCCCTTTTTACCTACGGGGTGGTCATGAGGACGATGTTTTATGAATTGGGAGTAGTTATTGATTTTTGAAAGGTCAGGGTTTTGTGCCTGGACCTCTGTTACAGCAATTAAATCAATTTTATGTAATTGGGAGAGGACCTCTAGTTCGGTCACTTTGTCAAAATTTAATAATTCTTTGTATATATATATATATATATATATATATATATATATATATATATATATATATATATATATATATATATATATATATATATATATATATATATATATATATATATATATATATATATATATAAATAAGTTGTCTGTGTGTGTGTGTGTGTCTGTCGAGTGACGTCATGTTTGTGTGTCGACTGACGTCATGTTTTCGACTGACGAAATTACAGACCGGGACATCGGGACACAAATGACGACCGGGATACCGGCACATGGGGAATATAAATGACGACCGGGACACTCAAAGAGAAAGCGACCGGGACACAAGGAATGTTCGATTAGCAATCACCAACAACAAAGCACCGGGACACAAATGACGACCGAGACACAGGGAGTATAAATGATGACCAGGACATAAGTAAAAAAAAAACTAAAAAAACTAAAAAAAGGTAAAAACTACAAAAAAACTAAAAAGAAAAAAAAACCTAAAAACTAATAAAAAAACTAAAAAAGCTCAAAAATTTAAAAAAAAACTAAAAAAGAAAAAAAAATAAAACAAGGAAAAAATGAACAATAAAGGAGAAAAACAAAACTAAAAAAAAAAATTAAAAAGAAAAAAAAGGGGAAAAATACAAAAATTTATTTCATCATATACCATTACGAATGTAATGTACAAAAACGAATGTATATACAGACCGGGACACCGGGATACAAATGACGACCGGGACACAGGGAATAAAAATGACGACCGGGATACAGGGACACAACTACAACGGGGACGCCGGGGGGCAGAGGGGGATATATAAATGACGACGGGGACACAGGGAATGTTCGATTAGCAATCACCATCAACAAAGCTCAAGGGCAATCATTAGAATCATGAGGTATAAGTAAAAAAACTAAAAAAAAAGGTAAAAAAACTAAAAACTAAAAACCAATTCAAAAACGAATGTATATACAGACCGGGACACCGGGACACAAATGACGACCGGGACACCGGGACACAAGGAATATAAATGACGCCCGGGACACTTAAAGAGAAATCACAGACTGGGACACCGGGACACAAATGACGACCGGGACACAGGGAATATAAATGACGACCGGGACACAGGGACACAACTACAACGGGGACGCCGGGGGGCACAGTGGGATATATAAATGACGACGGCGACACAGGGAATGGTCGATTAGCAATCACCATCAACAAAGCTCAAGGGCAATCATTAAAATCATGAGGTAAAGATCTGAATACGGATTGTTTTCCCATGGACGATTATATGTTGCATGTTCAAGAGTCGGTAAACCTGACAATCTATTTATATGCACAGACAATGGGACAGCAAAGAATGTTGTATATTCGCAAGTTTTACGTAGTTAAAAACATATATATATATATATATATATATATATATATATATATATATATATATATATATATATATATATATATATATATATATATATATATATATATATATATCTATATTCACAGGTGGGACATAGGGACACAACTACAATGGCGCGTAACTAATATGGCGCGTAACGACTTACGCGCTCGGGGGGGGGGGCTTAGGGGGGGCCCTAAGCGCCCCCACCAACTAGGTGTTGGGGTGGTGCTTCGAGAGGTTCCAGGTTCGAACCTTGGCTTTAACATTAATACAAAAGAAGAAAAAAAAACTAAAAAAGGTAAAAACTACAAAAAAAAACTAAAAAAAGGTAAAACAAACTAAAAACTAAAAAAGAAAAAAAAGCTAAAAAAAAACTAAAAAAAAGGTAAAAACTACAAAAATAGAAAGAAAAAAAACTAAAAACTAATTAAAAAACTAAAAAAAACTAAAAACTGAAAAAGAAAACAAAACTAAAAAAGGAAAAAATTAAAAAATAAAGGAGAAAAAGAAAACTAAAAAAAAATAAAATTAAAAAAAACTAAAAAAGGTAAATGTATTCAAGCCGAAGTAGCTGAGTTGGTAAAGCGTTATGTTCCAGGTTCTAGGTCCGAGAGGTTCCAGGTTCGAACCTTGGCTTTAGCATTAATACAAAAGAAGAAAAAAAAAACTAAAAAAGGTAAAAACTACAAAAAAAACTAAAAAAGAAAAAAAACTAAAAAAAGGTAAAAAGAAAAATACTAATAAAAAAACTAAAAAAACTAAAAACTGAAAAAGAAAAAAAAACTAAAAAAAGGAAAAAAACTGAAAACTAAAAAAATAAAAATAAAAAAAACTAAAAAAGGTAAAAACTACAAAAACAACTAAAAAGAAAAAAGAAGAAAAGCTAAAAAAGCTAAAAAAAGGTAAAAACAAAAAAAAATAAAAGGAAAGAAAATAAAAAAATAAAAAAATTATTTCATCATATACCAATTCAAAAACAAATGTATATGCAGACCGGGACACGACTGGGACACAGGGACACAGCTACAACGGGGACGCCGGGGGTCACAGGGGGGATATATAAGTGACGATGGGGACACAGGGAATGTTTGATTAGCAATCACCATCAACAAAGCTCAAGGGCAATCATTAAAATAATGAAGTATAGATCTGAATACGGATTGTTTTTCCCATGGACAATTATATGTTGCATGTTCTGTGTATGAGTCGGTAAACGTATAAAAATAAGTTGTCTGTCTGTCTGTCGAGTGACGTCACTGTCCGCATACGACGTCTGAGTTACTGATTAAGATTCTGATTAATTACTATTTAAGATTCTTTGACTTTTTATCGGTTTCTCCGTCCTTTCTCGAAAGTCCTACAAACTTTCTCAGGCTCATAGCTTTTGATAGATATATGAAACTTGATGAATTTTATATATCTGGAGGTGGCATAAAGAGCCAATTCATTTGGTGTGTTTATTGTTATCGAAATTACGTGTTTTAGAGTTTCGGTTTCTATTTGGTTGAGTTGCTTTTTACGTACAGTTTTTTACCAAGAACTATTTAACTAATTGATCAGACATGGAATACACTCTCAGAAAGGACATTGATGGTGGGCATGGACATTAGTTTCATGACAACTCCGTATAGGTATTTCTGAAGCCCATATTATAATACTTCCACGACTTGAGTGGATCAGTTTTTTTTGGAACTAAGGACTCCCTACTGAAAATGTGGAAAGCCGTGACAGATGCAGCTACTGACGAAGCTTGCCTTGCATTGACTACTGAAACTTCGTCATGTGGTCCCACAAACTGTCTTGATTCTGCAGTGGCTGAATCACAAGGATTGTCACGGCACTTGCATCTCTTCATACAGGCTCCAATAAGACCAAATCCAGGTCTCTTGTTATTTTACCTTCAACTTGGAGAAGATTGTCAGGGGTAATAAATTTTTTTTTAAATGTGGATTGTGGCAATCGTGTGATCTCAACAAGGCCTATAAGCCAAGAAGGTATTTTATCTAATCAAACCTTTCGGGGTTCTCAGCAAAATTTTAGAGTCCATCTTCACTAAACGCAGTTTGAGAACTGGCTATGCCAACCTATGGATACAGCTGTCCATGGTGTGTATCAGTGTATATGAGTCGATGGACTAAATACATTATTTTTCTTCTTGGCTATTTGCGAAACAATTTTCTATGTTGGATCTTTTCTACTGGACGTTCAACGGTAGATACAAGAAAAAGCCAAAATAATATCATTTTCGATTATGATATTTACGTTTCGATATTCGATATCGATTTTTGGTGCCATATATCGAAATTGATATCTAATATACCCAGCGCTAGCTGATAATATACACCTCGGGACTCTTATCTATGTGACAAAGTTATACATTATCTCGGAGGCGATTTAAAGAGAGGTGCGAAGTTAAACCAGTCTTTTATGCTCTGCTTTGACAAATATTCATGTTGACTTTTTTGGTTTCATCGCCAAAGTTAGACGAAGATCTTGTTGTAAGGCTTATTATGTACATTTAAGAAAAATAAAGTAAATAAAATTAATTTAATAAACTAATTTCTTATTATGGAAGTAAAGAATGAAGTTAAAGCTTAAAACAAACCAAAATTATTGCTTCACAATTTATTCAACATGCATCTTCAAAACCAACTCAAATAAACTGACTTCCCATATTTTCCGTTATTTGTGGAATTTAGAAAAACCAGTACTTTTTCAGAAACCAGTGCCAGATTCCTTTGGGTAATTAAACTTTTATGCTAAAAGCTATCGATGTTATTCATTCATAAGCCTCTAATTTGCTAAAATGTTTACGTATATGAAACATACAGTTAGGAAAAATGACAAATAGTACATGGTATACTGACCAATGCTTGCTAATTCTTTTTGTAAGACTTGCGGAACTGCGCACACTGCTTCATGTCTGTCCAATCAGAACTTCATTCTTTGTCATTTCTTATAGTCTTTTCACCACTTTAAGTAGGATTTGCCTTGTATTTTGGAGCTTTGGACTGTCAAAAAGACACTATTTTTGCGTCCAATAATCTTTCGTGTCCAAAACGTCTTTAATGTACAAAACGTGCAGCACTATCTTTGGCAACCAATAATCTTTCAAATGGAAAACGTAGCTTAAATATCTTGAAGTTTTCCATTACTATTGAATTATTGAATGAATTTATCGTATAGCTAGTTCTGCTCAATACACCAGCGATCAGGTGGAATTATATATATATATATATATATATATATATATATATATATATATATATATATATATATATATATATATATATATATATATATACATATATTATATATATATATATTATCAGCTAGTGCAGTGTATATTAGATATCAATTTCGATATATGGCACCAAATATCGATATCGAATATCGAAACGTAAATATCAATATCGAAAACGATATTATTTTGGCTTTTTCTTGTATCTACCGTTGAACGTCCAGCAGAAAAGATCCAACATAGAAAATTGTTTCGCAAATAGCCAAGAAGAAAAATAATATATTTAGTCCATTGACTCATATATACTGATACACACCATGGACAGCTGTATCCATAGGTTGGCATAGCCAGTTCTCAAACTGCGTTTAGTGAAGATGGACTCTAAAATTTTGCTGAGAACCCCCGAAAGGTTTGGTTAGATAAAATACCTTCTGTAAGAAGGTACCTTCTGTAGGGAACCTTACTGTAAGGGTTTCTAAATTCCATCTGCAAAAGTATGAAATTTTGGAATTTATACCAGAAGAAAGATCATGGATGCCTGTTTATTTCTTTTTTTTTTGCAAGGGTGATTGTATTGAACCAATGGTCATATAAAATCAGCAGAGGGCTTTCTCAAACAGAAATTACACTTCTAGTTTTCCACTTTGTGACCGAAAAGATAGGGGGAGGGGCAACTGTAGTAGTTCCCCCTTCCCACGCCCCTTTTTTCTCTGATCAAATTTTGAGATATGTATTTCAATCGCCATAGTTGAAACATCAAGTAATCATGTCTCTGGGGATCAAACGACCCTGCAAGTCCCTGGGAAAAGGGTGGTAAGTTATGGGATTTGTCTAGTGTTTACATATAGTATTTGTAATTGGGAAGTAAACAGACCTTTTTGTGAACTGTGAATTTTTCCGTGAGGAAAATTTTTTGCGGGGGAGATTTTCGAAGGGAGAATTTTCTGTGAGGAGGGGAGTTTACAGGGATGAACTTTCAAAGGAAAACTATACACGTGAGAATTTAGCAGCAATATTACTCTCACTTTGCCAATCAATTTTACGTGTGGAGATATTCTGGAGAAATTACCCAGAGTAAATTTTTAAAGGAATTGAAATTGTCTGTGGGATTTTTTCCGAGAGAGGTATTTTTGCAGGAGACAATTTTATACGGGGAAAACGTTCCATTGAGACAATGGAAGGAAGGAATTTCCAGAAAATATATTCCACGGAGGGAGGATTTCCGTTATGATATGAAAAAAGATTAGAAATTAAAAGAAAAATAAGTCTTTGTTTTAAAACACTGGAGACATTGTCCACAAATGTTTTTTGAGAGAATTTTCAGCAGTAATGGAATTGTCTGGAATAAGGAGGATTTTACGCAGGAGTAACTTTCTAGGAGGAATTTTTTATGAGGAGGGATTTTTCATGGAGAGAAATGGTGGATTTTCCGGTATTATTTGAAAAACAATCGGAGATTAAAACAATTGGATATTTGAAAAAAAAAATTTTAATTAAAAATAAGGAGCAATATTAAAAATTAAAACAAAGAGAAATTATACCCAATTTGAGGGAGATCCCCCCCCCGATACCTCGCTCTGTATGCCAATTTTTATTTTTGTAACAGTTATTTCAGAACAGCTCCTGAAACACAAGAGTCTTCTAATTAGAGTAAATAGATTTTTAAATTACTTAAAGAAACTTCGGCGTGAAAAGTGTGGCATTGAGGAGTGGTTATTCTTCTCACATAAGCAACGATTTCCGTTCTTTCAAGTTCTGGTGTTGCTCCTTACTTTCAATTAAAAAAAAAATTATTTAACCACTGAAAGGCAGAGTAAATTTTCAGGCGGGAGAATCAGAATGTTGCTGAATTTGAATAGCCAAAATGGCCATTAGCTTATTTTTCTTCATGCCGAGTTCCAAATCAGGGTTTTTGTGATATTCATTCCTTTAATGGGAATATTTTTATATTTTACTCAAAATTTAGGGAAAATTATACAAAATACTCTTTAATTGCAATTTTTATTATTGAATTTTGGCAAAACCCAAGTTAAACTGAGAAAAAAACTGATCAGAAATATCAAAATCAATATATCGAATATCGAAGGTAAAAATATCGATATATCGTTTAATCAAATTATCGCCCAACACTACTATCAACATTATCTTTGAGAAGTTGCAGACAAAATTTGAATTATTTTTAAAAACAATCAAAATCACGAATTTCACTTCTTCCAAAAAAGGTCACACTTTGGTGTTTATAGCTATAAGTCCTTTATCGGGACTATACAAACGGAGAGGGGAGGGGGTGCCAAAGCAGAAAAAAGTATAAGTTACATAACAGCAAAAAAAAAGAAAGTAAAAACATTTCGGTCACCGGGCTTACACCCCATGCAGCAACTGCTGCAACCGTGAATATAGCCCTTAAAAATATGGACAGTATAAAAACCGTGGACATGGATATAGTAACCCTATAGTTCATTTTTGATGTTTCAACTCCCTCAGATAATAAAATTTGAAGGGATGCACTTTTCCAGAGTTGATTATTATTCCCGAAGCATTGTCACATGACTATTAAACTTGAATGTAAAATAAGGGGCGTTGAAGGAAGGAATAGTAGCCACCCCCACATTTTAGAGAGCCTTGGATCAAACAGTTTATAGTTACAACGCTGAAAAATATGAAAGCTAAGAGTGAGGAAGAGAGGAAAAAAGTAATGAAAAGAATGCTATAAGTGAGGAACGACCATTGTTAGGCGAGACGGAATCTCTAAAAAGGAAATTTTTGATAAAAAAAAATATATGCAAAAACAAAACACAGTATTCATTCTAATTCTAAATATTTATGAAACGTATCCAGTAAAATTTATTGGACATTTAAGTTGGAAATGACTCTGATAGTCCAATAACTATGAATTGTCGGAATGCAATGAAATAATAATTTCAAACGTGTAGTATTTCATCATGAGGAGGGCATAAGATAGGATAGTACATTTCATTTTTCTATTTTCGCTAAGTGTCTTTCTCTATTCCATTATTTTTGCAATTTTGCCTTATTTTTCAATTCTTTTGTTTCCCTTTTTTATTTTTTCCTGCTTCCCTACTTTTCCGTGATTTTGTTTAGTAGGTAATAAATAAGTAATTGTTATCATCATTGTTAGTTTTAACTACATTTAAGTAACATGTAAATGTTTCACTTAAGAACATTCTAGATTTTTCACGAAAGCAAGCTTTTTACCATCTTTACATTGTGACTTAAACTATTGAAGGATCAATACATTTGACATTTGAATTGATTTCGCTCCCTCTTTAAAACATTTTCTTACCGGACCAGAGGTAGGCTAACTGCCACAACAGAAAGGAGTATTAACAGTTTCATTTTAAAACTGAGAATGAATTACAGAAGTTCAGAATTTATCAGCTTCTTAGCCGGGTTACTCAAAAACCTGATCATAATTTATCAAAGGAGAACAACGGTACTTTTCACTATATCTGGGAGATTTGTCACTGACCGGTTCGACAGATTTCATTTCACATATTTATTCCTTCCTCTTGATTAAATAAAAAAAGATTTTTCAACGAGTAAAACTTAGAATGGTCATACATTACTCTGTATATGAGGGGTGCTGCCCCCTTCTCTACCCTCGTTTGCTAAAGTTTTTTAGTGATTCGAAAAAACTTTCTTATTCCTATTGTTTCAGCAGTCTGTTTAAAGTATCAGGAGAAAAAAAAATCAAACTTTAGTGCAAAGAGTGTGGGGTAGAGGGAAGCCACCCTTATGTACTGAATAATCTCTGTTTATTTTAAGTTTTAATGTTGCTCCTTAATTTTAGTTGAAAAATAATCGATTTTTTAAAACCTTTTGAATCATGCATACCGTCCAGAATATTTCCTTCTTACGGAAAATTCTCTCCGTGGAAAATCTCTCCCGCAGAAAATCCCTCATCCAACAGAAGCATCAGTATATTTTCCAATAAAAGATACTGTGTGTAAACAATAAGCAAATTTCATAGCACACAGCCTTCTTCCCAGGGGCTATAGGGGGGTGGTCACGTCATGCTTAGAGACTTAGACCGCTTAACTAAGTGAAAGAAAATGACTTTCTAAGAATTTTGATCATATTTCTTTGGGGGAAAGGGGTGTGGGAGGGGGCCTAGTTACCCTCAATTCTTTTTCGTGAATAAAAGGAACTTTTAATTTTCATTAGGATGAGTCCTCTCCCAGTCTTCCAGGACCATTAGCTTGATACGAGCACTCCTGGGAAAAAAAAACAACGAAATTCTATACTTTCTTAGATAGGAGCTTGAAAGCTCTACAGTAGGGTTTTCGGATATGCTGAAGATGATGAAGCGCTTCCCATTATGATTATTTGAATTTTCAAGGGTGTTTCCTCCCCATCTAAAATTTGGAAAGTCTCTCATGCTAACAGCCTTTAATGGGTAACATTTAACTTAATAGATTTTATATATTTTAAGTCAGCAAAAAAAGCCAATTCTTTTGATGTACTATTTATTTTATATCAAAATCTGCATCTTTAGGGCTTCGGTTACTATTGAATCGAGTTGCTTTTACTTACATTTTCTTACCATGAACTTTTTGATTTTGGAGCTTCTGCTGATTTCACATTCATCAACGTAGTATATATTTTTAAAGTAATCACTGAATTTTTTTTGCAAATTGCATGCCTTTCCTAGTAGCCATATAGGCTACCTTTTGGACAAATTTTAAAATTTCCTTATGGCAATTTTGTATGTTCACTTGGAAATATCCCCCCCCCCTCCCTCTCTCTCTCTCTCTAAATACACAAGCATAACGTTTATAGATTGAACAGAAGAGTAAAACTAAACAAGGAGAACGTTTTTGCTGTGTACTACTACAACTCGTCCAAATATTGATTATTAAGCGGCTCTACCAGAAGATTCACATCCTTTCCCAGTTCAACACGTCTTTAAACCTTATAGTTCAATTTACCCCCCCCCCTCTTCAGCCGTAACAAAAATAACAAGATTTTTTTCTGAAATTCAGCTTTACATTGGTGTCAAATTATGTATTTGCACAAACAATTCCTGTTTCATTTTATAATTATTCTTGGATGTTCCTTCTCGCATCCTTTCGGTAGCATTGTTCAAGGTTTACATACCGCATCATTTTGTTTTTCTCCTTCTTTATTTTTTGTTTTCAAATAATTAGGTTGAGAATCAGAGGATTGTAGCCGTCCAACATCAAGCTCTTTGAGCCTTCCCCGGGTGGTTGTGTGTATGTATAGTTTTTGTAATTTAGTAGTTAATAAAGAGTTCATTCATTTTTTTCACTGTTTAAAGAAAATCATGGTAGCAGAAAAACCTGCAACCTGATAAAGAACAACCAAGTGAAATTTATTTATGATTCAACCAATAATTATGCGCAACTATAAAATTATATTTTTTAGAATTTGAAAATAGAGCCCGAAACTCCTCGAACGTGACAAATCGGAATAAAAAAGTTTGCGGAACCACAAACTCAACCTAACTTAACCTAACAAAAAATTCTCTCTAAAAGCCACAGAGCAATTTTCGGTCTTAAAACGTTAGCGATTTCAAATTTCCGATCAACGAAAACGGAAATGATTGCGATTCTACATGTATAAATACAAGAATATTTGGGCCGGAATAACTCCATAACGGTAAGTTTGCAGTAGTTTTGCAAGAGAGGAAAGATGTTCAAAAAGTCAAAATGCATCTATTAACAATAGTTTCATGACTCAAAAATTTTTTTTCGGTAATACCAACATTGACCCTTTTTTATTCCGATTTTTCACGTTCGAGGAGTTTCGGGCTCTTTTTCTAAATTCTAAAAATATATTTTTATAGTTGCGCATAATTATTGGTTGAATCATAAATAATTTTTACTTTGTTGCTCTTTATCAGGCTGCAGGTCTTTCTGCAGCCATGACTTTGTTTAAACAGTGAAAAAAAGGAATGAACTCTTTATTAACTACTAAATTACAAAACATTGACCTAAAAAAGTCCATCATTAAAACCATTGTCATCAAAATCTTTGTTAATATTGAGATCTATAGACCCTTAGATCTCAATATTAACTTGTAACATGTTTGATGTAACATTTTTGTATTTGTGCACATGTCTATACGTGATTTTTAAGTAAAAAAAAAAAAACATAAAAAAACAAGTTTTTTCAATTGAAAGTAAGATGCAACGGTAAAATTTAAAACGAAAAATATTATGCCATATATGCTTCGTCTTCCTTAACCCTCGTTCTTTATGCTAGTATTAAAGCTATTTAAAAATATATCTTATTCAAATTCAACTGCCCTTGTGTTTGAGCAGTCTTTCTTAAAGAATTGTGAAACAAGACAAAACTTCAGCGTAAACAGCAAGGGCTCAAGGAGGAGCAGCATATATAGATTAATTTCTGTTCGCTTTGAGATTTAATGTTGTCCCTTACTTCCAGTTGAAAAATTTCTTATTTCTTTATTTAATCTCTGATTAACTAAAATAATGAATATTCTCCCTGAGGAGAATCACATCGTAGAAAATCCAACCCCCTAAAAAAATATGTACGCCAATCATATTTTGGGGGTCATGTACGCCAATCAAACGGGGGTCAGGTTATCACGAAAGACGTAGTCATTGGACCTTTCAACTATGCTGACTCAATGGCTATCTAAAATTTTGAACTGTTGGCTTCTGGAAAAAAACTTCGATACGATCGATCACCCCTGGAAAAAAAATAAGAGCAAAAGGAAAAAACAAATAAATACATCTGCCTGATCTTTCTTCTGACAAAAATACATGATTTCATATTTTAGTAGATAGGAATTTGAAGCCTCTATGGTATGCTTTCGTTTTGGGGGGTTTTCTCCCATTTTTTAAAAATCTGGCATTTTTTTCGCGCTGGTAGGTTTTGATTTAGCTCTTAAACCTCTTTTTGAGAAATTCACAGTAAAATATATTAAATCTCATCCTCCTTTTTTGTCTTTTTGCACTGAATGTCTGCTTTGTCATAGAGAAACCTGTACCCTTGAAAAGTGGTGAACAAGTCAGTAATCTTGTTCATGTGATATGATATTTTCGATTTTTACTCTTCATACAACCGATTCCTTCGAAACTGATGACCAAACTAGACCTTTTCCTTAGAAGAAAAACGGCCAATTGTTTTGAAAAAGTTTTTTTTTTATCGCCGACTCGTCGATTTTTGAGAAATAATCGGTTCGTCTCAACACGGCATAAAGCTAGAGAAATTTTCAAGTTCAATATTAAGAGGTTTTTATTCTTTGTATTTTATCTTTCTCAGTTGTTTGTGACTGAGACAGCACCCGCACATAAGGGGGGATGGGATTCAGTTTTAAAATTGCCTAATGCGACCACTCGGTTGTATAGACATACTTATTCCGAAATATTTAAATCCCTCCCTTTGGACTAACACGATAAAAAAAAAATGTCACACAGCAAGAATACTACGAAACATGGAGAAATAGCACTACCGAGGTAAACTTGATACAATTTTTTTGACGGCTATTAGATAGCCCGTGTGATTTCTTGTTTACTTGACGCTTTGACTTATACCCAAACACTTTGACCTAAAGTTTCTTTCTGCTTTAAAAAGTACAGTTAAGAGTAAGAGTCAAACTTTTGCGTAAAGAGCGGGGCGTTGAGGAGGAAAATCCCCTTTCATATACGGAGTAATTTCTGTTCGTTTTAAGTTTTAATGTTGCTCCTTACTTTCATTTAAAAAAGCTTTTTTTATTTAATAATATATATATAAATAAGTTGTTTGTGTATTGACGTCATGTTTGTCGAGTCGACTGACGTCATTATAAGAATTGTGCATTATGCCGTCATGAAGTTGTAGTCGACTGGCGTCATGTTTGTCGACTGACGAAATTACAGACCGGGACACCGGGACACAAAGGACGACCGGGACACAGGGAATATAAATGACGACCGGGACACAGGGAAACAACTACAACGCGGACGCCGGGGGGCGCAGGGGGTATATTTAAATGGCGACCGGGACATCACCATCAAAAAAGCTCAAGGGCAATCATTAGAATAGTGAGGTATAGATCTGAATACGGATTGTTTTTCCCATTGACAATTATATGTTGCATGTTCAAGAGTCGGTAAACCTGACAATCTATTTATATGCACAGACAATGGGACAGCGAAGAATGTTGTATATTCGCAAGTTTTATGTAGTTAAAAATATATATATATATATATATATATATATATATATATATATATATATATATATATATATATATATATATATATATATATATATATATATATATATATATATATATATATATATATATATATATATATATATATATATATATATATACTAGCTGTTGGGGTGGCGCTTCGCGCCCCCCCGCGCGCGTAAGTCGTTACGCGCCATATTAGTTACGCGCCATTGTAGTTGTGTCCCTATGTCCCACCTGTGAATATAGATAGATATATATATATATATATATATATATATATATATATATATATATATATATATATATATATATATATATATATATATATATATATATATATATATATATATATATATATATATATATATATATATATATGTTTTTAACTACGTAAAACTTGCGAATATACAACATTCTTTGCTGTCCCATTGTCTGTGCATATAAATAGATTGTCAGGTTTACCGACTCTTGAACATGCAACATATAATGGTCCATGGGAAAACAATCCGTATTCAGATCTATACCTCATGATTCTAATGATTGCCCTTGAGCTTTGTTGATGGTGATTGCTAATCGACGATTCCCTGTGTCGCCGTCGTCATTTATATATCCCCGTGTGCCCCCCGGTGTCCCGGTCGTCATTTATATTCCATGTGTTCCGGTCGTCATTTATGTCCCGGTGTCCCAGTCTGTGGATTCTCTTTGAGGGTCCCGGGCGTCATTGATATTCCTTGTGTCCCGGTGTCCCGGTCGTCATTCGTGTCCCGGTGTCCCAGTCTGTATATACATTCGTTTTTGAATTGGTTTTTTTTTTAGGTTTTAGTTTTCTGCCTTTTTTTTAGTTTTTTTTAGTTATACCTCATGATTCTAATGATTGCCCTTGAGCTTTGTTGATGGTGGTTGCTAATCGAACATTCCCTGTGTCCCCATCGTCATTTATATATCCCCCTGTGCCCCCCGGCGTCCCCGTTGTAGTTGTGTCCCTGTGTCCCGGTCGTCATTTATATTCCCTGTGTCCCGGTCGTCAACGTCGGCCGACACAGAAACATGACGTCACCTGATCCACAGACAGACAGACAGACAACTTATTATATATATATATATATATATATATATATATATATATATATATATATATATATATATATATATATATATATATATATATATATATATATATATATATATATATATATATATATAAAAATAAGTTGTCTGTGGATGTTTGGGTCTGTCTGTTGGGTGACGTCATGCTTGTGTGTTGACTGACGTCATGAAGTTAGTTGTCGTCGTTTTTGTAATGACGGTGACGTCATTAAAGATGTTTAAGACATGCTTTCACGTAGAAATCTATTAATCTTTAACTGTAAAATGACTGATGAGCTTACAATGGCAACAGCCGAGGAAGATGCTCAAAGAGTCAATGCCAAAAAACTTGCTGCTGATAGAGAAAGTAAGAAAAGAAAGCGTGCCGAGGAATCAAAAGAACATCAAGGAATCAGGCTTGAGGCTGATAGAGAAAGTAAGAAAAGAAAGCGTGCCGAGGAATCAAAAGAACAGCAAGGAAACAGGCTTGAGGCTGATAGAGAAAGAAAGAACAGAAAGCGTGCCGAGGAACTACCAGAGCAACGCGAAACCAGACTTGCTGCTAAAAGAGAAAGTGAAAAAAGAAGGCGTGCTGAGGAACTACCAGAGCAACATGAAACCAGACTTGCTGCTAAAAGAGAAAGTGAAAAAAGAAGGCATGCCGAGGAACTACCAGAGCAACATGACATTACGGCCCGTGTCTTCCGGCAAAAGTTGAAATCACTGATAAACTACATAGTAAATTTTGAAGTGTTTGGGTCAGTGCGATGCTGGATGTACTCAGTGGAATGGCAAAAACGAGGTTTGCCACACGCACATATACTAATCTGGCTACATAAAAAAATTACTTCGAACGAAATCGATGATGTGATTTCCGCTGAAATACCTGATGAAAATGTCGATAAGGGGTTACATGCTATTATTGTAAAAAATATGATACATGGACCTTGCGGTGCACTGAACGAAAATTCACCATGCATGGCCAATGGAAGGTGCACAAAGCAATATCCTCGACTTTTAGTATCCAACACAATTACTGGCAATGATGGTTACCCACAATATAGAAGAAGATCTACTGAAGATGGCGGTAAAACAGCAATAATAAAGAAGCGTAACGGTACCACCATCGAAGTAGATAACCAGTGGGTTGTTCCATATTCCCCATTATTATCAAAAACATTTAATGCACACATAAACGTTGAATACTGTAACTCCGTAAAGGCAATCAAATACATATGTAAATACGTCAACAAAGGCAGTGACATGGCAGTTTTTGGCTTGCAGCCCGAAATCAAAGATATCGACGAAATCGTACAATATCAGGCTGGAAGATACATAAGCAGTAATGAAGCCGTTTGGCGAATTCTTTCATTTCCGATACATGAACGTAGTCCAGCTGTTGTTCATTTAGCGGTACATTTACAGAATGGTCAACGTGTTTATTTCTCGGAAACCAACGTGCAACAAAGAGCCCTGAATCCACCGGATACAAAGTTAACCGGTTTCTTTTCGCTTTGCAAAAATGATTCTTTTGCAAAAAAACTGTTGTATACTGAAGTGCCTTCGTATTATACGTGGAATACTAAAAATAAAGTATTTGAACGTCGAAAACAGGGTAAGTCAGTCGACGGCCAACCTACCATCTTCAAAGATACCACGATAGGAAGACTCTACACCGTTCACCCCAATCAACATGAATGCTTCTTTCTACGCCTGCTTTTGGTGAATGTACCCGGTCCGACATCCTTTGAGTATTTGAGAACTGTAAACAGTACTATATATGACACTTACCGTAGTGCATGCAAAGCTCTAAATTTATTGGAGAATGACCAACACTGGGATAACTGCATCAATGACGCGTGCGAAACGTCAACTCCAAGTCAAATTCGTGCATTGTTTGGCATCATTTTAACAACTTGCTCTCCATCAGCTCCTACAGAGTTATGGGAAAAATGTAAGTCAAAAATGTCCGAAGATATGCTCCATCGAAAACAGCTAGAGACGTCAGATATGACTTTTGATTTTAATCAGAAATTTATAACTACACTTTAGTTATTATAGAAGATTTGTGCGTAAGTATGGCAAACAAACCTCTTCAGGATTTGGGAATGCCTTCACCTAACCGTATCGCTGCTGTTTCGACATGTGTAGAATTGTATCGTGAACAAAGTTACAGTACGAGTGATCTATTGTCGTATGTACAAAATAACATTTCCAAGTTAACGTCGGAACAAAAAGACATTTATGATACGATAATGCATTGTGTCAATAACAACGTTGGAGCAATTTTCTTTTTGGATGTGCCAGGAGGTACTGGTAAAACGTTCGTGATAAAAGTGATTCTGGCATCAATTCGATCAAAAAATGATATAGCGTTGGCAATTGCGTCGTCCGGAATAGCCGCAACATTGCTGCCTGGTGGAAGAACTGCTCATTCCGCTTTGAAATTGCCTCTGAATTTGCATTCTACAGAAACTCCCACTTACAATATTTCCAAATCATCTGGGATGGGTAAAGTATTGCAGCAATGCAAACTTATTATTTGGGATGAGTGCATAATGGCACACAAAAAATCGCTCGAGGATCAATGCTTGAAAGATTTGCGAAGGAAGTCGAAACCCTTTGGCAGCACATTAATATTGCTTGCGGGAGATTTCAGGCAAACATTACCTATAATACCTAGATCAACTCCTGCAGACGAAATGAATGCTTGCCTGAAAAATTCTAATTTATGGGCACACGTAAAAATATTCAAATTAACTAAAAATATGCGTGTCCGATTGCAAAACGATGACTCTGGTCAAACATTTTCAGATTTTCAGAAACATTTCGAAACGGAAAGCTCCCAGTAGACTCAATTTCAGGACGTATACAACTACCTGCTGATTTCTGTAATTTAGTGACGTCCAAAAATGAATTGAATGAAAAAGTATTTCCGAATATTCTAAACAATTATAAAAATAATAAATGGCTAAGTGAAAGAGCGATTCTTGCACCCAAAAATATAGACGTCCACGAAATCAACAAATATTGTTTTGACCAAGATTCGAGACCAGGCAGTCCTTTACAAGTCAGTGGACACAGTTTTGGAACTAAATGAAGCGGTTAATTATCCTTCTGAATTTTTAAATTCCGTGGATCTTTCAGGGTTTCCACCACACGTGCTACAACTAAAAATAGGCGTACCAATAATACTTTTAAGAAATATCAACCCACCAAAGCTTTGCAATGGCACGCGACTTACCGTAAAAAAAAACAATGGAAAACCTAATAGAGGCCACAATCTTGACAGGGCCTTTTGAGGGTGAGGCTGTTCTTATTCCTCGCATTCCCATGATTCCAACGGATCTGCCTTTTCAATTTAAAAGATTGCAATTCCCAATTCGATTAGCATTTGTAATCCCCATTAACAAAGCTCAAGGTCAATCATTAGAAAAATGTGGTATAGATCTTAATACTGATTGTTTTTCCCATGGACAATTGTACGTTGCATGTTCGAGGGTCGGTAAACCTGACAATCTATTTATATGCAGCGACAATTGAACAGCGAAGAATGTTGTATATTCGCAAGTTTTACGCAGTTAATTTGTATTGTATCTATCTATCTATCTATCTATATAAAAACGAGTTGTGTGTATGCATGTTTGTTTGTTTGTAAAAAGAGCGTTTGCATATGACGTCATTATTAGTACATAAGGCTTTGTATATGCACAGACAATGGGAAAGCCAAGAATGTTGTATATTCGCAAGTTTTACGTAGTTTGAAACACATATATAAATCTATCTATATTCACAGGTGGGACACAGGGACACAACTACAATGGTGCGTAACTAATATGGCGCGTAACGACTTACGCGCGTGGGGGGGGGGCGCTTGGGGGGCGCAAAGCGCCCCACCAACTAGGTGTTGGGGTGGCGCGAAGTGCCACCCCAACAGCTAGTATATATATATATATATATATATATATATATATATATAGATATATATATATATATATATATATATATATATATATATATCTATATATGTATATATATATATATATATATATATATATATATATATATATATATATATATATATATATATATATATATATATATATATATATATATATATATATATATATATATATCTATATATATAAAAATAAGTTGTCTGTGGATCTGTGGATCAGGTGACGTCATGTTTCGGCTGACGTCATGAAATTAGTTGCCATCATTTTTGCTTTGAAGGTGACGTCATTCAAGTTATATAAGACATATGTTCGCGTAGAATTCTATTAATGTTTAAGTTTACAATGACTGATGAAGATGCTCAAAGAGTCTATGCCAAAAAACTTGCTGCTGATAGAGAAAGTCAGAAAAGAAAGCGTGCCGAGGAACTACCAGAGCAACGCGAAAGCAGACTTGCTGCTAAAAGAGAAAGTGAAAAAAGAAGGCGTGCCGAGGAATCAAAAGACCAGCAGGGAAACAGGCTTGAGGCTGATAGAGAAAGAAAGAACAGAAAGCATGCCGAGGAACTACCAGAGCAACGCAGAAGCAGACTTGCTGCTAAAAGAGAAAGTGAAAAAAGAAGGCGTGCCGAGGAATCAAAAGACCAGCAGGGAAACAGGCTTGAGGCTGATAGAGAAAGAAAGAACAGAAAGCATGCCGAGGAACTACCAGAGCAACGCAGAAGCAGACTTGCTGCTAAAAGAGAAAGTGAAAAAAGAAGGCGTGCCGAGGAATCAAAAGACCAGCAGGGAAACAGGCTTGCTGCTGATAGAGAAAGAAAGAACAGAAAGCATGCCGAGGAATCACAAGAACAGCAAGAAATCAGGCTTGCTGCTGATAGAGAAAGTAAGAAAAGAAAGCGTGCCGAGGAATTACAAGAACAGCAAGAAATCAGGCTTGCTGCTGATAGAGAAAGTAAGAAAAGAAAGCGTGCCGAGGAATCAGAGCAATCTGAAAGTTATCGCCTGGCATTCAGGTACAACCCAGTCGATGATTATAGCTTGAGTAGATGTGTTCAAATCGGGACAATGTCTAAAATTTGTCCCTATTGCAAGGCCTTGAAATTCAATGGTGAAACAATGGGAATGTGTTGCGCCTCAGGAAAAGTTAAACTTCCTCTATTGGCTGCACCACCAGAGCCATTGAAGACTTTCCTTACTGGAACTACGTCAGAATCTAAGCGTTTTTTGTCAAAAATCAGACAATACAACTCATGTTTCCGAATGACGTCGTTTGGAGCCCAAATCGAAAATCCAGATCAATTTATGTCTACTTTCAAAGTAAAAGGGCAAATTTATCATAAAGCAGGGTCCCTTCTACCATTCTCAGGCGAGAATCATAAATTTTTACAATTTTACTTCATCAGTGATAGAAATTCTGAATTGAATGCACGTTGCGAAATTTCTCCCAACGTTGAAAGGACAATCGTTTCCCAATTGCAACATCTTTTCCACGAAAATAATAATTTAGTGCGTCTGTTCAAAACAGCCATCGATTTGATGCCTACTGATACTCATAAAATTGTTATTTCCGCTGACAAAACGCCTCCTGGCCAACATGTGCGTAGATACAATGCTCCGACTATCGACGAAGTGGCAATCGTTATGGTCGGTGATCAGTTTTTACCTCGAGATATTATTCTACATAAGCGAAACGCTCAGTTGTTAAGAATTGCTTATCTATTGCTCTATCTATCTATCTATCTATATAAAAACGAGTTGTGTGTATGCATGTTTGTTTGTTTGTAAAAAGAGCGTTTGCATATGACGTCATTATTAGTACATACGGCTTTGTATATGGACAGACAATGGGAAAGCCAAGAATGTTGTATATTCGCAATTTTTACGTAGTTTGAAACACATATATAAATCTATCTATATTCACAGGTGGGACACAGGGACACAACTACAATGGCGCGTAACTAATATGGCGCGTAACTAATATGGCGCGTAACGACTTACGCGCGCGGGGGGGTTTGGGGGGGCGCGAAGCGCCACCCCAACAGCTAGTATATATATATAAGTTGTCTGTCTGTCTGTCTATCTGTCGAGTAACGTCATGACGTCATGTCGTCATGAAGTTAGTTGTCGTCATGTTTGTTATGACGATAACGTCATTAAAAGTATTTAAGAAAATCGTTCAAAGACAAGTTTTTAATTGTAAGAAGATCGTGGACGGAAAAATGTTTAATTGTAAAATGACTGAAGAACCTACAATGGCAACAGCCGAGGAAGCTGCTCAAAGAGTCTATGCCGAAAAACTTGCGGCTGATAGAGAAAGTAAGAAAAGAAAACGTGCCGAGGAATCACAAGAACAGCAAGAAAACAGGCTTGCGGCTGATAGAGAAAGTAAGAAAAGAAAGCGTGCCGAGGAATCACAAGAACAGCAAGAAAACAGGCTTGCGGCTAAAGAACGCAAAACCGCGCAGTTAGATGAAAATCCACCTGGACAGCGAGAGTCAAAACATATCAAAACTGGAAATGATAGTGATGATGATTGGGTTTGGGATTTTGATTTGGATAAGGTCATCAATGCCTGCCAGATTTTAATTAAAAAACAAAAGTTCGGCGATATGTATTTCATAGTGACGCTGAAAAATAAAGAAGAAAAGAAAACTGAAAAAAGAAAAAAGTAAAAAACTAAAAAAAAAAACTAAAAAGAAAAAACACTCAAAGAGAAATTACAGACCGGGATACAAATGACGACCGGGACAGAGGGAATATAAATGAAAACCTGACAATCTATTTATATGGACAGACAATGTGACAGCAAAGAATGCTGTATATTCGCAAGTTTTACGTAGTCAAAAATCTATATATATATATATATAAATAAGTTGTTTGTTTGTGTGTCTGTCTGTCGACTGACGTTGTGTTTGTCCGCATATGACGTCTGAATTATTTCATCACATATACCAATTCAAAAACGAATGTATTCAAGCCGAAGTAGCTGAGTTGGTAAAGCGTTATGTTCCAGGTTCTAGGTCCGAGAGGTTCCGGGTTTGAACCTTGGCTTTAGCATTAATACAAAAGAAGAAAAAAACTAAAAAAGGTAAAAACTACAAAAAAAAACTAAAAAGAAAAAAAAACTAAAAAAGTAAAAAAAAGGTAAAAACTACAAAAAAACTAAAAAGAAAAAAAAACTAAAAACTAATAAAAAAATAAAAAAAACTAAAAACTGAAAAAGAAAAAAAAACTAAAAAAAGGAAAAAAACTGAAAAATAAAGGAGAAAAAGAAAACTAAAAATAAAAATAAAAAACTAAAAAAGGTAAAAACTACAAAAAAAACTAAAAAGAAAAAAGAAAAAACAACTAAAAAAGCTAAAAAAAGGTAAAAACCAATAAAAAAAGAAAAAAAGGAAAAAAAAACAAAAAATTTATTTCATCATATACCAATTCAAAAACGAATGTGTATACAAACCGGGACACAGGGAATATAAATGATGACCGGGACACTCAAAGAGAAATTACAGACTGGGACACCGGGACACAAATGACGACTGGGACGTGTGTGTCGACTGACGTCATGTTTGTGTGTCGACTGACGTCATGTTTGTCGACTGACATCATTATAAAGATTGAGCTGTATGTCGTCATGAAGTTGTTTGTCAACTGACGTAATTACAGACTGGGACACAAATCACGACCGGGACACAGGCAATATAAATGACGACCGGGATACTCAAAGAGATATTACAGACTGGGACACCGGGACACAAATAACGACCGGGACACAGGGGATATAAATGACGACTGGGACACAGGGACACAACTACAACGGGGACGCCGGGGGGCACAGGGGGATATATAAATGACGATGGGGACACAGGAAATGTTTGATTAGCAATCACCATCAACAAAGCTCAGGGGAATCATTAGAATAATGAGGTATAGATATGAATACGGATTGTTTTTCCCGTGCACAATTATTTGTTGTATGTTCAAGAGTCGGTAAACCTGACAATCTATTTATATGTACAGACAATGGGACAGCGAAGAATGTTGTATAATCGCAAGTTTTACGTAGTTAAAGACACATATATATATATATATATATATATATATATATATATATATATATATATATATATATATATATATATATATATATATATATATATATATATATATATATATATATATATATATATATATATATATACATATATATATATATATATATATATATATATATATATATATATATATATATATATATATATATATATATATATATATATATATATATATATATATATATATATATATATAATATATATATATATATATATATATATATATATATATATATATATATATATATATATATATATATATATATATATATATATATATATATATATATATATATATATATATATATATATTCACAGGTGGGACACAGGGACACAACTACAATGGCAAGTAACTAATATGGCGCGTAAAGACTTACACGCGCGGGGGGGGCTTGGGTCGGGAGCGAAGCGCCCCCACCAACTAGGTGTTGGGATGGCGCTTCGCGCCACCCCAACACATATATATATATATATATATATATATATATATATATATATATATATATATATATATATATATATATATATATATATATATATATATATATATATATATATATATATATATACGTAACGACTTACGCGCGCGGGGGGGGAGATTGGGAGGGCGCGAAGCGCCCCCATCAACTTTGTGTTGGGGTGGCGCGAAGTGCCACCCCAACAGCTAGTTTATGATAATTTACTGAGGTCAAATAAAGTAAATATCACCTCACCTAAAAGTTATAACCTCTGTCCACGTAATATGTCAGATAATTCTAGTGAACCGGAACCGAAAAGGTCAAAGAGATTTGCCTCCGCTGTTGCATTGAAAAAATAAGAGCAATAAACTTTATGTAATTAGTTTATTAGGTATAAATTTTGTTTATTTTTATTCATGTCTTTTAGTTTTACTGCTGATGATGAACACTGTATATGTGTTCGAAATATCCAGTTAAATAATTTTATATCTATTCACTGTCAATAAAAAGGTTTCATCCCTATTTTGAACTGTTTTACTTTGGTACTGTTTTTGATGGAACGAATAGCTCAATGGCCTCTGTAATCGCTTTTTCTTAAAGCGCCTCTGCTTTATGTGCGGCTTTTCTTAAAAATTTATTGCACGGCTTTGCCAGTAAGAAGTTTCGCAGACCATCCCAGTCTGTGCGTTGATACTGCCTGACGATCCACTCGTGATTTACAGGTGGAGGTATTTTGAGATTTCCACGAGCTATAACTTCCCTTTGGCCGACGGCAAAAGAAAAACTTCCAACGCTAAAGGAATCCGAATGATCAGTTAAGAATAGATCAAGCCGGGATGATCCATGAGGGCCAATATAAGTGTCGAATTAAACAAGTTGTTCTAAGCCATAAGTAGTCTCGGATCTAGCAGAGCTATGACTTCCGCATTAGTCGAACAACTTTTCAGCCAGTGGCCAAGATGAATGTTGAAGTCTCTTTGGACTATTAAACCTGATTTACGAAACTTTTGCTTCACAGATTCCAGGCAATCTTCTACATGTTCGGTGATTTCCATCTTTGGTGGATTATAGACTGTACCAATAACAAACAATTTGTCTGGTAGGTTCACTTTCACCCAAAGGACCTCCTTATCGCTAGGAATTGAATGTGCCAAAAATTGGATGTTATTTTTAAGGTACATAGCAACACCACCTCCCCCTAAAGTCGAGCTTCCCGGGTTTTTGTCAAAAATACTTTTCTTGCAGTTTATGATCTAGGCCGTGTCGTTATTCTTGCAGTTTATATGCCTACTAATTACAGAAACGAACAATCCAACGAACGTTTTGCTAAAGCATGTGCAAGAGTCTCAAAAATTTCTCATAAAATACGAGCATCTGGCAAAACCATTTTACTCTGTAGTGATTTTAACACTGACCTCACTATTCCTAGTTTACCGCTGTCCCAGATTTTATTATCGTTACTTCCGAAAGATCTATCAGTGGCAGCGAATAGCAAAAATTTTACTAATGTTCATAACTCAGGTAGCGTGGCAAATTTGGACTTCGTAATTTCAGATCTTGAATGTTTAAAGAATTCTATTGTTAAAGTATCAGAGGAAATTTTGATTAGTGATCTTTCTCACCTTGAAGAGTCTGTTGTTTTAAATGTGTTTTGCCATAGGTGTTGTAGTCCAAAATGGTTTCAGAAGCAGCTTTGGGATAGAATAGACGTAAACTTATATCAGCGCATATTAGATGATATTCTCAGTAGAATTCCTTTTCACCTCCTGTCACAATCTCGTCTCAAAAATTTCATTCGTTGGAATTAGATATTTATTATGCTGAAATAGTTCATGCAATGAAAGTTGCGGCTTCCGTTGCGGTTCCTGTTATTAGAGTTTATAGAAATACACAAAAAAGGGATGGTCTGCTATTCCAGGGTTGCATGAAGCAAAACAGAAACATCGGCTATGGTATCGTATTTGGGATCAATGTGACCGACCAAGAAATGTCCCCCTTTTCCAGATTGTTAAATCAACAAAAAAGAAATATGTAAAATTAGTGGCAACTTGGAAGAAACAACAACTAAAAGATATATCAACCAAGATTAGGAATAATCCAAAGTTACTTTTTAATGAGGTTGATAAATTAACACAGTCATCAGCTGATTTATCAGACCAAATCCCATTAGATCAATGGTATGTACACTTTACCTCAGTATTTTCATCCATTTCACCATCAACTGAATTAAGTTATCGTGAATTGTTGTATAAGCATTTTTCTCAACTGAACCCACATAAAAACCTAGTTTATTTTACTCCATCTTCGATTTTGACTCAAATTAGATCACTAAAATGTGGAAAGGTTCCAGGTCCAGACGGTTTGTTACCAGAGCACCTTATGTATGGTACTTCAAAATTACTAGAACATCTTACGCTATTATTTCAAATAATAGTAGCCCATCATTATGTTCCTTCTTTGATGGGTGAAGGTAAAGTAGTTTGTATACGCAAGAACGGCAAGGATCTTTCACAATGTTCATCATATATACCAATAACACTTTGTTCTGTTATTAGTAAATTATTTGAAAAAAATTTACTTCCATATTTAACAACAAAGTGTGAGATGGGGGATCAACAGTTGGGTTTTCGAAGTGGTGTAGGGGTTCGAAATGCACACGCAATAATTCTAGAAATATTGGAACACCACCATAGGATTAAAAAACAATTATTTGTGTGTGGAGTTGATATTTCAAAAGCGTTTGATAGTATGTTGCATAGCCATGCTTTTTTGTCACTGTTGCGTAGTGGGGTGAACCCATTTATAGGGCAGTGTTTGGCGGACTGGTATGGTAATTCATCTGTGAGAATCTGTTCGGGAAGGCAACTTTCAGACCGAATTTATTTACGTCGTGGAGTTAAACAAGGGTCAGTTCTTAGCCCCTTTATATTTAATAACGCAATTAGATCAGCCACACGGTTCATACCCCCATATATGATTAAGGGTATCGACATTAGCCACTTATCTTATGCTGATGATATTTTGTTGTTCTCGGATAATTTAATAGCAATGCAGAATGCAATGGATATATTACACTCACATCTACGAGAGATAGGATTAGAGATTGAACTATCTAAAACTGAATTCCTAGTGGCGAATAGTAAAAGTGATATCCAGCATCATTCAATTAGGGTGGGATCACTTAATATTATTAATAAAGATTCCATTAATTACCTTGGGTTGCCTTTTGGTCCGTCAATTAAAGCTATGCGGGAGTTGGTGTTATCATTTGTGTTGGAAAAACTTAGGAAAACATATGGCCTGCTAGTCAGGGTGAAAGGTCGTTTTGATAAACAAACACTTGCTATAATTTGTAATTCAATGTTTGCACCTCATGTATTTTTCATTGTTCCATTTCTGAAGTTTTTGAGTAAAAGTGATAAAAAGCGTATCCGCGTTTGCTTTTTCCGGTTTTGTAAATATTTTCTTGGAATTCCACTATGGTTCAAAAATGGTTATATTATACGAAAATTCGGATTATTTGACATTACCGTTAAAATGGAACAACAATACGACCGATTTCTTAGACGGTCTAGAGAAAATAGAATAAATTTTCCCCTTAATTGTCTCATTTAATGGAATAACAGTTTTGCCGTTATTTCTGTAGTAAAATAGATATTTATGCGCTATGTTTATGGGTGCTATTTTATAAGTTATGTTTATGAGTTATGTTATTATTATGATGTACTGATTTTCATTAGAAGTGTAATTTTTATATTTTTCAGTTTTCTTTCCATACTCCTCTGTGTACACCTTTTTTATGTAAAGAGGGCATAAATAAATTATTATTATTATTATTATTATACCACTGCACACCCAACATGCAGAGGCCGTTGTCCAAATTTGGATCTTCCGCCTACTCTGCAGTTGTCCTTCTGGAAAGGATCCTCCCACGATGGTATCCTGCAGAACCATAAAATTTAACCCATTGCTGGAGGAAGGTTCGCAACAAACGGGACATCTCCACATATCGGTGGGCCCTGATTAGTGTCTCTCAGAGGGGTCTTCTTCTTCCTCCACCTGTATTTATGTGCTCGGGCGAGGGTACCCCAGTTTCAATTTATGGATCCCCGGGGCTAGACCCCCTTTGGTCCGTACCTCCCTTTATGGGAAGTACCCTACATAACTATAGTAAGCTCCCTTATGCGCCACCTGAGGAGGCGCTCCGTGATCTGGAGAGGGTCCCTACTGACAAGGTGACTCAGTAGGTACTCAGTAGTTTTCTTCAGGCCAATATAATAATTTCAGTGATATATAGAATATTAAAATGACAACGTCGAATATTGCAACTTTAAAAACGACTATCGTATCAACGCATTTACTGACAAATTCGGACACTTTTAATTGGACTTATTAGGAGTTTCAGAAACTCATATCACCGGGGTAAAAAAAATGAAATTACGTGATGTACAATTTTTTTTTACTCTGACTTGAAGGATGATGTGAATAGGCAGGGAGTAGGGCTCATGATGAAGAAGCTAAGACTGCTATGACTTATTTAGGTTGGGAAGGTGTTAATAATAGAATGCTAGTCACTCATTTTATGACAAAAAAGGGCAAGGTATCAGTCGTAGTAGAATATGCCCCTGCAGAGCCAACAGAATGAGATACTAGTGACTCAGATTAATTTTGTTACAGCTAAGGGCAGAGCTGTTCAAAGAGGGGGACGGGCAGCTACACTGTGCAGCGTGGCTGGATGAGGGGTCATGGCCGGGGAGTTGGTCACTTTTATAAATTTTTTCACTTTGATTCGTTTTTTTTGCCTATATTTGAGTCAGGAGCAGATACGTTGTAGTTAGTTTTATCCTGGATACCGTCTACCCCAGAAGTGGCTCTGCTACAGGAACAAATAGATAGGGTTTTGGTACAAATATGGTACTATTATTATTAGGGATTTTTATGTCCACATAGGTGGGAATAGGGATAGATGGTATCCTGGTACAGACAAATTTGGTGTCTTAAAAGATAACAGCAATGGTTACAGACTGCAGCAATTCTATAGGCATAACAATCTAGTTATAATCAACACAATATTTGGATATAAAATGGATGATTAGTCAACTTAGTATTTACATAACGGCAAGACAGCTAACCTTATTTATTATTCTATTGTAAATCAAAGGCTGGCAGAATCAATGCAAGATGCTACGGTATATAGGGGTGCTTTTGTTGATGTTAACAGTAAAGATCCCCATCTAGCAGTGTCTAGGGTTAGTTTTAAAGTTGAATATAGGAAGGGTAACTATCTTTCATGAAGTTAAGACGTTGGCAAACTCCAGGTTGAGAAATTGAGAGAAACTTTCCTGGAACAGTTGAATACTAGGCTGGAGAGTTTAAAATTTGACGGTTTACAGGGTGGATGGAATAATATTAGGAAAACAGCTCGTGAATTCGCTGGTGGTATCATAGGATATACAATAAAAAATATATTTCAAATTTCCCTCACAAGCCCCTAGAGGGCCGAATTCGAATTTCGGAGTCACAAAAAGACCATCAAATCAAATAAATTAGAGGCAACACTAAAGCGGTGCCTATAGTAAAGGCCATACGGTGTTTTAATGTTATTTATTTATTTTTTCCCAGAGGCACTTCATATGGAAGAGATCGTCATACAAACTTCAAAAGAGGGGTCATTCGACTGGAATAGGGAGTTCTAGTGCCCTTTTTAAGAGTCAAAAGTGATCGGAGGCAACTAGCCCTATCCCTAAGCCGTTTTTCCCCAAATTCATGCGAAAAAAAATTTGAGGTAGCCATTTTGTTGAAAATAGTTCAAAGATAATATAATAAGAACTCCAGGGTCAACATAGCCCAAGGGTTTTGACACAGTCCTCCAGAGCCTGTGGGCTGCCATTGTAAATTATGCCCTGGGGTAAAATATGTTTTTTATAGAAGGGATGCTCGTATAAACTTCAGAGAAGGGTAATTTGATTGGAAATTAGAAGTTCTAGTTCACTTTTTTAGAGTGAAAAGAGATCGTAGGGTAACTAGCTCCCCCCTCTCGTCGATTTTCCCCATTGCATCAGACAAATATTTGAGGTGGCCATTTTGCTAAAAGTTGTTCAAAGGTCAGATAATAAAACTCCGATTATGGAAGGGATGCTCGTATAAAATTCTGAGAGGACTCATTATGTTGGAAATTGAAAATTCTAGTTCACGTTTTAAGAATCTGTGACTTAGTGTGACTTTGATTACTTAGTGTCAAAGTAATTTGAGGGCATCTAGCCCCCCACCCTTTTCCCCCCAATCTTATGAGATAAAATTTTTGAGATAGACATTCTGTTAAGAATTGTTCAAAGGTCAGATAACAAAAACTCCGGTTTCGACCCAGCCCCCCAGGACCCGGAGACAGGAATTGTAAGTTATGCTCTGGGAGCGAATATGGTTCTGATGGAAGGGATGCTCGCATAAACTTTTAAGAGGGCTCATTTGATTAAAAATTGAAAGTCGTAGTTCACTTTTAAGAGTGAAAAGTGATCGTGGGGCAGCTAGCCTCCCCCTCCCAACCCCTTTCCCCCCAAACATATCAGATAAAAATTTTGAGGTAGCCATTTTGTTAAAAATATTTCAAGGGTCAGACAACAAAATTTCCTGCGTCGACACCCCCCCCCCCCAGGGCCCAGGGGCAGGCTTATGTTGGGGATGCTCGTATAAACTTCAGAGAGGGCTAATTTATTTGGAAAGTGAGTATTCTAGTTCACTTTTTAAGCGTCAAAAGAGATCAGCGAGCAACTAGCCCCCCCCCTCCATGCCCTTTTTTCTCAAATGCATCAGATAAAAATTTTGACAGAAAAATTGTTAAAAGGTTAGAAAACAAAAACTCTGGTGTCGTTATAATCCCCTCCAGGACCCGGGGGCAGGCGTTGTAAGTTATACCCTGGGGGCATGTATGTTTCTTATGGAAAGGATGCTCGTATATACTTCAGAGAGGGCTAATTCGTTTTTGAAAGTGAAAGTTCTCGTTTGCTTTTAAGAGTCAAAAGAGATCAGAGGGCAACTCCCACCCGACACGCCGTTTTTCCCAAACGCATGAGGTAAAGTTTTAAATAGCTATTTTGTTCAAATAGTCAAAAGGTGAGATAAAAAAAAACTCTGGTGTTCGACACAAACCCCCAGAGATGGGGGCAGTCGTTGTAAAACGCTATGACTGAGTAGGTTTTGCATATTTCCGGTATGCCAAATACCTGCTTACCCTTCCACCATGATCAAGCAACTCCTGGGTCATGATCTACGGCATCATAGACCCGAATGCCTCTATCAGAAAAAGCATTGAAGCTTATAATAGTAGAATTGGTCGGCACCCATGAAACGCTATTTTGATACAATGAATGTTTTGCTTTTGCTTTTGTATGCTTTAATTGTTTTCAAGGAAGATGAAGAGTCGTTTAGTCTTTCAGGTCATTTTCTTTTTCCTCATTTCTTTTATTCGCATTATACTCCGTTTTTTCATTTGTATTATAACGGGTTATAAATAGATTCAATTCAATTCAATTGCTAAAAGCTCATTAGTTCAAAATTGTATTGTATCTTAAGTTTATTTTCAATGTTTTCAAAAGTACGAATAAAAATATAGTAATTTATAGCCTTTTGAGTTTGAGGTATTGTAGGTTTCTGTTTCTTCTGATCTTAAGTTTAATATGGCCTTTACTTTTTTTCGGAAAGTTTTTTTTTTAATTAAGTAAGAAAAATTAAGAAGTTGACAAACAATGCCATAACAACAATAACAGAATGAAAATCATTTCTTAGCGGGAAACCGGTGGCTTCGCCGTCGGTTGCCGGCACTCGGCATGTGATAGGCTTCTACACACATGGATCCTCATTGTCAACTGTCTTCTAACCGCAGATATGAGCTTTTTCTTATACTCAGGCAGCGCTATGGCTCTGCCTATAATAAAAAAAAAGCTGAAGATATTTCTGAGTAAAAAAAAAGTTACAGCCTGCCCCCTTAAAAGTAGAGCCCCACTTACAAAGTTGACCTCCCCAGCCTTCCCTCCAATCCCATTTCAATTAAAAAATTCATCTACCGTATGTCGTAGCCCTGTATGTCTTTAAAATAAGAATGATCGTCACCTTTCAAAGATAGGACCTACAGGGCGACAATATATCAGGCGAGACCCATTCTTATTATACAAAACTACGCCCAATCTAAAGCATCTAGACCAGATATGATATAAACTAACCATATCCTAAAGGAGTGACGACCTTCTTCAAAGAAACAATGTACGGGGTAATAGCATATCGGACGACACCCAGTCTTATTACACAAAGACTGCACTCAATCTAAGTGCAATTAGACCCGATATTATATAAACTCAATATTATATAAACTTTCTTCAACAAGAGAACGTGTAGGGTAATGACATATCGGGTGACCCCCAACTCTTATTATACGAAAGGTCGGTGCCCTGTTCCTGAATGCATGTCGTCGTTTTGTACCTTTTATAGGACAGACATTCAGATGGGGACACCTCCCTGACTACAAGTCGTCACCCTGTACTTCTTATAGGACATTCATCCCGATGAGGATACCCTCCTTACTGCCCTGTACCTGACTGCTTGTCGGCGCCTTGTACCTTTTTAGAACAAACATGTAAAGAGGAATACCAGCCTGACTACATGTTGTTGCTTTGTTCCTGACAGCAAGTTGTATCCCTTTACTTTTTATAGAGTATCTATTCAGACGGAAAAATCTTCCAGACTGCATTTCGTCGCCCTGTACGTTCCAATAATAAGAAGAGTCGTCGCCCACTCCCTTGATTAAGAGTACATTGCTTGTCATATGGCTACCCTGTCGTTCAGATGGGACATTCTAAATACAAAAAACGAGTTTTTTCGAATCTATGCAAAAAAAAATAGAAAAGGATAATTTTCTTTCACGTATGCAGTGAGTTCCCCTCTCTTCAATTCTTTACTCTTTCCGGTAAAGTGTTACTTTTTGTCAAAATAATTTAAGAACTATGGCTGAAACACAAGATTCGTTGAATTGGAATAAGAAGCTTTTTAAAGCTCTAAAAAACCTTTAGCCTAGCGATTGAAAAGTTGGGGAGGGGGGCAGCCCTCTCAAATAAGTAATAATTTCTGTTGGCTCTAAATTTTAAAGTTGTTCCTTACTTTTATTTTTAAAAAAGTTTTTCTGCACCTAATTCTGCTAGAAAACCAACCATAGTCCCAATTTAATGTTGTTGTTTGCTTGGGTTACATTAAAGTCATACAGTTGAATATAATAAAAAGTATGCTCGAATACGGTGCTGATTATGTATCTGACCCGAAATATTTGAGCTGAACATCACCTTTCCTACCTATACACGACTTTGGCGAATGACACAAATACATGGCTTCCATAGGTAATAGTTAAAACTAAATTAGTGTCGATAAAAGCTTTTCAAACCAATTTATAGTTATTTCAGTTTTCTGATTCTTTAGCAGAACTACGACGGTAAAATGTAGAAAAAAATAACATCATTCATAAACCTTGTTAGTATGGCACGTTATGGTTGCCCGCAATTGTCTTGCGGGCATTATTTTCATCCGGCTTTAAAGTGTTTCGGCACACTATATTATGTTCTTCTATCAATAATCTATTTGATATCTTTCAAATCGGGAAATGGATAATTTTTAGTGAGGGAAATTGAGAGAAAACAAGAGCTAAGAGCTCATATGGCACTTGTGACGAGGCGAAAAGAGCTAAGAGCCAAGAGATCATAACGTATGAGCTCTAACAAAATTCTATGAATCAATAGATTGATTTAAAAAGGAAAATAAGAGGCTTAATGACGGTCAGGATTTAAAATAAGAGCTCTGAGTCACGATGTCCTTCTATATATCAAAATTCATTAAGATCCGATCACCCACTCGTAAGTTATAAATACCTAATTTTTTCTAATTTTTCCTCTCCCTTTAGCCCCCCCCCCCAGATGGTCGAATCTGGGAAAACGACTTTATCAAGTCAAATCGTGCAGCTCCCTGAAACGCCTACCAATTTTCATCGTCCAGAAGCACCAAACTCGCCAAATCACTGAACCCCTCGCCCCAACTCCCCCAAAGAGAGCGAATCCAGAACGATTCTGTCAATCACGTATCAGGGACATTTGTTTATTCTATCAATTAAGCTTCATCCCGATTCCTCCACTCCAATTGTTTTTCCAAGATTTCCCCCTCCAACTCCCCCCAATGTCAAAAGACCTGGTCGGGATTTGAAATAAGAACTCTGAGACATGAATTCCTTCTAAAAATCAAATTTCATTAAGATCCGATCATCTATTCGTAAGATAAAAATACCCCAATTTTCACGTTTTCCAAGAATTCCGGTTTCCCCCTCCAACTCCCCCCAAGGTCACAGGATCTGGTCGGAATTTAAGATTAGAACTTTAAAGCACAAGATCCTTCTAAATATCAAATTTCATTAAGATCTGGTCACCCTTTGGTAAGTTACAAATACCTCCATTTTCAAAATTACCCCCCCCCCCAATTCCACCAAAGAGAGCAGATCCAGTCCGGTTATGTCAGTCACGTATCTTAGACAGGTTTCTATTCTTCCCATCCAGTTTCATCCTGATCTCACTGCTTTAAGTATTTTCTAAGATATCCGGTCCCCCAACTGCCCCTCCCCCCAATTACGCTTGATCCGGTTGAGATTTAAAATAAGAGATCTGAGTTACGAGATCCTTCTAAATATGAAGTTTCATGAAGATCCGATCACTCCTTCGTAAGTTAAAAATACGTAATTTTTTCTTATTTTTCAGAATTAACCCCCCCCCCCAATAGAGTGGATCCGTTCCAATTATGTAAATCACGTATGTAAGACTTCTGCTTATTTTTCCCACCAAGTTTCATCCCGATCCCTCCAATCTAAGCGTTTTCCATGATTTTAGGTTCTCCCACCCCAAACTTCCCCCAATGTCACCAGATCCGGTCAGGATTTAAAATAAGAGCTTTGAGACACAATATCCTTCTAAATATCAAATTTCATTGAGATCCGATCACCCATTCGTAAGTTAAAAATACCTCATTTTTTCTAACTTTTCTGAATTAACCCCTCCCCCAACTACCCCAAAGAGAGCGGATCCGTTCCGGTAATGTCAATCATGTATCTAGGACTTGTGCTTATTTTTCCCACCAAGTTTCATCCCGATCCCTCCACTCTAATTGTTTTCCAAGTTTTAGGTTTCCCCCTCCCAAATCTCCCCCCCCAATGTCACCAGATCCAGCCGGGATTTAAAATAAGAGCTCTAAGACACGACATCCTTCTAAACATCAAATTTCATTGAGATCCGATCACCCGTTCGTAAGTTAAAAATACTTCATTTTTTCTTTTTCTAATTTTTCAGAATTACCCCCCCCCCCCCCAATTACCCCAAAGAGAGCGGATCCGTTCCTATTACGTTAATCATGTATATGGGACTTTTTCCCATCAAGTTTCATTCCGATCCCTCCACTCTAAGTGTTTTCCAGGATTTTAGGTTTCCCCCCTCCAACTCCCCGCAATGTCATCAGATCCGGTTGAGATTTAAAATAAGAGCTCTGAGACACAATATCATTCCAAACATCAAATTTGATTAAGATCCGATCACTTGCTCATAAGTTAAAAATACTTCATTTTTCTATTTTTTCCGAATTAACCAGCCCCCCACTCCCCTCGCCAGATGGTCAAATCGGGAAAACGACTATTTCTAATTTAATCTGGTCCGGTCCCTGATACGCTTGCCAAATTTCATCGTCCTAGCTTACCTGGAAGTGCCTAAAGTAGCAAAACCGGGACCGACAGACAGACCGACAGACCGACAGAATTTGCGATTGCCATATGTCACTTGGTTAATTACAAGTGCCATAAAAAAGAAGTAATATGGAAGGACTATTTACAGCTTTTAATTTTTTAAGTCTGATTGTCAGAGGATTAGATTTTAACTAAAAACTAGGATCATAATTGAAAATGACGATTTGATTTTGTGTTTACGGTTGCTATATATGTTTTTGAAAAAAAAAAACTACGGAATATTTGAAAGCGCTTTAAGATGAAAAAAATTCCATTATTTAATTAGTACACTATCTTCTAAACTGTTAATAAATCTTCGTTACCAATTTTGCCTTTTGTTCGCTAACGGATTAGGCTACTAAACCAACAAAATAGTAGACATATTTGAATATGACTCTAAATAGAAAAGACTTTAAAAACGAGAAGAACCGTTGATGCGCAGTTCCAATGACCCGTCTATAAGACGAAAAACAATCCAGTTTTTCTACTTTGACGTGTCACTTAAGGTTCATGTAAAGCAAGTTCCACGTAAATTAAGGAAAAAAGGCAAGTCTAGTTCATTACAAAGCCTGTAACAAAATAACAGGGTTTAAATTAAATAAAAGGCAATAAATTAATTAGAATGTCTCCACACTGCTGGCTTGCCAAAAATAACTATGCTCCTTATCAGTCTTATATATGTTACTTCTCAGGAAAAAGAACTAATAACACCTTCGTTCAGGAATAAAATCCCGAAAAGAAAATATCAAACAGTTCGTGGTAATGAACTGTTGTAAGGAGCGCCCCGGCTCAATAGTAACCGAAACTCTAAAATACAGAATTTTGATCTCAATATATACATCAAAAGAATCGCATTCTTATGCTGATTTTAAATATTTAAGTTTCAACTAATATTTAAGTTTCAACCCATCAAAATTTACGAGCCTAAGAAATTTTGTCTTATTTTCTAAAAAAGGGGGAAACACCCCTAAAAATTACAGAATCTTATTGAAAATTATACCTCAACACTCCGCTCTTTACGCTAAAGTTTGACTCTTTCTCACAGCTCTACTTTTTAAAAAGTTAACAGCAAAAGCTAATCAAACAGTTCGTAGTAACGAACTGTAAGTAAGGGGCGTCCCAGGTCAATAGTAACCGAAACTCAAAAAGTGGAATTTTGATACCAATAAATACATCAAAGGAATCGAATTCTATGCTGATTTCAAATATATAAATTTCATTAAGTTTAGTCATTAATTTTTACGAGCCTGAGAATGTTTGCCTTATTTTCGATAAAAGGGGAAAACATCCCCTAAAAGTCACAGAATCTTAGTGAAATCACTCCATCACATTCAGCGTATCAGAAAACCCTATTGTAGAGGTTCCAATCTCCTATCTCCAAAAATGTTAAATTTTGTATTTTCTGCCAGAAGAAAGATCACGGACGCGTGTTTTTTTTTCTGTTTTATTTTTTCTCCCTTGGGATGATCGGAGCGACCCAGGGGTCCTAGAATATCGCAAAAGGGTCCATTCAAACAGAAATTTGCTCCCCTTTTAAGTGACCAAAAATTAGAGGGCAACTAGGCCCCCTCCCATGCTCTTTTTCCCCAAAGTCACCCGATCAAAATTTCAAGATAGCCATTTTGTTCGGGATAGTCGAAAAATCTAATAACTATGTCTTTAAGGATGACTTTATCTCCCATAGTCCCCAGGAGAATGGATGCAAGTTGTGGACTTCACCCATTATTTACATGTAGTATTGGCTATTGGGGAGTATGCAGACGTTTTCAAGGGGTATTTTTTCTGGTGGGAGGTGAGGGGTCGGGGGGGGGGAGAGGTTTACGTGGGATGATATTTTAATGGAGAAATGTTTGATGGGGGAAGGGGTTTAATCGTTGTCACAACTCTACTTTTGAAAACAATAAAAAAAACTTTAGCGTAAAGAGCAGTGCGATGAGGAGTAGTCATCATCTTTCATATTCGGAATATCTTTTGTTCTTTTTAAGTTTTAATTTCGCTCCTTACTTTTAATTAAAAAAAAACCTTTTTTTTGGTTTCTTTGAAGCAAAAGCTAAGACAGATAGTCTAAGTGAGAGGCAAAACTGGCATAAGCCTAAATAGTTTATGACTTATAGCACAAGCCCATAAGGTTTAAGTTGGCGGAAACCTGTATACACATGTACAATCTCTTGAAACCAAATATTAGACACAAAGGTGATGTGATCTTAAGACTAAATCGTGCCTTTTAAGAGGATACAGTTTCTTGAAAGAATAATTTTAATTTTACCTTGAAAGGCGTCCCTCCGATTTCATTTAAATGGTGATTCTATCATGATTTATGAATTTTACCTTTTTAAAAACAAAAGAAGTTAAATTATTTCAAATTATCTTTCTTGATTTCAAATAACTCTTTCTTGACAACCACGGATATAAGGTTATTGATAAAATCCAAAAAATTACTAAAAAAGAAGGAAGAAACTAGATCGAATGTCAAATTATTGGTTATGATAATGAAAAACAAAAACAAAAAGCATAAAAAAAGAACAAAAACGGTTCGCTAAAAAAAAAAAAAATCTAAATTACACAGGATCCTCTTATTTTTGAATTCTTTCTGGAAAAGGTCCCCAGCTGGCCCTATGGGTTGTTGCATTCCTCCGCGAACAAGCATTCTTGTTACTTTTTGATTTGTGTAAATGAGTTTGTCAACATGTTATATCAATGATCTAAACAACAAAATAAATTCGTGCGACAAAATTAACCACATGTAAAAAAAAAAAAAAAAAAAATGAAATCTCAACTTGCGTTAGATTAGAAAATTGCATAGGGAATTTAGAAATACTTAAAATCACGCTTGGGAACTTTCACAACTCTTGCTTTTGATAATAACCATACTCTCTTAGAATACAATGCTACATTCTAAGCTTCTATAAAGGGTCCTGTGCTTTTGAGCTATTTAAACCATATACTTTTATTTGACCTTAATGAATAAATTTTCTGCGGAATAAAGGATTTAGAAGTTTCAATATAAACATACTTGGGCTATTCAATGGTAAAGCCAATTCGCCTATACTGCTACTACTACTAACAACTTACTGTTGCACCAAGCTGTTTGGGTCCAACACAGCTACGTACGCTCCTCTTCCACCATAATCTGTTCAAAGCCTCATTCTTTACATCCTCTCAGGAAGTTCCTATTTGCCTTTATTCTTTCTTTACGACATCCCCCCCAGTCTGCTTTCCGTTTGGCCCTAGACGGCTGGCCGAAAAGAAAATCTTTGGCAATATTTCATCCTTCATTGCAGAATGAGCCCTAGCCATCCTAACCTTTCTCTCATTATAGCTCTAGAAAACGGGATTGATCCGCATTTTTTGCAGAGCCTACCTTTCTCTGAACGATATCTAGCATATCTTGGTCCATTTTTTGTAGCACCCATGCTTCAGAACCATATTCGGTCACATTCACCAGTATAGCCTGCAATATTCTTATCTTTGATTGAAGACCTTTCTTTCTATTCTTCCAAACTTTTTTCAACTGTGAAAAACGACCTGAACCTTGTCTATTCTCCCGCGCTTTAAATGGTAGAAGGCTTTCGAAAACAAAGCAATGAATTTAAAGCATGATTTTTTTTTACCAAGAAAATGTTTCAAATGTTTTAGAAATGATAATGTGTAACCTAGGGTGCCACGGACCCCGTCAGAGAGTGGTACAAGCCGAGAATTGCTATGGTCTTTCGCCATCTTACAATGAAATGGTAAGTCATGCAGTTCAAATAAAAAGCCTCTGCCAGGATATTCAAATGTCTGAAATGCTTAAGTAATAATGATGGTTGCCACAGGGCACCGCGGTCTAGCTGTAGAGTGCCACGAGTCATAAGAAGAAACGCTATTGAAAAATTTTCCTTTAAGTTTAAAGGATCGATTTTAGTGTTTACGGTTTGTACGGCTATGTTTTGTAGGAAAATGATTTAGGAATGATAATTTGTGCCAAAGGGTGCCACGGGCCAGTCAAAGAGTGGCACAAATCGGGAATCACCATGGGTCATCACGATCTAATAATGAAACGGTATGTTCCCACTGTCGAAATAAAAAATGTCTATCAGGATATTCAAACGTCAGAAAACGCTTAAGTGAAGATGACGGGCACCACAGGGTGCCACCATTCAGCCAATTTTTGCAAAATCACCGGTAATAAGGAGGAGGCTCATTCAAGAAAATGCTTTCAATTCTATGCCCTTTTCAATAATAAGAAAATATAAAATTAAACAAGAAAAGATATTTAGTTAGATCAAACGTTTTGTAAAAATAAATATAAAACTTATGAGCCATATATAAAATGCAAGGAGGGGATGGTCCTGTTTTTTAGAAAGTAATTTCTGTATGATTTAGAGGGTTTAAATTTTAAAGGGGAAAACATAACCACTGGTCGAACATAATAAGGAAAAGGCTAATTCAAGAAACATTTTAAATTCTATGTCCCTTTTTAACAATAAAGAGGAATTTTTCATAAGATCACTGGAAACAAGAGGGCTCATTCAAGGAAATGATTAAAATTCCATGCCCTTTTTAACAATAAGGAAATAAAAAATTAAAGAAGATAAGACTAAATGATATTGAATTGGATCAAATGTTTTGCTAAAAACAAGCAGCGATGTTAAAACTTAAGAGCCATATCTAAAATGCAAGGAGGGAGGCTGTCCTGCTTTTAGATGTTACTTTCTGTATGATTTCGAAGGTTTTAATTTTGCAGGGGAAAATATATAAAACCACTGGTTGAAGGGAATAAGAAAAAGACTTATTCAAGAAGATGTTGAATATATCATTCGGTTTATACTCGTTCTTGTGGAATTACGAAGGTTCTTGGATCAAAAGCTGTAGTTTTCATGCAGTACTACATTTTTGATATGGTGGGTATACGTACAGCGGATTTCTCAGCATTTATTTAGACAATCCTCGATTGAATGACTTCATAGTGGCAAATATCCTTTCCTAGCTGCATAATAAATATTGATTTCAAGGCCCTAAGAATACAGTGTTTTAATAATTTTTGTAAATTTGTATATTATCAAAACTTAAATGTCCAACAAAAGTCTTTGTCTTCATCTTTTATATTTCTTCTTCCACAATGAACCTTCAATATATTTCATTGTTTCCATTAAGGCATTTTGTAGCCTATGTACATCTGTGTCATTAGGTATACCTGTTCAAGATTGTCTCTAATATAACTGTAGAATTTTGTTTAGCGAATAGGAAAAGAAAGACTATTGACTGTATAAGAAGGTGTACCATATTCTAACCTTAAGGGTACTCTTGGTTTCATTCCACCACTGCTAGCGCCTTCAACTTTCGATAGAGTATAAGCATCCATTACTAAAAATATGCTAAAAACAAGTTCAATATTCACGATATTGTCACTGTGATAATATCCCCTAAACTATTACATAGCAATCATATTTGCCTAATAGATCACTAATCAATAACATTATTGGATTCTAGCTAGAGCTGGCTGGAACTGCTCTCTCTGCTAGCTCGGAGGGGTTTGCATAGATAAACAATTATCTATGATATAACATTAGGTGGCTTGCGCTCGGAAAGAAAGCATTTCGTAGAATTTATTTCCTGGAAATTGATAACATTAATTGCTTGTTGGCTGAGTTATTTAAGGCACCATTCCATTGGCGAAATCTCTGGTCTTACGTTAGATTTCTACACCAGACTAAAAAATATTTCTTGACGACTCACAAAGGCTCCCTGAATTGAAACACATCTTGTGTAATCGATTTTGGGAGTGCCTTGATGAAACATGTCGAGGGAAAAAAAGCACCCTGAAGAAAAAATAACACGTTCGTTTAAATTGCATATGTAAACAATAATCTATCACGTAACACCCACGTGTACATATCCAATAATACCAAGATCTTGAAGAAAAAGATATCTCGAATAAAAATAACGCCGTTGAAGAAAAAAACCCTTAAAGAAAAAGAATTCTTGAAGGAAAAACTACCTTAAAAAAGCATCTCCTATAGTACTATGTAACAAACAGGAGTGCGCAATATTTTATTCTAAGTTACAACGGGGGGTTCCCCACTTAACTGGTGGCAAAACAAGTTACGCGACATTAGGTTATCCTCAATAGGTTTTCATAAGTAATTACATTACTAAAAACCAGGTAAACATAAACACCCAGTCTCACGTAAGAACCAAGAAAAAAACCTATAGTATTACGTAACAGCCAGGTGTACATAATACCATAATTAGTACATAAGTACATAGTCAAAACGTTTTAAGGGATTGGCAACTTCAGATATATCCCCAATGGCTGTCTTTAAAGTTGTTGAGGGGATCCTACTTTTTAGTTCTTTTTTTAAGTCAAAAGTGATCACGCCCTTTTACCCAAATACATCCGGTGAAATTTTGAGATTTCAATTTTGTTCAAAATAGTCCAAAGGCCAAATAACTATGTTTCTTGGGTAGAACACCCCCTCCTCTGAGTCCCCGCGGAAAGGGATGTGAGTTCTGTATGTAACTTGTTGTTATTTTGATACTTCGTTTTACGGATTTATGGGGCAATGGCTGTAAGCTATGCAAAGAAATCTCGAAGAAAAATAAATGCCTTGAAGAAAAAGAAATCTCGAAGAAAAAAACGCCTTAAAGAAAAAAGAAACACCTCCTATAGTATTATAGAACAAACAGGTGTGCGCAATAAGTCACCCTCAGTAACAACCGGGTGTTCCCCTCTTAACTGGAGGCCTTGAGCTCCAGCAAAAGAAGTTACGGAACATTACGTCATCCTCAATAAATTCGCATAAGTAATTCTATTTCTAGCAACAAGGTGAACATAAACATCCAGATAAGAAAAAGAAATCTCGAAGAAAAAACGTCTTGAAGAAAAAAGAAACACCTCTATAGTATTATGTAACAAACAGGTGTGCGCAATACGTCACCCTCAGTTACAACCGGGTGTTCCCCGCTGGACTGGAGGCCATGAACTCCAAAAAAACAAGTTACGGGACATAACTTTATCCTCGGTGGATTTGCGTAAGTAATTCTATAACTAACAATCAGGTAAACATAAACATCCAGTATCACGTAACACCAAAGAGAGAACACCCCCTATAGCACTACGTACAGTACATAGTCAGTGTAATGAACATATACGTACCCATAGGTGTACATAGTCAATACGTTTTGAGGGATTACCAACTACAGGTGTCCCCCTATGGCTGTCTTCAAAATTATTGGGGTGATACTATTTCCTAGCTCTTATTTAAATGTCAAAAGGGATCACACTCTTTTCCCAAAGACATCTGGTCAAAATTTGGAAATTTAGATTTTATTCAAAATAGTCCTAAGACCAATTAACTATGTTTCCGGAGTAGACCCCCCTGCTTCTAGTCCCCACGGCAAAGGCTGTGAGTTATGTAAGTTGCTTATTGTTACTTTGATCCTCTGATAACGGGGCAAGGGCTGTAAGTTATTCAAGCTACTTAATGTTACATTGATACTTTGTTTGCTTTGATACTTTTTTACTTTGATACTTTCTTTACTTTTATACTTCGTTACTTTGGTATTGTTAATTTGAAACTAGTTTCAATACTTCGATGAAACCATGATGTTGAAAGAAAATTGATTTTGGAATAGGGAATTTTGAAAAACTTGAAACTAAATTTAAAAATAGTTTTTCGAAAAAGAAGTTTTTCAAAGAAAAATAAAGGCAATATTAAACTTGAGATCAGCAGAAATAAAAACCTATAATAGTTCAAGCCCAAAACGACTAGAAATGACTATTAAAGAATAAATGAAACTCAAAACAAACAGAAATCAAATAAACAATCATAGCAAACAGATACAAAATGTACAAATGTAAATGAATAAATAGTTTTCAGGGAAATTAGAATTCATCTTTAACAGAATTCGGCTTTGACACGTTAATCAACTCTCATCTGCTGCTGGCTTAAGAAGTTATTTCTAACCAGGCCAAATTCCTCAAGCAGCATAGTGGGACGTTGGCACCCCTGCACTTTCTACAACAGCCTTAAGACGCCAGTGGTTACATAGGCTGGTATGAAAAGGCAACCAGTATAACTATGATGACGTGTATATGTAAGGAGCATTGAGGCCGAAGTCCCCGGATGGCATTTGCTCTTTTCTACTTCCTTTATTTCATCCGTCCTATGGCATTTGACAAATTTGGCTCTTCTAAAAATAAGTGTTTAAGCCCTCCCCAGTTAAAGGTTGATTAACTAGTAAAAAGAAAGAAAATCAAAAAATTTTAATGGACTCCCCGATATTCCCAAGAAGTTGAAAATAGACACATACGGTCTTAGGCTTGGCAGCATACCCTATTTACTAGTTAATCAACCCTTATCTGGGCATTATTAAGACCTTCATTACTGGAAAGTAGCACATGTAAGCCTTTAACTACTCCCATTAATATAGAACTTTGCTCCCTCCATTCAAACCATATTCTCGACCACCGGTTGTCAACAAACCTATGTATTTTTGTAAAAAAAAATTATATACTAAAGTCGTTTTAGGTCAATTACAGCTATTCAATCTTTTGCTCGTTTGAAATAAAACAAACCTACAGCTGTTAATCAATAGAACAAATTTTTCCACGAAAAAGATCGCTTTATCTTCAAAACGACAGACACAGAGTAATACTTATTAAAAATTTAAGAGCCGAAGGGTGGTTTTCAGAGGCATGATCAAAGATGGGACATGTACTGGCTGAATATCACGAGAGATATTGCAGCAAACATGACGAAATGGTAGGCAAACAGTTGAACATCTTGGTTTCCATTAAAGTAAGTTTCCACTCGATCAACTCCTGGGGGTTTCTAAGATTGAGTCCCCCCCAGAAAAAAATCCCTACTCTTAGAATTCAAAGCAGTATTTTCACTTCTAAAGTTTGGCTTTAGGTCTGCCATTTTTGTTCCTGACTACAATTGAAAAATCTCCTGAAGGTTCTACATTATAAGTATTCTTTCCTCAGTAGTACAACTCCGTTTCAAATTCTGAATGTACAAAAGCATGCAGCATTGTGATAGTTTTTATAGCTTTTTAAAGAAGAAGAATAAAGGAAGAAAACACTAGCAGTTGGAGAAGACGAAGAATAGAATTCTCATTTTAGATCAAGCAGAACAGGCAATACCATTATCAGCACATCTGTTCATCATCACCACGAAAGCAATTCTGTCACTTGTGGTTATCTTCAACTAAAATGCCAGAATATTTGAATGAAGTCTTTACACAGCTCTTGTGGCAAACACATACTCTAACTGTGAACATTTTTTGAAATATAAAACTAGTTGTGTCCCCTAAGAAATTTAAAGTCAAGCCCGAACAGATTGGCTATTACCAATTATCAACTTTTTTTGCTGGAGAGTTCAGCGGTTTGACTAGCACATTGGTTTATTTAGCTAGATACAGGGTTGATATGCCACTAGTCTTTACAACTACATTGAAGCTGCATAAAACGACTGAAGCTCCTTTCAATTAAAACTTCATGAAAACTAAGTTACATAATACGTAGTAATTTAATCTAAATTAAGAAATCAATCTTGATCTCGCAATCCCAAAAGGTTGCTCATCATTATAACTATTAAATGAATTTCCCTTTAAATTTTGCAAATTCATTGTCCCTATAAGGAAAGTGTCCCAGCCAATCCTTAAAAAACATTTATTTGACTAATTGTCAACTATTTTTTTATTTTTAATAGATAGAGTCGAAGGCAGAGGGCACCATTTAAGATAATATACCAATACGTTCCTGTCTATTGAAACTTTATAAAAAGGAAGTGAAATTTAATGCATTTATTTAACCTAAATATAGAAATAAAATCACATTACAAGCATAAGGTAAATTCATCATCACAAATTTGTATAGACATCACAAGTTTTTGACAGGCGTCGGTTACATCTCAAACGGTTTTGTTGTTGAAAATTTCGATCCAGTAGCCATCAGGGTCTTTGATAAAGGCTAATCCCTTCATTTTACCATCGTCTGGTTTCTTAACAAATTCCACGCCAAGTTGTTCAAACCGTGCACATGCTGCGTATACATCAGGTACCAGTATACCAATATGCCCTAAACAATTGCAATTTTGTAAATATTTATTTCTTGGGTCTTCCTACTGACATTATGTAACTGGTTCGGTTCAAACCTGTAAGCTTTATCAGGTAGCGAGTTGATTTTATCTAACAAAAAACAAATTAATTTAAAAATTTTCAGGTATTTCTCTAGTTTGAATTAAAACAGTATAATAATTGCTCATGCGCCATAAATATTTTTGGGAGTTCACATTAGTTTTAGCGATTCTGAACTAGACTTAGAATTTTTCAACTTTTTTCATGTCTTAAAAAGACATTGCTTATACTTACCAGAAAAGAAATTCGGTAATTTTACCGACAAGGATTTCAAACCAGTCAGCAACATTAATTGACAATATTTTTTCATCGCTACACTCCATTAGGAATGAAGTACTGCTTTCTGACATTTCCGACCATTTGCCAGTTTCAGCCCTGTTTCAAGTCCTCCAAAATCCACAAAGATTAGTCCCCCAGGATAAACCGAGATTTTGCTGCTCACCAGTGGAGCTGGATAGATTGAAAGAAGATCTTGGTACATATAAATGGGACTTTTCTCTACCAGAAAATATTAGTTTAGGCAATTATAATGACATATTTGGCCGGTTTTATGACACTGTTAAGGAAAAATTCACGTCTTATTGTCTAAAAGCTCCTTTAAAAAATCCTCGATCAAAAAGATCAACACCTGTTGCTCCCTGGTTAACATCTGGAGTCCTAAAATCAATAAAAAGGAAGCAGAACCTTTGGAAGGAGTACAAAAAAAGACCAAATAAGGCCAAGTTAGAAGCATTTAAGTTGTACCGTAATTTTCTGAAATCAATTATTCGCAGAACTAAAACAGTATATTTTACAGAAAGATTTGTTGATTGCGGTAAAAATATAAAAAAGACGTGGGACGTGATTAAGGAAGTTAGTCGGCCATCCATGAAACCAGAAGGTCTCTCTAAGTCTCTCATTGTAGACGATCAACTTGTAACAGAAAAAGGCCAAATTCGACATCATATGAATAAATTCTTCGCGGAGACAGGGAAAAAAACTGCTAATAGCGTTTCTTATTCCTCGGTGTCACAGTCTTGGAAGCAGTTCTTAGGTCCCTCGTGCTTGAAACCAATGGTTCTTGGGGAGGTTACGGTGCAGGAAATTAGAAATATTGTTCTGTCTTTAAAGTATTCTTCAGCAGGTTTCGACCAAATTTCTGCTAAAGTAATTAAACATATTCTTCCATCGATTATCATCCCAATTTACCATTTGATTAATAGGTCATTTGAACTAGGAGTATTTCCCCAACGTCTTAAACTTGCACGTGTTATAGCTCTCTTTAAAGGAGGTGACAGAAAGGATCCTGGGAACTACAGGCCGATCTCTCTTCTGTCAGTGTTCTCTAAGATATTTGAAAGAGCAATGCTCAAACGTCTGGTGAGATTTCTTGAAGCTAAATTTTTTCCCCATCAACATCAGTTTGGGTTTCGCGCAAAGTATTCTACAGAACATGCTTGTAATAGACTTCTTTAGTTTATACGACGATCTTTAGATTCTAATCTTATTCCTGCAGCCATTTTTCTTGATGTAAAGAGAGCTTTTGACAGCCTAACACATACGATTCTCATTGGTAAACTTTGTCATTTTGGTGTCCGTGGGGAAGCATTGTCTTGGTTCTCGTCATACCTAACTGACAGATCTATCGCCACAGAAGTTACAGACGAAAAAGTTCCAATTGAATACAGAGTACCCCAAGGTTCTACTCTTGGGCCAACCCTCTTCCTCATATATGTGAACAATCTCTACCGACTTTTTAACACCCCAATTAACAATGTTTGCTGTGGATTGTGTCACATATCTTACTCTCAGAGTACGTTGGTGTTCACACCTGATAGTCAAGAAGAATTAATAGCATTTGCAGATGACACTACTTTAGGTGCTGCAGCTCCGGATGAATCATCCCTTATTCTAAAGCTTCAAGCAATGACTGAGAAAATACTCTTTTGGTTTGACATAAATCAACTAACTTTAAATGTAAAAAAGTCCTACCTTTTTATTTTTTCTCGTAAAGGTTTGAGCTGCCCCACAATTACTGAGCTTCATACACCAAGAGGCTCCATAAGTCGTCCCCTGGATCGATCTGTGCGATTCCTGGGAGTTCTTTTGGATGAAAATTTATCATTTAAGTGGCATGTTCAAATAATAAGAGTGAAAATTTCCCGTGGACTTGGGGTCATCCGAAAATTAAAGCGTTTATTCCCTTTCCCTATCCTCCGTCTTTTATACTTTTCTCTGATTTACCCTTATATATGTACTGTTCGTCTGTGTGGATGTCCACATTTCCCTCGGTACTTGCTCCTATTCACAATCTTTATTAGAAAGCAGCAAGAATTCTCCAGTCGGCTACACACACTCCTCTTGACCTCCTCAAAATTAAAGATATTTATGTTTTATCTCTATCTTCGTTGGCATATCAATACTTCCAGGGAGATCTCCCATGTTGTTTTTCGGGACTGCTTAAACTAGTAGGGGAAGTAAATTTGTATATCGTTCGTAACCGGGAGGATGTGATGATTCCAGCTAGTCCCTCGGTTCGTTCAGACTTCGGCCTGGCTGTGACTGTGGGACGTGCTTGGAACTCGGTTCCCGCTGAGATCCGGCAGTCACGAACACTTGGCTCCTTTAAGAGACAGACGAAAAGTTTCTTATTAAAGGCTTCTTATTAAATATTTCTTATGGTTTATTTATTATTTTTTTCTGTTTTGGGTTGTTGTTTTGTTGGTGTTGTATCCTCGATGACGCGAGAATTTTAATTTGCATTTTATTATCGGGTGATGTGAGGGTCGCTGTTTCGTGGGGACTGCCGGTGAGTTGATTTCTTTTCCTTACATATTTATATTTAGATGTTGGTTAGTATGTTTATGACAAGTTTTATAATTCTTTAATTATTGTATGCCGTTTCCCAAATAACGGGCCATTGAGCCCTTTGGGATATTGTTTTTGTTATTGTTATTTTATGAAAATAAATAGAACTCGAACTTGAACTTGTAATGATGTTTTTCTAACAACGATTTCTACTCAGCTTCAATATTTTGGTTTTCTTTTTTAAGGTTTTTGAATTTTTGTAATCACATGTCAAAATATATACAAATATTTTTGCAATTACCAGGTTTTTGCTCTTTACGCCATTTAATTTTTTTTTTCATACTAGATCTATTCAAAGGTATTTGATTATTACAGCAAGTCCGATTTCTAACAACAATTTCTACTAAGGTTCAAACTTTTGGTTTTCATTTTAAGGTTTTTACATTGTTGCAATCCTTTGTCAAAATATATGCAAATACTTTTGCAATTACCTGTTTTTTTGCTCTTTAAGCAATTTAATATAAATTTCTGCATACAAGAGAATCTTCAATTTTTCCACACAAGTTTGAAGATAGTACATGACAAAAACTTTGGGCAACGAGCGTAAACACTAAACAATTTAGTGTAAACACTAAACAATAGCCATGGGTAATGAGCGTTCTTATGAATTCATCTGATAGTATACTTATTTGTGTTTGATTAAATTTCATTTCTGTTTTTGTTAGTTGAAACTTCTTATTAATAGGATAATTTAAATCAATAATAAGAGGTCTAGCTTTATGATGCTTGTGCAAACTAATGAAACATGGTTAAATACCTTAAAAGAGATGCACCCTATTTACTATGTTAAGGTTTAATAAATAAAAAAAACAAATTAAACTAAGCTTTCGAATAAACTCTGTTCTGAGGATGGCTTGGCAAGGTCCTTGCCAAAATATCTGCTTTGTCTTTTAGCTTTCTTTTCTACTGGCTAAAAATCACCCTCGTTTCTTTTTTTCCTTATTATTTTTATATTTCTCAAACTTTTTCGTCTTTTATTAGACGTCCTTACAAAAATGGATCTTTACAAAAATGGATAAAATATACTCATACAGTACTTAATTTTTCTTATTAGTAAGTTATGTGAAATTCCTTACAAAACACTTGTCAACTTTTTCCAATAGTCATTAAGTGACATAAATAGGCAACATTTTTTTAATTATTTAAATACGCAAAAAAATTTCAATATTTTCTTTTGTTTCTCCAGTAAATTTAACATTTTTTGATGAAAAATTGAGTCTTTTCTATTTCAATTTTCCTTATATCCATGGCGTTTTGCAAAAATGGCCTACTTTTTTTCTGAGAATGAGGTAAGCATATGCTTCGAAAGACCTGAAAGAGGTACATCGATTTGTCTATTCAAAATGGGCTTATCTTTAATTCTGACCAAGTTACAAATTTTGCCAAAAGGTCGTATGCCCGAATTCATGAAAAATCATTTGGCCAAAAGAGCCTAAGCCCAGTTTTTTTCCAGACAATGAGCCATTTTTGTCAAAAATGGTGATGGAGAAGCAGAAACGATCTTCAAAACCTGTTTTATTGGGACCTTTGGCATCACATTATAAGAACTGAGTGGAAGGGTTTCAAAGATAGCTAATTTTCGTGTAGTTCAGACACCCGATTCATCCCTACAGAGACAAGCCCATTATAGGTCTAATGAAATCGACTTGGAATCTTTCAAGGACCACATTAGCTCTTTTCCTGTCTTTGAGTCCCATTATGTCAGGGTTCATACCTTGTGAAAGTATATGTCTTCAAATTTGAATATTGCAAAAATGTTTGACCTGTATAAGGCAAAGAGTGAAGAATACAAAAGGACAAGTCTATCTATCACTTAATACAAGACGGTGTTTTATTGTATTGTATCAGATTAACGACGCCTCTTGATTACTAAGGTCCCTGCGTCGGTCCAGCAGTGCATTGCTGCAGCATGATTCGATCTCTGGGTCCCGTATTACCAAGCTAAGGTCAAACCCACTGCGCCACCACAGGACAGACGGTGTTTTAGGAAAATTTTAATCTTGGATTCAAATCTCCAGCGGAAGATTCCTGTGGACTTTGCAAAAGCATGGAAATAAAATTCAGGCAGATCCTGATCCTAAAACAATCCTTCAAAAACACTAGTGGGAAAGTGCCTTTAAACTAGCTTATGACAGAAGAAAGGAAAACAAAAAAAAAGCAATGGAATCAGAAAAATGTTTAGAACTCTTTATATTTGCCATGCAGCAACGCCTTCCAGCACTGGATGTTAAGGCAAAATTAGTCTTCTAAGGAATAAGCTGTTTTTTGTGGCACAAAGAGTAGTCCAAAAAGGGACCTAATAATAAATATAGGTCAGTTAGATATTGGGTTCAAATGAACTGAGATCCACTGGTGTCAGTGTGCAAAGGATTTAGAAATAGTGCAATTCAAAAGTTCCCACAAGGAAAACAAGCCATTTCAAATCCAGAAGCAGAGTGATGTAACTTAAAAAGAACAGCTTGTTCTTGTTGTGAGTTTATATGACGAATTTATGAAAAAGAGGTCGGGTCGAAACCATCCTGGTTCTTAAAGAGAAGTTTTCGAATGGCTACGCAATAAGCAAAGCCAAGAAAGATGACCTCATCTCTATTCTTCTGTTCATTTCACAAGATTTCCATTGGTTTTACAGAAACCTTCTCTATGACAAGGAACTTTGGGAGTACATTCTAGACAAAACTAAGCTTCTGAAAAAAGAATGTTTGCCTTTTGATTGATTTTGGTTTGTTTTATATTTTTTATAAGTGTAAAAATAAAAGCTTTAAAGGATTTAAGCACATTTGGAAGAATTGGAAAAGGTTAAAATTTGGAGATTGTTGCTTTGCCAAAAGGGTGTAAGCCTCCCATCTTCTAAGTGATAAGCAATCCAGCAAATTTGACATTTCCAGCAAATTTTGATAAAAAAGTTAACTAGAAATCATTCTTTCAAGTTTTCAATTTCTTAAATTCTGATTTGTGAGAAATGCTTTTGATTGTTTTTGCTCTCCTGTAAAATTAAGAAAAGTTGTTACATGCCCTTTTTGCAAAACACAACAGATATATTATTTACATTCACACGCCCAAAAAAAAGCCCTACTATTAGGTTTTTCTTCTTCTAAGGGTGTGATGTTATTCTATTTCATTTTTCCCAGGCAACACATATTTGTGATCAATAGAAACATCCTAAAATAAGTTTTTTTTCTTTTCCTAAAATGTTGTAACATAAAATTTGCATGCAAAAATGGGAATTTGTTTGGCAGTTGTATAATGGCATATAAGTTTTGATATACTTTGTCACAAAAGTTTAAGTAAACACAAAAGGGTACTACCATATCCTTTTGGCTCAGTATTTCCATTGTGATAGCCCTTGAATTCCAAGTCACTTTCAGTGCCCCAGTTATGAGTCAGCTCCAAGGTTGCCTTTCTAGAAAGTGCCCAGATTGTCCTTTCTTTTGAATTTTCTGGAATCTCTTCTTTTCTTTCATAGCCCATAAAATAAAGAGAGAATTTCATGTCTTCAAAGTCCATTTTCTTCAATAGTCTCATCCCCAAAACCCTGGTGTAGAAGTCCAGAGACTTTTTTGGGTCCTTTATTCTATACATTGTTTGTTGGAACAGGAAATCCTATAAAAGAAAATAAATGATTACTCATAACTTACTACATAACAGACAGGCTAGCCCCAGCTCAGATTAACACACACATAACTACTTAAAATTGTTTTTCAACTCTAAATAGTTTAGGTGTTTACAGTTCAAAAAATTTTCTTACAATGGCAACCACAAAAAAGTTTAAAGTCATCATAATTATTTACCACATTATGATGCATGAAAAATAATAACAATTATTTCTTTTCAACCAATGAGAAGTAAAATGGAAAAATCAAGCAAATGAAGATTTCAGCAGGGCTGATAATCATGTAGGACACATTGGTAAAATTGACAAAACAAAAAATCACAAAGAAGAGACAAACAAGGAGAATAGCAGCTAGTGAAAAATCATACCAATATTTTGATTGAGACCTCTGGTCAACTCTTCTCAGTGGAAAATAATGCTATAAAAAGTCCCAAGTCCAAAGGACAATATAAAAACCAAACCTCAAAATAAAACCTTGTTTTAGTTTCAGTGTTTATTTTAAGGTTTTGTTTTTATTTATTGTCCATTGGACTTTTATGTGCATTTTTTTTTATCAAACTGTCTACAGCCTCTATATCACTTTTTTCAAAAAATTGCATGTTATTCCTAGCAAAACCATTTGAGTCAAAGGGATTATTAATGAGTAGCCATTTTTTCCATGTAGCTTTATACACCAGTTTCCTTCTATCATGTTTTCAGATACCAAAGAAATATTGAACATTAAGAATGAACAAGATGACAAAAACATTCCAGTTGACCAGCAGTTGAATTTGGAACACCACAACCAATGAAGTAAAAACCAAGAAATGTTCAGATTAACTGTCCAGGCTATTCTATTTTGTAGTTTCCATGAACTAGTGTTGTGGGGTCTTTGCAAAAAAAAGTGATCTCCTTATAAATAGTGTTGATGCTGTGATTGATGATGGACTGCAGAACCACAAAATTGTGGGAATCTTTTGAATCATCCGCTAAAAGCCTGAAATATGCATCTCCTCTAGTGCTGAATCATACTGTTGATTTGGCTGATGAGCTGAGTAATGTAACTTAAATAGAACAGCTTGTTCTTGTTGTGTGTTTCAATGACAATCATCAAATATATTTTTTCTACTAAACTCTCCTTAGAGTTTGGATTAGACATGAAAAAGTTAGTTGGAATTGTGCAATAGCAGTCCAGACAGCTGAAAGTATTAGCACACCCACCTTAATACTAAGATGCCATAATTGGTTATCTTCCACTTCAGACACTTCCCTTTTTTGCTAAAACTGTTTTTTTTTTCCATTTCTTGAGCAAATATGTGAAGAAATCAATCTGATTCATTTTTTTTTTTTAGCCATGGGAATTTCCTTTGAGATTGTAAAGAGGGATGCTTTGAATAGATTGGGATTGAGAGTGAGTGTGAGAAGCTGTTTTGGCCTCAGGCAGCTTGGTACTGTGGTGAGTTGTTGGTAATATTAGTGGTAACATTGTAATCTGTTGCATTTTTTATTTTTTATCTACACTTCTCTAAGTATGGATATTTAGAAAAGACTAGCACACATGAAATGCAGAGAAAAATAAAGGACACATTGCATTTCACTATTTCTATTGTAAGCAGTTATTTATGCTGGGCATGTTAATAAGTCCCTGCTCCTTTTTATAGAGCTAAGAACTTTATTTTTATTTCATTTTTATTAACAAATACATAGAGAAATAAACAGAAAGTAATGATATGTTGCTAAAATTTATAAATGATGAAGTAACAGAGAATGGTAGATATTTTAAAACTGTATACCTTACTTCAAAGCAGTGTAAATTCTAAAACGATATTCCTTGGAATGGATGAAAACCTCCAAAGGATACGTAAAGAACATTAAATTGGCCTCAATCTTGTTGGCATATGGGTTGGATCTACCAGTTAAGTAACAAGAGATTACTTATGCAATCTCTAACCACAAATTTTTGTTCCAAGATATTGGGGACAAATTTAGTCTCCATGAGGAACATCTAAGCCTCCTTATGGCTAACCTCCAAGTTTATTTCTCAGCTATTTATCCTTTCTTTGCATTAACAGTGACCAACAAGCATCATAAGTATTTCCTTCAAGACAACTTCCTTTCTGAAGTTTCCGATGAAGGAGATCTTGGGGTTATTGTAGATCACCAATTAAAGTTTAGCAGCCATGCTAAGTCTGTTTCATCTTCTGCAAATAAAACCCTCGGCATCATAAAAAGAACCATCTCCAGCCGACACCCTAGAGTTTTTATGAAGTTATATAAGGCACTTGTATGTCCACGCCTGGAGGTTGGAATGTCATTGGCAGCCCCTTTCTTCAAAAAAGATAAGAAGTTGCTTGAGGATGTCCAGCATCGTGCCATGAACAAATTTCCATATGAAGAAAGACTACGTCGTTTGAAGCTGCCAATGCTGACATACCAAAGGAAAAGGGGTGACATTATTTTAACTAAAAAAATCCTCTCTAAAAACACCCTTCCTGGTCTCTTTGCACAGCCCTTGCATTCTGGTACTAGAGGACTGTTGGCAGCCCCTTTCTTCAAAAAAGATAAGAAGTTGCTTGAGGATGTCCAGCATAGTGCCACGAAGATGGTTAGCAACATGAACAAATTTCCATATGAAGAAAAACTACGTCGTTTGAAGCTGCCAACGCTTACATACCAAAGGAAAAGGGGTGACATTATTTTAACTAAAAAAATCCTCTCTAAAAACACCCTTCCCGGTCTCTTTGCACAGCCCTTGCATTCTGGTACTAGAGGACATTCATTGAAGCTCTCTATGCAGCATTCCACGAGTAGACATAGAAGCCACTTCTTCAGACAAAGAATCATCAATACATGGAACCAGCTCTTTGAAGAAACAGTTTCTGCTACTTCAACTGACATGTTTAAGTCCCACCTTGATAGGGAATGGCTCTGCCAGGAGTTCCTTTACAAATGGGAAGCTGCAGAGTCCTCCACAAGAGTCTAGTCCAACAGCCACAATCTACACCAAACGAATTCTTTTTTCCATGGAGCATCACAAGGATGGATAATATTTATATTGCTCCAAGCTGTGATTTAAGGTAATTTAAGGTAACAACAGGACAAGAAAGTCCCTTTGCTGACTAGTGGGTTATCTTTATAATACTGGAGCCCAATCAGAAGTGAAACAAGGCTATGCATAGCTTAGCTAGGAGACACCAGTCAGAAAGCATTGCACATCTATTCATGCTCTATGAGGTCAAACCTTTTCTTCATCAGTTTACCCCTCATCTTGTCTCTGCCCCCTGTCACTATTAGTTTTGGGATTCAAGTCACCAGGGGCCAAGGCTCTGGATACATCCTTGTGCTACTATATGCTTCATGATGCCCTGCCAGTCCCTAGAAGCCAGTAATTCTCAGATGGGAGGGGGGCTAAAAGCATCAATTCTTTCATCTTTTTTACCTCTTTTGTCAGTTAGTTTCTGTACTTTATTTTTTAGCCCAATTTTTCGATTGTCTAATATTTCTCTGAGAATTTTATGCATCCAAAATCTAATATGTTCCATACCAAAAGCAAATATTGAAGTACAGTCAATGCTGTTACCCAGTATAACACCAGATGGCTAATTTGACAGTGTACAGGTCTATATACAATTCTTTTAAAAATGTTTAGTTTTGTTCCAGTTTAGAGCACTTAGAAAAGCTAATTCTAGAAGCATATCCATTCCTGGTTGACCCTCCTCCTCCATGGGGCAAACTAAAAATGTGTAAAGTGGGCTTGCTTACAGGTAATATTACCTATAGAACAATATATATTAGTCCATGAGCCCTGTAGGCAGCAGGGTGAGTTATGTATTCTATATTTATTTAATAAACCTCACTTGAGGGTTTTTTTTATCACTCTTTTTTGAATAAATATAAAATATAAACCTCACCCACTGCCTGCAGGGCTCATGGACTAATACACCTTGCTCTATAGGTAATGTTACCTGTAAGCAAGCCGACTTTATGCATTTTTAGTCTTGTTGAAGGGGGATTAGGTAAAATTCTAGTTTATTGACTTCTTGCTATCTCAGAAAGGGGTTAGGTTAGGAAAATGAAACTTTCAGGGATGGGTCCACAGGCTAAAGTATGTCCCAGGAAGGTATCTTGAATTACCTACCTCGACTCCTTCTCCCTCTAGAGGGCCCTGACCTTTGATGACCTTCAACAAGAGCTAAGAGCTCATATGACACTTGTGATGAGCTCAGAAGAGCCAAGAGATCATATGATATGAGCTCTAGCAAAATTCTAAGAATCAATAGATTGCTTTAAAAGGAAAATCAGAGGCTTAATCCTGGTTGGGATTTAAAACAAGAGCTCTGAGTCACAAGGTTCTTCTAAGTATCAAAGTTCATTAAGATTAGATCACCCACTTGCAAATTAAAAATAACTTAGTTTTTCTAATTTGTCCTCTCCCTTCAGCCCCCGGATGTTCGAATTGGGGAAAATGAATTTATCAAGTCAATTTGTGCAGCTCCCTGACATGTCTACCAATTTTCATCATCCTAGCATGTCCAGAAGCACCAAACTCGCCAAAGCACTGAACCCAACATCTTATTCCCCCAAAGAGAGCAGATCCAGTCTGGTTACATCAGTCACATATCTACAGCATTTATAAGCGTTTTCCAAGATTTCTGGTTCCCCCACCCCCCAGCTCCCCTACAGTACCAACAGATCTGGTCGTGATTTGAAAAAAGAGCTCTGAGACATGGGTTCCATCTAAATACCAAATTTCATTAAGATCCAGTAATAAGATCCTTCTAGATATCAAATTTCATTAAGATCCAATCACCCATTTGTAAATTACAAATACCTCATTTTTTCTGAATTACTCTTCCCCCAACTCCACTAAAGAGAGTGGATCCAGTCCAGTTATGTCAGTCACCTATCTTGGACTTGTGCCTATCCTTTCCACCAAGTTTCATCCTGATCTCTCTGCTTTAAGCATTTTCCAAGATTACCCCCCCCCCCCCTAATGACACTGGACCCAGTCGGGGAAAGAAAAAAGAGAGCTGAGTTTCAAGGTCCTTCTAAGTATGAAATTTAATTAAGATTAAATAAAAAAAACTATTTTTTTAAACTGAAACTAAGGAGCGATATTAAAACTTAAAACGGACAGAAATTACTCCATATATGAAATGGGTTGTCCCCTCTGCAATCCCTTGCTCTTTATGCTAAAGTTTTTAATTGTTTTAAAAAGTAGAATTGTGACAAAGAATCAAACTTTAGTGTAAAGAGCAAGGGATTGCACAGGGGACAACCCATTTCATATACGGAGTAATTTCTGTCCGTTTTAAGTTTTAATATCGCTCTTTACTTTCAGTTTAAAAAACTAGTTTTTTTTATTTAATTTCTGAACGTTTTTGAATTAATGCATTTTTGATTTTGGCTCTCCGCACATTAATTAGTAAAATGAAATCTGCATATTAATTTTTTTTGGCTAAACAGCTTTCTCTTAGTTTTGATCAGACGATTTTGAGAAATAAGGGGTGGGGAAGGAGGCCTAGTTGCCCTCAAATTTTTCGGTTACTTAAAAAGAGCAGACCTGTTCTGGTTATGTCAATAATGATATGGTCAACATTGATATGGCTCAGAATTCTACTCAAATAACAGGAATTGCATGTTCAGAACTAAAGGCAGAGAAAAAGCAACTGGTAACTGAAAATTAAGGTAAATGTTGTTTTGTCAAAATTTCAATAGGTATAGACCTGTCATGTAGGCAAATTTCAGGGCTATCTAGCAAGAGAAGGAGTGGAGGTGGGTACTTGAGAATACCTTCCTGGGATATACTTTAGCCAGCAGATCCATCCCTGAAACCTAAGCCCTTTCTGAGATAGCAAGAAATCACTCAACTAGAATTTTACCAGGGACTTTAGAAAGCTAAAAAATGGATATGCTTCTCTAATAATGACAAAGAAACAATATGTGATCATCAGAATCTTGCTATATGTAGTAATTTGCACTTTAGAGCACTTGAAACAAAACTATACCTTTACCAAATCTTTAAATTAGTCAACCAGCTAGTATTATAAGCATAGGAGCCTAGCTGGGCATAAGGAAAGTTAAGAAAACTATCCTTACTCCATAATCTGCAGAATGATGATATTTAACACACTTTGCAGGGGAAGAACCTTTAGCTTCAGTCCATTCCTTTGGTTTTGCAGTTTTTTCTAAGAAACTCATGAATTTCTTAGAACCTATATATTTACAGGGTATACACCCTCTCCCCTATAATGGGCAAATATATGCCCACAATTGCATCCTGAATCTAAATATAACATTCATTTGCATCAAAAATGAACTTTACTCCCATATTAGCCATATGGTGGATGTCCCTGTTACCCCAGGAATAGCCTATGCTGGCCTAGGCCTATCTGGTAAATTCAGTAGCAATTTCAGGCCTAGTAATTTAGGTGGGCAAGGTTTAATGGCATTTAATGTCAGATGTAAGAAAAATGGAGGGAGGAGAATCAACTGCCCTATTCCAGACCTAGACCCACTAGCCTATAGGCTAGGGACTATTTGAGGTTATCTAGATGCAACATAACAAATACATAAAGTCATTTTGAGTTGGAAATTATAGAAACCTTGGTAGATGGATCCGGTTCTGCACACACATTTGATGTATCTGAGTCACTCAACATATTTTCTTAATATTTGACCCTTTTCTTTACTACAGTACGTTGCGACGTTAGGCGCTCAGAATTACTTGTCCGCAGTGTTGCCAACGCTTATGAAGAAAAAGTACCGCAAAACGCTCTAAAATTGTACCACTGATCTAAAAATTGTACCATATCTATTATTTTTTTTCGTGTTGTGCTATGGGCAAGACAAAAATGTTTTTTTTTCGCTTCGCACAACACTTGGACGGTCGGAAGATTATATTACAATAATGAGAACACAGTATCAGATATCTTCTTTCAAAGATATTTGGGAGACCTCCTTTTCCCAGCAGAGACCATTTTGGTGTCACTCCTCGAAATATCTGCTCACCTATATATAAAAACTACAATTCCCTCTGCTCGCTGTGTCCTGATGCCCAGTCAAATCTTATTGTATCACATTCTGTAAAATGTACCAGGAAATTTGTGATTTTACCAGAATGTTCCTTTTGGGGTGAAATGTACCAAAATGTTACAATTGTACCACTGTTGACAACCCTGCTAAGTCAGCGGGCTTGCACTTTCTAACCCAGAAAAAAAGATTATTGCGGACAAGTGACGTCAATGCTACATATTTTTTCAGATGGATAAACATGTGAAATCGTTAAGTCTAGAGAAAAGACAAGGAAACTGTAAATAGTGGAATTAATCTTAGCTTTTCAGTGACCTGTAAGTAATCTTATGCATATTCCTTAGGATCTAAAGGGATTTTGGTGTTCTAGGCCTGTCTTGCATAGGCTAAGCTTCATGAAGAGTCAGAAGAAAGTTTTTTGGTTATTAAAAAAGGCTGGTTCTTAGGAAGGCAGCTATCACATTGGTGAGTTAGTCAAATATTACTACATCAAACAGGCCTATTTTCTAAACCATCCTATAATTTTTAGTTGAAAAAATTTAGAATTATTAGGCCAATACCTATAGCCTTTTATATAGTCTATATTTTTAGAGATTGCTATTTAAACTGGATTTTTAGGTAAAGTAGGGGTAAAATTTTACTTTAGCTACTTTTGGCTATCTTTGAAAGAGGTTAGGCTAGGAAAATGAAACCTTCAAGGATGTGTCTACAGGCTAAAGTATGTCCTGGAAAGGTATTTTGAAGTACCTACTTCTACTTCTTTTCCCTCTAGAGGGCCCTGAAATTTTTGGGTGCCTTATTTTTTGGTTATCAGTTTCTTTTTCTCTGGCCTTAGTTCTGAAAAGACAATTCCTGTTGACTAAGCAGAACTTTAAGCCATAACACTTGTTTTTTCTCATTTTAGAAATAATCTTTTATGCCACCTCATTGTAGGTTAAATATATGGCTTATGTTATTCATTCTTCATGAATTTTTGTTTTATTTGATTTCATTGATGTCAGTTGCTTTCTGTTAAAAATAAATATATTATTTTACATCAAGCTTCTTCTTTTGTGAAAAAATTTGAACTGTTTTTCTTTTTACATGTTGTATAAAATGTAAAGGAATGCCTGGCCCTTCATTTCATAGATTCAACTAAAAGTCTTTGAGGCATCTTATATCAAAATACATCTGACACATTTCAATGTTTTTTTTTTTTAGATGACATAGGATGCCATTAAAGTTTTGCATTTGCTTTGCTAAAAATTGTCTTAAAAAGTGCCAAGTTTAGAGAATTATGTTAATATTCTTCTTGCTGATCAGTATAATTGTCTTAAAATTCCTTCTGTTAAAGCATTTTAGAGAGATTCTGAGCCAACCATGGGTATATTATTGTCACATATGATTTTTCCCAAAAGGGCTGGTGGAAAACAAATAAAACATATAATTTCTCTTTTTTATTATTTCAAGACTAGAATATCACAACTAAGCATTCATATTGCTGATTGTATCTTAAGTAAATACAATCCCTGATGGAGTTTTGTTGATACCTGTCTGAAAATTTATTTCTCTAAATAAAATACATATTGTTTGTGGGACAGCAGTGAAAAATGGGAGCAACTATGACTTGAGTTGTTTTTTTTTAATATTTTCTTTTTCCAAATAATTTTTGTTCTCTGGTGACATTTTTGTTCCTTCCTAAGAGGCTGGCACTCTAGTTTGAGAATCCTTTATCCAAAGGACACAGGTTAAATTCCTGGCATTAGCAGTTTATTTGGTTTGGGACAAAGGTCAGTGATGTGACTCTGTAGGTTCAGCCAGAATTGGCCTAAACTTAACAGGTTACCTTGAGAAATCTGGGGTCAGTAAGCAGGAAGGGTATGCAAAAGCATAGGATGACTGACCCCTAGCTTCCTATTGGACTTACTGGCTAAAGGACCACCTGGTCCTTTACTGGGCTTCTGACTTAGCCATAGAAGCTTTCTTTTAAACCAATTAAATATAAGTACAAAGGAAGAAATGCCAGTAAGGTGGTCTTTCCTTTTCAGTGAATTGTTGATGTACAGACAACAGTGTAGGTCATAAGAGGTGGCTGGTGAATGTTTTGCAAGGTTTAAAACTTTAGGGCAATTGCTCAGGTTGGCAACTGAGCACAAAAGTAAAATTTTGTGAATGTTATATTGATGTAATGTCAAGCATTTTAAAGTTAATCTTCATCGTTTTGTTTTAATTGTCATGGCCCTAGGACTTTAGTGTATCAAACCCAATTTTTGTCCATCAATTTTCTTTTAAACAGAGAGGATTTCTATGTTTCGTAGCTTTAATAAATTTATATGCAATTTTGAGACCAGGGTTACGAGGTAGGTCAAAACTTGCAAATTGAACTGTGGTATGACTAATTCATTTGTAAGAAATGTATATCAATTTAAAGATTAAAAAAATCATATAGAAAACAAACAAGACAAATAAATAAAAGTATCCTTTTACAACCATTTAATGAAGTGTAACAAATTTAGATCATCCCTAAGATTGAAATGAACAAAGCTTCAATTATGAATCTGTTTTCTCTAAATAGACTGAAGGGGCAAACCTCCAAGCTATGACAAATTCAATCTCACTTTTGGTCTCTTTCTGTTTCAATGGGAATTTTCTTTGGATTTTTTTTCAACCAAGTAAAAACAGTAGGTACAGGATCAGGTATAAGTGACCTTCCACTTAGCCTACATACCCAGGGGAAAATCATGTAGCTATACTAATAATTAGTAAATTTTTTGTTGTTCTTATTTTTGTTTTACAAATAAAGTGAACATACCCCTTGATGCCTTTTTTATGTTCTTTACAAACATAATAAGTGCTTCAATTGCAAGTTTTTGAGCGCTTGAAAATGACCAAAATATACCCAAATAGTTTTTGGATATGAAAAAGCTTAAAACATTGGTCTCAAACTTACTGTTTCATTATTAATCCATTCGTTTCGACTAATTGGAAGATATTGCCTTTGCATAGGAATCTCAAAGATTAGCGTTCCAAGCTCTCTTTTAGGAGCAAAACTCCAGATCATATCAGAAGTTGTATTCCCATTTACAATTGAACTATTCACTAATGAGCAGTGACGATGTATTTTATCAATATTTCTTGTAATATTAGGGACTTTAGTACCTTCATTATATTTACTACTTAGTTCAGCTTCATTTTCAAATCCTAAAATAAAACATAAATCACTATTAAAACGAAATTTATAATTTTCTTTCAAAATAATGACAAATTTCATTGTTGCTAGATTAGATGACATACTGACTGGACATTGATCTAGGGATGAATTGAAATAATGAGTTAAGAAATAATTTAAACCCTCTTAATCATATAACCCATTGAGTATAACAATATTAACCCATTCATCGTTATTTTTCCCTGTATTCAAACATATTGATTTTAAATTTATCATTGATGTTGTACCATGAGTACCATAGTGTAATTTGAGTTAGAGTTATTTCATAATCAATGATTCGATCTAACGTAATCGTATTACTTCTACAAGACCATTCGATTTCACTTTTGTTACCACTAACAATAATCGAAGGTACAAGCACAAGTACAAGGTGTATTGATGTCACCCGCAGCTAGGCGAGCGATGCTAAAATGGACACCTGTAAACGAATAAATTATTTACGCACGGTCAGCTCATGGAAAACTCTCAATCGTTGCCTGCTATGCACCAAGCGGATGAAATAGAGAAAGACAACTTTTATGAAACACTACAAAGTGTTGTTGCAGAAACTCCTAGACACGATATCATATGTGTCGTAGGTGATCTCAATGCGAAAGTAGGATCTTGTCACAATTACTGTCCTGAAGTCATGGGACAACATGGAATAGGTGATATGAACGAAAACGGAGCGCTACTTGTCGACTTCGCCCTGAACAACGACCTTGTCATAGGAGGTACATTGTTTCAACACAAGACCATTCACAAATATACATGGACTTCGACAGATGGCCGCACGTGCAATCAAATTGATCACCTCCTCTTTTCACGCAAATGGCGGAAGAGTCTACTCGACGTGAGAGGCTACAGAGGCGCTGATATACAATCAGACCATAACCTCATGGTTGCTAAGATCCATCTAAAGTTAAAAGCGACACAGAAAAAAACAATAAACCGACAACACATAAACCCTTCAATGTTGAGAAACTGAACGACAAGGAAACAGCACGAATGTTCCAATTAGAACTTTCAAATAGATTTGAAGCCCTGCAATCGGAATTAGAACCAAGGTCTGATGTCGAACGCATGTGGGAGAAACTTAAAACCACATACAGAGAAGTTGCAGAGGAGACATTAGGCTATAAGAAGAAAAAGAAAGAAAGATGGATTTCCGAACGAACCTGGAAACTAAGTGATGCAAGAAAATAAGCCAAACTTTCCATTATGGCGGCCTCAGACGCATCTGAATTAATTGTTCTGCAACTCTCATATAGAGAAACAGACAAACAAGTAAAGAAGAGTACCTGGACTGACAAGAGGCAATTTATTGAACAGAAAGCAGCTTTGGTGGAAGAAGCAGCAAATAAGGGAGATTCGAAAACAGTCTATAGATTAACCAATGAGATGATTGGAGTCAAACCGAACAGGACTAATCTAGTAAAGGACGAGAATGGAGCCCTTTTGACAGACCCTTTGATGATTGACGAGAGGTGGGCGACCCACTATGAGAACCTACTAAATAGACCGAGAATAAATGACCAAGATCTAATTCCTGACACTCCATTTATGATTCTTAATGTAAATGAAGAACCACCGTCTCCAGAAGAAATCATAGCCGCTGTCAGAAAGCTAAGGAACGGAAGAATGCCAGGAGTAGACGGCATTACATCTGAGATGCTGAAAACTTTGATCTGCGACTGCATGAGAGTTTGGGTTGAGCTAGTAACTCAGATATGGAGTGAACAGAAAGTGCCCAGTGACTGGACGAAAGGAACCATTATTAGGCTCTTCAAAAAAGGTGATGCGCTTGTTTGTGGCAACTGGAGAGGTGTTAACATAATGTCGATACCTAGTAAACTTTTGTCAATTATTATATTACAACGCCTACAGCAGAAACTGGACCAATATCTTCGTGATGAACAACACGGCTTCCGACCTGGAAGATCATGTGCAGACCTAACTTTCACACTGAGAATGCTGGTCGACGACTCAAAGGAATGGAATAAAAAGCTATATCTTCTTTTCATTGACCTAGGAAAGGCCTTTGACTCGGTTGACCGAAAAATCTCATGGAAAATCCTTAAATACTATAGAATACCCCCCAAGATAGTAGAACTGATTATCGCCCTGTACAAGGAAACAGAATGCTGTGTTCGAACAGAAAACGGAGTTACAAGATACTTCAAAATCATGACTGGTGTCAAGCAAGGATGTGTATTATCACCACTTTTATTTACAATAGTTTTGGACAATGTACTCAGACAGTCTACGGGCTATGGAGTAAACGTCAACAACAAAACACTCGCAGATCTTGACTTTGCAGATGATATGGTACTACTAGAAGACGCCAAAGATCGATTACAGCTGCTATTTGATGAAATCACAGAAAAAGGCCTAGAGGTCGGATTGTCGATCAACGTTGATAAATAAAAAAGTATGTCCACATCTGGCTCCCCCCTAACTCTTCAGTGCTGCGATAAATCTGTTGAACAGGTCCAAGAGTTTAAATACTTTGGAAGCTGGATAGAAAATACTGGCGATGTAACATTTGAAATCAAGAGAAGGATTGGACAAGCATCAGGCGCCTTCAATAGACTAGACGCAACAAATACTCACTTCGTTTAAAATTGCGCCTGTTCAACAGCAATGTGTTGTCTATATTGATGTACGCCAGTGAATGTTGGAAACTCAACCAACAACTTGAGAAACGTATCCTTGGATTCGAAAACATTTGCCTTCGAAGGATCCTCAAAATCAGTTGGCATCAGAAAATTACCAATAGGGAAATCCGGCTGAAAACAAACCAGCCTATAGTGACCGAAGTTTTGAAGAAACGAAGATGGACATATTTGGGTCATGTTCTACGCATGCCCGAAGACAGACTTCCCTCAAGAGTGTATCAATGGCAGCCTGAAGGAAGACGAAGACGAGGCCGACCAAAACACACACTGCGGAGGCAGTATGATCGGGACCTAAAAAAGGTGAAAATTTCCCTCACTCCGCAATGGGAAGATATCACTGCAGCCGCACAGCTTCGTGATGAATGGAGAGACTTTGTCGACGCCCTATGCGCCACCGATGGCTCAGGAGGATCTAAGGTCTAAGGTAAGTAACAATAATTAAAAGCATTAATTAGAAATGTATTTTTTTCATAGATAGTTGCTGTAAACAGTATTATAGTCATTTTCCTTAATAGTTTTAATTTTTAATAATAATAATAATAATAATTTATTTATAACCCACAAAATACATTATACTGTGGAGTAAATACACAAAAAAATAAATAAACAAGAAAAAAAAACATAACAACATAAATAACATACAACATAAGTAAATTACCTCAATTCAAAAAATGACCAAAAAGGGTCAAAAACACCAATCATTTGCCGAGTTTTAAGAGATATATCTTTAGATAAATGTTTCAGTCGCGAGGGCGCATCAACAATGTCAAATTTAGAAACTACTGTATGATTCCGATACCACCAAGGCAGACGCAGCAAGTACTTGCAATACTTAAAATATCCTGAGCGTATTTTCTTTGTATCCTTCTTGCAAAGGAGGAAAGCAAAACCAGAAAGATAAAAAACAGCAGGGGCACAAAAACTATATAAAGAATCGAGCAGATCAATAGCTTCGTTCCTCACTTCATCAGATATATTTCTATATTTCTATAATTTTTCAATCATATCATTTGCATTCATTTAAATCCCAGTTCCTTACTGAGGTGGTATAAAATCAAAGTTATCTTTAATAGCGGTTAACCTTCTCCTGTAGATTTTTACGAATTGAGATTTCTTTTCTAATTCACTAAATTTTTCATCTTTTTTTCACACCTTTCACTTTTCCTCCGTATCTTTGATTAACTGCTCCTGCTTTATCTATTGCCTCTATTAAATATTGACAATTGTATAAATAAAAACTAGGCATTTCAAAATGGGCTCCTTAGGATCATAGTCCTTATTGATTTCTTTTAAAAGTTCATCATTTATTCCAGAGTCGACATTTGTAATGAAATTTGGATCATTCGGGGGTCAGGTTTAAGGTTCAAGGTTTTAATTTAAGTTTCTGTACAACACACACAATATAAAGAGGGTCAAGTCGCAGAAACAACGCCGATTGACAAAAATCCGCTCTAATTATGAAACACACCTATTTTTATAAAAAAATTAATTCCAAAAAATAGACATTAATAATTCCATGACATGCCACTAGACGGAAACCCGTCCACAAACCAACAAACACTCAGCATAGGTCAACCCCAAAAAAAACTGTGTGCAAGCGAGGGTAACCGATGGCTGGCAACTAATGTGAAAAAAGAAAATTATACCCACCATAACAACATAAAAAAATAAACTCTTTACTTTAAGATTTAATGTATCATTGATTGTTGAATTTATTTATAAGGATAGAATGAAGTTGCTTTTTTATATTTGGGAGAGATTTACTGTAATCAATATATGGTAGATAAAATAGCTTGACTTGAGTGAGCATGATTGCCTGTTTGTAAACTTAATGCGTTGCTTAAAGATTGTACCAATCGTTGTAATTGTCTTCTTAAATTTATGTCATTCTCATGTAATTTATCAGTAATCATATTTGTATTTTAATTTTCTGCTTCAACGATTTGAGCACCCAACTTTTCAGCATAGTCACGAAATCCAGCTTGCTCTAAGGAACTTTCTGGAACTATATTTCTTTGTATTTCTCCACTTTTCACTATACTTGCTAATAATTTACTCAACTTTATAGGATCCGTTTATAGAATGAAAGTTTTATTGAATAACTTTCGAGAGTTCTTTTTCGTAAAAACCACCAATGATGAGGTACCAGTTTTATCTGACAGTTCTTACGTTATAGGGGTTGTATGTTTCACTGCTGCTATTTGAAACACTTCACTTATATAATTTGGTAGGTAACCTTCATCAAAAATACCCTTACTTTCATTAATCCAAACCAAATCACCAACATTGAATCTGTTTGTGTACGATTTTTAAACTTTGATATAAGGAAAAAAACTGGTGTTTTCTCTCTTTACTTTCCCTTTTTACTCGCTTCTATTGGTTTCATTTTGATGGATCGATGATAAGAATTGTTATAATTGTCAACAAAAGAGGATAACACATCTACCTAAAGTCTTGTGTTGTTATGAGTAAAATATTTCCATAATTTCTCTTTGATTGTTCTATTAAACCGTTCAACAGTTTGAGCTTTCAATTCACTTCAGATGAGAACTAGTGATTTTGATGACTTTTAAATAATACTTGCTGTGAAAAAAAGTTTGACAACAAATGCTATACCTTTGTTTTTATGTAATTTTTTAGGTTTGCTATTTTTAAATAAACCCGGAAGAGCATTAATAATTTACTTACCCGTTGTATCCTTGAAAGGAATACACCCGAACATATTTACTAAAACAATCGATGACTGTAAGAATATAATTAAAATCATTATTTTCACTTTTATCAACCGAATCTGCTTGTCACTGGCCATTGATACTATGAATGTAAACGCGTCTTCTTTTAAATGTATGATAAGCTGGATGGTGTAAAGAATAGCTATTTTAACTGTGCAACACTTGTTTGATTTTAGCTATTGATACAGTAAAACCATGTTCTTTGAATTTTCTATGTAAATCATCAATCCCTGAATAGTTTGAATAATAGAGTTGTAAAAGTCTGTTTTCTACGCTACTCTTGCTAGTACAAATACAAAAACGATTTCTCTTGCAATCACAAAATGTACAAATACATTTAATCACTGGCACTTCATTTCTTTTTGAAATTGTCCGAGTTAAAGACTCGGTTGCTGAAATATTTTTTCATCGCATATAATAAATCTCCATTTATTACAGATTTAAATTATTAAACCAATTGAAATTTTTAAACAAATTGATAAACACTAACAGACTTCTACGTTCTCAAAAAAGTTTCAAGAGTAGTAAATAGCAAGCAATAAAATTCCTCAGGGTTGACTATTTCTTAGATTCGGAATTTCTTTTAATAAAATCAGCTCCTAATGGCCGACGTTGCAGAAGTGACGTTGCTAAATGGCTGACGTTGCAGAAGTGATTAAAAGTTGTTTACAATGAAAATCCAAATTCGTAGATAAAAAATCAATTGCCGCATTATGCAATTAATGAATTGTGGTCATTTGCCAAAAAAACGTAATTTAAAGACTATTGGCAAAAAACTTGAAAGATTCAATAACATCAATGATCATCTTAATAATAAAATATCAATGTGCGATCATTATATTTAATGGTCACGAAATGTAAAAAGAGAAAAAGACAAATAGTAGTATTACTATAAGATTAAACCTGAATTAAAAGTAGATCAAAGAAAAGAATAAAATTATTTCAGACTTGGAACTTCAATTTGATAGTGTAAATAGCGAAATAAAGATATTATTGAACTCAATATTTTTTTTGAAATCAAAACAGATTTCAAGTGCTGGAAATTCTAATTAAGTGAAGAATAAAGTAAAAAGTAATTTTAATTGATCAAAGTCGACAATTCATTCGAGATGTAACTTAGAGAAATGTAATTTCACAGTAGAGAAATGTGTTAAAAAAAGAACGGAATATTGAAATTTCGAACTTATATATAAATAAGAAAAAACAAGAGAGGTAGCAGATATCCCAGAGTATATGTTTAAAGAAGAAGAGCACGATAATAATCCAAGTGTTCAATGGATTAGAGAAAATTCCCTTACAATTAATATTTGAATAAATTCAAATGGAAGTGATTTTGGACAATTTTTGACTCTGTTGTTAGAGATTTATAAAATAGAATGAATGAGAGAGATAGTTACAGAGTTCAATTTACAACATGTGTAATACTGTAATAAGAAACATTAAGCAAAGAGAAAACGGCTTTTAATTTTGACAAAGCAGTGAACAAAAAATAAAAAATAAAAACAAAATTACACTTTAACTAAAAAAAAAAAAATAAAAATACTCCGAATATTTCGGCCCCACGTCGGCGAGCCTTTCTCAACGGAAAGAAAATACAAACGACAGAAAAGTGCTTAAAGAATTTATTTCTATTCTAAGCCACAAACCTAACCAAGAGTGGGAGGACACTTACAACATAAACACATCAATAAATGACCATTGATACTTAGATGAATAAAGACCTAAGATTTGTTTTTATTTTTAAGACATAACAGAAAAACACGACAACTGCAACACAACGAAAAAAAATATATAAACAATAAATAAATAAGAACAACTCACATTATAAACAAAACTCCCAGCACTGATGATAATAACTTTAGACAAAACCAAAGCAAATGTTTATAATGAAACCATGGGTTCCTTTCCTCAAAACCAGTTCAAACAACTGGATTTCTTTTTTCACTGTTCTTCTTACTTTAAATCATAGCTTCTTTGAATTAAATTGAGACGCTTTGAGATATGCGATTCTGGCTGAATTTAAGCCAAAAATATATAAACAATAAATACATATGAACAACTCACATTATAAACAAAACTCCCAGCACTGATGATAATAACTTTAGACAAAACCAAAGCAAATGTTTATAATGAAACCATGGGTTCCTTTCCTCAAAACCAGTTCAAACAACTGGATTTCTTTTTTCACTGTTCTTGTTACTTTAAATCATAGCTTCTTTGAATTAAATTGAGACACTTTGAGATATGCGATTCTGGCTGAATTTAAGCCCAGGTCAGAATTTTTTTTTTATACTTGAATTGAAGCTGTTTAGCCTATCTTCCAAATCCACCAAAGTTCTTCCAAAATTCCCCCGAAAAGGAATTTTTCGGGGCATAAAAAATGTCCCCCCCCCATTTTTCAGTTTTTAATTCAAGCAATTCTTTTACCGACCCCTCTCGTGTGCGGGTGTGATTCAAAAGATTAAAAAAAAACTATTATAACATAAAAGTAAAAACAGTTACTTTTTTATTGAGGTCAACTTGACTTGTGATCAAATCAACAAAAAAAAACAACAAAACAGCCAAGATACCAATATATCTATTGGTAACAAAATTCAATTTTTTTTAGCATTTTAGTTACTTGGTATCAAGGAAGAGCTGCTTTGCGGAATGTATCTAAATTTACGTCAAAAAAGAAAAAAACGGTGTTTGAGATTTATGTGATTCAGTCTGTTCACATCGAGCAAATGTTTTGTGAAATATTTCTATTTTTCAGCAAATAGTACAAACACGGTTGTCCGTCCAAAACCCTTTCCTGCAATTTGGTACGTCAATGAATGCTGACGGAGCTACAAACACCATTTAAAAATTGAACAAGGAGAACGGTGTTATGAAAGCAGATAGAAATATAAACGACAACGTTACAGTTGATATGAGCCATATGAACCAACCTGTAAGCTATTTTGACTTAATTTATTTTTGTTCTGTCATCCAAGTAAGTGTGACGTCAGTGCAAGATCTCAAATAATAAAAAAAAATACAGCTACGTGAGGGGGGGGGGGGGTTAGTAGGGCTAGAACTCCACCTCATAAGGTGAAACACTGTGCAAAATATCCACCTGTTGGTTGTATATTAACTACAAAAACAGACTAGAAGAGAGGCTTTCCACTGGAGAATCCCTACTCCCCCTTCCACCAATTCACCTACGTCTGAATCTATTCTCCTGCCTACTGGCTCTGAATTAAAAATGGAGAAAAGGTCTTGTAAAAACGATTATTTTCCGCTTTTTATCGTCTAGTATTGAAAACCAGTAAGTATGACTTAGGGAGTATGGTCATATAGAATATAAACTCATCACTTAACGGTAAATATATCACTTCAATAACGGCCGCATATGCTACACTTTTAACGAATCTATTGAACTTGTCCCCAAGAATGTCTGGTCACCAAGAGCCTAGGGTAACCTAACCTGATTCAAATTCAAAAATTAACGAATTGATTACATTGAAGCTGTTGGCTGAGCATGATAACACAAGAAATATATAGCACCAACAGCTTAAGAGGGCGTAGTTTTGCTTTGTTAGCTGTCTTTTGGAATGAACCTATTGCTAGTGTTTGAATTTTTTTATGGAAAAAGTGTTGTCAAATTTCAATAGTTAGTTTTTCTTAGTAGACAAAGGTCGTCGACTCTCATTACAGTTTCATTTTTCAAAATGAAACTAGGGTGTTTACGTGGCACCTTTGATGGGGTTATATGAAGCTTTTTTGTTTTCGATGCATTAACGTTGATCATCCATACATCATACCGCTTTTCAATTTTTAAAAGTTCAATTTGTAGAGAAAGGATGCAATCGTTTTTTAGGCTTTTAGTCATTAAATAGCCTAAACAGGCCTATGTCACAATACTTTTCGCAACTGAAGAGGAGCAGGCTCAAGCCTTTAAATTACCATGTGCATGGGTAAGTTCATGTTTGGGAAAATTATTTCATCTTTTTCAATGTAAATTTATTAGAGTTTTTCGGGCTAAAGATATGTTATAAAGGTAATAATATTTTTTTTGTGAGTTAATGCCTTGAAAAAAGTAGAAACGCCAAAGATTTATCTACAACCGACCCATTTGTGGTCAGGCTATTCACAAACATTTGTATAAAATTTAGAGATTAAAGTGGGTAGGTAGTTGACTTGTCATGTTGGAAATTATTGATGTCGAAAAGCAAACTTGGTTTACTTTGAATGATTACTTCTTTCCTGATTTATTAAACGTGTGTAGTTTTACGATGCGATTTGAATTCGTAATTGATTATACAATATAGTATGTTAGAATTTTCAGAACAAAAATAATAAAAACAGGCAAACCAAAAAAATAATAAAAATAACCTTGGGTAAAAAAAAAACAACAGAACATTTTTATTTATCCCATAACAAAATTATCACATGTCAAACCTTATCAAAATTTCAAATTACTGAAATCTTCGGATAAGTTAGCATGGGAATTCAGGTGAAAGCCACCTTAATAAGCCAACGAAGTTGAATTCATAATTTAAAAAAGTTGTTTAATTTGAATATTTGGTATAATTACGTAATTTAATGCAATGTAATTCTTGTAATATATTTATAATATGTATTTCTAAAGCTCACAGAACGAAAATGAAACCAAAAAACCCAGTGCCCCACCCAAAATTGCCACAGATGTTAATGTAGAGGACTTGGCGAAACTAGGTCACCTCTCTGTAGTTAATGTGCCTACCATCACAGCCTGGCTTAAGGCTAAAGGAGTTCAGGTGGAATCAAAAGATAAGCGACTGGATTTTGTTGACAAGGTCCGTCAATCATTAGACTTTCCTTTTCAGTTTTAATTTTCTTTATTTTTAATCTTTCTCTGTTTTCTTCTCAGTCTGGATTTTCTCCTAATATTCTCCTTATTTTATCCGATTGCAATTCTAACAACTAAAACCTAGATTTAAAACCTATTTGAAGGGGTAATTGAGGGTGTAATCCTTATTGACTGAACTGATGAAGTACGAAACTTCCCCTGTCGTAAAAATTGTTGATGAATAAAGTTGAACGCCGCGTCCCTTTTTGAACTAATAGAAAACTTTTATGCAGTAATAACATAAAACCCGTTACGTATGAATGTTCATACATGAATTTCAAGTAGAATCCCCCCCTCCAAAGGCCATAAAGATTTTGAGGAAACAGGGTTGAGCTGTAATATCCTTGTTTAATAAACTAGGACGTTATAGAATATCAATTCGCTATACACTGTCTTCTGGTTATTAACTTTGTTATGTTCAAACTCTTTTAATACTTTTTCCTTTTCTGTATATTTAGCTTTAACAGTTTATTCTTATATATATGAATTTTTAAATATCTGAATTTATTTCGCCATGCCAAGTCTGTCTGTTAAGTCTGACTTTTGTAGGTCTGTTTTATTTCTGATTTTTGTTTGTGTGGGGGTTTGTTGAAAAATTTAGTTTAATTTCATACTGTCGTGGACTTAATCTAATTAACTCAAATATTTATTTTATGCTTTATTATTGTTATATATCATAAATATTATATAATACGATAATGATGAATAAATAAAAAAGAAATATAAAAGTCTATATTGCAGAATTAAAAGAAATTATAATATTTATTAATTAAAAATAAATATGAAAGAAATTCTACAAGTCTATATTGCAGAATTAACAGAAATATAATATGTATTAACTTGGGAACAGTTGCCAACGCTACGTACTCACCCAGTCCTGAAATTGATCCGCTCTCCCTCCTCTCCTGAAACAAAATGGCCTAGGAACGCGTGTTCTTCCAGTTTGTTTGGATCAAATCGGATCACACACACATAGTCACTTTCATCTCTGTATAATTATCGATATAATTATAATATTTACTCAATTATGTATGGTTGTAGTTGCTGTAAAACAGTTGATAAATTCGTTTAGTTCTTAAAGCCAATGTTATTATGGAACTTAGTATTAACCTAGTGGGGTTAATTCTGAAAAATTAGAAAAAATGAGGTATTTTTAACTTACGAACGGATGATCGGATCTCTATGAAATTTGACATTTAGAAGGATATCGTGTCTCAAAGCTCTTATTTTAAGTCCCGACCGGATCTGGTGACATTGGGGGGAGTTTGGGGTGGGGGAACCTAAAATCATGGAAAAGGCTTAGATTGGAGGGATCGGGATGAAACTTGGTGGAAAAAATAAGCAGAAGTTTTAGATACGTGATTTACATAATTGGGACGGATCCGATCTATTGGAGGGGGGGAGTTAATTCTTAAAAATTAGAAAAAATGACGTATTTTCAACTTACGAAGGAGTGATCGGTTCTTCATGAAACTTCATACTTAGATGGATTTCGTGACTCAGATCTCTTATTTTAAATCTCAACTGGATCCAGCGTAATTGGGGGGGGCAGTTGAGGGGAACCGGAAATCTTAGAAAATACTGAAAGCGGTGAGATCAGGATGAAACTGGATGGGAAGAATAAAAACCTGTCTAAGACACGTGACTGACATAATCGGACCGGATCTGCTCTCTTTGGTGGAGTTGGGAGCAGGGGGGGGGGGTAATTTTGAAAATTGAGGTATTTGTAACTTACGAAAGGTTGACCAGATCTTAATGAAATTTGATATTTAGAAGGGTCTTGCGCTTTAAAGCTCTAATTTTAAATTCCGACCACATCCTGTGACATTGGGGGGAGTTGGTGGGGGAAACCGGAATTCTTGGAAAACGTGAAAATTGGGGTATTTTTATTTTACGAATAGATGATCGGATCTTAATGAAATTTGATATTCAGAAGGAATTCATGTCTTAGAGCTCTTATTTCAAATCCCGACCAGATCTTTTGACATCGGGGGGAGTTGGAGGGGGAAATCTTGGAAAACACTTGGAGTGGAGGAATCGGGATGAAGCTTGGTGGATAGAATAAGCAAATGTCCTTGATACATGATTGACGGAACCGTACTGGATTCACTCTCTTTGGGGGAGTTGGGGGGAGGGGTTTAGTGATTTGGTGAGTTTGGTGCTTCTGGACGTGCTAGGACGATGAAAATTGGTAGGCGTGTCAGGGAGCGCACAGATTGACTTGATAAAGTCGTTTTCCCAGATTCAACCATCTGGGGGGCTAAAGGGAGAGGAAAAATTCGAAAAAATTAGGTATTTATAACATACGAGTGGGTGATCGGATCTTAATGAATTTTGATATATAGAAGGACATCGTGACTCAGAGCTCTTATTTTAAATCCTGAACGGCATTAAGCCTCTTATTTTCCTTTTAAATCAATCTATTGATTCATAGAATTTTGCTAGAGCTCATACCATATGATCCCTTGGCTCTTAGCTCTTCTTGCCTCGTCACAAGTGCCATATGAGCTCTTAGCTCTTGTTGTAAATGGTACGGTAATTCAAACATACCAGTAAAGCAGTTTCTTAGGCGTTTGAAACAGTCAAGGTGAAGCTGTGTTTTGCTGATATTAAATAAAAAATAAGTTTTTTTTAACTGGGAGTACTTTTTTACTGTTTTAAAAAGTAGAGCTGAGAGAAAGAGTCAAACTTTAGCGTAAAGAGCGGGGTGTTGAGGAGGGAACAGCCCCTTTTATATATGGAATAATTTCTGTTTGTTCTAAGTTTTAATATCTTTCCTTACTTTCAGTTAAAAAAACTTGTTTTTTATTTAATTTCTGAACGTTTTGAATTAATGCATGTTTTAATTTTGGCTCTCCGCTAATGAATAATTAAAACGAAATTTGCATATTATTTTTTTGGCTCTTAGTTTTGATCAGACGATTGAGAAAAAAAAGGGTTGGGGGAGTAGGCCTAGTTGCCTTCCAATCTTTTGGTTACTTAAAAAGGCAACATAGTTTTAATTTTTTACGAGCGTGTTTATTAGTAAAAAGTATACGTAACTTACGAATTAACTTAAAGAACTTCTGTATTCGTATAGTTTTATTCCGTATTTGAGAGGGTTTGCCCCCTCGTTAATACCTCGCTCTTTACACTAAAGCATAAATTTTGTCCCAATTCTTTAAGAATGACCCCTGAACCACAAAGGCCGTAGAATAAACAGTTGAAATTACTAAAAATACTTTAGCGTAAAGAGCGAGGTATTTATGAGGGGATCAACCCCTCATATGCGTAATAATTTTTGTTCGTTTTAAGTTTTAATGCTGGTCCTTACTTGCAGTTGAAAAAACTTTTTTATATTTATTTTATAACTGTTTTCGTTTTAAATAATGCTAGAAAATCCTGCGCCTCCTTCATGGAAATTCTCTTCCCCCCTGACAAATTCCTCCATGGAAAGATACTCCCACGTAACCCCCTCCCCCGAAAAACAAAACAAAAAAATCCCCCTGAAAATGTCTGTACACTTCCCAATAACCACACTTAAAAAGGGCACCAGAACTTTTAATTTCCGTTAGAATGAGCCCTCTCGCGACATTCTAAGACCACTGGGTCGATATGATCACCCCCGGAAAAAAAAATAAACACGCACCCCTTTGATCGGTCTTCTGGCAAAAATTAGGAAATTTCACATTTTTGTAGATAGGAGCTTGAAACTTCTACAGTGGGGTTCTCTGATACGCTGACTGCGATGATGTGATTTCGTTAAAATTCTATGACTTTCAGGGGGTGTTTCCCCCAATTTTCCAAAATAAGGCAAATTTTCTCAGGCTCGTAACTTTTGATTGTTAAGATTAAATTTGATAAAACTTGATAAAGATTAAATTTATATTTTTAAAATCAGCATAAAAATCTGATTCTTTGATGTATCTATTAGCATCAAAATTACATTTTTTAGGGTTTCGCTTACTATTGAGCCGGCTCGCTCCTTACTAGAATTCGTTACCACGAACTGTTTAATGAAATGAATTGTAATGTCCTTGTATGGTTTTAAACAGCCCCCACTATGTTTTATTTTATGTATTTGTCATTTATTTTCAAGAAAGGAATGGCTTAAGTGAGGTTAAAAACAAGTTCAGAGAAAAAATTAGACAAAAGGTAAAAAAATCATTTTAGATCGACGATTGTTTTTCACATTCATGATATTTCTGTCATTTGTGTTTTGATCCTAGAACAAAAGCCCGATACAAAACTTGCAATTTTTATTAAAGCTCTCTTAATGTGGATTCAAAGATATAATGAAGATCCATGTTTAAAATTATTTCTTTAATGAAGAATTTAGTTTAAAATTATTTAAGAGGAAGGCCTTGGTTCATAAATTACTTTACTGACGGACAAGAGCTCAATGTCAGTTTCATCAATGATTTAATTAATATAATTATTATTATTATAATTAGTATAATGTTATATTTATACGTATCATTATAACAAATCTGGTTGCAATATTTACTGAATTACTGAATACTTCATCTCTTACCAATTTTATAATAATTTCAGAAATACTAGGGAAGCAGTTTTCTAATTTGTATAAACAGTGGAAGTGAATTGATATCGTATTTGCAGGTAATGATGGGACGTGCTTAACTAAAATAGCACGTGTGGTTCAGGCACATTTTGCGCTGTAGAAATGAATTGCAAAGCCCTTGGAGGATTCCAACAACCCCCATCTTATTTTGTTGTTGAAACTGTTTATGTAAAGAGTAAAAACAGCATGGGAAAGTCATCAACAAAAATTTCCCACTTAGAAAAAAAAGTATAAAGACGTTTTTTTGACGAGTTTAACGAGTTTTTACAGATGACTGACAGTTTTAATGGTGTGTTTGAACTTACCACTAGACTACACATGTTGGACATGTGGTCTGTTTCATAGGCCATGATCTATGAATCGTTCTTGATCTGCGAATCGTTCTTTAAAGATATTAAACGATCTTAAAAGTTTCAAATCATCAGTAATCGTAACAGAACAAATCAAGGAGAGCGGTATAATATGTGTTGTTAAGCTTTAGAAATAAATAGGATTTTTTTTACAGGATTTTTTTTACAGGATTTTTTACCAAAAGTAAAAATTTGGAAAAAAACTAAAAACGAAAAAAAGAATGATTGAAAAACACGTCGATTTATTTTAATGTGGAGCATAATTACAAATTGTATACCGCTAGGTTACATGTGCTATCTTTTTTTTTCTTTTTTTTTTGGCGAGAGAAGGCGGATATCATTCCCAAATCCGCCAAAACATATACAAACTTTCTCATAAACAAACTTTCTCTGACAAAACTAGGTTGTTGTGAATCTGAAGATTGTGTAAGTAGCTCCCGAGTGTATTCAGTGTGGCAATTGTGGTAACAGCACATCTTCCAACATTTCAAGTTATTGATTTAAGTTACTAAAAAGAAAATTTGTTTTCAGTTTGATTCAGTTACTTTACTTTTCCCTTAGATATGATACTTAAGAATGAAGTTTGAGCCCTCTCTGCTAAAACTCTCCGATAATTCAATGTTTTTTTTAAAGCCCCAATTCTGTTTTAATGCTCAAAAATTGTTTCGCAGCTACGGTGTGTTTTTCTTCTTTAAAAAATTCCCCTCCGTTCCTGTTATTCCTTGGCATGGACTGAAATTGAACTAATGTTATTTTTCTGTTGAGTCTATGCTTGTTAGAGAAAAGTTATTCACCGATCCAAGTGAGTTTAAATAATTTTTTTTCGGCATTTAAGTAGTGACTAACATATTAAATTTTTGCCTGCTGCTTTTGTTATAATAAACTTTATTTCACTATAGAATTGGATTTTAGTCATGTCAGTTAATTATTTATTCTGAAAGTTGGAGTTAAAACAGTATCTTTTTGTACAAATGGTATTTATGATACAAAAGAGTTATATCTCTGAGGAGAGTGCCAGGAAATTTGGGCATTAATAAGAGCAAAAACTCAAGCTAATCAACGAGAGCCAAAAAAAAGGGTCCTCTAGCTTAATATCGAAGTTAAATGATCGCAGATATCTAGCTGCCAATGCATTAAGCATTGGTAACTCTGATAATATCAGTAACTCTTATCAGTAACTCTGATAAGGGCACATATTTCTATATTTCAAGATGCTTATATGATGTGAAAGAAACCAAATTTATTTTCAGTTCGATTAAATGACTTCAGGGACACTATTTTATCAGGTTTTCACCAAGAAATATGAAAAGTCAAACTTTCATTCTATATAAACTTCTTACCCTATCGAAAACTGTAAACAACTTGAAGAGAAGGATAAAAAGCATGTTTATTTACAAAAAAAAAAATGAATTCTATGGGACTGGTGGTTCAAATCTGGGACGTTTGGCAAAGTTTTGAAGACCTTCACAGTGCACAAAAACACTGTTCAAAATAGCGAGATGGGGTTGTCACATTTTACAAGTAACCGTGAGACGTGAAGACTCCTTTCGTCACCTTGGTCTTATCGTTACTCAATGCTTCAAATGATGGTTTGGACATGAGTATTCCCAAAATTTCGCTTAACAAATTATAGTTTTACCAGACTAACAAGGGAGTATCCAGGATTTTGTTCGAGGGGGATTGAATTTTTGGGGGGTTTTACAAAAAACTTTAAGAAAACGCACTAAAATTTATTAATATGCACTTTTTTTACGTTTTCACGAGTCGGGAAAAAAAAATTTTGAGGGGAGGGCTGAGACATGGTACCTTCCCTTCTCTGGATATGGTCTTGTACCCCAATCATTGATCATGAAGGCTTAGAATGTGGTTTTAGATATCCTATGATCAAAATACTTTGAAACCACAAATAATTTCTTAAATAGAATAAGGAAATTTTAAATGGGTGGCTCTCTTTTTAAATATGTTTATTTAATATACTAGAGGAAGTTTAGCGGAATAATGACCAGGTGACTGAAGACGTGTTCCATTTACATTTTTCCAAAGAAAATCCTTGAGAAGAAATGACAAACCATTTCCACTCCAATTTTCTAAGGAAGTTGCTCAGAAAATTTAATCTAAAGTCCAGTTAAATAAATGCTTGCGCTGAGCTTAAAAGAATCAGGAAATCTTGATATTTATCAAATAAAAAAAAAAACAAAAAACACTTGAATAACACACAAAATTCCAATTTTTTACTAGTATTGGGACGTTATAACATTCATTTATGTATGTATATTTCTCAGGAAAATATGTTCCATTTCAACAAATGTTATTGAACACTGTATTTCTGCTCCCAACGCCCCGCTCTTTACGCTAAAGTTTGACTCTGTCTCTCAATTCTTCTTTTTAAAACAGTAAAAAACTTTAGCGTAAAGAGCGGGGCGTTGATGAGGAAGCAGCCTCTTTCATATACGAAGTAATTTCTGTTTGTTTTAAGTTTTAATGTCGCTCCTTACTTTCAGTTAAAAAAACTTGTTTTTTTTATTTAATTTCTGAACGTTTTTGAATCAATGCATGTTTTGATTTTGGCTCTCCGCAGAGGAATAATTAAAACGAAATTTGCATTTTTTTTTTTTTTTTGGCTAAATGGCTTTCTCATAATTTTGAACGAATGATTTTGAGAAAAAAAGAGCGGGGGAGGAAGCCTAGTTGCCCTCCGATTTTTTGGTTAATTAAAAAGGCAACTAGAACTTTTAATTCTTTACGAATATTTTTATTAGTAAAAGATTTACGTAACTTATAAATTAGCTTACGTAAAGAACTTTTGTATTCTCATATTTTTATTACATATATGAGGGGGTTCGCCCCCTTGTCAGATCCTCGCTCTTTACACTAAAGCTTAAATTTTGTCCCAATTCATTAAGAATGACCCCGGAATCAAAAAAGCCGTAGAATAAATAGTTGAAATTACTAAAAATACTTTAGCGTAAAGAGCGAGGTATTAGGAGGAGGTGAGACCCTCAAATGGGTAATAATTTCTGTTTTTTTTTAAGTTTTAATGTTGTTCCTTACTTCCAGCTGAAAGAACTTTTTCATATTTATTTTTTCATTGTTTTTTTGAAATAATGCTAGTAAATCTTGCGCTCCCTTCATGGAGATTTTCTTCCCCCATGACAAATTATCGAAGGAAAGTTCCCCCAGCATACCCCCCTCTTCTCAACCCCTCCCCCAACCAAAAAAATCCTCCTGAAAACGCCTGTACACTTCCCAATAACCATTACTATATGTAAGCATTGGTCAAAGTTTGTAACTTGTTGCCCCTCCCATGGGGACTGTGGGGGAGTAAGTCGTCCCCAAAGACATAGTTATAAAGTTTTTCGACTACGCTGAATAAAATGGCTATCTCAGAATTTTGATCCGTTAACTTTGGTAAAATAATTAGCGTGGGAGGGGGCCTAGGTGCCCTCCAATTTTTTGGTCACTTAAAAAGGGCACTAGAACTTTTCATTTCCGTTAGAATGAACCCTCTTGCAACATTCTAGGACAACTGGGTCGATACGATCACCCCTGGGGAAAAAAACAAAAAAAAACAAAAAAACAAATAAACACGCATCCGTGATCTGCCTTCTGGCAAAAAATACAAAATTCCACATTTTTGTAGATAGGAGCTTGAAACTTCTACAGTAGGGTTCTCTGATACGCTGAATCTGATGGTGTGATTTCCGTTAAGATTCTATGACTTCTAGGGGGCGTTTCCCCCTATTTTCTAAAATAACGCAAATTTTCTCAGGCTCTTAACTTTTGAGCAGTAAGACTAAACTTGATGAAACTTATATATTTAAAATCAGCATTAAAATGCGATTCTTCTGATGTAGGTATTGGTATCAAAATTCCATTTTTTAGAGTTTTGGTTACTATTGAGCCGGGTCGCTCCTTACTACAGTTCGTTACCATGAACTATTTGATTTTAGCTGTATCTGACTGCGGAATAATTCTGATATTCCAACAATAAAAGAATTAGCATTTTCTGGCCAATCCCACCACACATACCTGGACAAACAATTTAATTATGAAGTTAATCCTGTATATGTTTTGAATCATTGATTTCCATTATTAAATCCTATTTTAGCGTTCCTCGCAAGGCTATTTTTTGTGGGGGGGGGGGGGAGGAATAACTGCTAAGATTTATTGTGGGCAGTAGAGGGGGTGGGAAAGAAAGCGTGGGCAGGGGGATAAGATGGAGTTGGGATAGAGAGTTGAGCGTCAATTTATGACGAAAATATGATATGATATGAATTTTTTCTGCAGTTCGATTTAGCTATTATTACTTTCAGTTTTATTGTTTTTAATATATTTTCTGTCATTCTTTTTAAAGTTACACGGGAAGTTTTTTTTTTGCCAAATAATTGCTTTTATTCCATTGTATAAGTTACTATGTTTTTATTTTACTTTTGTTATGATATTTTCTATTTTATTGAATAACTGAATTAATAGGCAGGCAGTTTCGTAAAATTTCCCGAAACCACAAATCCTCATGGGTTTATCTCAAGCGCAAAGTGTTGTTTTTATTTATTTATTTGTGAATTTAAAAAATAAAAACTTAAACTCTAACTATTTATCAAAATATATATTGCAGTTCATTTTATGGTTGCACTCAAAATCTAAATATGCCTCAAATTCTTTTAAATACAATATTTCGATGCCAGGATAAGGACCAGGCAAGGGAAAGGTCAAAATATACTGCGCTTATAATTGTAAATTAAAATCCAACGAACAAAGCGATTGCTACAATTTACACAAATCGACTGCAGCCAAGACCAGAAGTGCATACAGGAGATACCCCATTAAGTTAGTCCAAGAGATTGGGGGAAGGGGACTAAAACCCAGAATCTTTCTTTGAAGGGGGGTGGGGGTTAAGTTCCCTTAATTTAGAGTGAGATCAAATTATATATAATATTTGTGGTTGCAAATAAATTACAAATAATATAAGTCGTAACAATTACACAAGATTAAAAGACTGTGAATACATCTAAAATTTTAAAGGGGTCACATGATTTTTCAAGACGACGTTCTGCTTGAAAAACCGTGTTTTAATGCATAAACATCCAGATCATTGCATATTTTTCATCAAATTTAAAATACAAGGTGGTGTGGGGGCCCTCAGATAAATGTGGAGTGTGTATCAAAAGGGTCAAATGATTTTTCAACAGATCTTCTGCTTGAAAAAAATCATGTTTTAATGCATAAATATTCAGATCGTTGCGTATTTTTCATCAAATTAAATAAAAACAAGTTTTTTTCAATGAACGTCAGGAGCAACATTAAAACTTAAAACGAACAGAAATTACTCCGTATATGACAGGGGCTTTTCCTCCTCAACACCTCGCTCTTTACGCTAAAGTTTGACTCTTTCTCTTAACTCTATTTTTAAAACAGTAAGAAACTTTAGCGTAAAGAGCGGGGCGTTGAGGAGGAAAAGCCCCTTTCATATACGGAGTAATTTCTGTTCGTTTTAAGTTTTAATGTTGCCCCTTACTTTCATTTAAAAAAACTTGTTTTTTTATTTAATTTCTGGACGTTTTTGAATTAATGCATGTTTTGATCTTGGCTCTCCGCACATAAATGATTAAAACGAAATATGCATATTAATTAACTGCAATTAATCGGAAGATTTTGAGAAAAAAGGAGCGAGGGAGGAAGCCTAGTTGCCCTCCAATTTTTTGATTACTTAAAAAAGCAACTAGAACTTTTATTTTTTTACAAACGTTTTCATTGGTAATATACGTAACTTACGAATTAACTTACGTAACGAACTTTTATATTCGTATGTTTGTATTGCGTATATGAGGGGATTCAACCCTTGTCGATACCTCGCTCTTTACACTAAAGCTTAAATTTTGTCCCAATTCCTTAAGAATGACCTCTGAATCACAAAGGCCATAGAATAAATAGTTGAAACTACTAAAAATACTTCAGCGTAAAGAGTGAGGTATAACGAGGAGGTAAACCCCTCATATACGTAGTAATTTTTGTTCGTTTTAAGTTTTAATGCTGCTCCTTACTTTCAGTAGAAAAAACTTATCATATTTATTTTTTCACTATTTTTTCAAATAATGCTAGAAAATCCTGCGCCCCCTTCATTGAAGCTCTCTTTCCCCCTGAGCAGTCTCTCCATGGCAATATCATCCCACGTACCCCCCCCCCACTCAACTCTCCCCCTAAATAAAAAAAATCCCCCTGAAAACGTCTGTACACTTCCCAGTAATCATTACTATATGTAAAGGCAGGTCAAAGTTTGTAACTTGCAGCCCCTCCCACGGGGACTGGGGGGGGAGTAAGTCATCCCTAAAGACATAGTTATTAGGTTTTGGTGAATAAAATTGCTATCTCAGAATTTTGATCCGGTTACTTTCGGGAAAAAATGAGCGTGGGAGGGGGTCTAGGTGCCCTCCAATTTTTTTGGTCACTTAAAAAGGGCACTAGAACTTTTAATTTCCGTTAGAGTGAGCCCTCTTGCGACACTCTAGGACCACTCAGTCGATACGATCACCCCTGGAAAAAAACAACAAAAAAAAACAAACAAATAAACACGCAGCCGTGAGCTGTCTTCGGGCAAAAAATGCGTAATTCCACATTTTTGTAGATAGGAGCTTGAAACGTCTACAATAAGGTTCTCTGATACGCTGAATCTGATGGTGTGATTTTGTTAAGATTGTATGACTTTTAGGGGGTGTTTCCCCCTATTGTCTAAAATGAGGCAAATTTTCTCAGACTCCTAACTTTTGATGGGTATAACTGATCTTGATGAAGCTCATATATTTAAAATCAGCATTAAAATGCGATTCTTTTGATGCAACTATTGGTATCAAAATTCCATTTTTTAGAGTTTCGGTTACTATTGAGCCGGGTCGCTCCTTGCTACAGTTCGTTACCACGAACTGTTGGATAATAATACAAGGCGGGGTGGGGGCCCTCAGATAAATTTGAAAGATGCATAATTGTATCCTAATGGCTTCTTTATGAAAATCACTTACTACATAAAGAAAACAGGAACACATTTTATTGCAGATAATTCATTGACTAATATTAACAAATATATTAGGCAGTTTTCTGGCCAAGCATTTGCCAAGTCTCTCTCTCTTCCAGACAAATTGATGTTAAAACTGATGTTTACTATATATTATTTTATTGAGTTATCCATATATAAAAAAAAAATTATTTAGCGTATAAACTTGAAAATTCTAGATGTGTTCCCATTGTTTAGTAATTGTTTCAGTTAACGTCACCAAAAGTCAGCTATTCAAACGAAATCACCTATTGGAGGGGTTCCTGGCAAGAGCGTTCATGAATTCCGCGAGGATGACATTCCGTTCATTTTCAGTTCTTCTGATGAGTTCCGAACGAATATACGACAGGAAACCATCAACAGGTTCGTCTTGCTGACTTTCAGAAGTTACAACTTGGTTTTGTTGCATTTCTGTTGCTACCAATCCGCTAGGACTATTTGGAGGCTCTTCTCTTACTTTCTTCTTAGGAAGTTGATGGCATATTTCTGAGCGAACTTCTCTCGCATCATCTTGTGAACTGTCTGGCCTAAAATGCAGAATAAATTAGATACATTGTTGATAATTTAGGATATATATATATATATATATATATATATATATATATATATATATATATATATATATATATATATATATATATATATATATATATATATATATATATATATATACATTTTTGGCGACGTGGTTAATCAATAATGGTGTTCTTGTGACCAACAAAGGTTTTATTGATCAACATTGCAGATGAGACCAACAGCTGAAATTGTTCTTTGTCAATCATGTTGGTCAATTTTAATCAGGTTAGAATATCATGGGGTAAATTAGTTTTTGTTTTACAATTTTTGAAGAGAAAAAACAGGCACTTTTCCATAAAGATTGTTTACTATAAGCTAAGAATAGAGGAGAAATTTCGAAGGTATAACTCAAATTTTGGAAGTAGAAACTTGAACATACTGAAGCCGAGGGTATAACTCACCCGACAATGAATTTGATTGAAAATTTGATCAAACAATGGAAAACTGTATAGACAGTGAAAATTAGATTAGTAAACATGTGTCTAGTAAGAATTAGTAAACACATCCAATTAATATAGAAAATAATGCCGCTTATTTCAAACATTAATAAGCATTTGGGATCTTGCGAAAATTGTTGGTAATTTACAGTTATTGATAAGCAAATCTTTCCTCGTGATTGATCAACATTGTTGGTGAACAATGTGTTTGTCAGAAAATAATAGGGAATGTTTTCTATGAGATACAAACGCTTATTACGTCATAGGGAATTTTTTTTTATGTGATTGTTATTGCTTAAAAATTAAGGGTGTGGGGGAAAATTTCTGGGCCCCATCAAAACATGATTTCCTAGATTGTTACGATTTCCTGGTAGTTTATCTGATACTTTAAAAACCTTCAGGTGGCTTCTTTACCGCGGGATCTATTTAGTTCTTATGTAATAGAGTGTCGGAGTCCGTTAATCAAACGGGGAAAAAAAATTATCAGGGTCCAATATTTACAGGCGAGGTTGACGTAGTCTTGCGTAACTTTGTTTCAGTATCAAAAAAGAGTTCAGTGTGAACATCAAGGATATTATTCTGTAGTGATAGATGCAATTCACTCTATTGGATATTGAAGGCACTAGCATTAGCGAAATGAAACCTAGAGCACCTAATGCTGCAGTAGAAATTACAAGGGGCTGCCGGCTAACCCTAGAATTGTGAGTAAAATAAATCATTCATTTTGAGTAAAAAAATAAATCAATCATTGTGAGTAAAATAAAATGTATGACTACAGTACCATTAGTATCTCGGTCGCAACTTGTTGAGTTCAGTATGGTTCAATTTCTAAGTTTAATCCTTACAATTTTTTGAACTTGTAACCCTTTACTTTTTCTTGAAAAACTCCTTTTCCAGAATTGTTTTAGAATTAATTTTAATTAATCTTAATAAATTAATTTTAATTAATCTTAAGAAGCCCAGAAATTACTATAAACAGAAGCAGGGCTAACTAAGACCTTCAAGTAGGTCGAAGACCTTCTAAAAACCACGATGTCATTTCCACTTTACTGAAAATACAATGCATTTCGGATTTTTTTTTGCTTTTATAACGCTAATACATCTAAAAATGACGAGACTTTCAGGAACAAACATCCTCGTCCAGTAAGTTGTTAATTTACATTTCATTAGTTTTTCTGTAGATGGATGAATATCGACAGGTGTGTGACTGATTCTTCGTGGGTGTCAGAAAAAGCGATGCGCTGAATCGCGAAGGAAACAGTTGAAAGAAAAAGAAAAATCCATGATAAAAAAAAAAGTTTCAATATTCGATTACGAACTTTCAGTATTCAGTCAGGGTGATTTTCCATTTTTCTGATAAAATAATTTGAAATTTTAAAATAGTTTTTTTCTTATTTCTCTTACGTTATCTTTTTAAAGTAGCCTTTTTGACGAATTGGATAAAATTAAATTTACCGTCTGAATATTTAATGTGAAGTATAATTAAGACACTTGCTTTTAACTAATAGTGAAAAATCTTGGCCAAACCCGACTTTTCACGTTGAAAATGTTGGTCAGCTTCTGGAAAAATATTCCTAGAATATTTTTTTCTTTTTTATAGAACATATTCAGTGTCAAAAGCGAGCTGTAACGTATACAATTAATTTTAGAAGCGTTCTGTTCAATAGTCTTAAAGTACGCATTATTTTGGAAATCATTCTATGATGTTTTTACCTGCGCTCAAGTTCGACCCTGGTGTCTCCTCCAGAAGAAGGTGAAGGAATGCAAATATATGGGACATGATCCAAAGATTCATCGCGCCTGCTAACCTCTGCTGGCTCACTATCGCAAGTTGAAGTGCTTTCTGCTTGAGAGCTCATTTTGGGATACCCATGGGATCCCAAGGGATAGCATGACCTATGAAGGAAAGTTGCTATTAGTCATATTTGAAAGAGTATAACCTATGCAATTTGAGACACATTTCTTTCTTTAATCCCCCATTTAGTTTTTTTTTGTCGGAACTGCGCTCAAATTGATTTTCAGCTCCTTCCTTTGGAGTTGTTGGTAGTTTTTACCTTAGTTCTGTAATTTTCAATTTACTCATTTTCACTGTGTTGCAATATTAATAACAAATTTAACAGTAACAAAAAATCTTCCTGTCTGTAAAGGAAGGTTGTAGCAAGCAAAATCTAAGGACCGCAATCAATATGTTTAAAAAAAATTCTTTCTTAAATCTCCCATGAAAACTCTCCTATCGGAACAGCGTTTAAACTGATATTTCATCCTGTTCCTTTGAAGCTTTAGGTAATTTTTACTACAGTAAAGGAATTTTCTGTTCAGCTAATTGTAAGAATTTTACAGTTTCAATAATAACAAATCTTCCTGTCGGTAAAGTAAGGCTGTAATGAGCCAAAACTTATTACGACTGAAATCCAAATGTTTTAAGAAAAATTTCTTTTTTCAGTCCATTAAAATGTTCTAGTCAAAACAGCACTCAAATGGATACTTCATCTTGTCCAATACCCGAGGAATGGCTTAGGGTATTTAATTGAAACTTTAAATCCCTGTTGAGAGGGAAGTTTAACTAAATGAAAAGACATTATTTACATCCATGTTGTCAAAGGGTGTATCTAAAGTATCTCAGGATCTACTAAGGGTATTAACTTGAATCTGTCTGGGAGTGTTGAGGGTATGTTAAACTTAAGCGAAATACACTATGAATGTCAATTCTGTCAAAAGGACGAATTTGCAAGATCTGAAGAACGGCTACTTACATCAAGTTCAATCTTTTAGGGAATGCTAATAGAGATACTGGATTAAATCAAATACATCATGTGCGTTAAAGTTGTCTTCGAAAGGTCGTATTTACAATATCTCAAAAAGGGCTACGGATATGATTATCTTGGGAACATCATTGATACGTCGTGACTCGGCCTTTCAGAAATAAAGTTCGAACTGTCAGGGAGTGTTGAGATAGAATTAGAATGTGGATACAGTTGTCAAAAGGACGCATCCCAAAGATCTTGGGAACAGCTAAGTACATCAAGAGGAAACTGTCAGGGAATCTTGAGGTACATTTTGGACTAATCGTAAGAAACAATATACATGCATCCAGGATGTAGAAAGGTTGTATATGCTATAAATCAGGAATGGCTAAGGGTTTCTAGTTGAAACATTCAGAGAAAGCATAGGGTTATATTGAACTAATACAAAAGACACTATGCATCAAGGTTGTCAAAGGGCGTATCTTCAATACATCAGGAACAAATGAGGGTAGTAAGGTGAAACTTACTACCCTTACTTACAGTATCCTTACTTACTACGTGGTAAGGTATACTGGGGGGGGGGAAGCTGGGAAGCTGAGGGTAGTAAGGTGAAACTTTCAGGCTATACTGAGGCTATATAACGGCTAAGTACATAAAGTTAAAACTTTCAGGGAATAGTGAGAAGGATGATGAATTGAGTCAAAAAGCACTATATGAATGATCAAAAGGATGTATGTGCTATTACTCAGGAAGATCTAAGGGTATTAATTTTAAATTTCCAGGGAATAACGAGGGGGAAGCTGACCCAAATCAAAAAGACACTGTTTGTGTCCAGGTGGTCAAAAGGACCTATCTACTATATCTCAGGAGCAGCTTAAGGAATTAAGTTGAAACTTTCGGGGAATCTCGAGGGAGATGTCGAAAAAAATTAAACACACCATATGCATTCAGGTTTTCAAAAAGGCATATTACAATAAAGGTATGGCTAAGGGTGTAATTTATTAGCGTAAATGAGCCGGTTGAACTTTGAGGGAGTATTTGGCGAGGAGATCAAGTAGATGTAAATTTTGATTTTAGGTTACCAAGAAAAGTTTATCAAAGAAAATAAATGTTTGAAGAAAAATTTATTGCATTGACTCTTAGTTAGAAAGATTTGTTTTTATGTTGATCTGCTAAAACTTCACACCTCAATTCTCAATCATCCGACACCGCAATTGAAGTTCCAGAACCAAATGAACTTTGATCAGATATAAATCTGATTGCTTTGATTCTTGATGTTTTATCTTTATTTTTCAAACAAGTAAAACTTTTTAATAAGTGAATTCAATGTGCATTTATTTTAAAGTTTATTTATTTTGAAACCGTTAATCATGTCGTTGATTGCGTGGATTTGTCTATGTTCAAGATTTTGACATGATTGGGGTTAATACAGTTTAAGACCACAAAAGGTCAGACCAAAAACTATACTGAATTGTAATTCATTTATGGACTAATCCATTTTTGAATAATATTCGCTCTACCAATCTATCCTAAGTTCTATAGTATAATTATTACTAAATTTGTGGCAAATTTTGGTCTAAAACATAAACTGGTAACCGCAATACTGATTCTTATACAGAAAACTGAAAAACTGCAAATATTCGTTTTATCATAGGTAGCATAATTTCACTGCCTAAGTAAAGGGCAATGTAGGCAAAATTTGTTGTTTGTTTTCACCAAAGCATTTCGCATAGAGGGAGTTATCGCAGAAACTTCTGAAGGTTCTTCATTTGACTGGAAGTTGTAGTACCATTTTTAAGAGCAAAAAGCGACTGAGGGACAGCCAGCTCTCCTCCCACGCCCCCTAGTCCCCAAAACACATCCCATTACAATTTTAAGATAGCTACATTGCTCTGCATAGTTGAAAGGATAAGTAAATATTTCTCTGGGTATTTTAACCCCCCAGAGTCCCCCAGAACAAGAGCTGAAAAGTTATGCAATTCGCCCACAGTTTACATGTTTGTTATTGGGAAAGATGGCATGTTTGACCTTTACTTTTCAACAAAACCAATTCCCGGAGACTTCAATCCCCACGTAAAAATCTCATCGTGGAACCCCCCCCCCCCTCAAAAAGATTTTATATTTCTTAACACCAAATACTATATGTGAACAATGGGGACATAGCGTAACTTATACCCCTTTCCCCATGAACAATGGGGGGTCATACCATGTCATCTTCAAAGGCGTAGTGATTGGACTTTTTAACAATGCTGAATCAAATGGACAACTCAAAATTCTGATCACATATCTTTGGGGAAAAACGGACATGGAAGAGGAGAGGGGGCTAGTTGTCCTTCAATCTTTTTGGATGCTTAAAAAGGGCACAATAACTTTTAATTCCTGATGAAATGAGCTCTCCCCCCCTGTCAATCTTTTATGATCACCGGTTCGATACAATTATCCATACGAAATTCTACAGTTTTGTAAATAGGATCTTGAAAACTATATCTGATATATTGGACCTAATGAAGTGATTTTCATCAAGCTGCCTAGACTTTCTGGGGCGTTTCCCCCCTTTTCAAAACTTGGGTTTTTCTTTTAAGGCTCTTAACTTTCCATGTGTAATATTAAACTTAATGAAATTTATATATTTGAAATCAGCATAAAAATTCAAATCGTTTCTTATATAAATTGCTATAGAATTAACTAGAATTTTGGACGAATTATGTGCATCCCGTCAAAACTTTTGATCAACAGCAGTTCTGTGCAATGATTTTTTAAGAATTCAAACCTTTTTCTTGGCCTTCTTCTTTTGATGTGTTCAAGCATGAATTCCATTTCTTCATTATATGGAAATGAGCAAGTGGCTGGACTCTCATCAATAAATGTTTCTGATGCTGCTAACTGAAGAAGCTTAGAGCTTTTGGAATATCTATTTCTGAGAGTCTCCCATCGATGCTTGCACTGTATTACTAGAAATAATTAGCATCTTACATATCCTCTAAATCACTTACGAAAGTAAAATAAATTAAATACATAGATTTTATAGATTTATAAATTAAATACATAGATTTTATAGATTTATAAATTAAATACATAGATTTTATAGATTTATAAATTAAATACATAGATTTTATACATAGATTTTATAGATTTATAAATTAAATACATAGATTTTATAGATTTATAAATTAAATACATAGATTTATCATTTATAAGTTAGTGCTCCCTAATAGTATCCTAGAACCAAAAAGTTCTGTACAGAAACTCGTTCTCATTCCTCATTCTGCCCCGTGACATAAACCATTTTTGTTCTTTACCTTGGCAGTTCGTTAATCGATGAACTACACAAAGAGAAACAAACTTGCTTAACTAAAAATTCTGTCTAAAATAATGATATTTTTATTGACTATTCTGAATATCTTATTAAGATCCCTCTCAAAGTTCCATTTACTTGTTCAATTAACACAAATTTGACACAAATAGGAGGTCAAAAACAACACAAAATTAACCCAGGTAGGAACGTTTGAGATTAGTAATGACGTGATTGATATTCATCTACCATTGTCCAACTGTCAACCTTCAGATTGACAGTTTTTTTCAGGTGTTTGGACGGTAATTACAGGAAGCAGGCGATTTAAGAAAAACATATTAAGAGCGCTGGGATTGGGAAACGAACTTTCTCAAAGTCGTGATGTATCTAGACCTTTTTTTAAACCAGAAAATTCATAATGCCAATTTTCAGAAAAAAATATAGTACCATTTTCAAGAAAATAAATTATATACATATAACGGTTGCAGCAGTAGGTGCAACCTAGTAAAGACCAAAAGTTTAAAAACACCCTTTGGAAAGAAAACTGCCAAATGAGAAAAAACTATTATCTGACACTGAATAAGGAACGCTAATAATTGTTTCGATTAATCTCAAAAGTAAAAGCTAACTGCAAAAACCTTTTTATTGGGATTTCGAAAAGAGCCTGAAATCCCTGAAAATTGAGATACACAAACAGGTTATTGTCTTCTGCTCATGATAGTACCGATTTTGTTCTAAAAGCAATATCCTTCATAGAGTACACTTGCGAAAAAGAGATAGACATTTTCTAAGATTTCTAAGCAATTAGAGGAAATAGAGCAAAATCCTAGCAAACATTTTGTAGCATCTTCAAGAAGCTACGGCCTGATATTAAAAGCGGTATCTTCGGCCAATGAATACTTGAGTACTTTTTAAATAAAAAGCTTATTCTTTCATACAACGTTACCAATAATTAGGCTCTTATATTTTCGTTACTGACAAGGATCGTTATTTACTTACCATAATTTACTGACTATTACCATATTATGAAGGATTTGATTTTTTGTTTGTTACTCCGACCCAATCATAGAGAAAAAATGTCTGTGGAAAACTGGAAAAGGGTCACTCAATCACAAATTGAAACTTATATTTTCCTTAATTAAATGTCAAAAGGTATTAGCAGTCAACCAGCAATGGGCAACTCACATTTTTTCCATAGATTTCCCCTACTCTGCTTTTTTTCCTTTGGTTTCCTTATAATTACTTTATAGCCTGAAATTTCCAGGGGGCCATGGCCCCCCTTCTCCCTTACCGGCACCCATTGGGACAAAATTTAAACTTTACCTTAAAGAGCAAGGTCTTAAGGAAGAGGCAAACCCCCTCATATACGTAATAATTTCTGTTCGTTTTAAGTTTTAATGTTGCTCGTTATTTTCAGTTGAAAAAACTGTTGTTTTTTTTTGTTTCTGATCGTTTTTCAAATGACGCCAGGATATATGGCTCGACTTCCACGGAAAAATCCCCCTCCCCACGGGGATGTATTTGGATCAAATACAAAAGGGTATTTGGATCATTTGGATTAAATGATCCATGAAAAATTTTAGCTATGCAAAATTCCCTCAGCAGAAAATTTGTGCTCCCCTCCCCACGCTATATAAATATGCATATCTTCCGATAACAAAAACTGTACGTATAAAAAGGGAAAATTTTACAATTTAAGTCCTTTCCCGAGGAGCCTTGGGGAGTCATGTCATCTCCAAAGACATAGTTATTCAGCCTTTCAAATATGATGAATAAAATAACTACTTCCAAATTTTTCGGGGTGATTTCAGGGAAAAAGGGGCATGGAAGGGGGCCTAGTTGCCCTCCAGTTTTTTTGGTCACTTAAAATGGGCACTAGAACTTCTCATTTCTGATAGTATGATCCCTTTATCGACGTTGTAGGCTCATTGGGTCAATACGATCATTCGTGGGGAAAACATAAGACAAAAAAGCAAAACAAATAAACACACATCCATTATCTTTCTTCTAGCAAAAAATACAAAATTCCACATTTTTACAGGTAGGCGCTTGAAACCTCTACCGTAGGGTTCTTTGATACGCTGCATTTGATGGTATGATTTTCATTAACATTCTATAATTTTTAGGGGGTCTTTCCTCCTTTTTTCAAAAGCCAGACAAATTTTCTCAGGCTCGTAGCTTTTGACGAGTAAGACTAAGCTTAATGAACTTATCTATTGGTATCAAAATTCCATTTTTTAAAGCTTCGGTTACTATTGAGCTGGTTGGCTCCTTACTTACAGTTCGTTACCACGAACTGTTGGATCATTGATTTTGTGCCGTTTATATGATTATGTAGAGAACATGTCATTCACGAGTACACAAGAAAATAGGTTAATGTAGCTTTATTAACAGAGCAACAAAACTTTGGAAAGTTAATGGCCTTTTAAGCATCCTTCAAATGAACCCACTTAACATTTTGACTAACAAAATGTAAACACCAAGAGGGGGCATCCGGATTTTATAATTGACTAGGAGGGGCATGGCCTAAAATTGGTTTGGAGCCACTGGTATACATCCTAGCAGCCTATTTGCTATTGGGAAATATTTGGACACTTTTATAGGGTGGGATTTTCAACAGAAAAAGTTTTCCATGGGACCAAAAGCTTGTCAGGAAACTTTCTGGGAGAAATTTTATACGGGGGAGGGGGACTCCCTGGCATTAGTTGAACGACCGTAACAAATTAAATGAAAAAGGCAATTAGAAGAAAAAGCGGTTTTAAAACAAATAGAAATTATTTTATATGAGCGTAGAGGCGACCCTCTCATATATCAATTAAAGATAGTGGCAGTGTTGTTCCGGTAAAATTATAGCCGTTCCTATAACTGGCTTTCTTATAAAGTGAATAAACCACTCGATGCCTTTATTTTATGCTCTTTATGAATATAATAATCGCTTCTACCTTAAATTGAGATTTGTTGTTTCTAGATTAAACTGAAATTAAAAACAAGGACAATTTTTTTTTAAGTTGTTCTAAAGGAAGTAAAGAGCAAAGTTGAAACTTAAAAAGAACAAAAATTACTGCTTAACAGTTTATCTATCATATATTGATAAAACTAGTGCAAATGGACCCTCTTGTAATATTTCTGGTAAATTTCTAGTTGAGTGACTTCTTGCTATCTCAGAAAGGGGCTAGGTTAGGAAAATGAAACTTTCCGGGATGGGTCTAAAGGCTAAAGTATATCCGGGAACTGCTATAAGTTCTGGAAATGCAATTCCTGTTATTTAAGTAGAATTCTGAGCCACATCAATTTTTTTTCAAAATTTAGGAAATGTATTTGCATATCTTTAAAGGTAAAATTCTAGTTGAGTGACTTCTTGCTATCTCAGAAAGAGGCTAGGTTAAGAAAATGAATCTTTCAGGGATGGGTCTGAAGGCTAAAGTATATCCCAGGAATATATTTTAAAGTACCGACCTCCACTCCTTCTCCCTCTAGAGAGCCCTGAAATTTGCCCACATGATAGTTATTTGGCTAGAATTATTTATTTGGTAGAAATATTTACCATATTTCTTTATGTTTGTACGATTCAACACAACAGAATCCTGTCTTCTTCCATTATTGATATAATTAAAGAATTACTTTTATTTACCTGTAAAATTATAGCCTTCGAGTTCCAGCTTCTTAGTAATTTGGGTCCAAGCAATCTCTTTCAAATCTGAATCCTTGTTTTCATAAAGTTGCGCGTCATATAAACACGGTCTTACTCTCACAAAAAGAATCAGCATTTTATCTGCATCTGAGCACCACCTAGCTCCTTCCATTTTCTATAGATTTCTTCTACTAAAAGCTTTGAAAATATCCGTCTAGCACAACACCATATCCAAGACTAAGTGCGTACTGAATTTATTGAGTTTTTAGCTTAGGAGAACTTAACCGCCTTTTTGTTCTCCCAGCGGGTGAACTTAAGTATGCTCAAGAATGCATGTTTTGTCAATAGCTTACGGCAGTTCCGTAGCTACGAGCTTAAGCAAGATTTCAGTATTGATTGTTGTGTCTTTATTTGAAATATAAGCAGGTGAAAAGGATTTAGCACTGAGTATTTCCAGTGGGGTTTATTTTGGTGAAAGAAGGCAATATTCCATGGAAAGGGGCGAAAAGGACTGGGCAATAGCAGGCCGAATGGGGTTTATTTTGATGTAAGAAGGTCGTATTTCGTGGGAAGAGGCAGAAACCATTGAGCATTAGCAGGCCCAATGAGGTTTATTTTAGTGTAACAGGGCTGTATTCCGTGAAAGAGAGCCAAACTTTGGAATAGGTAAAATATTTAAAAAAATACAATTAAACTTTTAGATTGTATTTTGGAGCATATTTTCTGGTACCGTGTCAATTACACATAGTTAGTATTTTAGATTTCCTTCATAAGATAATCTTGACCAAAGATAATCCAAATGTCTACCATACAGAACAAAGAAATACAATAAAATCATGTTCCCTATTCACGTATAACCATAATTATGTAGCCCTATAAACTAAAAAAAAATATAAAAAAAAACATACTAAGAATCTTTTATTACTGTATCTTGATGATATTTATCCAAGATTTCTTTTTTAATTAAGCATATCATCGAGAGAGGGGTTTGTAAAAAAAAAAGTTACAGGGAGGCTTACTAGGAAACAAAGGAAGAAGATTACAAGGCCGAAAGAAACTTCCGGCAAGTCATTAAAAAATAACAAAAAACGGAGGCTAGATTCGTTTGAACTTCTTATGTGGGCTAATGATGACACCCTGTTTTTTTGTCTGCCTCTAGCGGGTGACTCTTCTTTACAACGTATTTACATGGCCCCAGGGGTGCTAGTAAAGGGGGGACATTTCCCTAGGATTTTTGATCCTTCGGGTTAAGGAAACATCTTTTAGCATTTTCACCAAAGCAACCTTTTTTTTGGTATTTTCAATGAAAATCTTATAAAAATATTAATGACCTCCCTAAGTTTTAAACATTAGTGTCGACCCCCTCCCCCCACCGTTACAAATTTAAAAATGTTTTCTTAAAATCTTACAATTTCATTGTGTGATTAAAATCCTACGATTCAAAACTTGGTCACGCACTTTGCTGCTTGTTCAGACATGCCAATGGGGGAGGACATTTGGCCCCTAGATCTTTCAAACACTCTTAAATTTTTTCAAATATTTCTGTAGTTAACTCCTTGAAACTACATATTTTGTGTTTTTATTGAAATAATTTGAAAACAAATGAACAGTAAAATAATATCCTAGATTCTGAAAAATATATTTTGCTTCCCCTATATGGTTGTGAATTAAAGCTCTTTTGCCAGACAGGTATACCTATAAACATATCAAATGAGATTAAATTCGTAAGGTTTTGTTATGCTTCCTATTTTGCTTCATTTTTATCATCAAACATTGTAATATTGTCATTGAAATATGGTATTATTGTTTTGGGTCATGAATGTTGTGTAGACCTAGGTTGCATATTAATTTGGTCTACTGTAGGGCTCACCCTTTATTTGTTAGTTCTTAAATGAATAAAAAGAGTAATTTCACATTGTAAATTCTACCTTATACGCCAGTATTATTATTCTTTTATTTTTGGCTGGTACTTTTTAGCAGCACTACCTCGCAAGCTTGGCTTTTTTCATTTTATTTATTTGTTTAAACAATAACGGAGAAAGCCAGTGGCTCTGCTTATTAATATATAAACAAAACAAGATTTCCCTGCCCTTAAGTCAGTTTATTATTCTTTAATTCATTCTTACTTTAATTATTTTCCTATTGCTTATTTAGATACTTTTAAATCTCGAATTAAACCCCTTTAATGTCTTCAAAATAAAGCCCTTTGTATATTAAAGCACTCTTTCCCTCCCCATGGGCACTCCCTGATGATTCCCCTGTTAAGAGTCTATATACATTTTTGAACATATTACCAGTTGATTTCGTCCTTCCAGTCCATTGTGTCATTTTCAGACTTAAACACATTAAAGAATTATAACCATTGACTCTTGATTCTATTAAGTTCTCGCTAATTTCTTCTGTTTAGAGTAGATATAGTCTAAGAAAACGTTATTTCACCTTTCGATTTCATCTCACGTGACTTAGTCAATAGCTCACTTCCTCGCAAATTCAATTTAGGTGGCAAGTCCAAACAAATAACTGTACCACTCGGTATTAGTTTACCGACGATCGACGTTACCACTTGAATCTCATGTTCAGATCCTAATGATACAAGCGCCAACTTCATTTGTTTTTGCTTACTTATACATTGGCAGGAGTCAGCAATATTTGCCGAGTGAAAAGTGAAACGATTAGACATCATTACTGGCTCAATAATACCTAACTTATTCCTGAAGAGGTTTTTCACATTAGTTTCTAGCGTTTCGTCAGATTTTTCATGCGGTAAGCCATGAATCAGCAAGTTAAGCTTTCGATTTTTTAAGTCAAAAGAGAGCAGCCACTTTTCTAGAGTTTCAGATTTAAGCTTCTAATCTTGTAGTGTAGATTCAGGTTCAACTATTCGTGGATCACGCCAAATAAGTTAATAAATTTGTCAAATGACAACTGACTGACGAACGACATCATTAAATTTTGTATAAACTGCGATGGAAAACTTTTCAGTTCATTTCAAAATACATCCGTGAATAAAAAAAGTACTTATCTTCAATTGGGGATAGCCCACGCTATCGTTGGCAATCACTTATGAAGGTGGCCCGGTGGAGCAGGAGACCTGCTAAGATTTATTCGCCACCGTAGTCTTGCATCCAATAATAAACATTATCCAGGTTATCCATGGCCACTCAGTCTTTCTTCTTCTTTTTTTCACTTATGAATTCACAAACGACTATGAAATGTATTAAACACTCAAGCGCTGTCAAGCTCCTCATGGAATGAATGCTCATTCAATACTGAAATTAAATAAAAAAAAAACTAGTTTTTTAACTGAAAGTAAGGAGCGACATTAAAACTTAAAACGAACAGAAGTTATTCCGTATATGAAAGGGGTTGTCCTCTCCTCAACGCCTCGCTCTTTACGCTAACGTTTGACTCTTTCTCCCAATTCTACGTTTTAAAACCATATGAAATGGGTTGTCCCCTCCGCAATCCCTCGCTCTTTACGCTAAAGCTTTTAATTGTTTTAAAAAGTTGAATTGTGGCAAAGATTCAAACTTTAGCGTAAAGAGCGAGGGATTGCAGAGGGGACAACCCATTTCATATACGGAGTAATTTCTGTTCGTTTTAAGTTTTAATGTCGCTCCTTACTTTCAGTTAAAAAAACTAGTTTTTTTAATTTAATTTCTGGACGTTTTTTAATTAAGGCATGTTTGATTTTGGCTCTCCGCACATAAATTATTTAAATTAAATTTGTATGTTAATTCTTTTTTTTGGCTAAATGGCTTTCTTTTAGTTTTGATCAAACGATTTTGAAAAATAAGGGGTGGGGAAGGAGGCCTAGTTGCCCTCCAATTATTCGGTTACTAAAAAAGGCAACTGAAACATTTTATTTTTAACGAACGTTTTTATTAGTAAAAAATATACGTAACTTAAGAATTAACTTAGGTTACACACTTTTATATTCTTATATTTTTTATTATGTATACGAGTGGGTTTGTACCCTCGTCAATACCTCGCTCTTTACACTAAATCGTAAGTCTTGTCCCAATTTTTTAAGAATGACCCCTGAATTAGAATGGCCGTAGAATAAATAGTTGAAATTACTAAAAATACTTTAGCATAGAGAGCGAGGTATTTGTCTCCTCCTAAATACCTCGCTCTTTATGCTAAAGTATTTTTAGAACCCCTCATATGCGTGATAATCTCTGTTCGTTTTAAGTTTCAATGCTACTCCTTACTTTCAATGAAAAAACGTTTTCATGTTTATTTTTTCATTGTTTTTATAGGTATGTTAGAAAATCCTGCGCCATTTTCATTGAATTTTTCTTCCCACATGACATATTCCTCGAAGGAAAAATCCTCCCACGTAGCCCCTTCCCCTCAACCCAACCCCCCAAACCTAAAAAAGCCCCCTGAAAACGTCTGTACACTTCCCAATAACCATTACTGTATGCAAACACTGGTCAAAGTTTGTAAATTGCAGCCCCTCCCCCAGGGATTATTGGGGAGTAAGTCATTCCTAATGACATAGTTATTTTGGTTTTCGACTATGCGGAACAAAATAGCTATCTCAAAATTTTGATCCGTTGACTTTGGGAAAAAAATGAGCGTGGGAGGAGGCCTGGGTGCCCTCCAATTTTTTTTTTCACTTAAAAAGGGCACTAGAACTTTTCATTTCCGTTAGAATGAGCCCTCTTGCGACATTCTAGGACCACTTGGTCGATACGATGACCCCTGGAAAAAAAAAACAAATAATACGCACCCGTGATTTGTCTTCTGGCAAAAAATACGAAATTCCACATTTTGTAGATATTGAAATTTTTGCTATAGCTTAAAATTTTTGCTATAGGGTTCTCTGATACGCTGAATGCGATGGTGTGATTTTCGTTAAGATTCCATAACTTTTAGGGGGTGTTTCCGCCTATTTTCCAAAATAAGGCAACTTTTCTCAGGCTCGTAACTTTTGATGACAAAGACTGAATTTGATGAAACTTATATATTTAGAATCAGCATGAAAATCTGATTCTTTTGATGTCTCTTTTAGTATCAAAATAGCATCCGTTTTTTAGAGTTTCGTTTACTATTGAGCTGGGTGGCTCCTTACTACTGTTCGTTACCATGAACTGTTTGATACCAAAAATTGTATATCTTTATGAAAATACCCCAAGTTCCCGATTGGGGGGGGTAGGGGAGGGGAAAGCCAGGTTCAAAACGTCGGTTGATGTTGAGCATTATTGATGTACTCAAGATACTAATTTTTCCTTTGGCTGGCGTTTACCCCCTGGCGATTATCCCCTGGAAAATACCCCCTCGTAAAATAACACACACGGAAAATACTTCACCCCTCGGAAAATACACCCCGTGGAAAATATTTTCCGTAGAAAATACGCCCCCCACCTCGCCCGGAAAATATGCACAAGAAATGCCCCCGTGGAAAATACTTCCCCGTGGAAAATCAACAGTAAATAGCCCCTCCCCCTTGAAAATACCCTTTCCCAGTAAACTAACCCCGCTAAAAAAAAACCCTGGAAAATTACCCCCCGGAAAATAAGCCCCTTGAAAAATACCCTGCTCCCTCCCCGAAAAATACCCCCGTGTTAAATAATCCCTGCAGAAAATACACCCTTAGTAAATACCCCCCCCCCCCCCGAAGAAAATAAGGCTTTTTAAATTTGAGAATTTTACTTGAGCTTTGATTTTTTTAATTTCCGTAGAGAGAAGGATTATTTTCGTACTTGTGCCGGGCGCAGAAATTTTAGGGGCACAAAATTTGTGATAAAATATCCAACGATTAAAACCACTTCGTAATTTTCGGAATTATATTCAAAAAAATTAGAGGGCTCAGTTGGCAGTAAAGAAAAGCAAATTGAATCCGAAATTTTCATTTTCCGATATTTTCACCGCCAATTCTAATGAGATATTTATTACAAGATAATTAGTAATTTTGCTGAGGCTTTAGTAGGAAAATTTAGATTTAAATGAATGGAAAATGTTGTTAATAAATGAAAATCTGGCCTGAAAATTTTGGGGACAAGGGGGAAGGGAACTGTTGCTCCGGACACAAAAGATGCCAGAGCCGCCACATTGCAATGTCTTTTTAGTAGTACTAGTACCCGACATTACTTGTTAAGGGTTGAGGGTAATTAAGCATTGATACATAGGTTTGAAAAGTATAATGATATTTTTGGGTAATTTGATAATTTTAGGTAAAAATTTACTAGTTTGCCTGAATATTGCTGACCACAACTTGCATTAAAAAAAAAAAAAAAAAAAAAAAAAAAAAAAAAAAAAAAAAAAAAAAAAAAAAAAAAAAAAAAAAAAAAAACTTTAACAAAGAAATATGTAAAGGACGATGGTAAATCCAACATAATTTTCGAATACATTGGTTAGCAAGATAAGACAAGAACACAAAGGAAAACAGCGGATTTACTGATAGTGAAAAAAGTGATAGAAAATCAAATATTTTGGCCGAAACTTCCACTCAGCCGTCCTCAGTGCAAACTAAGAAACGAAGCTCAAAACAACAAAGTGGAGAATCAATTTCACATTTGAATGGTTAAAAGAAGACTAAATATAAAAACTAGAATCAAACATAAGAAAATAATAAAAATTCTTAATAGGAACAAAAAAAAAATAATTCTAGGACAGTCTATCATACTTAATTAAAAAGTGAACAGCCTGGGGGTTAAACAGTGACGACTCGTCCCCTGGTCCAAATCACTCCTAGCGTAGCAATTCCAGGTTGGGCTAGTCTCCACCCTTCAGGCTAATATAATTGAAGTGGGCTAGCTAAAACTGTAAAAAGAGTTAGCCTGATTAAAAATTAAATCAAAGCTACCCAGAATATTCTAATTTTTGTTAATTATTTTAACTATTTCAAAAAATATATTCCAGTAAAATATTTCATCTGCGTTCTTATGTTGAACAGAAAATCGCCTACATAGAAGTTGCTTTTTCTTCCAAGAAGCAGTGTGCCATCAAGACCCTCAAAAGAGGGGGTATTTATACTTAATTTTTCAGAGCCAAGTATTCGAAATTCTGGTCCAAAGGGTCACCGGATTTTCGCCAACTGGCGTATATAACAGACCGCCACATATGCCAAAGACCACCTGTGGCACGGCTCCCACAACGCTTGGCACACTTTGCGCTTGGCACGTGTCACCTAAGTTTTACGGTTTAGATGGGTTATTCAAGAAACTTTCCAACAATCTTCAAACATGCATTCCTGACTATAAAATTATTGAATATTCCTTTAAAAAATCCAGAAAGAAGGAAGGATAGAAAAAAGCACTAATTTGCGACCGAATGCAGAAATATTCCATTTCACATTTTCAAATGTAAAGAAGAATAAACACAAAAAGTAAAAAAAAAATAAGAAAGCGATAAATAGAGAACGATAGTAAATCCAGCATAATTTTCAATACAATATTGGCTGAGCACGAAAACACAGGAAATTGCAGGAACATTTGAATTGATTTACTGATAGTGCAAAAAGATGGAAATATGAAGATTTTGGCCAAAACACTCCTCAGCCGTCCCCAGTACAAACTCAGAAACGAAGCTCAAGAGAACAAAGGGGAGAGTCACCTTCTCACTTGAACGACTAAAATATGACTAAATTTAAAAAAATGAAACTAAATAAAAGACAAACTAACTAAAATAAAAGCTAAATAAAAATACTAAAAGATCTGGAATGAAAGGTCCAATTTTCACTTGAGAATTTTCTTCCTATAAAGTTTTTCTAACTTTTATTTCATCGCTCATCCATAGAACGTGTCATAGCCATTTCAACCTTCCTTTTATTAAAGATAGAACCACAATTAGAGCCTAAAAAAGATAGAACGATAATTTGTGCACATTACTTCTTTTTGGACTTCCACGTCATTCCCCTTTAAACATCTTAACTCAATAATCAATAACAAAATTAAGGAAACTACAACAGAGACTTATGGAAAGCAGGCTGCCCAGAACGCATCATATTAAATACATTACCAAATCTATATATCAAGTATCTAATTAAACTATTCTTGCATTTTAGTTTGTCTCACTGAGACTAAACTATTGGCATCTTTTTTTGCCGTACCCAGAAACGTAAAAATGGAACGGTAGTAAGGATCTACCCAGTTTTCCCGTTTTCCTTTACCGTTCTCACGAAAACGGCAAATTTTAACACAACTGTAGGCTAACTTTAGTCGTAGTTATGACGAAAATATTGAATTCGAATAAGCTTTAAACTGATAGTTACTTTTACCTTTTGAATATAAATAACCCATAACATTCTTAATTTGTAAGATGTAAAATCGTTCTACTTATCACATTATCATATTTCCTTTTATTATTATATGCTACACTTTTTAAGACCTTTTCAAAGAACATGTTGGTTAATTACGCACTTACTCCCAGGGTTGCCTCCAGGTTAAAAAAAAAAAAAAAACTTCTAGACAGAAAATTACTAAAACAATCGCTAGATTTTTAAAGAAAATACTAAATCACAAAAAAACGATAATTATAATTCTACGATTTAGCTGCTTAACAGACAACATGTTCTTGTCTCCTGAAATTGCTGTTTTAAGTTGCTTTTTGGACTTGTACCAATGTTTGCTTTTGACTTTATTTGCTTGTATCAGTTTTTTTTGAATGACTTTCCTGGCTTTAATCATTTTGATCAAAATTTTTAACAAAACCTTTTTTTTTATTTATATATTGTTTTTTTCGTGGCCATGACCCTTAATTTGGCACCCTACCAAAAAAGACATACTGTAGATGGAAACCTTTTTCATCAAGAACTAAATTTTCGGTTTTTTTCCAATTTTTTAGTATGTACATGGTTGTACAAGTTTCTACTTAAGTAATTCAAACAATTTTATTTTATTTTCACTGTCCTTTTTTACTTTCAAACAGATCGTGGTAACGAACTGTAGTAAGGAGCGACCCGGCTTAATAGTAACCAAAACTCAAAAAAATTGAATATTGGTACTAATAGCTAAATTAAAAAAATCACATATTAATGCTGATTTTAAATATATAAGTTTCATCAAGTTTAGTCTTACCCATCAACAGTTACGAGCCTGAGAAAATTTGCGGTACTTTAGAAAATAGAGGAAAACACCCCTAAAAGTCATAGAATCTTAACGAAAATCCCACCATCAGATTCAGCGTATCAGAAAACCATACTGTAGAAGTTTCAAGCAGCTATCTACAATGATGTGGAATTTAGTATTTTTTGCCAGAAGGCAGATCACAGATGCATGTTTATCTGTTAGTTAGTTTGTTTGTTTTTTGTTTTTGTTTTTTTCCCCAGGGGTGATCAAATCGACCCAGTTGTCCTAGAATAATGCAAGAGGGCTCATTCTAACGGAAATGAAAAGTTCTAGTGCCCTTTTTAAGTGACCAAAAAAATTGGAGGGCATCTAGACCCCTCCCACGCTAATTATTTTCCCAAAGTCAACGGATCAAAATTCTGAGATAGCCATTTTATCCAGCGTAGTTGAAAAACCTTATAACTGTGTCTTTGAAGACGACTAACGTCCCCACAGTCCCCGTGGGAGGGGCTATAAGTTATAAACTTTGATCAGTGCTTACATGTAATAATGGTTATTGGGAAGTGTACAGGCGTTTTCAGGAGGATTTTTAGGTTGGGGGCAGGGGTTGAGAAGAGGGAGACATACTGGGGGAACTTTTTATCGAGGAATTTGTCACGGGGAAGAAAATTTCCATGAAGGGAGCACGGGATTTACTAGCATTACTTAAAAAAAAAACAATGAAAAAATAACTATGAAAACGTTTTTTTTTCAGCTGGAAGTAAAAAGCAGCATTAAAACTTAAAACGAACGGAAATTATTACCCATATGAGGGGCTCACCTCCTCCTAATACCTCGCTCTTTACGCTAATGTATTTTTAGTAATTTCAACTATTTATTCCACGGCTTTTGTGATTCAGGGGTCATTCTTAATGAATTGGGACAAAATTTAAGCTTTAGTGTAAAGAGCGAGGTACTGAGGAGGGGGCGAACCGCCTCATATCTATATCTATATATAAAAATAAGTTGTCTGTCTGTGTGTCTGTCTGTGGATCAGGTGACGTCATGTTTCTGTGTTGACTGACGTCATGGAATTAGTTGTCGTCATTTTTTGATTTGACGATGACGTCATTCAAGATATTTAAGACATATGTTCAAGTAGAAATCTATTAATGTTTAAGTTTACAATGACTGATGAACTTACCATGGCAAAACCCGATGAAGATGCTCAAAGAGTCTATGCCGAAAAACTTGCTGCTGATAGAGAAAGTCAGAAAAGAAAGAGTGCCGAGGAATCAAAAGAACAGCAAGGAAACAGGCTTGAGGCTGATAGAGAAAGAAAGAACAGAAAGCGTGCCGAGGAATCAAAAGAACAGCAAGGAAACAGGCTTGAGGCTGATAGAGAAAGAAAGAACAGAAAGCGTGCCGAGGAATCAAAAGAACAGCAAGGAAACAGGCTTGAGGCTGATAGAGAAAAAAAGAACAGAAAGCGTGCCGAGGAACTACCAGAGCAACGCGGAAGCAGACTTGCTGCTGAAAGAGAAAGTGAAAAAAGAAGGCGTGCCGAGGAATTACAAGAACAGCAAGAAATCAGGCTTGCTGCTGATAGAGAAAGTAAGAAAAGAAAGCGTGCCGAGGAATCACAAGAACAGCAAGAAATCAGGCTTGCTGCTGATAGAGAAAGTAAGAAAAGAAAGCGTGCCGAGGAATCAGAGCAACCTGAAAGTTATCGCCTGGCATTCAGGTACAACCCAGTCGATGATTATAGCTTGAGTAGATGTGTTCAAATCGGGACAATGTCTAAAATTTGTCCCTATTGCAAGGCCATGAAATTCAATGGTGAAACAATGGGAATGTGTTGCGCCTCAGGAAAAGTTAAACTTCCTCTATTGGCTGCACCAGCAGAGCCGTTGAAGACGAATGAATGCTTGCCTGAAAAATTCTAATTTATGGGCACACGTAAAAATATTAAAATTAACTACAAATATGCGTGTCCGATTGCAAAACGATGACTCTGGTCAAACATTTTCAGATCAATTGCTGACAATTGGAAACGGAAAGCTCCCAGTAGACTCAATTTCAGGACGTAAACAACTACCTGCTGATTTCTGTAATTTAGTGACGTCCAAAAATGAATTGATTGAAAAAGTATTTCCGAATATTCTAAAAAATTATAAAAATAATAAATGGCTAAGTGAAAGAGCGATTCTCGCACCCAAAAATATAGACGTCCACGAAATCAACAATATTGTTTTGACCAAGATTCGAGACCAGGCAGTCCTTTACAAGTCAGTCGACACAGTTTTGGAACCAAATGAAGCGGTTAATTATCCATCTGAATTTTTAAATTCCATAGATCTTTCAGGGTTTCCACCACACGTGCTACAACTAAAAATAGGCGTACCAATAATACTTTTAAGAAATATAAACCCACCAAAGCTTTGCAATGGCACTCGACTTGCCGTAAAAAAAACAATGGAAAAGCTAATAGAGGCCACAATCTTGACAGGGCCTTTTGAGGGTGAGGCTGTTCTTATTCCTCGCATTCCCATGATTCCAACGGATCTGCCTTTTCAATTTAAAAGATTGCAATTCCCAATTCGATTAGCATTTGCAATCACCATTAACAAAGCTCAAGGTCAATCATTAGAAAAATGTGGTATAGATCTTAATACTGATTGTTTTTCCTATGGACAATTGTACGTTGCATGTTCGAGGGTCGGTAAACCTGACAATCTATTTATATGCAGCGACAATTGGACAGCGAAGAATGTTGTATATTCGCAAGTTTTACGCAGTTAATTTGTATTGTATCTATCTATCTATCTATATATATAAAAACGAGTTGTGTGTATGCATGTTTGTTTGTTTGTAAAAAGAGCTTTTGCATATGATGTCATTATTAGTACATACGGCTTTGTATATGCAGAGACAATGGGAAAGCCAAGAATGTTGTATATTTGCAATTTTTACGTAGTTTAACTCCTGCAGACGAAATGAATGCTTGTCTAAAAAATTCTAATTTATGGGCACACGTAAAAATATTAAAATTAACTACAAATATGCGTGTCCGATTGCAAAACGATGACTCTGGTCAAACAGTAGACTCAATTTTAGGACGTATACAACTACCTGCTGATTTCTGTAATTCAAAATAAGTTCAAATTAAATAAGTTGTCTGTCTGTGTGTCTGTCTGTGGATCAGGTGACGTCATGTTTCTGTATTGACTGACGTCATGGAATTAGTTGTCGTCATTTTTTGATTTGACGATGACGTCATTCAAGATATTTAAGACATATGTTCAAGTAGAAATCTATTAATGTTTAAGTTTACAATGACTGATGAACTTACCATGGCAAAACCCGATGAAGATGCTCAAAGAGTCTATGCCGAAAAACTTGCTGCTGATAGAGAAAGTCAGAAAAGAAAGAGTGCCGAGGAATCAAAAGAACAGCAAGGAAACAGGCTTGAGGCTGATAGAGAAAGAAAGAACAGAAAGCGTGCCGAGGAATCAAAAGAACAGCAAGGAAACAGGCTTGAGGCTGATAGAGAAAGAAAGAACAGAAAGCGTGCCGAGGAATCAAAAGAACAGCAAGGAAACAGGCTTGAGGCTGATAGAGAAAAAAAGAACAGAAAGCGTGCCGAGGAACTACCAGAGCAACGCGGAAGCAGACTTGCTGCTAAAAGAGAAAGTGAAAAAAGAAGGCGTGCCGAGGAATTACAAGAACAGCAAGAAATCAGGCTTGCTGCTGATAGAGAAAGTAAGAAAAGAAAGCGTGCCGAGGAATCACAAGAACAGCAAGAAATCAGGCTTGCTGCTGATAGAGAAAGTAAGAAAAGAAAGCGTGCCGAGGAATCAGAGCAACCTGAAAGTTATCGCCTGGCATTCAGGTACAACCCAGTCGATGATTATAGCTTGAGTAGATGTGTTCAAATCGGGACAATGTCTAAAATTTGTCCCTATTGCAAGGCCTTGAAATTCAATGGTGAAACAATGGGAATGTGTTGCGCCTCAGGAAAAGTTAAACTTCCTCTATTGGCTGCACCACCAGAGCCGTTGAAGACGAATGAATGCTTGCCTGAAAAATTCTAATTTATGGGCACACGTAAAAATATTAAAATTAACTACAAATAGGCGTGTCCGATTGCAAAACGATGACTCTGGTCAAACATTTTCAGATCAATTGCTGACAATTGGAAACGGAAAGCTCCCAGTAGACTCAATTTCAGGACGTAAACAACTACCTGCTGATTTCTGTAATTTAGTGACGTCCAAAAATGAATTGATTGAAAAAGTATTTCCGAATATTCTAAAAAATTATAAAAATAATAAATGGCTAAGTGAAAGAGCGATTCTCGCACCCAAAAATATAGACGTCCACGAAATCAACAATATTGTTTTGACCAAGATTCGAGACCAGGCAGTCCTTTACAAGTCAGTCGACACAGTTTTGGAACCAAATGAAGCGGTTAATTATCCATCTGAATTTTTAAATTCCATAGATCTTTCAGGGTTTCCACCACACGTGCTACAACTAAAAATAGGCGTACCAATAATACTTTTAAGAAATATAAACCCACCAAAGCTTTGCAATGGCACTCGACTTGCCGTAAAAAAAACAATGGAAAAGCTAATAGAGGCCACAATCTTGACAGGGCCTTTTGAGGGTGAGGCTGTTCTTATTCCTCGCATTCCCATGATTCCAACGGATCTGCCTTTTCAATTTAAAAGATTGCAATTCCCAATTCGATTAGCATTTGCAATCACCATTAACAAAGCTCAAGGTCAATCATTAGAAAAATGTGGTATAGATCTTAATACTGATTGTTTTTCCTATGGACAATTGTACGTTGCATGTTCGAGGGTCGGTAAACCTGACAATCTATTTATATGCAGCGACAATTGGACAGCGAAGAATGTTGTATATTCGCAAGTTTTACGCAGTTAATTTGTATTGTATCTATCTATCTATCTATCTATATAAAAACGAGTTGTGTGTATGCATGTTTGTTTGTTTGTAAAAAGAGCTTTTGCATATGATGTCATTATTAGTACATACGGCTTTGTATATGCAGAGACAATGGGAAAGCCAAGAATGTTGTATATTTGCAATTTTTACGTAGTTTAACTCCTGCAGACGAAATGAATGCTTGCCTAAAAAATTCTAATTTATGGGCACACGTAAAAATATTAAAATTAACTACAAATATGCGTGTCCGATTGCAAAACGATGACTCTGGTCAAACAGTAGACTCAATTTCAGGACGTATACAACTACCTGCTGATTTCTGTAATTCAAAATAAGTTCAAATTAAATAAGTCGTCTGTCTGTGTGTCTGTCTGTGGATCAGGTGACGTCATGTTTCTGTGTTGACTGACGTCATGGAATTAGTTGTCGTCATTTTTTGATTTGACGATGACGTCATTCAAGATATTTAAGACATATGTTCAAGTAGAAATCTATTAATGTTTAAGTTTACAATGACTGATGAACTTACCATGGCAAAAGCCGATGAAGATGCTCAAAGAGTCTATGCCGAAAAACTTGCTGCTGATAGAGAAAGTCAGAAAAGAAAGAGTGCCGAGGAATCAAAAGAACAGCAAGGAAACAGGCTTGAGGCTGATAGAGAAAGAAAGAACAGAAAGCGTGCCGAGGAATCAAAAGAACAGCAAGGAAACAGGCTTGAGGCTGATAGAGAAAGAAAGAACAGAAAGCGTGCCGAGGAATCAAAAGAACAGCAAGGAAACAGGCTTGAGGCTGATAGAGAAAAAAAGAACAGAAAGCGTGCCGAGGAACTACCAGAGCAACGCGGAAGCAGACTTGCTGCTAAAAGAGAAAGTGAAAAAAGAAGGCGTGCCGAGGAATTACAAGAACAGCAAGAAATCAGGCTTGCTGCTGATAGAGAAAGTAAGAAAAGAAAGCGTGCCGAGGAATCACAAGAACAGCAAGAAATCAGGCTTGCTGCTGATAGAGAAAGTAAGAAAAGAAAGCGTGCCGAGGAATCAGAGCAACCTGAAAGTTATCGCCTGGCATTCAGGTACAACCCAGTCGATGATTATAGCTTGAGTAGATGTGTTCAAATCGGGACAATGTCTAAAATTTGTCCCTATTGCAAGGCCTTGAAATTCAATGGTGAAACAATGGGAATGTGTTGCGGCTCAGGAAAAGTTAAACTTCCTCTATTGGCTGCACCACCAGAGCCGTTGAAGACGAATGAATGCTTGCCTGAAAATTCTAATTTATGGGCACACGTAAAAATATTAAAATTAACTACAAATATGCGTGTCCGATTGCAAAACGATGACTCTGGTCAAACATTTTCAGATCAATTGCTGACAATTGGAAACGGAAAGCTCCCAGTAGACTCAATTTCAGGACGTAAACAACTACCTGCTGATTTCTGTAATTTAGTGACGTCCAAAAATGAATTGATTGAAAAAGCATTTCCGAATATTCTAAAAAATTATAAAAATAATAAATGGCTAAGTGAAAGAGCGATTCTCGCACCCAAAAATATAGACGTCCACGAAATCAACAATATTGTTTTGACCAAGATTCGAGACCAGGCAGTCCTTTACAAGTCAGTCGACACAGTTTTGGAACCAAATGAAGCGGTTAATTATCCATCTGAATTTTTAAATTCCATAGATCTTTCAGGGTTTCCACCACACGTGCTACAACTAAAAATAGGCGTACCAATAATACTTTTAAGAAATATAAACCCACCAAAGCTTTGCAATGGCACTCGACTTGCCCTAAAAAAAACAATGGAAAAGCTAATAGAGGCCACAATCTTGACAGGGCCTTTTGAGGGTGAGGCTGTTCTTATTCCTCGCATTCCCATGATTCCAACGGATCTGCCTTTTCAATTTAAAAGATTGCAATTCCCAATTCAATTAGCATTTGCAATCACCATTAACAAAGCTCAAGGTCAATCATTAGAAAAATGTGGTATAGATCTTAATACTGATTGTTTTTCCTATGGACAATTGTACGTTGCATGTTCGAGGGTCGGTAAACCTGACAATGTATTTATATGCAGCGACAATTGGACAGCGAAGAATGTTGTATATTCGCAAGTTTTACGCAGTTAATTTGTATTGTATCTATCTATCTATCTATCTATATAAAAACGAGTTGTGTGGATGCATGTTTGTTTGTTTGTAAAAAGAGCGTTTGCATGTGACGTCATTATTAGTACATCCGGCTTTGTATATGCACAGACAATGGGAAAGCCAAGAATGTTGTTTATTCGCAATTTTTACGTAGTTTGAAACACATATATAAATCTATCTATATTCACAGGTGGGACACAGGGACACAACTACAATGGCGCATAACTAATATGGCGCGTAACGACTTACGCGCGCGGGGGGGCTTGGGGGGCGCGAAGCGCCCCACCAACTAGGTGTCGGGTCGGCGCGAAGCGCCACCCCAACAGCTAGTATATATATAACAATAAGTTGTCTGTGTGTCTGTGTGTCGAGTGACGTCATCATGAAGTTAGTTGTCGTCATGTTTGTTATGACGATGACGTCATTAAAGGTATTTAAGACATTCGTTCACGGAAAAATGTTTAATTGTAAGAAGATTGTGGACGGAAAAATGTTTAATTGTAAAATGACTGAAGAATCTACAATGGCAACAGCCGAGGAAGCTGCTCAAAGAGTCTATGCCAAAAAACCTGCGGCTGATAGAGAAAGTAAGGAAAGAAAGCATGCCGAGGAATCACAAGAAGAGCAAGAAAACAGGCTTGCGGCTAAAGAACGCAAAACCGCGCAGTTAGATGAAAATCCACCTGGACAGCGCGAGAGTCAAAACATATCAAAACTGAAAATGATAGCGATGATGATTGGGTTTGGGATTTTGACTTGGATAAGGTCATCAATGCCTACCATATTTTAGTTTAAAAAAACAAAGGTTCGGCGATATGTATTTCATAGTGACGCTGAAAAATAAAGAAGAAAAAGAAAACTGAAAAAAGAAAAAAGGTAAAAAACTAGAAGAAACTAAAAAGAAAAAACACTCAAAGAGAAATTACAGACCGGGACACAAATGACGACCGGGACAGAGGGAATATAAATGACGACCGGGACACTCAAAGAGAAATTACAGACTGGGATACCGGGACACAAATGACAACCGGGACACAGGGAATATAAATGACGACCAGGACACAGGTATTTAAGAATATCGTTCAAAGATAAATTTTTAATTGTAAGAAGATCGTTGAAAGAGAAATTTCTAATTGTAAAATGACTGAAGAACCTAAAATGGCAACACCCGAGGAAGCTGCTCAAAACGAGTGTATTCAAGCCGAATTAGCTGAGTTGGTAAAGCATTATGTTTCAGGTTCTAGGTCCGAGAGGCTCCAGGTTTGAACCATGGCTTTAGCATTAATACAAGTGAAGAAAAAAACTAAAAAAGGTAAAAACTACAAAAAAAACTAAAAAGGAAATACTAAAAAAACTAAAAAAGCTAAAAAACTAAAAAAAAAAACAAAAAAATGTAAAAAAACTAAAAACTAGAAAAGAAAAAAACTAAAAAAACTAAAAAAAGGTAAAAACTACAAAAAAAACTAAAAAGAAAAGAAAAAACTAAAAACTAATAAAAAAACTAAAAAAAAACTAAGAACTGAAAAAGAAAAAAGAACTAAAAAAAGGAAAAAATTGAAAAATAAAGGAGAAAAAGAAAACTAAAAGCCGGGACACAGGGAATATAAATGACGACCGGGGCACTCAAATAGAAATTACAGACTGGGACACTGGGACACAAATAACGACCGGGACATTCAAAGATAAATTACAGACCGGGACACAAATGACGACCGGAACACAGGGAATATAAATGACGAACGGGACGCTCAAAGAGAAATTACAGACTGGGACACTCGGACACAAATGACGACCGGAATACTGGGAATATAAATGACGACGGGGACACAGGGAATGTTCGATTAGCAATCATCATCAACAAAGCTCAAGGGCAATCATTAGAATAATGAGGTATAGATGTGAATGCAGATTGTTTTTCCAATGGACAATTTTTTGTTGCATTTTCAAGAGTCGGTAAACCTGACAATCTATTTATATGCACAGACAATGGGACATCGAAGAATGTTGTATATTCGCAAGTTTTACGTAGATAGAAACATATATATATATATAACGAAAAGAGAAATTTTTTCTCTTTTATCTATATTCACAGGTTGGACACAGGGACACAACTACAATGGCGCGTAACTAATGTGGCGCATAACGACTTACGCGCGTGGGGGGGCTTGGGGGGGGGGGCGAAGCGCCCCCACCAACTAGGTGTTGGGGTGGTGCTTCGAAAAATGTTGTATATTCGCAAGTTTTACGTAGTTAAAAACATATATATATATATATATATATATATATATATATATATATATATATATATATATATATATATATATATATATATATATATATATATATATATATATATATATATATATATATATATATATATATATATATATATATATATATATATATATATCTAACGAAAAGAGAAATCTTTTCTCTTTTATCTATATTCACAGGTGGGACACAGGGACACAACTACAATGGCGCGTAACTAATATGGCGCGTAGCGACTTACGCGCGGGGGAGGGCTTGGAAGGGCGCGAAGTGCCCCCACCAACTAGGTGTTGGGGTGGCGCGAAGCGCCACCCCAACAGCTAGTAGGGAATATAAATGACGACCAACACTCAAAGAGAAAGTGACCGGACACAAGGAATGTTCGATTAGCAATCACGGTCAACAAAGCACCGGGACACAAATGACGACCGGGACACATGGAATATCAAGGACGACCAGGACACTCAAAGAGAAATTACAGACCGGGACACTGGAACACAAATGACGACCGGGACAAAAATGACGACCGGGACACAGGGAACATAAATGATGACCGCGAAACTCAAAGAGAAATTACATACTGGGACACGGGGACACAAATGACGACCGGGACACTGGGAAACAACTACAACTGGAACGCTGGGGGGCACAGGGGGATATATAAATGACGACGGGGACACAGGGAATGTTCGATTAGCAATCATCATCAACAAAGCTCAAAAGGGCAATCATTAGAGTAATGAAGTATAGATCTGAATACGGATCGTTTTTCCCATGGACAGTTATATGTTGCATGTTCAAGAGTCGGTAAACCAATATATATATATATATATATATATATATATATATATATATATATATATATGTATATATATATATATATATATATATATATATATATATATATATATATATATATATATATATATATATATATATATATATATATATATATATATATATATATATATATATATATATATATATATATATATATATATATATATATATATATATATATATATATATATATATATATATATATATATATATATATATATATATATATATATATATATATATATATATATATATATATATATATATATATATATATATATATATATATATATATATATATATATATATAGGTATATATGGGTATATATATATATATATATATATATATATATATATATATATATATATATATATATATAGGTGTTGGGGTGGCGCGAAGCGCCACCCCAACAGCTAGTATGTAATAAAAACATGAGAACACAAAAGTTCTTTACGTAAGCTAATTTATAAGTTATGTATATCTTTTACTAATAAAAAGATTCGTAAAAAATTAAAAGTTCTAGTTGTCTTTTTAATTAACCGAAAATCAGAGGGCAACTAGGCTTCCTATCCCGCTCTTTTTTTCTCAAAATTATTCGATCAAAATTATGAGAAAACCATGTAGCCAAAAAAATAAATATGCAAATTTCGTTTTAATTATTCCTCTGCGGAGAGCCAAAATCAAAACATGCATTGATTCAAAAACGTTCAGAAATTAGTAAAAAAAAGGGTTTTTAAGAAAGTAGGGAGCGACATTAAAACTTAAAACAAACAGAAATTACTTCGTATAGAATGGGGCTGCTCCTCATCAACGCCCCGCTCTTTACGCTAAAGTTTTTTTTACTGTTTTAAAAAGAAGAGTTGAGAGAAAGAGTCAAACTTTAGCGTAAAGAGCGGGGCGTTGATGAGGAAGCAGCCCCTTTCATATACGAAGTAATTTCTGTTCGTTTTAAGTTTTAATGTCGCTCCTTACTTTCAGTTAAAAAAACTTGTTTTTATTTATTTTATACTCTATAGAATGAACATTCCTTATGTTTTAAAGACACGCCTTTGTAGGTTGGTATAGCCTATGCTGTTCTTCTTTGTTAAATTAAAAAAAAACGCAAGTTTTTTAAATGCAAGTAAGGAGCGACATTAAAACTAAAAAAGAACAGAAATTATTCCGTATATGAAAGGGGTTGTCCTCTCCTCAATGGCTCGCTCTTTACGCTAAGGTTTGACTCTTTCTCGCAATTCAACTTTTTAAAACTATAAAAAACTTTAGAGCAAAGAGAGAGGCGTTGAGGAGAGGACAACTCCTTTCATATACGGAATAATTTCTGTTCGTTTTAAGTTTTAATGTCACTCCTTACTTGCAGTTAAAAAAACTTGTTTTTTTTTAATTTAATTTCTGAACGTTTTTCAATTAATGCATATTTTGATTTTTGCTCACCGAACATGAATACTTAAAACGAAATCTGCTTATTAATTTTTTGTCTAAATGGCTTTCTCATATTTTTGCTCCGACGATTTTGATAAAAAAAGGGGTCAGGGAGGAGGCCTAGTTGCCCTCCAATTTTCGGTAACTTATAAAAGCAACTAGAACTTTTTAGTTTTTTTTACGAACGTATTTGTTAGTAATAAATATACGTAAATTACAAATTAACTTACGTAACGAACTTCTATATTTGTATAGTTTTATTACATACTAGCTAGGTCCCGGCGGCTTCGCCGCCAGGCCCGAGCATGGCACGCGGCAGGCTTCTATACATGGATTCTCACTGTCCCTTGTGTTCTAACCACAGACAGTGCTGGGTCCCGGCGGCTTTGCCACCGGGCCCCGCGGGCCCCAGCATGGCACGCGGCCGGCTTCTATATATGGATTCTCATTGTCCTTTGTATTCTGGGTCCTGGCAACGCTATGTCATTTTTGGATCGAATTGATGACGTAAATTGGACATTCCTAATCTGGCCCTTTCTCTTTGAGACGCAAGCCTGGTTTTGCGTTGCTCTGATGTTCCCTTTTTGGTGTTCGAATGTGTTCGGTGCACACCCCCATTCTCTACCAAACAAAAATTATGTGGACTCAGTGGTTCCTTTGACATCGGTCTGCTTATGCGTGGGAAAACAAAAAGGTTTACCGAGTCATTAAGTTCCACAGGTATTTCACATCAATTTCAAAAAACCATCCTTTCGGTAAATTCTCCTAAACAATGGAAATTTTGGGGAAACTTGTATTGCAAGGATTCTCCGGCTATTTGTAATTACCATACGGCAAATAGAAGTGAGAGATTGCCAACAAATTAGGGGAATTCATATTTAAGAACACTGTATCCGACTTTTCACCGGTGCCTTGTCCAGTCAAATCAGTTTCCAGGATGTGATCCCCGTGAAAAACATACCCTCTCGCATGGTTCTCTCTATAAATAAGTGCTTATCCACGTTGGTGGTCAGACCTATTTGAATTTACTTATTTTAAGAATTAAATCCATCCCCAAATAAGGATTTAAAAAGTAATACCCAAAATCCAAGCCGAATACCTCATAGATTTTATCCATGTTTTTACTTAAAATATCCAACAACTTCAATGCATCACTTGCCAGGTGCTATTTACAGCAATCCTTCCCATTTTGCCCCAAACTATTTTAGAAAACTCATAGTCGGCAATGGCGCATTAGCGATCGTGAGGTGAATAATAAAATGTTTCGATGGGTGGTAATTCTTCTTCACTTAGCCTCAAGGTGAGGTTTCGGTGCTTTTACGGGGACATGCCCTTACACGTTAATATATATATTTGATCATCTGCAAAGCGCTGTTTAAGAAGTGAGAAAATATTAAAATTGTCACTTTTTGTACTTGAATTATTTGACTTAAGCATTTAGGGAAAAAACTGTAGGAATCTAAATAATAGATTTTGTTCAAATACGTATTACCATTATCAACTGTTTTCCCCTTGTTTTCTAATGACAGCAACTTCTCAGATATTCTGGGTATGAGGTTATATGAAAAAAACCATTTACCCATGCGCCATCTACAACTTCATCTTTTTACAAACGTACAAACACTGGTAATATGAATTTCAGATCATAGTCGAAATTGTGAATATAAGCCAGTAGAAAATATTGTTGTTTAACATTGAAATTACAAGAGTTTTTGTTCCATTCCACGAAAGTTACTCCCCCCCCAAAAAAAAAATTGGATTACTTAAATGGTCGTTTTCTCTGACTGGCGTTTCCCCACTACCCTCTGGTGTTCTGGTTATGATGTTATATAAAAAAGAACCATCTACCCACGCGTCAGCTACAACCTCACCTTTCTGCAAACGTGCAAACGCTGGTAAAATTTTGAATTTAAGCCGGTAGAAAATTGTGTTGTTTAAAATTGAAATTAGAAGAGTTTTTGTTCCATTCCACGAAAGTTACTCCCCCCACACAAAAAAATTGGATTACTTAAATGGTCATTGTCGTGGACTGGCGTTTCCTTGCTACCCTCAACAAATTTGCCCTTGCAAACCCAACACATTTCTTTATTTTTAATTGCGAACTCATCTTCTGGTGAAAGAGTCAATGGATAATCTACGTTACATAGCTGTGAAATTGACTTATTAGCAGTTTTAACAAGTGCAACCATAGCTGTGCCTCCCCACCCAATGTCTCAAATCCTATGTCAGTTGCATGGTTTTACTAGCATCCCTTTGCACTTGGGTATTATAGACTGTAATGGCTTAACATTATTTAAAACGAATCGAGCTCAATGAATCGTACTCGTTCGTGAGTATGGCCTCGATATCTAAAGCCACTTTCTCACTCTGTAAGAGTGAATTCTGAAAATTCTTAAAATGCCAGATAGCATTTTTGCTCAAAACCGTCGAAACGGACTGGTATCCATAAAACTTACAGTGCCTCAGAAGTTGTTCTATATTTAGTTACGTATGGAATTTTGAAAGAAACATTGGGCAATAACGACGAAAATTTTCTTCTTCCGTTGTTTTAAAACCGGAATAATGCGTGGAATGGGAAATATTGTGAAATTAAGTCGGGGTTTTGAGTAGGCTCGTAAAGAAGCCATACCCAGTGATTCACTGATTCAATGAACAGAACCATCACTGAATATATTACTACCTTTTCAAATTTACCTTCCTCCTCTTCAACTTCTGTATTGTATTGTAAAATTGAAAAACCAATCTTTAAATGCTCGGAAGACATCTAAAAAATTTTATCACCTTAAGTTTCACAGGATGTTGCCCCTTTAAACAGTTCAAATCTTCTTCAGGAAATTCCAACTCCTCCGTACCCCCACTAATTGCCAAACCGTCCAAACTTGTCTTAATGGTATCCTTTGCGGTTTTGTTTAAAACCTGCTACGAGGACCGCTTACTTGAAGCACTGAAGCCCGATGTCAAGAAAAAACCATGTACACCTCTACACTCCTTTAAATCTTTATTATATTTTACACCCTCCTTCCACCTCTGACCTGTTAAAACAAATTCTTTTTAAAATTTAGTTGCATTAACATCCAACCTTTCTATAAAAAAAAAAAAAAACTATTGAATTGCTCCCATTTTTATATGGATGCTTCCCTGCTGTCCCATCCACCCTCTCCCGAATTTAGTTTCAAGAAAGGCCTGATTCTTGCCCGTATAGGAGTGGACTGTATCAATTGGATTCATATGAATATTAATTTTGACAATGTAGTGCAAGATGTTTGATAATATTAGACAAGATTTTGATAATACCACACAAGATTTTGGCAATGCCTGATAAATTTTGATAGCCACAGATACAATTTAGCTACAACCATTCTAGATTTTGATAATTACTTCCAAGGTTTAGGTAATGTCCAAAAGGATTCTTGTAATATCTCACAAGGCTTTGATAATACGAGACAAGATTTTGTAATTTTTAGCATGATTTGGTAATATTGTGCAAGTCTATGATAGTATCATATAAGGTTTTATTAATATTTGACAAGATCTTGATAATCTTGAGAATAACAGACACTACTCTGATAGCATCATATGAAGTTTTGTTAATAGTTAACATAATTTTGATAGCATTATATTAGATTTTGGTAATATCAGTCACGTTTTGGTTGTTGCTGAAGATGTTTCACCAATAACTTGTAACGTTATTATGATACCATGTAAAATTTTACTAATAACTTGAATCATTTTCAGGCCGTGATTAAGTGAACTGATGGAACTCGAAAATCCCATGTTAAATTGAAAATTTAATATTTAAAAAGTACTCAAGTATTCATTGGCGGAAGATGCCGCTTTTAATATCAGGCCATAGCATCTTGAAGATCCTACAAAATGTTTGAAAGGATTTTGCTCTATTTCCTCTAATTGCTTAGAAATCTTAGAAATTGTCTAGGTCTTTTTCACAACTGTACTCTATGAAGGATATTGATTTTGGAACAAAATCGGTACTATCATGAGCAGAAGACAATAACCTGTAAGATGATTGGAACCATTTTTCGATTTATTTTCCTGTTTTCTAACAGTCCCCTAGAATATTCTCAGCTACCTGAAATTTTTACAAGTCGGTTGCCAGAAAGAAGCGTCTCAGATCGCCGATAATAGCCCCTAGAGACCAAAATGACAAGCTGGTTTAATCAGCTGCTTTTTAATAGTGTGAAATTTTCATAAATTATTTCAATGCAATGAAGAAACCTAGAAATGAGAAATAGTCAAGAGTCTTCAGTAAAGTTGTGCACACAAAGCCGAAATCATGGGATAAATTGAATCAAAGCGAGGTATGCAACTGCGAAACTGCGAAAAATTTGGGGATAGGAGAGTGGATAAAGAGCCAAAAAAGGCGGACTATTCCATGGAAGGCGGAACTATTGCATGGAAGTTGGAAAGAATGGACTAGTCAACCTCAAACGAGGCCACGTCTACTTTTACCAAGTACAATGTCAGCTTGAATGTGCTCAGCTAGATACTTGCTTTTTCATGATTTTTACCCAGAAAGACTTCTACATTGAAAAGATAGAACGCGAGCCAGGCTTTTGGACCGAAAAGATTTTTCCCAAGCTGAAAGGATTCTTCATGGATGCTTTGATCCCAGAGCTTGTTGATCCCAGATTTCCACGGGGGCTTCCAATACGAGAGCAGGAAATTCCAATACAGGGAAATTTATTTTCCTTACATTCTATCCTTCTTTTATTTACATACTTAATTGTATTGTCATTTGAAATAAAATACCTTTGTTTATCCTCCAACTTGCTTGTCCTCAAACTTTATCAAACAGTTTTTGTGGTAACGAACTGTAGTAAAGAGCGACCCGGCTCAATAGTAACCAAAACTCTAAAAAATGGAATTTTGATACCAATAGCTACATTAAAATAATCGCATTTTAATGCTGATTTTAAATATATAAGTTTCAACAAGTTTAGTCTTACCCATCAAAAGTTAAGAGCCTGAGAAAATTTGCTTTATTTTAGAAAATAGTTGGAAACAACCCCTAAAAGTCATAGAACTCTACTGTAGAAGTTTCAAGCTCCTATCTACAAAAATATGGAATTTTGTATTTTTTGTCAGAAGGCAGATCACAGATGCGTGTTTATTTTTTTTTTTTTTTTTTCAGGGGTGATCGTATCGACCCAGTGGTCCTAGAATGTTGCAAAAGGGCTCAGTCTAACGGAAATGAAAAGTTCTTGTGCCCTTTTTAAGTGACCAAAAAAATCGGAGGGCACCTTGGCCCCCGTCCCACGCTAATTATTTCCCCAAAGTCACTGGATCAAAATTCTGAGATAGCCATTTTATTCAGCGTAGTTGAAAATCCTTGTAACTATGTCTTTTGGGACGACTTACTCCCCCGCAGTCCCCGTGGGAGGGACTGCAAGTTACAAACACTGACCAGTGCTTACATATAGTAATGATTATTGGGAAGTGTACAGACATTTTCAGGGGTATTTTCATTTGGTTGGGGACAGGGGTTGAGAAGAGAGGGATATGCTTGGGGAACTTTTCATGGAGGAACTTGTCATGGGGGAAGAAAATTTTCATGAAGGGAGCGCAGGATTAACTAGCATTATTTAAAAAAAAATGAAAAAATAAATATGACAAAGTTTTTTCAACTGAAAGTAAGGAGCAGCATTAAAACTTAAAAGGAACAGAAATTATTACACATGTGAGGGGCTCCCCTCCTCCTAATACCTCGCTCTTTACGCTAAAGTATTTTTAGAAATTTCAACTGTTTATTCTACGGCTTTTGTGATTCAGGGGGCCATTCTTAAGAAATCGAGACAAAATTTAAGCTTTAGCGTGAAGAGCCAGGTACTGACAAGGGGTGAACCCCCTCATATATGTAATAAAAATATGAGAATACAGAAGTTCCTTACTTAAGCTAATTTGTAAGTTACGTATATCTTTAACTAATAAAATTTATTTTTACTAATAATTTTACTAATAAAAAATTCGTAAAAAATTAAAAGTTCTAGTTGCCTTTTTAGGTAACCAAATAATCGGAGGGCAGCTAGACCTCCTTCCCCGCTCCTTTTCTCTCAAAATCGTTCGATCAAAACTATGAGAAAGCCATTTAGCCAAAAAAAAAAATATGCAAATTTCGTTTTAATTATTCATCTGCGGAGAGCATAAATCAAAACATGCATTGATTAAAAAACGTTCAGAAATTATATTAAATAAAAACAAGTGTTTTTGAACTTAAAGTAAGGAGTGACATTAAAACATAAAACGAACAGAAATTACTTCATATATGAAAGGGGCTGCTTCCTCATCAACGCCCCGCTCTTCACGCTAAAGTCTGACTCTTTCTCTTAACTCTAATTTTTAAAACAGTAAAAAACTTCAGCGTAAAGAGCGGGACGTTCACGAGGAAGCAGTCCCTTTCATATACGAAGTAATTTCTGTTCGTTTTAAGTTTTAATGTCACTCCTTACTTTCAGTTAATTTTTTTAATTTAATTTGTAAGAAAACTTTGGTTTTCTAAGAATCTTCGAAGAAAGCTTTCAACTAAGTTCGGTGTTTAGTTTCGAATTAATCAACTGAGGTATTTTAAATAGCCTATCCCTAGGAAAAAAACAATAAATTTTAAAATGCACTCTATGCATGCCGTCACAGTTGATATGCATGGGCATTTTGTACTTGAGAATGATAGTGCTCTTTTGCTCATTTTCTCTTCTCCCTTGGTCGGTAACCAAGCTTTGCAAGACGCAGCAAAATATTTCTCGGCTGAAGCCTCTCACCAAAGGAAGCTGTCTATCAAAACCTTTCACAAGACTTGAGAATTGGTGCTATTTGAAGTTTTGACAACCAACGGTCTCTAGAGAATTAAAAGACAGAAGGCTAACCTTACTTCAATTTTGAAGCTCGATGTTTTCAAGTTCACTTAATCACGGCATTCATAACACCACTTCAGGTTTTGATAATGCCTGATAATATTTTGATAGTAACAGACGCTATTTCGCTAGAACCATTCTAGATTTTGATAATAACTTGCAAGATTCAGTTAATGTCCTAATTTGTGGAATCGGAACTGTTTAATATGGGACGGGGGTAGAAGTGGTTGGACTGAAGCCAATATTGGAATCGCTACCTGTGGGACTGGAATTTGAACCGGTGGAACCCGGATTAGAACTGGAACCTTGGTGGGAAACAGTAGAATCGGAACTGGAACCGCCGTTTGGCGGGTGAGAAGGATATCACTTTATTAAAAATCAATTCCCAAGGGGATGATCTTCCCATGATATCTAATTCCCAAGGAAAATTAGATGTCAATTGATTAAAAAATATCTAAGAAAAAGTTATAGGAATGATAAGGGTTGCCATAGTGTGACAGATGATAAGTCATAGTACGTCACAGTTACATGAATTAATATGGTACACCGTGTTGAGGGTAACTTGCCAAAACTCGAAACAATGGATTTAAAGCAGGATTTTCAACAAGAAAATATCTGTAAAATGCTTTAGAGATGATGAGGGGTACCGGAGGGTCCCAGAGGGCCAGTCACAATGTGATACGGTGGCATGAATTGACATGGTGTAGTACGTTTAGGATGGCTTACAAAAACACGAACCAGTGGATATAAAGCATGGTTTTTAACAAAAAATGTCTTTACAATGTATTAGGAATGATGAGAGGTGCCAGAAAGTGCCACAGGACCAGTAATAGTGTAGCACAGTGGCTGAATTGAAATGATGTATCACGTATAGGATGGCTTGTGATAATCCGACTAATCGATCCAAATCATGATTTTTAACAAAAAAAATATAAGAATGGCCTAGGCATGATGAGGGTGCCATAGGGACAGTCATAGTGTGGTACGGTGGTATGGACTTACATTGTGTATCACATTGAGCATGGCTTGTGAAACCACCAACCAAAGGGTTACAAAGAATGTTTTAAACAAGAGAAAACCTGAAAATGCCTTCGGAATGATGAAGAGTGCAAAAAGATGCCGCGAGTTCTTCCTAGTTTTGCGAGGAGGCATGAATTTCCATTGGAATCATCACGTTAGGTGTGGATTGCTAAAGAACAAACCAGTAGATTTCAAGCACATTTTTATCAGAAAAATATCTGAAAATGGCTTTGGGATAATGAGGGTGTAATTTACCATTGGTAATTTGCCATAGTGGTGTAAATAGCCCTGGGGGCATCACGTTCTACAGCTTAAAGTTAAGGTGGGAGGTGTCAAAAGAATTCTCTTCGATGAAGGGGGACCGGAATCTAACACCCGTTCAAACAAATGGGGCATTTTCATTAAAAGCTTTCAAAAGTATCTCTTAATTTGGCTTAAATTTACCTCTAACGATAAAATTCAAAATATAAAGGAAAAATGTTTTTCAGATGTGTGCTTATCAATCAGGAATGCATAGTCTTGGCTCATTGAAACGGGGCATTTTCATTAAAACCTCTCAGAAAATATCTTAATGCTGCCTAAAATTACCTATAACAACCCTCCCCCCTCCTCCCTAGAATCGGTTGCTAGGGTCCCACCTTTCCGTAATTCACGCTTGTTTTACTTATATTTTATCCTATGTCAGCTTTTTTCACTTTTGTTTTTCCGTTTCTTGGGTTTTAATTGCTTTTTCCTTTGAATTCATGATTTTATGATGTTTTTATTATTAATAAGACATGTATGTACAAAAAAATTCCCTGTCTTTTAAATTTCTTGTTTCAGGATGAATCTTCAATACGTAATCATTTACGCCATTAAATATCTAATACCAATGCTATCTAACATCTCACTGTTTTAATACCTAAGTTAATCTGTCCAAGAAAAGCGTTTCTTTTTTCTTCGCTAGTGTGTTTAATCAAACAGTTCGTGGTAACGAACTGTAGTTAGGAGTGACTCAGCTCACTAGTAACCAAAACTCTCAAAAAAATGGAATTTGGATACCAATAGCTACATCGAAAGAATCGCATTTTAATGCTGATTTTAAATATATAAGTTTCATCAAGTTTAGTCTTACCCATCAAAAGTTACGAGCCTCAGAAAATTTGCCTTATTTTAGAAAATAGGGGGAAACATCCCCTAAAAGTCATAGAATCTTAACGAAAATCACACCATCAGATTCAGCGCATCAGAGAACCCAATTGTAGAAGTTTCAAGCTCCTATCTACAAAAATATGGAATTTGTATTTTTTGCCAGAAGGCAGATCACGGATGCGTGTTTATTTATTTATTTTTTTTTCCAGGGCTGATCCTATCAACCCAGTGATCATAGAATCTTGCGAAAGGGCTCATTCTAACGGAAATGAAAAGTTTTAATGCCCTTTTTAAGTGACCAAAAAAAATTGGAGGGCACCTAGGCCCCCTCCACGTTAATTATTTTCCCAAAGTCAACGGATCAAAATTCTGAGATAGCCATTTTATTAAGTGTAGTCGAAAAACCTTATAACTATGTCTTTGGGGACGAGTTACTCCCCCACAGTCCCCGTGGGAGGGGCTACAAGTTACAAACTTTGACCAGTGCTTACATATAGTAATGGTTATTGGGAAGTTTACAGACGTTTTCAGGGGGATTTTTTGATTGGGGAAAGGATTTGACAAGAGGGGGATATTTTGGGGGAACTTTTCATCGAGGAATTTGTCATAGGGGAAGAAAATTTCCATGAAGGGAGCGCAGGATTTTCTTGCATTATTTAAAAAAAAAACAATGAAAAAATAAATATGAAAAGTTTTTTCAACTGGAAGTAAGGAGCAGCATTAAAACTTAAAACGAACAGAAATTATTACGCATATGAGGGGTTCACCTCCTCCTAATACCTTGCTCTTTACGCTAAAGTATTTTTAGTGATTTCAACTATTTATTCTACGGCTTTTGTGATTCAGGGGTCATTCTTAATGAATTGGGACAACATTTAATCTTTGGTGTAAAGAGCGAGGTACTGACGAGGGTGTGAACCCCTCATATATGTAATAAAATATGAGATTACAAAAGTTCGTTACGTAAGCTAATTTATAAGTTACATGTATCTTTTACTAAAAAACATTCGTAAAAAATTAAAATTTCTAGTTGCCTTTTTAAGTAACCAAAAATCGCAGGGCAAGTTGGCTTCCTCCACCGTTCCTTTTTTTCACAAAATCATTCGATCAAAACAATGAGAAAGCCATTTAGCCAAAAAAACTTGCAAATTTCATTTTAATTATTCCTCTGCGGAGAGCCAAAATCAAAACATGCATTTGTTCAAAAACGTTCAGAAATTAAATAAAAACGAAGTTTTTTAGCTGATAGTAAAGAGCGACATTAAAACTTAAGACGAACAGAAATTACTTCGTATATGAAAGGGGCTGCTTCCTACTTTACGCTAAAGTTTCTTACTGTTTTAAAAAGCAGAGTTGAGAGAATGAGTCGAACTTTAGCGTAAAGAGCGGGGCGTTGATGAGGAAGCAGCCCCTTTCATATACGAAGTAATTTCTGTTCGTTTTAAGTTTTAATGTCACTCCTTACTGTCAGCTAAAAAAACTTGTTTTTTTATTTAATTTACGAGCAAGAAATCGTATTTTGAAGTAAATTTTTTTATTATTACTATACTAAGCAATGAGACTTCTCCTGCATAATGTAAAATACTCAAGGCTCATACAAAATGTGATTTTCCAATACCAAAATTTAAAGTAATAACATTGTAATGAGTAGGTGCACATCAAATATAAACAATATCCAGCAATGGATTTTCTCTCCCACATGCCAATTATTCCAGTCACAGAAAACATGGGACCAATAGATTTCGAGATGTTTTCAGTAGTAAGTATTCCTCGAATTATAATACTAGGAGGGCTTTCTTGATCTAGCTGTTACTGTTAGCCCACAGTTCCTTTGGGTGAAAATCTCTTTCGAATGCTAAAGTAGACGAAAATCTTTAAAATATAAAGGTTCCGTGAGGAAAACAGTTTGAAGAAAAAGTTTCTACGAAGAAAAAAAGTAGTGAAGAAAAATACGCCTTATAGGAAAGATGAAATCCTGACGAAAAAGCTCTTAAAGTATTATGTAGTATCTCACTTGTGCACTGTCATTGCGTAAGATTCATTTTTGGCCGCCATCACGTAACGCCCACGTTTGTGCCGTCCTCAGTTACAACAAGGGATTCACCACGGGCCCCTGACCTCTAACAAGTCATGCAAAATTGCGTCATTCTCAGTTGCAAGTGGAGGTTTCCCCTTGACATTGCAGGCCCCCTGTTTGGATTGGTTGCTAAGGACTCTAGTGGAATTTGATGCTGGGGCCCCAGTGGGATTGATTGTTAGATCCCCATTGGAATTGCTCATTAGGAACCCCCCCGGTGAACTTGGTTGCTAGAGCCCCGGTGAAATTGGGTGCTATGATCCCGTTAAAGTTGACTGTCATGGGTCCCCGTTGGAATGGGTTGCTAGGGCCCATTCAAAACTGGACTCTATGACCCCGTTTAAGTTGACTGTTAGGGCCCCGTTGAAATTGCTTTCTAGGGCCCTCCGTTGGAATTGGATGCTAAGGCCTGGTGTCTTGAAGGTTTCCTACTTGGGAGAGCCTTGAAGGTTTTTTCCCTACTCCCTTAGGTTTTTAAAAAATTCAAGAAAAAAACTATGATGTAATGTCTCTTGACTTACACATACTGAAGTCTAACAATGCCTAATCCGTGACAAGCGCATGCGTCTTTTTTGGGAATCGCCGTTAATCTTCTTAATGATATTAAATCATTAAGGAAAAAAAGTAGTTGCTATTGGTCATTTTAAAACTATCGAGGGGATACTACTTACAGATGCAATGCAATTTTACAGAGAAAGCGAGAGCTTACTTGTAAAAACTGCTGTGAGTTAGAAATTTTTCCAAAACGAGGTAAATCATAGCTATTGAAGAAATAGATAAAAACACAAAGATTTTGGTCAAGACCTTCGCTAGACTGTCTTGAGCACAGAAATAAGACTTAAAAATTTCATAAGTAAACGTCCCACGAGTAGCATAAATTGGCAAAGCTTGAGAAAACAATGCTAAATTAGATCACCTAATGCTCTGTCAGTGGTGTCTCAGAATGGATTTAGGAGTTCAAAAACCTAAGTGAAGTTTCCTTTGTCCTTCTTTTTCCAAGGTAGGTTATTGTCTCTCCCTAGCGACACCTATGCATAGAACACGAAGAGTATTGATTACACGACGTGAAATTGCGAAATAAGTATACAAAAAAGTTGCGCAAGAATTAGAGGCAGAAGATTGCAATAAATACAATGACAAGACAAGAATTCCATTTACTTCTGTGCTTGCCAACTACCTTGTCAGTTTATTTTTAAAGGTATGTACTTTAAAAGATCATTTTAAACCGGACTCTGTGGTACCCCTACAGGTTTTTCGCTGCAGATGTATCAAAATGTGACACTTGTCGTGATTTAAGTAAGCATACTGTTGTAGTAGTGTCTGCGTCATGATTTTAGGAATAAATGCAACCTGGTAAAAATTGACACAAAGAATTTTGAAGGAACTCTGTAGTGATAGATACGCTTGAAATTGCAACAATATATTAGGAATAGCATTTTGAATTCAGATTAAACTGAACAGTACCTATGGAAAGATTGTTTCAGGAATAAAAAATAGCCTGAATACCCCTAAAACTACTCCAGATTGACATAAAAACTACACTGTTGACATTATTGTTTTGAAAATCACGGTACTACAGTGCTCCTTCCCCTGCCTTAAATAACTGGAAATGCCTTTTGTTTATTGGATACAAACTAAAGTTTTTTTCTTTAGCACTGGTCGAATTTTTTAACTTCTAGCCCCTTCCACGGTGACTTTGGGAGAGTAAGTCATCCCCAAAGATATAGGTATAAGGTTTTTCGACTATACTAAATAAAATGGCTATCTCAAAATTTTGATCCGGTGGCTTTGAGAAAATAATTAGCGTGGGAGAGGCCCTCCATTTTTTTTAAAAAAGGGCACTATAACTTTTCATTGTGTTGCGAGAGCAACACTTTGGTTCTGTCCTGGTATTTCAGCTTATTCCTGGAAACTGGTAAGGGTCTAACCTTAGCGGTTTTTACAGAAAATATGCAACTCAGGCCGGATTGATGAATATGACATTACATTTTGGAAAGCTCCACAGAACTCTTGACTAGGGCCTAAAAGTATGGTTTTTGCTTGTCCACGATCCACAGCCTATGGTGTGTGAAATGAAGTGGAGTTATATAGCCTATGCCAGAGAGGAGTATCTGAAGCTGTGCAGCCAAGCTTTCGTTTCATCAAATCATATTTCTGCTTTCGAGTGGAAATCTCCGTTCTAGCAGGCAGGTGCCACTTTCAAATTGAAGATGGACTAAAATCTATAAGTGTTAAATATATGTGGCAGTTACCCGGCCCCACAGCCAATATATCTTCTTAGAGTGATAAATAGAAAAATTTACAGAAGCAAAAAAGTGGCATTTTTCCACGGGTCCGAAAGTGCTACCGTGATTTTTGCTGGGTTTATCATTTGTTTTTTTTCGGACTTGGGATTGAGGTTGTATAGCCTATGTCCGAAAGTGCTACCATCTATTGTCTCTATCCTTTTCTGTTCGTGATTTTAGCTAAGTTTATCATTCGGTTTTTCACACTTCGGATTGCGATAGAGAAACGGTATCAGATGTGCCTAATAAACTTTAAAACTTCTTTCATTGTTAAAGAAATTGGAGCTTATCCTTTGCTCCTTTCTAAGTTGTGACGTTCGAAAGTTGGCCTACGGCAAAAAAAAATCAACTTTTGAACTAAGACAGATAGAATTTTTTTCGAAGGCAATCGATAGCTCTTGATGAACTGATCAAAGTATGACATCCATTTTTTGGTACAAAAATTCCTTCATGAGGTATACCAGTTTGAAAGTTTCAAAGGGTTGACAACTTCAGTAGCAAGGTACACAGTGAAACAAAATCTAGGCCGGTACAAATTGTGAGACATATAGAGGACTTGTAAGCAACAGTTTGCTGTGAGGTAATAATCCCTTTGGCAATGAGGGGTGAAAACTTTTACCAGTTAGTGTACCTATAATTTGTTTCCAATGTATTTGGTGGTGAAACTAATTCGGTTCCAGTGGTAAGACATGTAGGGGACTTGTAGGTAATAATCTGCAGTAAGACTACAGTCAATCTCAGCGATGAGGGGTTTGCAGCTATGCTAGTTGGTTTACCCATTTATTTGTTTCCGGTGAACTTGATGTTATTACGGAAGAGGGACTTATAAGTGAGAATCGGATCACTTTGGGCGAGAAACGGCTGTTAGCTCACAATCATCTTCGGCAATGAGGGGTTTGTCACTTTTGCTAGTTGGTGTACCTATTATTTGTTTCTGGTGTATTTGATGGTAAAACCAGTTTGATTCCAGTGGTAAGACATCTAGGGAACTTGTAAATAGTAATCGGCTGTTGGGCTACAATCATTTTCAGCGAGGAGGGGTTTGCAACTTTTGCTAGTTTGTGTACCCATTTATTTGTTTCCGATGGGCCTGATGTCTATAACGGGAGAGGGACATGCAATTAAGAATTTGTTTATTTGGGGCTAGAAATTTGTGCAAGTTGGTGCACACTGTATTCGACCTCTTTAAATCTGACAGAATTAAGTGTTTACACAACGGGTAAAAACAATAACGTAAAATAATGAGGTAGTTTCGCAATAGTTAGTGTCACCTATGGTATTTTAATCCTGAAAAGTTACGGACAACTTTATAATACCAATTAGATTATGTAAGACATTATTCCAAGTTTTCATCTGTCACGATGTCTACGATTGAAAAGAATAAAGTTCAACTCTGGCTTCAAAGTCAATTTAGTCCCTTCTTTCGATATTATTTTGTAGTTGTTGTTTTTTCAAGGCTGAGGAATAGCCATTGGTCATGTGATAAATGATTGCGTTCTTGTTTGACCATAATGTTTTAAAAACTTCGATAGGCTGACAACTTCATCATTTAACCGATAGTGATCAAACAAGCACAAACGAGAATTTAAAACAATGAAATAGTTTCGTAATAATTAATAGAATGTCATCTATGGTATTTTGATCCTGAAAAGTTGCCCGGGCAACGTAGGTCTAGTTTCTGTTAGAATGAGCTCGCTCGCAACATTCTAGGACAAATGGTTTGAGAAGATCCCCCCTGGAAAAAAATCCAAATATTTTTTAGATAGGAGCTTGAAAATTCCACGGTAAGGTTCTCTGATCTAATAGGATGGTTTAATTTTGGTTTTATTACTTTTAGGGGGTGTTTTCCCCCATTTTACAAAATTAGGCAAATTTTCTCAGGCTCATAGCTTTGGATGGGTAAAACTGATATATTTAAAATCTCCATTAAAATGCGATTCTGTTGATGTAGTTATTGGTATCAAAATTCCGTTTTTTTTAGTTTTGGTTACTAATGAGCTGGTTCGGTCCTTAATACAGTTTGTTACCACGAACTGTTTGATAAAATGAAATAAATTGATCTCTTCGCTACAAGCAACTATTTAAACTTAATTTTTTTTAAATAGGTCTGTATGAAGTAAAAACCGGAAAACATGTACTTTTTATTTGTAATTTCCACAAGTTTATACCGCAACCTGGCAAATAATGATAACCAGACCACAGGCACGCACGCAAGGGAGGGATTCACCAACCTCAATTTTGTAAAATGCTTAATTTTCAGAGCGAAATGTTTAATTTTTCTGTGTTTTCCTGGTACTTCTTTCTTAAGAGTTGAACGCCCCCTCCTCCCAAAAAAATTCTCGAATAATATTTTCTCTATTTTTCTCCTCGAATAATAGTTCTTTTGCAAATAAATATTCCTATTTACTTGCCAAATTACGAAGAATAACATTGCAATAATCGTAATTTTCAGGGAAAAACTCCTTGATTTTAATGATTTGTTTGGTGGAAATGGTAATGAAAACTGATAGCCTTGTGTTTGACTGATTTGCCGCATATGAAAAAGAATTGACTAGGGAGTATAATGTCTGGACATGCGCTAGGCCTTAAATGGTAGATCTTTCTGTTATTAAATAAAAAAAAACATTTTTTTTTTAGCTGAAAGTAAGGAGCGACATTAAAACTTAAAACGAACAGAAATTACTCCGTATATGAAATGGGTTGTCCCCTCCGCAATCCCTCGCTCTTTACGCTAAAGCTTTTAATTGTTTCAAAAAGGAGAATTAAGGCAAAGAGTCAAACTTTAGCGTAAAGAGCAAATTTTCTCAGGCTCGTAACTTTTGATGGTTAAGACTAAACTTGATGAAACTTATATATTTAAAATCAGCATTAAAATGCGATTCTTTTGATGTAGCTATTGTTATCAATTTTCGTAGCTATTGATGTAGCCTCCCTCATATGATGTAGCTATTGATTCAATCTTTTAGAGTTTTGGTTACTATTGAGCCGGGTCGTTCCTTACTACAGTTCGTTACCACGAACTGTTTGATGATGGGATCTTTTTCACAAACTATTTCCCTAAGATAATTCTGTCTACCGTCTATGTTGTCAAATACTAAATTCACTGGTTTCACATTCAAATATTCTTGAATAGTTCATCAGAAAATCTGATCTTGAAGTTTTAATTCGGTATGATTTTCACAGATGGTAGTTTCTGTTTTAAATTAGCTCTAGAGATTATTAAATGGTAATCTTGTTGTTGGAAAATTTAAAATCAAAACAGGCAAAAATAATCATCCGATATCAATAGAGAACTGTAGAAGGATAAGCCTTCTATAAGGATCTTTCTTTAGCCATATGACGTTAATTATGTTGTTTAATTCTTATAAAAATAATAAAAACACGAATTCGATTGCTTATTTAAGAAAGTATCAATCTTTTTTTTTTGGGGGGGGGGGGGTGCAAAAAATTAAAGTTACCAAAAACTCACGTTTAACGGGGTTACAACGCATTAAAATTTGTCAATATTCACTTTGTGACGTTTTTACTAGTCGGAGAAATATTTTGGGGGAGGGGGATAACGTGGGATGGGGAGGGGGAAATATTATGCGGGATGATCTTTCAATGGAGGAATAGTTTTTGGAGGGAGGCAATTTTCCATGAAAGGGAGCCAGGTTTTCGGACATCATTCAAAAACAATCATGAATTAAATAAAATATTTTTTTAATGAAAGTAAAGAGCACCATTGAAACTTAGAGCGAAGAGAAATCATTATTCACATGAGGGTGTCTCCTGTTCTCCATATCTACTTTTACGCAATTTTTTTTAGAACTTAAATTATTCTGAATATGCTTGCCCTTGTATTTCAGGAGTCATTCTTAGAAAATTGGAACGAAAGCTCAAACCTTTTTTGTCTTATTGGAAAAATTAACCCTATTTTACTCTAATATCCTAGTTAAAATAGAAAAGAGAGCCATGGGCACTGTTCTTACGGGCACTCTCATAGGACATGTTACAAGGATGACCTTCAGGGACTATCAATATGCTCATAAAATGGTAAAATATAACTATGCCAAACCTAATGCGATAACCAGGGGGCTAGGGGGTTTTAAGCTCCCCTCCCTGAACTACTTGTCCAGCCAATAAAAACGTATCTATGAATTTAACACTTATTGGTCTTCAGCTAGTGTTACCGTAAACCTGAACAAACAAAATAAAAAATTGATGATTTAATAATATTAAGTAGATATAAAAAATTTGATAATCGTATTATTGTGCAAGAAAAGTAAGTTATTTACTTCGAACCCTTGTGCAAGGTTCATGAAGTTAAGCTGCTTGGACTGGTACATCTTCTACAGGAATATCCCCTTTTCGTGGTCTAGCCCCTTTCTTGGCAAACTTCTTCTTATTTTGTGGTTTCTTCTGTTGGGCTTGGCTTTTCTGTTTGTTCTTGATTTGTGCTGCTTGTATTTGTTGTTTTCTGATTTCTTCGATTATTTTTATATTGTTCTTGATTATTTCTCGATCTCTTCTTATTTGTTCTTTTTTGCTCAATTTCTTTGGAGTGCACCTTTTGTTTTTGCGATTTCTATTAGCTGGTTGGCCTCTTTTGTTTGCTCTTCGACCCTCTACATCATCAACAGCATCTTTTTCATCTTTTGTTCTTGGCTCAACCGGCTGATCATCTTGCATTTCAGTTACATCGTTTTCATCGGGTAATTCTATATCACCTTCTCTCGGGCATCCTTTTGCCAACTTATTTCTATTTCTGTTTCTGTTTCTGTTTCTATTTCCATTTCCATTTCTGTTTTTATTTCTGTTTTTGTTCCTGTTTCTATTTCTGTTTCTGTTTCGATTTCTGTTTTGATTTCTGTTTCTATTTCTATTTTTGTTTCTGTTTCGATTTCCCTTTCTATTTCTGTTTCTATTCCGCTGTTGGTTCTTTTTCTGCTGTGCTTTTTTGTTAACACCTGATTTTGATCTCGCTTCTACATCTTTATCATCTTCAGGTTCAATTACGGAGTCTGATACTAAAGACGAAGAGTGTTCTCCAGATTCGTCACTCTCAATCAGATCAACAGAATCAGTATTTTTAGCTGCAACTTTTTTTAGGGCATCTAGACCAGCCTGTGTTTCATTAAATACATAACTATTTATTTCAATCTTGCTGTCATCTGTAACTTCTCCCACAAAATTAATATCAGAATTTGGCTCACCAACGGGTACAAGCCTAAGAAAATGTAACTTTTTAGTAAGGGACAAATAAAATTTATTACAACTTATGTGGCAGGATATAAAGCCGAAATATTCTTAGTCACTTTTATGTTAAACTGGAGTGTGATTACTATATTATATATAAGTTGTTATGATCTTTCGGTTTCATTTAACTGATGCTACAAATAATGACCAGTACCAGATTTAAAATGTGGTGCACACTTCACTTATGAATATATGCAGTTGCACCATATTTGTGAAGCTCAATTTTGGAAATAATATTGAGCATTAGAAGCGGAATATATCACAATTATAGGATTCCAAATATTTTTATTTATCTATGCTTGTCTCACATCCTATTGAATTTAAACACTTATGGTGACACATGGTAAGTAAAGATTAGACCAAAAGAGAAAAGGGGAGATTATTTTCGTTTATAATTATGTGGTGAAATGTGTATTTTATTTTACTTGGTTTTCATCTGCAACATGTTTTTGTAGGATAATCATGTTACTTCATTTTATTTCTGGAGAAAGAATTACCATTTTTTTTTTAAATCTAACTGGTTTTAAAACCTTCCTTTTGAAAATAAAAGCCATTGAAAAGCAGGAAAGGGGCTCATCTAACTTTTAGTTGAAAAACAACTTGTTTTTTATTCAAGTTCTTACGATTTTTCAAAGCATGCTGGAAATCCCCCTCCATAGAAAATTCTGTTCAGTAAATTTCCTCCCAAAAAAAATGCTACTCAAAGGAAAAAAAGTACAATTCCCAATAGTAAATACCGTATGTGAATAATTAGCAAATAACATATCTTATAGCCTTTTTTTCAGTGACTATGGGGGTCCAGGCATCCTCAGAGGCGCATTCTTCCGATCACTTATCTAAGTGGAGGAAAGGACTATCTCACAATTTTGATCAGATTTCTTTGAGGGAAAATGGACATCAGAGGGAGGATAGCTGCTCTCTAATTGTTTTGCCACGTAAAAAGGGCAAAAACAATTTTACATTTTGTTAGATGAGCCCAATTCAAGTGCTACAAGACCATTAGCTTCATACGAATACCCCTGCAAGCAAAAAAAAAAAAAAATACAAATTCCACTCTTTGGTAGATAGAATCTAGATGGCTATACAGAGGGGTTCTCCAATAGGATGAACCGGATGGAGTGAATCTCATTAAGGCTGGCTGAACTTCTAGGGGTGGGGGGTCCTCCCTTTTTTATACCCAGTAAGTTTTCACAGGCTTATCACTTTTGATGCGTAACATTTAGCTTAGTAAAAGTAGCTTAGTATCATTAAGCTTAGTAAATTTTACATATTTGAAATCAATCAAAGAAGAAATCTTGTTTATGCATTCAATTTATCAAAGTTCTTTTTTAGAGTGGCAGTTACTATTGGGCTGAGATATTCCTTACCTACATTTGTTTACCATTAGCTTTTTGACTTAAGATCTTGTGCTAATTTCCTTTGCATCAACATAGTGCCTATTTTAAGGTAATAACCGAAGTTTTTTTTTTTTTTTTTTTTTTTTTTTTTTTTTTTTTTTTTTTTTTTTTTTTTTTTTTTTTTTAATTGTATGCATCTCATAGTAGCCATATACCTTTCTACAAATTGATAAAAATTTCCTTGTGGCGATTTTGCATGTTCCATTGACAAGAAAACTTTTGTAGGTTGAACAATCCTCTAAATACTAATTAACAAGCTGCTCAATTGATGAGTAATCTTTTAGCCTATAAGGGGATAAAAGGATTTGATTGTATTCTCCTCGATTAGCCCATCGAACTTTTTGTCAAGTTTTATTGGAACTGGAAAAAAGGGGAAATTATTTAGTTATTTTGGTTTTCCTGCAACTGTATACTAGACAATTTTGTAATATTATAAGCAAGGCCGTATCCAGGAAAATGTTTAGGAGAAAGTTCCAAATCTCGGTTCAAAACCCCTTTGAGCTTTATAATACAATTTACCCCTTCATCCACCGTAACGAAAATGGCAAGATTTTTTCCCAAATTCAGCTTCACAAACGTGCCAGGTTTTGTATTTGCCAAGAAAACCTTCTAGTTCTTTTTGTAAAAATCTTTGGATGTTCATTCTCGTACACTTTCAGTAGCCTTGTTCTAAGTTTAAACTAAGTCGTGTTTGCAGCAAAAGTATAACTTAGCAAAGAGCAAGCAAATGAGAAACACTCATCAACGAACACTGATTTCGACACTGTTATTTAGATTCAACCGATTAATGTGTAAATATGATACCAATTTTTCTAGAATTCAGAAAAAAAGCCTGAAACCCTTCGAAAGTCACAGATCTGAACAAAAAGCACACTATTAACATCATCATTATCGAACAATTTCTAATATTAAGACTTATAGCCCCTATTTTGAAAAAAAGGAAACTCAATTTTTTGTACTAGTAGCGGCCATGTCTTTTTTTTCTGCCAGTACTAGGAGACTACTGGAAATTCATGGCAAATCGTTTAATGTCACATTAGTGAGCTTAGTCTTAAATTTATGAATTTTTTTTTAGATTAAGTAAACAAGTGTTTTCAGAAGGAAAAACAAGTTTTTCAGCAGAAAATAAGATGCAACACTAAAACTTAAAACGAGCACAAATGGTTCCATATATGCTGTCCATTCATAAACCCTTGTCCTTTATGCTTGTCTTAAAGTTCTTCAAAAACAATTCTCGTTCAAATTCAACGACCTTTATGTTCAAGCCGTCTTTCTAAAGGAATTGTGACAAAGAAAGACAATTTTTGCGTAAAAGAGCAAGGGCTCTGGAAGGGACAGCATATATAGAATAATTTCCGTCCTTTTAAAAATTTAGTGTTTTGCCTTACTTCCAACTGAAAAACCTATTTTTTATTTCATATCTGATATTATTTTCCAAATCTTTCCAGGAAACCCTTTTTCTTTCCTCTCCCTTCAGTAATTTCCCCTTGAAAACTACCGAAAACTTACCTTTCAAAAGAGTATTCAACCCGATGAAAATCCCCCCGCAGAAAATTCACCCTTCTAAAAAAAATTATATAGGCCTTTATTTAGGCATAACAGCTAGAATAATTGGAGAAATGAATAACTTACGGCCCTTTCCCCAGGGAGTAGAGGGGTTTAGTTATATCCAAAGGCATAGTTATTGGACATTTCAACCATGTTAAATCTAATGGCTGCCTCAAATTTTTGAACCGATGGCTTCTGGGGAAAAATATCGATACGATCACCCATGGAAAAAAGCTGAACACCTCTCCTTCATCTTTCTTAAATCTGTTTAACATTGTTTCGCTTTTTTGGGAGTGTTTCTCCCCTTTTTTGAAAATCAAGTAATTTTTCTCAGGCTAGTAGCTTTCGTTTTTCCTCTTAAAGCGCGCTTTGAGAGATCCACCGTAAAATATTTCAAAATTTCATCCTACTTTTTGCGTCTATTTGTACTGAATATCTGCTGGGTCAATGAGAAGCCTCTACCCTTGAACGTTGGGTAATTCAGTAATATTATTCACATGATCTGATAGTTCAAATGTTCACTCTTCAAACAACTGATTCCTTCAAAATTAAAAAGTTACTACATTTTTTCTTTAAAAGAAAAACAGGCGATCGTTTTAAAAAAAAGTTGTTTTTTTTATCAGCAATTCGTCAATTTTTCATGAGTAATTGGTCCATCCAAACACGGCATAAGACCTGAAAGATTTTTAAGTTTAGCATTGAGAAGCTTTTTTTTTAACTTTCCTCAGTCGTATGGGCTTAAGACGGCACCTGAACACAAAGGATGATGGGATCCAGTCTTAAAACAGCCTACTATGACCTTGTGATTCAACGGTCACACATATTCCGATATTTAAATTCTTCCCTTTGGAATCACATCATAAAAAAAGAAGAAGAAAAAAAAGAGACCGATTGTCCAGTTGACAAACTCATTATGGACTTCAAGAACCAAAAAATATTCTCTAGAAAAAAAGTTCTGAGGTAGAGGCGCCATATATCTACCATTAAGAACAAAAAGTCGTTTGAAAGAAATTTGCCCTCCTTAAATTCGGAATGCTCTTGTTCCAAGTATAACTTAAGAGCTGATTATATAACCCCACATTATTGCAGATTGCTAGCAACTTCCTCAGTTGAAGGGACATTTTCAGGGCGCGTGACATTTGTTTTTATGGGATCTTGTGGGTGACTGTAAAAAGGACAGTTGCTCTTATTTGTAAACACGATAATAGAAAGAATACTAGGTAATATGTTTTAGCCAGTGAAATTTCTCTTTCAGTGTATACTGAAGAAATCCTCTCAATAGTTTTGATTTATATCAACACTTTTTTTTAAGCGATAAATGTATAAAATATGAAAGGAAAATTGTTCAGATGTATATAATACACATTTCAAATGCAGTAATGAAATATAAATTTCCAGACTATTGAATGAAATCATTTCGGAGATATTTTCTATGTGACACTTTGAGGCTTGTATAAGTCTTTCTAGTCAAGATCTATGAAAGTCTTGACCAGTGACGATAACTGGAGGGCAAATTCAGTCCCCTTCCCTGATTCCCATCATAGATTTCAAAAATGCCTTTTGGAGTATTGTCCTTTGGACAATAGCCTTTTTCTGGTATTTTAATTGGAAAAGAGCACAAATTACCCCCCCCCTGATATTAAACAATATTAATGTAAGCGTCTTACTAAGGTTTTGGTGAACCATTAAAGTTTCACCTATAAGCTCGGTTAATAATATTGACTAAAAGAGGATTTAAATGACAATAACAAGTGCTTAAAAGCAATAGATACAACAGTTTATTTTGCTTCTTCTTCAAACAAAGTGTTCTTACCGGACAGCAGGAAGGCTTATTGCCAAAATAGAAAGAAGAATTAACAGCTTCATTATTAAACTGAAACTGAATTGCAGAAATTCAGACTTTATCGGTTTCTATAACGGGTAACTAAAAAACGTGACAATTACAACAGAGTATCAAAACAGAGTACTGTAACGGTACAATCGGCTTAATGGTTTTCCCCATTTGACCAGTTTGGCTAATTTTGTAGCATTTATTCCTCATTCCAGACCTACTCCTAAACTTTTCTATAGTTTTAGTTGGTTTGTTTCTACTTTTACTGAAGTTTCATTTTATTGTATTGTCCTGGAATGGAATTTTACCAGAGTTGAATTTCTCTTCGTTAAAACTGCCGCAGCTTAACTCAAAATGGCTATTTTTGCGCAATCCGTCAACTTTTATTTATTTTTTTACTCCATAACAATTCAAGGGCTGCCCCAAAATATTTCTTCCGACATGTTGAAAAATCCATGCGTTATTTTGAATCGAAACCTTTTTTAACACCAAACAATGGAAATAACTGAAAAATTTATCACTATTTTAAGAAATGATCCATCATCATAGGACAAAAGACATCATAAATATTCGAAGAAATATTTCATCCTCCTGGTCTGGCAGGACATTTCCAGAAGAATTAGCAAATAAGGCAAGACTTGTATTATTCATTATGCATAACTAGTCTATGCTAATACAGGCTAGCCTTTTGAATAATTTTCTTTGTTTTCTAGAGCTTGATTTAGCCTATTCTTATTTCTCCACCATTTAAATATTGTCTACACCTTTTCGTGCTTCTGTGGCCGCAAAGTAATATTTTATATGAACAATTTTGCGATGTTACTGCATCCATTATGCGTAAGCCGTCCCACTTAAAAAAAAAAAATAAAAAAAAAATGCTTAAAATGGAGTTGATGCCGTCAAACAAGTTAGATTTCAGAGTACTTTTTGAAAGTTTTTGGATTGCAGCGGTGGATAGCAACTCAGTGTCTCATACTAAGCAATAAAATAGCCCATAACTCCTAAAAATAAAGTCAGATCGATGCCAAGTACACTATTAGAATGGCCTTATCCGAAACCCCTATATCGAAAAATTACAGCCCCTTGTCTTTAATAACGAGGGAAATCCATTGGCTTGAAAAATAAGAAAAGTGGCTACTAGCATGATATTCTGTATCAACGGTATGTTTTTTCGTTTTTTTTTTTCTGCGCTAATTGCGAGGCACTGGAATATCATAGGGGGCTTTTGAATGGCTCCTTTTGAAGAAAACTGCCACATTTAATACCTTTTGTAATAAAAAAATACATATTTGAAGTAACATCAGTAGTTCCACAAAAAAAAATACTGTAAAGAACATATTCTAGACGATCACGTCCCATAGTAAAAGATTAAAATAGCCCAAACCTTCTACAAATAGCGTCAGATCGAAACACATAACACACCATTAGCATTCACATGTCTGAACCCCCTGTATAGGAAACTAACACCTCCTTGGCTTAAAGAACGAGGACAATCCACTGTTAAACAACGATCCAAATTAAATTCGAAATCCAAAATCCAGTTTAATCCAAAATTAAATAACGAGACTGTATCCATAATATTCTGCATCGAGGGTTTTTTTTTCTTTCTATTTTTTTTTCTCCGTGGCTAGTGGGACCCTGGAACATTATAGAGAGCTGTTTAGTTCCTCATTTTAAAGGAAATTGATTCATAAGCACCAAAAACAAGAAGAACAATAGGGAATTTTTTAAGACAGTGGCAAACAAATTAGAATGAACATTTCGGCCCTTTGTCCAAGGGTCGTCCTCAGCAATACAAATAAAAAAAACAACTTACAAAAGGATATAAAACTAAAATGAACAGTTTTTCAAAACAGGCCCAGCATCCTTACTTCAGTGAAGTTCAACCAGGACTGATAAATAAATTGTTATTAAACGAGGCAATTCATTGAAATGAAATGTAACGATTTAAAAACAGGTTTTTAATGCCAGCCTAGCTTTTTTCGCTGCTGATCTTATAGGTCTATTTGTGACAGGTTCTTTGTTAATATCTATTGGTTTGTTATAATATTCCGTAAGGTCATTTTTAATTAAATTTGTGCATAAAGTGTTCACTGAATATTCTCCTAAATCCCTATTTAAGGAAATATTATTATTAATCTTAAGTCTGATTTCAATTGCTTCTCAAACTATTTGCTTTATGCCTAGATCATTGCTATTAATGGCGGATTCTTCAAAAGGTATTTTGTGGCTAGGATTTTCGAAAACATGGCTGCTTAAAGCAAAATCAAAAGAAACAGAAGTAATACTAGAATTAAGAGCTTTGGTGATATCATCTTTTTGTTGTTGTAGGCGTTTCTCAAAATTCTGGTGGTGGTTTCTTCCTACATAGAATTTGCCACAGTCGCATGGCATTTGATAGACACCTCTTTGGCGAGTAACTGGAGTCTTATCTTTACCAGAATTTAGGAGATTTATGATTTACAAATTATTGATAAATACAGCATACAGATTATTTTGTGTGCATACTTTTTTAAGATTTCTAGTGACTTTTTGGGATGTATGAGAGAAAAATTATGTTTTTGGGCTTATCGGGATTTTCAAATGGTAAATTATTGTTGATTTTATGGGAGCGTCTTTTCACTCTACGGTTAATTGTATTATTAATAAATAAAAGAGGATACTCATTTCCAAAAAGTATTTTCCTGATAAGGTCTAGTTCAGCTGTGTTTCATTTTAGTTTTATTGATTTTATTCTCTTGTAATTTGTTATTTCTCATTTGTATTGCTGAGGACGGCCCTTGGACATCAGGTCGAAATATTCATTCTAATTTGTTTCCCACTGTCTTAAAAAATTCCCTATTGTTCTTCTTGGTTATGGTGTTTGTGATGGAAAGGCAGTGTGGTAAACTTTTTCATTTATTAACTTTCTTTTATTCATTTATAAACATTATAAACATTTATGATAATAAATAATAAATATTCATTTATAAACTTTTCGTGATTAACACAAGTAATATTTAAAACAGAATAAGTATCTACCAAAAACTACACTTTTGTATAGCATTTGAGTAGCAATTGTTATTAACATCTTCTTGCACACGAAGATAAAATAGGATTTCATATTTAACATTACTATTATAAAACAAAGTTATATGAACGTTCAATACAATTAGCCATAAGTGGGGACTGTAAAACTTCTTCCATAAAGAATCACCGTAATTAATGATAAACAGAGTCAAATTCGCATAATGGCTGTAGAAATAGCTGACACCTAATAAAGAAAAACCGTGGGACACAGTAACTAAAATTAAATATAATCTAAGCATCTTTTAAAAAGTTTATTTTCTAGTGTGTGGTGCCATAGTTGACTTACTTAACTGTCTCTTTCGCTGAGACTTGTCTCTTACTATTCAAACTAAGGAAAAGCAATACTCCTACTAGCAAACTAAGCAACCTAGTATGAGATGATCACTTACAATACTAAGAAATAGAATAGCCTATAACTCATAAAAAGATATTCAGATCGAAACACAAAATGCACCGTTAGAATTAACGTGTCTAAAACCTCTATATAGGAAACGTGTAGCCCTTTGGCTTGAATAACGAGAAAAATCCATTGGCTTGAAAAACAAGAGCTAAGAGCTCATATGGAATCATATGGAAACAGTCTAAATAGACCGTTTTAGACTGTTTCTTTATCTTAGCTGCTCGAATTAGTCAGATCTGGACTAATATATATACATATATATATATATATATATATATATATATATATATATATATATATATATATATATATATATATATATATATATATATATATACAAAAATACGTTGTCTGTGTGTGTGTGGGTCTGTCTGTCGGGTGACGTCATGTTTTTGTGTCGACTGACGTCATGTTTTCAACTGACGAAATTACAGACCGGGACATCGGGACACAAATGACGACCGGGACACCGGCACATAGGGAATATAAATGACGACACTCAAAGAGAAAGCGACCGGGACAAAAGGAATGTTCGATTAGCAATCACCATCAACAAGGCACCGGGACACAAATGACGACCGGGACAATGGGAGTATAAATGACGACCAGGACATAAGTAAAAAAAAACCCAAAAAACTAAAAAAAAGTTAAAAACTACAAAAAAACTAAAAATAAAAAAACTAAAAACTAATAAAAAACTAAAAAATCTAAAAAACTAAAAAAACTAAAAAAGGAAAAAAATAAAAAAGGAAAAAAATGAAAAATAAAGGAGAAAAACAAAACTAAAAAAACGAATGTATATACAGACCGGGACACCGGGATACAAATGACGACCGGGACACAGGGAATATAAATGACGACCGGGACACAGGGACACAACTACAACGGGGACGCCGGGGGGCACAGGGGGATATAAATGACGACCGGGACACCGGGACACAAGGAATATAAATGACGCCCGGGACACTCAAAGAGAAAAAACAGACTGGGACACCGGGACACAAATGACGACCGGGACACAGGGAATATAAATGACGACCGGGACACAGGGACACAACTACAAAGGGGACGCCGGGGGGCACAGGGGGATATATAAATGACGACGGCGACACAGGGAATGGTCGATTAGCAATCACCATCAACAAAGCTCAAGGGCAATCATTAGAATCATGAGGTATCGATTTGAATACGGATTGTTTTCCTATGGACCATTATATGTTGCATGTTCAAGAGTCGGTAAACCTGACAATCTATTTATATGCACAGACAATGGGACAGCAAAGAATGTTGTATATTCGCAAGTTTTACGTAGTTAAAAACATATATGTATATATATATATATATATATATATATATATATATATATATATATATATATATATATATATATATATATATATATATATATATATATATATATATATTCACAGGTGGTACATAGGGACACAACTACAATGGCGCGTAACTAATATGGCGCGTAACGACTTACGCGCGCAGGGGGGCTTGGGGGTTGGGGCGCGAAGCGCCCCCACCAACTAGGTGTCGGGGTTGCGCGAAGCGCCCCCCCAACAGCTAGTATATATTATATATATATATATATATATATATATATATATATATATATATATATATATATATATATATATATATATATATATATATATATATATATATACATATATATATATATATATATATATATATATATATATATATATATATGTAGTACGCTTCACCTCCCAGCCCCAATTCTCAGCACGCGGCAGGCTATATGGATTCCCATTGTAGCTTCTCTTCTAACCGCAGGCAACCTGAGCCTTTTCTTGATGTCATGAAGTTACCACTGGTTTGATACAGCCACCCTGTGAAAAATACGAATTCTTTATTAAAGAAGGCAGCTTTGCCGCCGGACCTGGGCACTTGGCACGCAGCAGCCTTTTTATATGAATTCTCATTTTCGCTTGTCTTCTACCCGCAGAAAATTCGAGCTTTTTCTTGATGTTATGACGTCAAAAAGATTCGATACAGCCACCCTGTGAAAAATATGAATTCTGCTTAAAGTTCTGACCTATTTAGATCGTTTTCATGGCCAGACGTCGCTGTTCCTTGTTTTCCAGCCGTAGATTTTATTGTCTATTTTTATTCATCTTGGCGTCAGACAGTTTTTTCCACGCCTTTTGCTTTAGCAGTTTAGATTCATACATCATCTCATTTAACTTCTCAACGCGTTGCAGATAACAAGTACAGCTTTTCCAGTTTGCAACCACAGATCACTGTTCAAAATTTCGTTTAAAATTAAATGTGATCCTCACTGTCGTTTGTTCCATTTTAGTTTTTTTAGTATTTTTGTAGTTTTTACCTTTTTTAGTCTTTTTTCTTCTTTTGTATTATTGCTAAAGCCAAGGTTCGAACCTGGAACCTCTCGGACCTAGAATCTGGAACATAACGCTTTACCAACTCAGCTACTTCGGCTTGAATAAATTTGTTTTTGAATTGGTGTTAAATAAAAAAAAACAAGTTTTTTTAAATGAAAGTAAGATTTGACATTAAAACTTAAAACGAACAGAAATTAATCCGTATATGAAAGGGGCTTTTCCCCCTCAACGGCCCGCTCTTTACGCTAGAGTTTGACTCTTTTTCTTAACTCCAATTCTTAAAACGGTAAAAAACTTTAGCGTAAAGAGCAGGCCATTGAGGAGGAAAAGCCCTTTTATATACAGATTAATTTCTGTTCGTTTTAAGTTTTAATGTCAAATCTTACTTTTATTTAAAAAAACTTGTTTTTTTTATTTAACACCAATTACCACAACGGTAAAGTTTTTTACCGTTTTAAGAATTGGAGTTAAGAAAAAGAGTCAAACTCTAGCGTAAAGAGCGGGCCGTTGAGGGGGAAAAGCCCCTTTCATATACGGATTAATTTCTGTTCGTTTTAAGTTTTAATGTCTAATCTTACTTTCATTTAAAAAAACTTGTTTTTTTTATTTAACACCAATTCAAAAACGAATTTATTCAAGCCGAAGTAGCTGAGTTGGTAAAGCGTTATGTTCCAGATTCTAGGTCCGAGAGGTTCCAGGTTCGAACCTTGGCTTTAGCATTAATACAAAAGAAGAAAAAAGACTAAAAAAGGTAAAAACTACAAAAAAACTAAAAAAACTAAAATAGCTAAATAACCAAAATAAAAATTAAAAAAGGGTGAAAAACTAAAAATTGAAAAAGAAAAAAAACTAAAAAAAAATAAAAAAAGGTAAAAACTACAAAAAAAACTAAAAAGAAAAAAAAAACTAAAAACTAATAAAAAAAAAACTAAAAAAAAAACTATTACAGACCGGGACACAAATGACACCGGGACACCGGGACACAGGGAATATAAATGACGACACTCAAAGATAAATTACAGACTGGGACACTGGGACACAAATAACGACCGGGACTTATAAATGACGACCGGGACACACAAAGATAAATTACAGACTGGACACAGAGAATATAATTTTTATGGGGGCGTGAAGCGCCCCCAACAAGACACAGGGAATATAAATAACGACCGGGACACTCAAAGAGATATTACAGACTGGGACACCGGTACACAAATAACGACCGGGACACAGGGTATATAAATGACGACTGGGACACAGGGACACAACTACAACGGGGACACCTGCGAGCATTGGGGGGATATATAAATGACGATGGGGACACAGGGAATGTTTGATTAGCAATCACCATCAACAAAGCTCAAGGGCGATCATTAGAATAATGAGGTATGAGATCTGAATACGGATTGTTTTTCCCATGGACAATTATATGTTGCATGTTCAAGAGTCGTTAAACCTGACAATCTATTTATATGTACAGATAATGGGACAGCGAAGAATATTGTATATTCGCAAGTTTTACGTAGTTAAAAACATATATATATATATATATATATATATATATATATATATATATATATATATATATATATATATATATATATATATATATATATATATATATATATATATATATATGTATATATATTCACAGGTGGGACACAGGGACACAACTACAATGGCGCGTAACTAATATGGCGCGTAACGACTTTCGCGCGCAGGGGTGCTTGGGGGGCGCCAAGTGCCCCCACCAAATCTACAGACAGGCCGTAGATTTGTTAACTGTTATGTGGTGGAAAAAACTTCTTTTTCTTCCAGAAAATTATCATTTATAACACTTGCAGATATTCATTTTTTGGGCCATGTCCAGTTTCTAGTCTAATTTCTAACAATGATTTCTACTAAGCCTCAAACTTTTGGTTTTATTTTTTATGGTTTTTGAATTATTGCAATCCCTTGTCGAAACAAAATACAAATATAATTGTAATTATCAGTTTTTTGCTGTCTAAGCAATCTAATGTAAACTTTTCCATGCATGAAGATCTTCAATTTGTCCATATAGTGTTACAACGTCATTGTAGTACTGAAATGAATCTTTTTTTCCAAAATTAAGATCGTTTTTTATGCGAAAATATCCCAGGATACCAATTTTCCGAAAAAATATGGAGATTTTTCGAGTTTTTATTGCCTCGGCTTGTCTTTTGTCATTATGAAAGACATATCACCTAACTTTTGTTTCTTTTAATTGTTCAGGTGGTGGGACCAAAACTTCTTCTTTTGTCTCGTCTTGTCTTTTGTCATTTTGATAGACATATCACCGAACCTTTTTTTTAATTGTTCAGGAAGTGGGACAAAACTTTTTTTCTTCCATCTAGTCCAGGATCTTGATTTTCAAAGGTATGGTAGGTGCTGATGACCTTATCCATCTCAAAATCCAAAATCCATTCATCCTCGGTATTATCTTTAATTTGTTTGGTTATTTTTACCTCGGGTCGTCTTTTGTCATTATGAAATACATATTGCGAAACCTTTGCTTTTTTAACAAAGGTATGGTAGGCGATGACCTTATCCACGTCGAAATCCCAAACACAAATCTCCCCTTTTCAAAAATAAAATAATAATAATATATTGTCCAATATCGTTCTTTACTTAGGCACCGCTATTGCGCTACCTACGATACTGGACCTGCGGTTTGATTTCCCCTGCCGCTGGGTTTTGCGACATGCTTGTTACATGTTCTTTTAAAACACACCAAGAAACTGAACCACTCATCCGATGACCTATGTTTTCAGGAGAAAGATCATGGATGCGTGTTTATTGTAATTTTTGTTTATTTTTTATTTTTCCCTTGAGTGATGTTATCAAACTAATGATCTTTGAATATCGTTGGAGGGCTCATTAGAACAGAAATCAAAAGTTCTAGTTTCATTTTCAATTCAAACAGTTCATGGTAACGAGCTGTATGTAAAGAGGGATGAGGCTCAATAGTAACCGAAGCTCTAAGAAACAGAGTCTAGAAAAAAGTTGAATTTTGATGCTGCTTCAAAATACATAAAATTCACCAAATTTAATGGCACCAGCCAAAAGTTACAGGCCTGAGAAAACTTGCCTGATTTGAACATCAAACATTGACATCAAACATTGAACCCCCAAACATCAAGCGATCTTAATGAAAACCATGCCGTCTGATTCACCATACCAGAGAACCTAACTGTAGAGTTTTCAAGCTCGTATGTGCAAAAATGTGGAATTTTGCGTTTTTTTATGCCAGAAGGAAGATCATGGATGCGGGTTTATTAGTTTTTTTTTCACAAGGGTGATCGTATTGAACCGGTGGTCTTATAAGCTCGAGAGAGGGATCATTTTATCAGAAATCAAAAGTCCTAGCGCCCTGTTTAAGTGACCAAAATATTAGAGGGCAGCTAGCCCCCTTCTCACGCACATTCTTCTCCAAAGTCACTCGATCAAAATTTTGAGATAGCCGTTTATAAACATAGTTTAAAGTCTAATAGCTATGTCTTTGACGATGATTTAACCCCCCACAGTCCCGGGGGAAGGGCTGAAAGCTATGAACTTTGCCTGTATTGTATTGTATTGTATATGTATTGTATAGTGTTGGTTATTGGGAAGTATATAGACGCTATTTGGGGTGATTTTCTTCTTTGAAGGGCGAGAAGGTTACATGGGAGGATCTTCTCATGGGGAAATTTTTCATGGTGGAAGGGAATTTTCCATAGAGGGAGAGCCGGATTTCCCAACATTATTTAGAAGAACTATCAGAAATTAAATAAAAAACAAGCTTTTTCAGCTAAAAGTAATGAGCAACATTAAAATTTAAAACGAACAGAAATTATTTTTTTATATTAGAGAGTTTGTCCCCTCCTCAATGCCTCAGTTTTTGCGTTAAAGTTTTTAGTTGAGCTTTTAAAAGAGCTCATTATTCTAGTCAAACGGCTTTTATGATTCAGAAGTCTTACTTAAGGAATTGGGACCAAATTCGAACTTTAACTAAAAGAGCGAGGTGTTAAGGAGTGGGCAAACCTTCCTATATACGTAATAATTTTTTCTTCGTTTTAAGTTTTAATGTTGCTCCTTGATTTCAGCTGAAAAACTTCTTTTTTTTTAATTACCAAAAAGATTGGAGGACAACCAGTCAATGCTCTGTTTTTGCCCAAAGACTTCGATAAAAATTTTAAGGAAGTCATTTAATCAGCATATTTGAAGGGTCAAATAACTATGCCTCTGAAAATGATATGATTCTACCCAACCCCTGGTGAAAGGGCTGTAACTTATGCAATTCCCCATTGTTTGTATATAACAATTGCTATTGAACAAAATACAAAAGAAATTGAGGACAATTTTGTGGGGGGGAGGTTTTCACGGAGGAAATTATCCAAGGAGAACATAGCTTCCAAGAGGAATTTTCCAAAGAAAGTTTTTCAACTTTTTTTAATTCGCAAATAGGCTTCAGTCCATTTAACCTTAATTTTTTCTACTTACAATCCATCAGTTCAATGCATCAGACGCACCAAATTCTGGAATATACTCGTGAAGCTCCTTTTTATGTGGAAGGTTTCTATAAAAACAATAAAGATTTTCTGAGATGAAGGTAAGAAGAGATCGTAGGTGGCTGTCGTGATCGCGTGGTCGTTTGGAAACTTCTAGGCTAGAACTGAGATGGAAGTTACTTGACCCAAATTTCGTAAATTCAACTTTCGAAATGGCTCCTTTTCCGTGTGGCAGGTTTTTAACTGCATTGTACCAAACTCCTTTGTGTTCTGAAACCAGCAGATTTCAGTCAACTTGAACTCTTTTTGTCAATGTCAATTTGTCTTCCTACAAACATTATCCTAAAGAATTGAGTAAAACCTACTATTTCTTCCTTTTTCATTTGATGAGCATTCATAGGTATTTTGCATATTGATGATATTTGCCCAGCATGATTACTTGAATGTTTTTTTTTTTTTTTTTTTTTTTTTTTTTTTTTTTTTTTTTTTTTTTTTTTTTTTTTTTTTTTGCTTTCTCTGTCCTTTCATGGCATAAATCAAACTGTAGATGTGTGTCACCTGGTTCCAGATGCTTGGGATCAGTTACTTCTGGGTGTTTACCAGGAACTTCAGACATAAAGTAAGACAGCATTCCAGTAATAATGGAATTTCTATTCTGACAGCTGCATATATCAGAAGACAAGTACATTATACTTCAGATTTGGAATCTGGCCAAATATCAAATATAACGATGAAGTGATACCGCTGGTTTCCTTTCTGATTGTCCCTTTCACTTTTAGGAATAAAATTTAGGTTTTCTTACAAAAAGAATATATTTTCATTGCTATAAGATTACAATTTACAAGTTTATATAGCATTTCTGTAAGCAATTTATGTAAAAAACATGCATACTCTAAACTCATTAAAAGGTCCCGATTAGCATCAGTTTCAGATTTACAAGCACCTAGACATAGCTATAAATAAAATCTATCAAGATTATGAAAAATAACTGTACATATTAGAAATATTTTCTGTGATTAAATTCAGCATCCGTTGCCTGGTCGGCGTATCCCGGGGATTCGTCGAATACCCCCTCCTCTTCTTCCTCCTCCTCCTCTTCTTCCTCCTCCTCCTCTTCTTCCGCCACCTCCTCCTCTTCTTCCACCACCTCCTCTTCTTCCACCGCCTCCTCTTCCTCCACCACCTGTTCTTCCTCCTCCACCACCTCTGTTATTACAGAGCTGTCTTTTGACTCTTTCATCTATATCCCCATCTTCTTTAGGGTTTATTTCAGGGTCTGATGCCCTCACCGTAGAGCCTTTAACAGCTTTTTTGTCCAATGTTGGTAAGGCAGCCGGGACCGCATCAACTTCAAGGTTTTTTGGGATATTGGCTACTTCTTTTGTTCTCTTGTTACTTGGTTCAACCTTATCAGAATCAACGGATTTTTTAACGTTCTTTATATCCGCATTTGGCTTATCAATGGGTACAAGCCTAAACAAGAAAAAAGACTATTTAGTAATGAGTGAAGAAAACGTATGTAGCATTAAAGATTCCTGACGATATTTTATTTATTCTGAGACTTAGCTAGTAATAATTTCACGACCAAGCTTCTAACTTACGGGATTAGTTTCAGATTTTGATTTTACTGCAGCTTTTTTTATCAAGACAAATTATTAGATTTATGGTAGCACCACAACGGAGGCCAATTAAAACAAATGTTAAATTTACGGACATTGCGAAACAAGTATAAAATCCTTTTGAGATGTTTTTTGGCTTTATAAGTGAATGAACCTTGATAGATTAATGCAGAGATTAAGCTTTCATTAAGAAATCCAGAAAAACTTGAAAAAAGCTTAAAGCGATTTCTTCACTGCTGCCAGGTTTTGTTTCAAGAAATATTCGTGTGAATATTCTTTGGAAGACGAAGGTTCCATATGTTTTCAATTATAACAACCCTTTTGCTCTATCAAAATTTGTATTAGATAAGCTATTATTAAATATTAATTGCACTAAACTGGTGTTAATCATAAACCTTAAGTGAATATTTAAATCTTATAAAACATTCAAATAGCAATCCAGCATTTTCATTTTTAAGCAGAACTTAACAAAACTTTAACCCTCCTTTTATTAACTTTTAATAATGCTACCTAAAAAACGAACAAAAACTAATCTGAAACATCTCAGAAAAAGTTTTTTCAAAAAAAGTAAAGAGCGAGATATATTGAAACTTAAAAGAAGGAGAGATAAACTCTTTAATAATTCAACCATAAAACAAACAGAAACTACTATCAATCAGCTTCTGATTAATTTGAAAACTTTTTTCACAAAAGAAGTTTTTCATAGAAAAGTAAAGAGCTAAAACTGGTATAAATCCCCATCAATAAATATACGAAACCGAAAACGAACAGAAATTATAATAAATAAATAAATCAAACTTAAAACGAGTGAAAACCAGAAGAGCTGAGCTGACACCCCCCGTGTCTTCTAAAATCAGAGCATGAGCCTTAATAATCACATAATCGTGTAATAATTAATATAATATAATGTAATCGATATAATTAATATAATCTTAATCACCAAGTATTAAAGTCCTTGAAAAACACTTCTTGCTCAAATTCAAATTAAATTCTCGTTCAAGTTTCAATGAAATTGTGTTTCAGCAGTCTTTCTCAAAGACCAAAAAATCAAACTTTAATGTAAAAAGCAAGGTTTGATCAAGAAGTAGCACCTCTAATATATGGAATGATTTTTTATTTTTAGTTTTTAATTTAATATTGCTCCTTACATTTAGTTTAAAAAAACTTGCTATTTCGCATTTAATTCCATTCAAGGATAAAACTTTCATTAAAGAAATAACTAGGAATCCTGACAAAAATTAATATTATCCTTTCAAAAAACTAAACCAAATTTCTACATTTAGCATAGTTTTTTTTTAGGAGAATAAAGCCAAAACTTCTGGCTTTTTTTTCTAACTTCTGGCATGTTTATCATATTTTAGACGCTCAAGGCAGCAGAAATCAAACAAAACGAAATGCAATTTCTTACGTCTGAGAATGTATTTTACATTAAACTGTGCATTTAGACGTAATTTTTTATTATGATAATTATATATAATTATATATAATCATAATTTATATTTTTAATTTTAATTAATATATAAATTTACGTTTGTCTTAATATTGAATCATTACAGGACTCCATTTCGACTCGTATTAGTTTTGAAACTTTTTATTAGCTTTGAAAAATGTGTTTTGGAATTATTTTAAAATAAAAACATCATAAGAATAAGCTTTTTGTGGTGCTTCTAAATTTGTGAAATTCATTAAGCTTACAGTTTCTCATAAGAGTGGGGTATCTACGTCTCTAAGAACACACATGACCGAATTATAGGATAAGGCTCGCATTTATGAGCGCTGAGAAGGGAATACTTATTATCTTAATGCGGTAACGATAATTCAGGTTGGAAAATTATACACTAATTTGATTACCAAATACCCTAAATGACCCCTGTTTCTCGAAATTTTAGTCTGGAAAGGCTATTCTTTATCTTGAAAAGTCGGATTTGATGGGGTTGTAGCCGTCGTCATATTTAAAGTAGCTATAAGCACACTATCAACATCGAACAGAAGTTAAATTAAAAATATTATTTTTCAAATGGAAGTAGTGGGGTACATGTATAATTAAAATGGACTGAAATTATTGCAAACATGAGAGGAGCTCCACCCCTCCTTAGGTCACTGCTGTTTACACCATTGTATGGATTTGTGCCCATAGTGAATTAGGAACCACTACTCAAGCCCAGGGGCAGTTGGAATATACTAAAAAGTATTTTTAACAGTGTCTCAGGAAGTGAAGATTTGATTCATGTGCATTTGCTTTGAACACCGCAATTTTCGGCTGAATCAAACAGGTCGTGGTAACGAATTATAGTAAGGAGCGACCCGGCTCAATAGTAGCTCTAAAAACAAGCATTTTTATAACAATAGTTACACCAAAAGAATTGCATTTTACTGCTGATTTTAAATATATAAATTTCATTAAGTTTAAACTTCCCAATCAAAAATTACGAGCCTGGCCTTGTTTTAGAAAATAGGTGGAAACTTCCTTTAAAAGTTTTAGAATCTTAACGAAAACCAGACCATCAGATTCAGCGTATCAGAGCAGAAGTTTACAGCAGAAGTTTCAAGCTCTTATCTACAGATATGTGGATTTTTGCTTTTTATTTTTTGCCAAAAGACAGATCACGGGTGCCTGTTTATTTGTTTGTTTGTTTGGTTTTATTTTTTTGTTCCTTTGTTTTTTTTTCAAAGAGGTGATTGTATCGACCCAGCGATCCTAGGATGTCGTGAGAGGGCTCATTCTAATGGGAATTTAAAGTTTTAGTGTCCTTTTTAGTAACCAAAAACCTTGGAGGGCACCTGGAACCCCTCCCACGCTCATTTTTTCCCAAAGTCAACGGGTCAAAATTCTGAGATAGCCATTTTGTTCAGCATAAGCTGGCCAACGCGCTGCTCTTTACGCTAAAGTTTACCACTGTTTTAAGAAGTAAATTTGAGAGAAAGAGTCAAACTTTAGCGCAAAGAGTGGGGCGTTGAAGAGGGAACATCCCCTTTCAGATAAGCAGTAATTTCTGTTCTTTTTAAATTTTAATGTCGCTCCTTACTTTCAGTTAAAAAAAACTTTTTTTTAATTTAATTTGCTTAAGCTCCCTTTACCTTGTGGGTTTCCCCTCAGTTTCGATTGATTGTTCTCAGGCCCGTACCTGTTGATAACTAAAACTAAATCTAAGTGATTTTATTTGTTTAGAAGCATCGAAAAACCAATTCTTTTGATTTATTAATTGTTATAAAACCATCTTTTTTTATCTTCTGTTAGTATTACTCCTTACTTACAGCTTGTTGCTACTGAGCTGTTTGGAACGAGCCTTAATGATGTATATGCAATTTTTTTGTTGCATCAATTTATTTGCTATTGAACCGCAATTATTTTTTACAAACACTTCAAATCAAGGTAGAGAGATGGTTTCTTACGCCCACAATTACAAAATCTGATTAAGTCTACGTTAAGCAATAGAGGAACTTGATATAGCTTGGACCTCAACTCCTTGAAATAGGATAGCATAAGTCCTCACATTCTCAAAGCAAAGCTTAAATGGAAGCGTCTGAAAACAGCAGTTACCTATGAAAAAATTAATAAATCTTGGCATCCATTTAAAAATCAAATTGAGCAGGTAAAAGAAAAGAATAGTCTCTCAAAGTAGAATTGAAAAAGCAAACTGTGTAAGGAATATTCTTTTACTTGCTTTCTAATCAACACAACAAGGGGACCAGAGAAAATTTCCTAAAAGAGTGGGCAAAAGATGCAATAGTTTTCATTCGAGTGGGAGGGAGTTTAAAAATTATCAAGCTTGGTAAATAAGGGTAGGATATTAATCAAGACATGGCCAAAGCCAGCAAATTTGCTTATATTTGTTATAAGAGTGCTTTAAGTAAGATGAAATTGTGAAATGTCATTTAGACTTGTGTTTTTTATTCAGTTAACCTATTGCTCTTACTGAGAAAGATCATCATATTTCAGTTTTGGTTTTTGTTTTAAGGTTTGGTTGTTATTGTTTTTTCAGTTTTTTCTGCACTGAAGACAGTCAAGCGGAGGTCATGACCGAAATATTTGCACAATTTGATTTTTTTTTCACTGTCTTTTTATTGTCCTCATTCTTCTTATCTTTGCGATTTTGTGTTTTAATTTTTTACTTTAGGGTCCACTTTGCTCACTAACCTATGAAATAAATTTCAAACTGATCCTAAAAAGATCTTTCTGACTATCAGTGCGAGAATGGCTAAAATTATTTTAAAAATTTCAAAATCCCAAGATGTATAAATTTATCCCGCTTCCACTATAAATAAACTGCTTACCAAACAACTGGTAGGATTATTGTCACGACAGAAAAAAGTGCTAACAGCTTCATTGTTTCTGAGACTGAGTTATAGAATTTCAGGCATAATCCTTATATTTTACCGGGTATTCGGAACACGGAGGACTGATGTCTAAGGTCTTTAACCGCTTTACTAAGCTTGATTTGAGAAATTCTAATTCTGCGTTTAAAGATAATAATTATGTTTTATTTTTCAATATTAATTGAAAAAGAACTTTCCTATTAAACAGTTTTTCAAAGAAAAGTAAAGGCCACATCAAACTTAAGATGAGAAGAAATAGAAACCTACAATAACTCAAACTCAAAACGGCCTGAAATTACTGCTAAAGAATAAATGAAAAACAGAATTTATACTTACAGTGAGAGCAGGAGGTAATTCTCAAAGTCTTGTTTGTAGTGATTTTTGTTCGTTTCCAGTTTAACTTGCATATTCAAATTAGGCTTTTCTCGTTGTAAGATTTTTTTATCCACTTATATTAGCACCTCTTTTATGTTTTTTGCTTTGATTTTCTATGTAATTTTTTGTTCATTTTGGTTTTATTTATTCTTTAATAGTAACTTCTGGCTGTTTTGAGTTTGAGTTATTATAGGTTCCTTTTCTTTTCATCTTAACTTTAAAATGACCTTTACTTTTCTTTAGAACACTTCTTTTTTGACAGGTTCTTCATTAATTACTTTGCTTTTTTGTCGCAAAGATTTCAAGTTTTTCAAAATTTCCTATTTCATTTTTTTTTCAAAATAAAACTAAATAATTATGTCTTGAAACAGTCTGGGCAAGAACTACTAAAATCAAACTGAATATCAATATTTTAATCAAATTTTTAATCAAAACTTTGATTTTTGATTTGAATCAAACTGAATATTTGATGCATAATCATATTAACTGTTGAAAGCTCACCAGCTCAAGATTTTATTTCACTACAATTTACATTTTATGTTCAATTTTGTAACAAGTACAAAAGAAAATATTTTATTGTACCTCGTTTTAGTTAAGCGCCAAATAGCCAGCAGACTTAATGCTTTTACCGTTAGAGAAACGGGCAGTAGCCAAACTCTTCTTTGTAGTGAAAACTATAAGGGTCTTGAAATCTTGGAAAGAGCTAATAAATAAAACTGAGTAACCATGATATTTGGACTAAAATATTGTTGCTAAGTTTTGTTTGTGTGTCTTTGGGGGGGATCAAAACATGAATGGAGGGCCAGGGTCAAGCTCTCATGATTTTTGAAATAAAATAGTGTTAAATAATTAACTAACGGTAAATTAATTACCGGTTAATTTTTTGGGGTCCAAGCCAAGGAGGAAGGGCCATGGGTCACCTCTCTTGATTCTTAAAATAAAATACCGTCAATATTTTGTTTTTTGGAGGGTGAGGGTTGAGCAATGGAGGAAGGACCAAGGTTCAGTCCCATGATTTATCATTAGTAAGGTTTTTTAGGGTGGAGGGAGGATCGGGCTCTGAATGGGCAGGGGACAGCTTCCAAGAGATTTGGAATAAGATCGTTAATAAGCCGGTGGTGGGATCAAGCCATAGAGGGAGGTTCAGGGGTCAACTTTAATAATTTTCGGAATAGAACATCGTTGGTTAGTTTTTTTTGGAACGGAAGAGGCTCATGGAGAAAGATTAGTGTCAGCTCACAGGATTTTTTTAATAATGAACCGTCAGTAATTTTTTTTTGGGGGGGGGGAGGAGGTCAGACTATGGAGATAGGGCTGTCAGTTCCCATATTTTTGAAGTAAAATATCTTTAATATTTTAATGGGAGGATAGAGAGAGGACCAGGAGTCAGCTCCAGCAATTTATGAATGATGATTTTTTCCAGGGGAGGGGATCAAATCTTGGAAGACCAAGAGTCAACTCCCTTAAGTTCTAGAAAAACATATCCTCAATAAGCGTTTTTCTAGGGACGGAGGATTGGGCCAAAGAGGGTCAGGGGTGAGTTCCCTTAATTTATTGAATAAAATAGTGTCTATAAGTTTTCTTTTTTTGGAGGTGATTAAGACCATAAAGGGAAGATCGTGGGTAGGCTTCCTTAAATTTGGAGTAAAATATCGTCAATAAATTTGTTTTTCTCTTTTGGGATGGCCAGGAAGGGGGTTTGGGCATGGAGGGAGGTCAGGAGTCAGCTCTCGTGATTTCTGGAATAAAATAACGTCAATGAGTTGTTTTTTGGAATGGGAGGTGGAGTTCGAGCCAAGGACGGAGTACCAGGGGTCAGTTCCAATGATTGTTCAAATAAATAATTGTTCAAATGCTTTTTTGGTGGGAGCATGGGGGAGGACGAGGAATTAGCTCCCACATTTTCGAAATAAAATATTGTTAATAAGTTGTTGGGGGGGTTCATGGAATAAATACCAGGGGTCAGTCCCCATGACTTGTTATTTACAAATTTCTTGGGGAGGGATGGAAGAGGGCCGGTTATGGATGGATAGGGATGAGCTAACATAAATTATGGAATAAAGCATCAGTAAAAAGTTTCTTGAGTGAAGTTGGAGGTTGGGCTTATATGATCTGTCAACTATTTTTAAAGGCCTAGCTTAAAAGCCTTATATACTCTCACGGCGTGACGTACAGTCCTTGCCCTCGGGCTCTTGAGGGTTGTGTCGACCCCAAAGATTTGATCTGATATTTTTACTTATTTCAACGAAATGGCTCTCTAAGAAACTATCTGCTGGATTCGAAAAAAAGAGAGCAAGGAGGGAGAGCGGGCTAGTCGTCCTCCAGTCGCTTTTGGCTCTTGAAAAGGGAAATAGAGCTTCCAATCTCCAATCGAATGAGTCCCCTCTGAAATTTGTACGGATTTCCCTTCCACAAAAACTTGTGTGTCCCTGGGGCATAATTTAAAACATTTGCCCCTAGGTTCTGGGTGGTTGTGTAAGCCTTGAGTAGTGACGTCATAATAAATTTAAGCACACAGATAGGGGGCATGCTTGAAGTTGTTGACCCTTCAAGACACTGAAAATATTGATTATGTACACCCATTTCTTGCGTAATACTACAGGGAGTTGGTTGTTACATGATAGGGAATGTTTGTTTTTTAGAGAATTCTTTGGTTGTTACGTAACTGTTCATTTTATTAATGCTAAAGTAATATTACAAACGTAAAAAACTTATTTGGCCCAAGAAGCTTTGCTTGGTATGGGCTGTATAACACATTAATTGAGCACTTATATAACCATAAATAATACCCTAAATCAAACAATGCATATGAAATGAGGAAGAGGAAGAATAAACACTAGCATACAGTGGAAAAAAAAACAAAGAAAAACAACTTGTAGTAATTATAACAATAGAAATAAGTAGAAACCAAGAAAGTAGAGAAATAATAAGGACAAGAGTTGACATTGGAACATCAGAAAAAAGACAAATAAACAAGGACACTAAGGGTTAAGAAGATTCCTGCAAACAATTTTAAAAAGAATAAGAGAGAGAGAGAGAGAGAGATCAGTTAGGAAAAAATTCGAAAAAAACAATAGGAAAAGAGAAAACTCCGAAAATAGAAACAAAGGAGAGGAAAAGGGAGAAATTACTAAACAGGGAAGACCCGACGAAATAATGCCTTTGCCGAAAGAGATAGAGGGACATCCAAAGGAATGGAGTTCTATGATCGAATTGATTGATATACAGGAGGCCTCTGGGCTGCTGTAAATGATCGTTTTGGTAAAATAAATCGTCGAGAGGAACTATATAAAAAAGAAGAGTACCTACCTGAGCCTGTTCGTGAAAAAATTGCTTCAGGTGCGGTGGAAGAGTACCTAGAAAAGCAGAATGACTCAGCGGAGCTCTTCCAGTATCATTATAGATATCAGAGGAAGGATAAAGCCGAGGGAGAAGAAAAGTAGTCTTCACTGTCCTATTTTGAGCTCTTTGAAGTGAACAGAGAAGAGATTTGCTTGTATCATTCCAGACAGAGCAGCAATAAGAAAGGTAAGGATAAAGAAAAGCATAATAAAGAAAAACGATAATATCAGGAGGAAGACATCGGTTAACCCGGTGCAACATTGAAGACTGGCGGAGGATTAGGAAACGGGTGCGAGTTATATATGGTCTAAAAGAAAGAAACAGTCAAGATACACACCAAAGATTTCACCATAGTAGCTTGTGGTATAATATTGTTCCCATGAGTCTGGGTTATTGGCTCCTCTACATCTCTCATACGGTAAGGGGGGTTCTGAAATTGACAATGGCACTCTTTTGGCTGTTAAGAGCCATACCATTTGACCAGCACCAATCCTTTACTTTATCAAGAAGACCTTGATCTATAAAAGTGGCAGATGGCAGGTCCACTGCAGCAATGAAAAAATTACTGTCATCAGCAAAAAGAACAAGGTGAACATGGGGATGAAGACCATCAACAAGATCATTAATTTAAATTAGAACCAAAAGCTTTCCAAGCACAGGGCCCTGTGGGACACCTTTCAATATAGGTAAAATCGAGGAAGAAGTATCATTAACCGAAACGTACTGGGGATCTTAATGACAGATAAGACCTTAACCATTCTATTGGGACTCCATGCACTCCAAATAAAGACAGTTTAGACAAAAGAACAGAGAGGTCAACCATATCAAAGGCCTTTGAAAAGTCAAGAAACAGACCCAATACACACAAGCCCTTGTCCAGATTAACACGCACAAACTCTGTTGTATCTGAAAGTGCATAAAAGAAAAAGAAAGAGGGACGAAAACCATACCGATGGTTGGTTATGAAAGAATTCCCAGTAGTCCTAATAGTACTAAATACAAATGAAGAGATTCTACGATACACTATTTTTTCAACAGCCTTAGAGATGACAAGAAGAAGAAAAATAGGTCTGTAGTTTGAAATTAGAGATGAATCACCTTTTTTATTGAAAAGTACAACCGTAGCAACTTAAAATAAATGAGGAAAACACCAGAAGAAAGAGAGAGGATAGTTATGTGTGACGTGGGGTAAGAAACAAACTGATTAATTTTTTAAGGCATTATTACTCAAACCAAAATTAACAACTGAACGACTTCTTGGAAGCTGAGAATTAATACTAGAAATATCAGCAGCACTGCGTGGAGAAAAGAAAAAAAAACTTTTTTGCCAAGGGAAAACAAGTTACTCAACTCTAGGGTGGAATGAGAACTGAAAGAAACGTAGTGAAATACAAATTGAAAGCACTTGCTAAGAATTTCTTATCCACAATAGAGCCATTAGCTTTCCTATAAAGACATGGGAGAGACTATTTGAGTTTCTTGCGGAAAAGCACTTCATTCACCACAGTCCAAACCTTATGCAGGTTCCCCTTACACTCATTAATTCGACGCAAAAAATACAGATTTTTTGCTGCATGAACTGAAAAGTAAGCACAGTTTTGTAATGTTTATGCTTCAAAAGATCATCCTGTGTTTTAGTTTTACACGCAGCCTTGAACAAAGACGCCTGTGTATGTGATGCATTGATTAGACCTCTAGACAGTCATGGGCATTCGGGTGTAGAATTCCTTGGCCTCTTTCTAAGAAGAAAATGCTTATCCAAGAGATAAATTGGACGTTCATCAAGACGTGTTTCAAAGATATATTTCAAGTTTTTTTTCAGACATCTTCAAGACGTTTCAAGACATTTTAGGACGTTTTCTACGACATTTATTTTCAAGACGTTTTTTCAAGATTTCTCGAGACGCTCTTCAAGGTGTTTTTCAATACGTTTTTTAAGACATTCTTCTTCAAGATGTTTTTCTTCGATATTACTTCAAGACATTTTCAAGATGATTTTTTTACTTATATTCTGTAAGAAGTACTTTCAATGTTAATGCATTTTTTTCTGTTATAACTATTTTGGATTCGTGTATAGTATTTTTGTATTTGTAAGAAAAATTTTGTTTTGTAAGAAGTTTCGTTGATTTGTTAGAATATTTGGGGTTTTTTTAGATTTATTTTCGTCTTTTAAGAATTATTTTGGAATTAGCTTGAACTGCTTTTGTATTCTCTAATAGGTATTTTGGATGCTGTTAAAATTTTTGCGTTGTGCTACAAGCATTTTGTATTTTGCAGCAACTATCTTTCATTCTGTTCGAACTATTTTAGGTTTGTTTAAATTATTGTTTGTATGCGCAAGAATAATTTTTATTTTGTTAAAGCTATTTTGGAAACTATTATAAATTTCTTATTGTGTAAGAATATTTTTCACTTTAAGAACTATTTTGAAATTCCTTTGAACTTTTACATTCCGTAAGAATTAATTTTGATATTGTTAGGTTTTGTGTTTTGTAATAAGTATTTTGTATTTTGCTGCAACTATTTTGTATTCCATTAGTACTATCTTGGATTTGTGTAAAGTATTTTCATATTTGTGTGCATAATGTTTGTTCTGCATGAAGTAATTTGGATCTTGCTAGAACATTTGTATTTTGTAAAAATTATTTCTGTTTTGTAAGTACTATTTGATTTTGTTTATAGTTTTTTTATTCTGTAAGAAATGTTTTGGATGTTGTTGAAATTTCAAAAATTTTTGAAAGATATTTCTATTTTTCAGTTGCTATCTTTTATTCATTTAAAAGTATTTGGGATTTTTGTAAAGTATTTGTTGTGTTTTGTAAGAATAGTTTCTGTTTTGTAGGAGCTATTTTGGATTTTCTTAGAAGTTTTAGTGATTTGTAAGTTATTTTTTGTTTTCTAAGATCCTTTTTGGATTTTGTGTAAACTTTTTGTATTTAATAAGAATTACTTTCGATGTTGTAAAAACTTAAACATTTAACAAAAGGTATTTGTATTTTTTCTACAACTATTTTTATATTGTCTGAATTATTTTGGAATTTTGAAAAGTATTTTTGTATTTTCTTACACTAATGTTTTTGTAACAACTGTGTTAGACTTTGTTAGAACTTCTTGTACAATATAAGAATTTTTTGTTCTAAGAACTAATTTTGATTTTGCTTGAAGTTCTAGCATCCTGCAAGAAGTATTTGTATATTGTTGGAACTTTTGTGTTTTGTGACAAATATTTTGTATTTTGCAGCAACCAATTCTTATTCTCTTATAATTACTTTTAGATTTGTGTAAGGCATTTTGTATTTTGTAGCAGTAATTTCTGTTTTGCAATAAGTGTTTTGGATTTTGTCAGAACTTTTTGTATTTTCTTTTCGTATTCTGTGAGAATTATTTCGGGTGTTGTCACAATTTTGTTTTTTATAAAAGTATTTGGTATTTTCCAGGAACTAAATTTTATTTAACCAGAAGAATTTCAGATTTGTTTAAAATTTTTTTTGCAATTCATAAGAGCAATTTCTGTCCTATAAAAACTATTTTGGATTTGTTAGAACTTTTTGTATTTTGTAAGTTTTATTTCATTTTCGCAGTAATTATTTCGGATTACATTTGAATTTTTTGTATTCTGTAATAACAATTTAGGATGTTATCAGAATTTTTTCGTTTTGTCACAAGTATTTAGTATTTTTGTATCAATTATTTTTTTCTGTAAGAACTATTTTGGATTTTTGTGAAGTATTTGTTACTCTTTTAAAACGATTTCTGTTTTAAGATTTATTTTGGATTCTATTTGATGTTTGATATATTTTGTAAGAATGATTTTTGTTTGATAAGAACTTTTTGTATTTTGTAGAAATTATTTCTGTTTTCTAAGCTTTAACAGTGACTATCAGAGTGCCACTCTGTTCTTGGGGTTAACTTCTTTCATGGGTTGGATATATTGAATCCAGGGAAAATAAGAAAAAACACATAAGATTTAAATTATCGAGATAATTTCTCAAATCCCTTAAACCTTGGCTCATATGCCCTATAAAATCTTAAAAATGTGAAACAAATGATAAAATATGTACAAAATTGCTCAAAACCTTCAATAGCTCGTGCGCCCTTAGTGAAAATACCTCCCGAATACAATATACTAGCTACTGTCGATATCCAACCATAGAGCACCAAGGCGTCAGCCGCGTGAGAAATCCTAGAACCAATGGAACTCAGAGCCGAATTCGTGGAATCGAAACCTTGGAATCAGGGGCAGAATTAGGGGAACTGGAACTCGCAGAACTTGGAGCAAAACTGGTGAAACCAGAACTGGAGCTGGAACGTGGGTCGGAGCCAGCAGAGTTGGAGCTGGTACCATTATGACTTTGGGTGGAAGTAGAACTGAGACCCCTGAAATCGGAGCCTGGAGCGAGAGGATTGGAATTGGATATCATTTTATTAGAAAAATAAATATATATGAAATACCTAAGGGCTGATATAGTTAACCTATAAAAACACAAAGTAATTGATTTAAAGCCTTATTTACATAAAAAAAAAATGTCTGAAATCGTCTTAGTAATGTTAACGGGTGCTTTAGTGCATCATGGGTCCCAGCATTTTTATTAAGAGATGCAAGAGGGGTCAACATCATTAGAGACAAGAGCTAACCAATAGGTGAGCCTAAGAAGAATAATAAAAACTATTTTTCCCATTGAAACACTAATGATCTTGCTCTGAAAATGAATATATTCGGCTGAAATAGAATATATTAAAGTCTTTAAATATTTGAAAGGTAGAGCTCGCCTCTCAGAGGTAAAGGACATAACGATTCCCAAATAAACTTTTAAAGCACTATATAAAAACCCGGGGTAGTGGCCTTTGGAACTTAGAGACTATATTCTACTCCTTAAAAGTTCAAGGACCAGAAATCTGAAAATACATAGGGGGAGGGGGGTAATAGATTGTGCTGTAAAAACACAAGGCAATGGATTCAAACCATAATTTTTGTAAGAGAAATATCTGAAAATGTCGGAGAAATTTTGATAGCTGCCATAAGGTACTACGAGCCAGTCACAGAGTTTCACGGTCTGGTAATTGCCTAAGATTATCATGATCTAATAATGAAATGGTTTGTTCAAACTGCTCAAACAACAAATATCTGTAAGGATATTCAAACGTCAGAAAACGCTTAAGTAATTATGATGGGTGCTCTAGGGTGACATAGAATTTTTTTAATTCAATGTCCTTTTTTAAAAAAAAAGGAAATATAAAATTAAAAACGAAACGATAATAAATTAGATTAATTGTTTCGCCTTAAAGTAAGGAGCGATGTTAAGACTTAAGAGCCCATATCTAAAATGCAAGGAGTGAGCTCTGAGTTTTTAGAAGGTAAGTTCTCAGTGTTTATGAAGATTTTGATTTTACTGGGAAAAACATGTAAAACCACTGGTTCAAGGGAATAAGACCAAAAGGCTAACTCAAGAAAATACTGAGTACATTAAACGTTTTATTCTCGTTGTCGTTGTATTACAAAGTTTCTCAGCTCAAACTGGAAACTTTTTCCAGAGCTCAGACTTTTCAGACCAAATTGGAAGCAAGTACAAAATTTATCGATCAAAAGCAGGTTTTCATGTAGTACTACATTTTTATATCATGGGTATATCTACAGTGAATTTCATAGGATTTGTGTAGAAAATCACCAATTGAGAGACTTTATAGTGGAAAATATCCCTTCTTAGCTTTAAAATACTAAATTTCTATCAGCCTAGAACTACGTGTTTTAGTAATGTTTCCTAAAGAATATCTCCTAAACAACATCTCCTAAGGTATTACGTAGCGCCCATGTGGGCGCAATGCGTCATCGTCAGTTAAATAACGGGGGCTCCCCACTTGATTTGTGGCCCCAGATTAAATAAATAAAAAAGATTTTTAACTGAAGGTAAGGGGCGACAGTAAAACTTAAACCGGATAGAAACTATTCCCTATACGAATGAGGCTGTCCCCTCCTCAACGCTCCACTCTTTACGCTAAAGTTTGACTTTTTCTCACGACTCTACTGCATAAAACAGTAAAACACTTTAGCGTGAAGAGCGGGGCGTTGAGGAGGGGACAGCCCCTTTCATAACCAGGATAATTCCTATTTGTTTATTTTCTAATGTCGCTCCTTACTTTTAGTTACGAAAACTTTTTTTTATTCAATTTCTGAACGTTTTTGAATTAGCACAGTGTTTGAATTCGGGTCACCGTACATGAATAGTTAAAACTAAATTTGAATATTAATCTTACTATTTTTTAAACTAATATAACCTTATAATAGCCTAAGTTCGATTTTTGTTTCAGCTGTTTGAGAATGACTCCTGAATCACAAAAGCTATTTAATTAGAATAATAGCCCCTTTGAAAAGTTAGAAAAAAAACTTTAGCATATGAGTGAGCTATTGAGGAGAGGTAACCCATCTCATATACGTAATATTTTCTTTTAATGTTACTTCTTACTTTCAGTTTAAAAAAAAGATTATTTTTTATTGGATTTTTAATCGTTTTTTAAATAATTTCAAGAAAACAAGTCCCCCTCCTTGGAAAATTCCCTTCCCCCACGAGAAATTTCTCCATGGAAAGATTCTCCTTAAATTAGCGATTATTAAGATAACTTAAATTAGCGATATGTGTGGAACTAATTTTGTAAGGCATAGCAACAAAGCGGCCAAAGAGTTCGAAACTATTTTATCTTTTTAAATAAGAGCCACAAGTTGAGTAATTCTCAAAATGACTGAAATGAATGAAAAAAAGATCTTTAAAAATATATGTAATAATTTATGTTAGTTTTAAGTTTTAATGTTATTCATTACTTTCTGTTGGAATTTTTTTTTTTTTTTTTTGTTTAATAACAATCACAAGCCAGAAAATGGACAATATGTTTGGTTTATTATTACATAAAAATTATCTCTATGAAGCTGCATAAGGTAAAATTAAATGGTAAGATTGGCCGAAAATAAAACAAACAAATTATTGCATATTCTCCCATTATTTGCCAAAATTGTAACTTTAGCGTAAAGAGCAAGGTATTGACGAGGAAGTGAACCTTCTCATGTATGCAATTTGAGGGGTTCGCCCCCTCGTCAATACCTCGCTCTTTACGCTAAAGTTTGAATGTTGTTCAACTTTATAACTAAACAAAAAAATATCAGAAATTAAAAAAAAAAACAATAAACAGACATCAGAGACCAATCTTATATGGAAAACTTCCTTATTAGGTTTGCGGAGACGCTGAATTTGATTGTATAACTTTAATTGAGGTTGATTTTTTGGAAATTTTTGAGAATGCACGGCGTAAACGAAATTAATACTAAAAAGAGTAATTCGTTTAGACCCGTCCTCATATTTGAAGTTGAAGAGAAGATGTTGGGTAACGAGAAGATCGATCCAGCGAATAGCTTCGCTTGAATAGGTAGTATTATACCACTAAAAATACCATTAAATAAATATACCACTTTCTTTATTGTAAAATATAAACTTTAAGGTAAAGAGCAAAGGGTGGAAGAGGCAGCAGACTCCATCATGTTTCAAATGATTTCAGTTCATTTTTCATTGTATCAGTGGTAGTTACTTTCAAGGAAAAGATATGTTTACTTGTTATTAGCAAATCTAATTAATTGCAACGATTCACCGTCTTAATACATCTCAAAGAGAGAATTAGGGAGGCTTATAAATAAAATGATTGCTACAAATTAGTATCTTGTTCTTTCGCCTTATACTAAATTCCAATTATAATCCGGCTGTCATATAAGATCTTGGTTTCAAAGCTTCCCTCTGTTAAGTATTCAAGAAATTTAGTGATCAGCTTAAAACTCAGATATATTATTTAAATAATCTTAAAAGTATAATTGTGCTAAATTACACGAGAAACTAAATAGATAAAATGTTAGATAATTTCCGGAGAACAAAAGAAGAGACGCAATTTTACAGAAAAAGAGAAAACTCATTTGTAAAAAGTGTTGTGACTTAAACTTTTATAGAATAAGGTACATCATAGCTAGTGAAAAAAAAATATAAAAACGCAAAGATTTTAGCCGAGACCTCCGCTCAGCTGTCCTAAGCATAGATATAAGACTTAAAAGTACAAAGGTACACATCCCTCGGCTAATATTATGAAAACCTTAAAAAATTAAATGAGAAGACCTAGCATGGATTTAGGGAGTCAAGAATCAAGAAGATGTTTATTTATCCTTCGTTTTCCAGGGAGGGATATTGTCTCTGCCTGGCGATGCTCATTCATAGAACACAAAAACCATTGACTGCACGACGTAAAATCGTGAAATAGGATTAAAAAAGAAATTGCGCAAGAATCAGAGGCGGAAGACTGCAATAAATACAATGGAAAGACATAAGAACTCATTTTACCTCTGTGTTTACAAACTACCTCGTCAAGTTACTTTTAAGGGTTATGACTCTATAAGATCATTTTAAATTGGGTTCAACTGAATTTCTTTGCTGTGCAGTCTGACCTTCTAGTAGGACAAATATCAAGTATGTAATAAGAATGATTAGAACTAAACTTTATGTAATCTACGCAAGAAGAAGAGTGACTTACAAATTATGAAGTACTCAGTCACGTTTATTTTGAAATAAAGATAGCAAAAAATCGTGACTGAAGTTTCATAAAGTTGCGAAACATTTAATATCTTCTTATTAATCAAAAAGTTAAAAGCAGAATTTTGATAACGGGACATCTATTTGTTACGATTGCCAGACAAAACATGCGAGTAGTCATAATTGTAGAATAAAGAATGAAACCCTACATGGAATCACTATACAAAATATCAGAGTTAATAGTAGAAAGACGCAAAGTTCTTAAAACTCATAAGAAAAAATGTTCCAAAAGAGGGAATAGCAATGCACGTTAAATAACTTTGACAAATGTAGTGCTAACCAAATCTTTAAACTTTCAAAGGTATACACAGGTACTCAGCTCCCAGGATAATGTTCCAGATAAAAAAAAAATGGCAAATGCAGTGCAAACCAAACCCTTTAACATTTAAAAGTGAACACAGGTATTCAGCTCCCCCAACAATGTTAATTTAGCACCCTAAGATATTTATGGTACATTTATTATCTAAATGGTACGCTAGCAGGCTTTTCACCCGGAGATCAATTTAATCCCTTGTCTTCCTCAGAGCTATGCTACTTCATTCTTCACAATATATATTATCAATCTGCAAATGTAGCAAAATTTTACACTTTTCGAGATTGAAGCAAGGACACTATTCATATTATGGATGAAGCAGTCGCCCCATCATGACTTCAGGAATAGCTGCAACCTGGTAAAAAAAAAAGAGAAGACCCTCTCTAGCGACAGTTACATTGAAAATTGGGACAAAATATTAGAAATTGTACTTTTATTCAAATTAAACTGAACAACATTACGGAAAGAATCTTTCAAAAATGAAAAAAGGAGCCTGAATCCCCCTAAAAATATTCTAAATTGGCATAAAAAGTACACCGTTTACATTGTCGTTTTGAAAATCCTTAACTCCAGGTAATACAGTGCCCCTTCCTCTACCTTAAATAGCTGCAAAATACATATTCGGCATGGATACAAAGCAGAAATTTCCTTTATTTTCTTGTGTTTTCCCTGGGGATGACAGTGTAAAATCAGTAGCTGTAAAATTTCAGAGGAAGGTTCATTTAAATTGACTTACTGGCTTAAGTCCCAATCCTTGTAGGTCGTTTTGGGGCCTCTTCTTTAACCAGTTCATGTAAATGCCTCTTGTAGGTGCCTATATTGTCGGCCAGGTGGAGGATTTGTCGCAAGTTATACGATCAAAAATTTTCTTTCCATCTTTTCAGGGGGTGACCTCTGGGACGAGAGCCGTGCACTCGTCCATTGAAGGCTATCTTTGGAAGAAGAGTTGTACCCATGGGTTGAGTATGTCCCACCCATTTGAGTTGCTATAGCTTTGTTATTTACAAGTTTGGCGAGTTCGACTTTCAGGTTATGGAGAAGTTTGGAGTTGGAGACTCTATCGCAGTAGGTGCCACGACACTGATCGTAGGGATACTTCGTTGAGATTTGGTTTCAAATGTAGCTAGGTAGCACTGACCGTCAGCTTTAAGGGTCCAGGATTGAGAGGCATAGATGGTAATCGGAACGATGAGGGAGTAGAAAAGTCTAGTTTTGAGGTTTGTTTGAATGGCTATGAGCAATTTACTTTTCACTAGCTTACAGTTTTTGCTGCAACCATGGAAAAGATTACGCCAAAGCAAAGTGTAGTTTTGGCATTTTGTGCTTCAAAACATTTATTCTAATCCAAATCACTGTAGAGACATACAATCCTGTTTAGTGGTCCAAATGCAGCCAGAATACCAATAATTCGAAATTCTAAGATAAACTATTAATTTTTAATGCTTTCAAACTCTTAACTGCAGTTTACAATCCTCTATCTTTAAACCAAGAATAAACAGTTTTTAGAATGGGTTTTGTCTCTAATGGACATGGAGAAGATCAATGGAGAAGATCAATAGGAGACAATATCCAGAATGAGCTGACATCAAAGATGAATTATTGCTGGCAGTGCTGAATCAAAAGGATAGGAAACAGACCAATTGAGAAGAAAGTAAGGACTGTTGACATTACATAGGCTGGCAAATAAGATTTAAAAGTAGGTGCTAGAGTAAATATTATGCATAAATAGTTCAGCCGAGAGCTAATAAAAATGGTTGGATGGAATTAAAAGAATAAAACCTCTTTTTTTCTTTCACAGTTCAGAATTATTATTCATTAAATATTTATTGAGATACATTAGCTTTGGTAGTACGGTGGATCGATCTCTGTTCGATAAACTAGAGCCCTCGGTTCAATCTCAGATACTGAAAGCCGAAATTTCTAGGTAACCCTTATAATCATTTTGTCATACACAATCTTTCATATTGGCTTTAACTGTTCTTTGACATTTTCCTTGTCCATAAAAATTCCAAATTCCAAATGGCGATAAAATTATGCTTTGGAGTTCAAAGGTTTTCAAAAGCCATGGCTACAAGGTTAGTTCCCTGTTAATAGTTTTGGTGAAAAGCAGAAGAAATGCAGAACAGGGATTATCTCTTTATAAACTTGAAGAACAAACTTCCGAAAGAAATACGGAGAATGAGGTATTGCAGGACTTCATTTTTAATCTTTTGAATGAGTGTAAGCCTACAGAGGTGAAAATCTGGATATCTGGAAAGCCCTTCAAGCCCAGCTAATGCTAAAAAACAACAAGATAGTGTCGTCATTTTTGATAAGAATACTGGCTTTGCAAGAAACTCTTGTTATTTACAGGTCGTGCAATATAAGAGGCTTGTGGATTAAACTGTCGGAAATCATTATAAAAAGCAAGATATCATGTAGAGAATAGAGGGCTACCCCGAGAAGAAGTGAATACTAAGTATCGAGCGATGCTAAAAGGGTTCAGTTATTCCAGACAGAATCTGGCTAAGAAGCCAAAATTTCATGATGAAGCTGCTGAACCCAAGCTATAAAATCAGAAATGTCTATTGTTCTAGCAGTCGTTCTTTCTTAGTGCAAAGAAGTCTCTTGTATCTGTCAATGATGTACTAGTGGCTTTTGACGATGATATCAATGACGAAAATGTTCAATTAAGCCAAAGACGTGAAAAAGGATTTACATCATGAGTGGATGAAAAAAAAGTCAAGATGAGGCTCTGTTAAAGAAACTAACAAGATCGTAAGCAAATCTGAAGAGCACTTGGGGAAAACGTAAAAAATCATATTATTACATAAAAATCATAAAAAACATAAGTATTATTGAGATTACTATCTTTTGTGAACACATGTGAAATTTACTGTCCCTCCAAAACAGAAGTGTAGCCAGGGTTGTATGTTGTTTTCCTTGGCCTAAATGATTATATTCACCACATAAAGCCTTTCATTTTTCTTTTTTACTTATCCCTGAGTCCCTCCTTCCTTAATCGTAAATCCTGAATCTGCCCATATCATCAAAAGATATTAGTTTGCTTTCATTAGTCGCTTCCAAAAATATGCAGTCTGAGCCCATCCCCCCATCACTGGCGGATCCAGGGGACACAACCCCCTCTCTTGGTGTAGTGGTGGATCTGTGGTTGTGACCACTTGCTCTGGTTTGGGTTGGGGCGAAGGTTATGTTTTTGTAATTGGTTTTCAATAGTTGAGTTTTAATAAATTTGTAATTATTAAGATTGTTTCTTTTCAAACAGTTCGTGGTAACGAACTGTAGTAAGCAGCGACCCGGCTCGATAGTAACCAAAACTCTAAAAACAGAATTTTGATACCAATAGCTACATCTTTACATTTTAATGCTGATTTTCGATATATAACTTTCATCAAGTGTAGTCTTACCCATCAAAAGTTACGAGTTACTGAGAAAATTTGCCTTATTCTAGAAAATAGGGGGAAACCCTGTAAAAGTCGTAGAATCTTAAAAATTACATTAAAATCACACCATCACATTCAGCATATCAGAGAACCCTATTGTAGAAGTTTCAAGCTCCTATCTACAAAAATGTGGAATTTTGATTTTTTTTTTTTTTTTGCCAGAAGGCAGATCACGGATGCATGATTGTTTATATGTTTTTTTTTTATTCCCAGGGGTGATCGTAACGACCCAGTAGTCCTAGAATATTGTGATAGGGCCCATTCTAACGGAAATGAAAAATTCTAGTACCCTTTTTAAGAGACTAAAAAAATTTGAGCCGTTTTATTTATGCCAATATTATAGTCATTTATTTATATTTATTATATTTATTCATATAGCCATTTACTTAGCCAATTCTAATATAGCCATTTTATTTAGCCTAGTCTAAAAACCTTATAACTATGTCTTTGTGGACGCCTTATTCCCCCAAAGTCCCCATGGGAGGGGCTAAAAGTTACAAAATTTGACCAGTGCTTATTTACAGTAATGGTTATTGGGAAGTATACAAACGTTTTCAGGGGGATTTTTTGGTTGAGAGGGAGGAAGCTATTGAAAAGAGGGAGGTATTTTGGGAAAGCTTTTCCGTGGACAAATTTGTCATGGGGGAAGAAAATTTCCATGAAAGGAGTGCAGGATTTTCTAGCATTATTTAGAAAATTAAAAAATAAATATGAAGAAGTTATTTCAACTGAAAGTAAGGAGCAGCATTAAAACTTAAAACAAACAGAAATTATTACGCATATGAGGGGTTCACCTGTTCTTAATATCTCGCTCTTGATGCTAAAGCATTTTTAGTAATTTCAACTATTTATTCTACAGCCTTTGTGATTCAGCAACCATTCTTAAGGAGTTGAGACAAAATTTAAGCTTTAGTGTAAAGAGTGATGCATTGACGAGGGGTTAAACCCCCTCATATACGTAATAAAAACATACAAATACAGAAGTTCGTTGCGTAAGCTAATTTGTAAGTTACGTATATCCTTTACTAACAAAAGCGTTCGTAAAAAATTAAAAGTTCTTGTTGGCTTTTTAAGTAGCCAAAAAACTGAGGGAGCAACTAGGCCTCCTCCCCCGCTTCTTTTTTCCAAAAGCATTCGATCAAAACTATGAAAAAGCCATTTAGCCAAAAAAATAACTTAGCAAATTTCGTTTTAATTTTTCATCCGCGGAGAGCCAAGACCAAAACATACATTAATTCAAAAACGTTCAAAATCAAATAAAAAAAAAAGTTTTTTTAACTGAAAGTAAGGAGCGATATTAAAACTTAAAACGAACAGAAATCAATTCGTAAATGAAAGGGGCAGCTCCATCCTCAACGCCCCCTCTTTACGCTAAAGTTTTTTACTGTTTAAAAAAGTAGAGTTGAGAGAAATCTTAAATCTCGAAATGAATAGTAAGTATTTGGTATATGAGGAGGATTTTACCCTCCTCGACCCTTCACTCATTATGCTTAAGTTTTAGTTCTTCAATAAAGCTTTCTGATTCAGTTAGATGGTCTTTGTATTTCAGCAGTAATTCTTGAATAATTGGGAAAACTTTCAAACTTTGGCATAAAGATCGACGGGTAAAAAATGGAGAAACACCCTTTTCATGCACGTAAAAATTTATGTTTATTTTAAGCATTAATTTTGCTCCTTAAATTTTAATCAGAGAATTTATTTTTTTTTTATCTGATTTCAATTTGGACCAGCTATGGTTATGAATAAAGGGTTATTTTTTAGCCTGTGAGGCTCCAGATTTAGTATTGGGAGTTCGCTTAAAATAATGGACCATTACGAATATTTAGAGATTCTACTGTCACAAACCAAACAATATCCTAAGATACACTAAGTCCTTGCCATTGTTCTATATTCTGCTTATTAATTACGTTAAAAACAAAAAGGATGAAGTTCAAACCTTATTTCTTAGCAAGTTACATCAGGGAACAAATAGAACAACAAAAAAAGATGTAACTACTGTCTGATCTATGAAGAAATGCATTTGGTGAACGTTGCTTCACGAACTTTTAATTTATATCTATCTGTTTAGAAAGCTATCTCTGTCTTTAAAATAAAAGTTTTCTCTGATGTCTAGAGACTAATCTCCCTTCAAAAGCCATGCTATATCTTTAGAGATTATACATTTCCCTAGGAAAATGTCTTTGATAGAGAGGAGAATCCAAAAAAGGAAACCTCTACTCAAACTCATGGAGTAAACACGACTAAAGATAATTTTTCCAACATCCTGGAAACAATATCAAGTCGCAATACATTGATTTTTCTTTAAAATCAAAGATTCTACAGTATTTTTTTTTTTAAATGGGAGAAAAGATGTTGGTTCAATTCTTTTTTACGCAAAGGTTTGAAAATGTCTTACAAATTTGATGCGCCAATTACTTCGCCTGCTCTTGTCGAGCCCTTTATGTCAGTTGGAAGCGCCATTTTGGCATGCAATAGAAAAAAAAAATTGGAGATGATAAAATTGGAAAATGACTGATGTTGAAGGTAAAAAAAAATATTAGACTCTGAGTGAGGCCGATTTTTATGATATTTATATTAATTATTATTGGTTCTTATAATTTTTCTATCAGTGAAGTATAACCTTAAAAATTTTGGTGCTTATCCTTCTAAAAAACCTTTTATATTATTTTTATTCATTTTGGCTCAAGTGAATTTAGGCATTTAAATGTGTGTTCCAGCATTTAAATACAAAGGATAGGTTTAGTCATGCTTTTAAAAACATATTCAAGCACATCTACGGCCAAGTATCTTGTATTTAGATAGTTTTAATTGTATTTTACTCATCACTGGGTAAACGAATAACAGAGTGACAAACGAAAAAAGGATTTTGATCTAAAAATTATAATGACCTTAGTGGATGCACCTGGCTGCACAGAGAGTTTGATTTGGGCGGCCTATAATGCACGATAAGGGAACTGCCAGGAATCATGAAGATAAAATAACCTAAATTTCGCTTCAAAATATACTCTTGTATAAATCCGGCAATCGAGCTCGGTTCAGCGCTGGATTTTAAATTCGGTGTTTCATCTTGGTAGGTCTTTTTAAATAATTGGCATTAATAAAAAAAAACCTTTAGTAAAATTCTAGTTTAGTGACTTCTTGATTTATCGGAAAGGGGTTAGGTTAGGAAAATAAAACTTTCGGGGATGGGTTTACAGGCTAAAGTATATTCCAGGAAGGTATTTTAAAGTACCCACCTCCACTCCTCCCTTTAGAGGGCCCTGAAATTCGCCTACATGACAGGTCTATACCAATTGAAATTTTGACAAAACAACATTTTATCTTAATTTTCTTTTAGACTACCGGCTGCTTTTTCTCTGCTTTTAGTTCAAAAATGCAATTCCTGTTATTTGAGTAGAATCCTCAGCCATATCAATGTTTTTTTTTCAAAATTTCTATTTTGAAAAAAGTTTTAAACTCTAAAAAGTGGTCCATTTAGTTCTATCCTACCCTAGGTGTCTGTCACAGAGGGGAACTTGAACCCAATGATTTAATAGTTCTATCCTTAACCTAGGCCTGTTTGATTACACTAAAATTTGACCCATTAGTAGTACTTAAATAGCCTACATAAGGGTACAGATTACCTACCCCTGATGAGGCAACCTTTTTTTTCTTGTGTAAAACTTCAGGTACATTGTCTGATTGCAATGCCAAGGAATGTACACTGCTGCTGTGCCTCCTTCAGAGCTGTTAACTCTGATTTTCTGCCACTGCTAATAGCACTGTCTCCTCTAAATGAGATTCCTTCTAAAATTGGTGCCACAGACTAGGAAAATTACATGTATAAGGTAGGCCTATGAGAAGAAATTGTAACTATAGCTATGCAACATCAAACTGTTCAACAAAATTTATGCAGACATATTTATAAGTTAGAATATATAACTTGTAGGCCTAATAAGCATTGATATACTAAAGATCTACCTAGGGCTATGCAATATTGTCTGGTTGCAAAAGCTGCTATTTTGTATTTCTAGAGTTTTTTTGTTTTTATAAATTAATTTCTACTTTTTTGACACTTTTCAGGCACACTATTTAATTATTTTTTTGTTTTGAGACAAGAAAGAGCATATCTAGACAAAGTTCATAGCACTTTTAAGCTTTCATTTTTATTTTGTATGTTAATTGAGTCACAACTGGCACTCCAAATTTCCTTCATCTATTCCCAAAGAAAAAAGGGTAAAATTCCAGTTGATTGACTTCTTGCTATCTCAGAAAGGGAATAGGTTAGGAAAATGAAACTTTCAGGGTTGGGTCTACAGGCTAAAGTATGTCCTGGGAAGGTATTTTGAAGTAATATACACTCCTTCTCCCTCTAGAGGGCTCTGACCTTTGATGACCCTCAGAAATATATATGTTATAAAAGTGAAGCCTTGCACAATAGATTTTCTACTTGAATAAAGCACAACAAAATTGTTTTCAGCTTCACAACTTTGCTCAATCCCAATTTATAAGGTTTTAAAGATATGCAAATACATTAATTAAATTTTTGAAAAAAAAGCATTGATATGGCTCAGAATTCTACTCAAATAACAGGAATTGCATTTTCAGGACTAAAGGCAGAGGAAAAACAACTGTTAACTGAAAATTAAGATAAAATATTGTTTTGTCAAAATTTAAATAGGTCATACCTGTCATGTAGGCAAATTTCAGGGGCTCTGTTAAGGGAGAAGGAGTGGAGATGGGTACTTTAAAATACCTTTTTGGAATAAACTTTAGCCTGTAGACCCCTCCCTGAAAGTTTTATTTTCCTAACCTAACCCTTTTCTGAGATAGCAAGAAGTCACTCAATTAGAATTTTACCCAAAAAAGTCCTACTCTACATTGCTCTAGAGGCTAATATTTATCTGGAGCAGAGCATCCATTTGAAGTTATTATAGGTCATGTGTCAGTGTGATGACCTTGTCCAAAACAGATAAATTTATATTTAGAAGGTACAACACAGCCTACATTTTTCTGACAGCCATGTATTTTTTTAAATTTATATTACCCTGTTTTCACCATGAAATAATTGATAACTGCTTCCAATATTCCAGTGCATGAGCATAAGATGTCCAGTTGCAAAAGAACTATGGTCACTGAGCATCAGTAATTTTTTTGAACTTTCACATTCAGAAAAGTTAATAGGATAAACATTTGTAGTGACTGTTAGCAGTTTTTTTTTTTTTTTTTGTTTTGTTAATTGTCTGTAAGCAATTTTCAAAGAATGTTATGCAAGATCATATAAACTTTTGAACCAAGTCTGATAAAAATCTCCTGCACATCCTTCAGTGTATTCTCAGCTACTGTTAACTCTGTTAAGAACAAGGCTCTCCATATAGAGTCTTCTAGAACTAGTATCTTCTCAGGCATGCACTTGCAATTAGGGATTTTAGTTGTATTTATTGGTGCAAAGCTGATTCAGTTTTATAGTCATCCCTAAAGATTTTACCTAGCTTTAATACTATTCAGCTAATAATTCAATCATCTGTATTGGACTATATGAAGAACATTATTGTTACTTTTGCTCTAATGAGCAGTGAATTTTCTTAACTCCTGTCAAGCAATCAAGCATAGTTTAGGTCTGCTTGATTCCAATGCTGCGTTTAGATTTGGTTTTCAGGATGTGATCACATTTTCACAATATTTACTGTAGTACATGTCTACTGTGATATACATATGTTTCAGTCATCTGTACTTCATTTACTGTTACCAGATCTATGCATTTTTTTCAGAGATGCTCTTTCAGAATTCTATACTTTTGCCAAAATTATCTGAGAAGTTTTTTCTCAAAGACACCTGGACTTGCAGCTCAAGCAGCAAAGAAGCTAGGGAATCCAACAGAAATGAAGATGGTACAGATAACTGAAAAGAACTCTGATATTTTAGCAAATCTCTGCAGTGATAACTGCAACCAGAATATGGCAAAAAAAAGTGAATGATAGTAGACAATGAAAAAGTAAAGCAGACAATGAAATGAAAAGTAGATAAAGAAAATGATAGAAAAACTGAATCATTTGGATCTGAAGAGCCTGACTCTGAAGACAAGTGTGTTAAGGATGGTATGACTATCAAGGCAAAGCCAAAAAAGAAAATGAAAAATTACAAATATCGATTTAATAGTGACGGCCTTCTGACAAAGATCTACAGAAATGGGTTCAGAAAGATGACATGGATGGTGGATGATTTCTTTGTTGGGTTTGTAATAAAAGTTACATTGGAGAAAAGACCCATGCTCTTTGACATTCCAAAAATAAATTTTACATCAAGAACTTTGATGCATAGCAGCATATTATCAACCTTTAAAAGATGTGCTCAAATAACATTGAATTTCAGAAGAGTGTAATGCTGCAGAAGAATATTGAAAAAGCTGAGCTGAAACTCAGTAGCTTCATTCCTGAGCATAACCTACCTTTCCAGATCATGGAGCATCTGCCAAGCTTACTGAAACGTGTGTTCCTCCGATTCTATGCAACAATTAGAACAAAGAAATATCCTGTTTGAAAATGATCTGCACCAAAATTTTAACAAGTTCAAACACAAATGAAGAATCAAGAAATATATGGTTACAATGCATATGACGACAAGGAGTAGAAAGAATTAGAAATGAGAGTGAAGAATAAAAAAATATGCAGCTAAAAGATATGTCACAGCAAGAACAAAGAAATATGCAGTTAGAAGATAAGTGGCAGCACGAATTACCAGTGACAGCAAGAAAGCGAGTATGACTGGCCACAAAAACCATCTAAATAGGCCAGGACTTTAAGGAAGAATTTTTATTTTTCCCAGGGTAATTAGTCTATTTACATAAGGGGTTTAGGTAGTTTCCATAATGCCTAGAGAACAATCGAACAACCTAGACCATAATATGTGGCAAGACCAATCTGAGCAGCTAAGGTATGAAGAATAAATATATACAGCAAGAACACTTCCATCAGGCAACAATTACAACAAGTCAAAAACAAAAGTGAAGAAAAAAGACACATATGGTTCGAAGATAAGCAGCAGCAAAAATTAAAACTACTTAAATACAACCGCCATGCTCCCTGTACTATATATATAAAATGTACAGGCCACTGGCATGTATAAATGTGGTTTTGAAACTAAATGAACACCCGCCGTGCTCCCTGTACTATATATATAAAATGTACAGGCCACTGGAATGTACGAATATGGTTTTGAAATTAAATTAACACAACATCCCTTAAGCCTACAGTTTAAAGAAAATTTGACTTGTAGATTTTGACAATTTAGGACTTCATGATAGAAAAATCTTTTTATCTAATTGTTAATTTCACCAAAGCAGATGCAAGGTACCTGACTAGTTACTGTCACCTAGAAATATGTTTTTGACTTTAAAAAAGACGATTTGGCTTTCAGTCTACTAATATTCAAGAAAAATATGTCGTTCTAAAATTCCTATTGGAGATTTTGAAACTTATTCGTTTATGTAAACAATATGGGGATCTAATTTTAATTGTTCAAAAAAAGATATCATTACTATACGACCTATTGGCAACAACAACAAAAAACAAGAGCTAAGAGCGCATATGGCACTTGTGACGAGGCAAGAAGGGACAAGAGCTCATATGGTATAAGCTCTAACAAAATTCTAAGAATCAATAGATTGATTTAAATGGAAAATCAGAGGCTTAATGCCGGTTGGGATTCAAAACAAGAGTTCTGAGTCACAATGTCCTTCTAAATATCAAAATTCATGAAAATCTGATCACCCAATTGTAAGTTATAAATATTTCATTTTTTCTAATTTTTTTCTTCTGTTAGCCCCCCACATGGTCGAATCTGGGAAAACGACTGTATCAAGTCAATTTCTGAAGCTCCCTGACACACCTACCAATTTTCATTGTCCTAGCACGCCCAGAAGTGCCAAACTCACCAAATCACTGAACCCCCCCCTAACTCCCCCAAAGAAAGCGAATCCAGTACAGTTACGTCAATCACGTATCTAGGACATTTGCTTATTCTATCCACCAAGCTACGCCCTGATTCCTCCACTTTGAGCGTTTTCCAAGATTTCCGATTTCCCCATCCAACTCCCCCCAATGTCAATAGATCTCGTCGGTGTTTAAAATAAGAGCTCTGAGACATGAATTCCTTCTAAATATTAAATTTCATTAAGATCCGGTCACCCGTTCTTAAGTTAAAAATACCTCAATTTTCCTAATTTTCCAAATTAACATCCCCCAGCTCCTCAAAAGAGAACGGATCCGTTCCAATTATCTCAATCACGTATCTAAAACTTGTGCTTATTCTTCCCATCAAGTTTCATCCCGATCTCCCCACTCTAAGCGTTTTCCAAGGTTTCTGTTTCCCTCCTTAAACCCCCCATTGTCCCCGGATCCAATTTGAGTCAAAAATGGAGCATATGAGACATAAGATCCTTCTACATATCAAGTTTCATTAAGATCCGATCACCTATTCGTAAGATAAAAATACCCCAATTTTCACGTTTTCCGAGAATTCCGGTTTCCCCCTCCAACTCCCCCCGATGTCACAGGATCTGGTCGGAATTTAAAACAAGAGCTTTAATACACAAGATCCTTCTAAGTATCAAATTTCATTAAGATCTGGTCACCCGTTGGTAAGTTACAAATACCTCATTTTCCCGAATTACTCCATACCCCTCCCCCCAACTCCACCAAAGAGAGCGGATCTGGTCTGGTTATGTCAGTCACATATTTTAGACTTGTTTTTATTCTTCCCATCCAGTTTCATCCTGATCTCTCTGCTTTAAGTATTTTCTAAGATTTCCAGCCCCCCCCCCAGATGGTCAAATCGGGAAAACGACCATTTCTAATTTAATCTGGTCCGGTCCTTGATACGCCTGCCAAATTTCATCGTCCTAGCTTACCTGGAAGTGCCTAAAGTAGCAAAACCATGACCGACAGACAGACAGACTGACAGAATTTGCCATTGCTATATGTCACTTGGTTAATACCAAGTGCCATAAAAAGGACAAAAAATGCCAAATAGAAAGTAGTGACAAAACAATAGCCCACCATTGACAAGTATATAACCTTTATCTGTGAAAAACTTACAGCCCAGAAAAAGTGCAGAAAACTTAGAACAGCATTTATTAGCTTTTAATAATTTCTCATGATCCCAAAATTCAGTTGCTACTAAAGTAGCATAGACTGCTTAGCAAAAGAGCTTTTGCATAAGACGCATATTGGGATTTAGTCTAGGTTTTCAGAAGGTATACTTTTGTGGCTTATTACTAAGTTGGTATTTTGTGTAGCTAGGTAAAAAAAAAAAACACTTCCAGGGAGAGATCTACAGCTAAATCCTATTCCAGTTTTGTTCTATTTCTTTTGTTTGAATGAATTAGCAAATTGAATTTAGACAAAGTTAATTACTGCAATGTTTTGGTTACCTTTAGAAGCTTTTCAATGGTAAGCCATCCTTTGGTTCTTTGAAAATCCTTCTCTTCAGATGTATCAGTTATAATCAAAAGAGCCAGGGTTGCATAAATTTCTTTTTAACCCAGTACAAACTAATGTAAAAATCTTAATTTGGAAATCCTAAAAATACATACACTTGTAAAATAGGTGAACACAGGTATGGTCTCAGAATGTTCAAGTTCAAGTTCTGTTTATTACTACATAAATTCAATATAAAAAGCCAATTTGGCAGAGAGAGGGCTCGAGGCCAAATGGCAGACAATTAAATAAACTGTATGCTATAACTACATCAACATAAAATAATATCATAAATTAACCATAATCCATCCAGGTTCCAGATTCAAACCATCAGACTGAGTTGGGATTTACCGCTATAAACCACACATTTATTATTTATTTACTAATTTTTTTTTTTTTTTTTTTTTTTTTTTTTTCATTTTACTTTAAACATTTTCTATGAGCATTGATTTTATTTTGTTTTTCAGCGTATTAATAGAAAGTTCAAGTTTGATTACATTATGATAACTTTGCCATACCCTCAATATTGTGTTTCTCAATGAAAATCTTGATCTTTCTGAAATTATCAAGGGTTGCCGGGCTTTACAAGGATTACGCGTGTTATGGTCGTGATCGGAATTAGTTCCAGAAAATAGATCAGGTTCATAAAAACATTCAGGTAGGGAATTTGAATGATGTTTTTTCTTAAATAAAATAGAATGAAAAACAATAAAAGATTCAAGGGGCAAAATGTTCAAAAAAAGAGGAAGACTTTTAGTTGACGACTTATTAGGGCAAGAATCAGGAGATGGTACAAAAAGCTTAAGAATTCGGAGAGCTTTATTCTGCTGCCTTATCAATGGTAATATATTCGATCGAAAAGTATTCAAATATACAAGAGGACAGTAATTTAAGTAAGAATGAATTAGCGAAAAATAAATACACCGCAGGGCATCATAAGGGAGAAAAGGTTTAAGAAGCCTGATCATACCGACGTTCCTTGCAACCTTTACCCTCAGGCAATTTATGTGCTCCTTCCAACTTAAATTCGAATCAACTATCACTCCTAGATACCGGAGATGGTGGACTCTGCTGATCGTAGTATCACATTTTTCAATTGTTAGGGAATTAAAACTTGGCAATGCTTTTGAAATCCGAGAGAAAATCAGGAATTTGGTTTTAGATGTGTTAATACATAAATTATTCGCTGCGAACCATTCAAGCAGATATGTAAAAACTTCTTTCATTTTTAAACGTAGTACAAGTTCAGTAGGACCACTAATATTGAGGGCTGTGTCATCCGCGAATAGAACCGTGAGGCCGAGATCTTTCATAGAATTATCAATATCGTTAATATAAATTAAAAATAAAAGGGGGCCAAGGATTGACCCTTGGGGAACTCCGACTTGTCCATCCAAAGAGATCAGTTCAGATCTCGTAGTATCAGCATCAACATACTGGCTTCTCTCAGACAGAAATGACATGATCAGGTTATTAGCAGGTCCTCGAATACCGCAATTCTCAAGCTTTCTCCGTAAAATCTTATGACAGATTGTATCGAATGCCTTTTTTATGTCAATAAATATAGATGCTGGAATTTCACCTCGATCAAGAGCATCATGAATATATTGCGTGACCGCTAGGATAGCTTGTTCCGTTGAATGGCTTTTCCGAAAACCGAACTGTGACTTACTAAAGTATTTGTGTTTTTCTAGGAAATTATTTACTCTCTTCTAAATGCACCGTTCAATAACTTTCTCAAACGCGGAAAGAATTGAAATAGGTCTATAATTAGATGGGTCTTTAGGGTCTCCTCCTTTGTGCAGAACAATAACACGTGCAGATTTCAAACATGATGGGAACTTCCCGCTCCTGAAACAAATATTCACAATATGCACAAGGAGGTCAGCTACATTAGCAATAATTAGTTTTAACAGTCGGGTAGATGAACTGTCTATCCCTTCAGCTCCACCAGGTTTTAGAAGATTAACTATGTTTATCAGCTCTTCTTTTGAAGTCGGCGTTAAAAATAGCGAAGACAAAGAAGATGGAGATAGGTAATCTTTAAACTTATTTCTTTGTTCAGAATTATTAGCAGCTACAGACTCCTTTACCGTACGTATACCAACATTGGCAAAATGCTTATTAAACACGTTTGCTATACCATGTCTATCAGACACCAGTTCAGGACCATGATTTATAGATTCAGGAAATTTAGACATTTTTTTCTTTCCAATAATTCCATGGATAATCTCCCAAGATTTTTTGGGGGAACCCGAAGCTTCTGCAAAAAGTTTCGTATAATGTGACGCTTTTGCTGCACGGATCACTTTAGTTAAATTGTTTTTATATAATCTGAATTTTTCCTTGTTATCTTCACTTGGGTTCTCTATTCGGATTTTATAAAGTTAATTTTTTATTTTAATTGATCAGACAATCCCTTTAGAGATCCAAGGTTTTCTTGGCTCTTGGCATCTTGATTTACTTGTTTTCGCAGGACACGCACGATCAAAAGCCATTTCAAATTCTTGTATAAAATAATTAGTTGCTTGATCAACATCCTGATTATCCAAACACGGACTACGGTTAATATTATTTAATTGGTTTCTAAGAGATTCAATCGATTCTGCATCAAGCTTTTGAGTTTTCCGTTCAGGACGTTCTACTTTCGGCTTATCAAGTGTAACTTCTGAAAGGATTAAAAAATGATCAGAATCATCATAAATAATCACATCACATGTTTTCAGATCCAGGTTGGTGAATAAGTTATCAATTAAAGACGCGGTAGTGTCTGTGACGCGAGTAGGGATACGGCATGCAGGAAGCATTCCAGTACTAAGGAATGAAGAAATAAATTCATTTGCTAAGCTAGAATTATTTTGAGCTTGTTTGAGTTTAGACGGAGCAAGGAGGTCGATGTTAAAATCCCCCATAAATAGTACTTTTTTATACCGACTTAGCATGGAAGATAACAGTTTATCGAGAGATTCCAAAAATTTGGCTGGTGACCCACAAGGCGGTCTATATAACACACAGGAAAACAGAGTTTCACTCTTAGTTTCAATTTCCACAAGGATAAATTCAAAAAGCATTTCTTCATAAAGGTTATCGAAATCCGTAATAATTTTAGTTGCCAGTTCATGTTTAACAAACATACTAATACCACCGTGTTTCCGTGTTTCTCTGTTCTTAAATAAATGTTTATACCCTTCTATACGAGCGAGGGGGGCAGACGACTCAGAAAGGAATGTCTCACAAGCCCCAAAAATATCAACTCCGTGATTAGCAAGGAACAACGACAATTGGTCAAGGCTTTTTAACAATCCCCTACAGTTAAGGGAAGCGATTCTTAAACTTCCAGGCGTAGGTCGGTATTTAGGGACATTTTCCGGTAACAAATAATTATTTTCAGGGAGTTTATCAATAAAAAAATCACGATCATCTTTACTATGGATTCCCAGCTTTGAAAAATGCTTTGCAAGATCCAGGGGACTTTTTTGGAGACGGAGTAGTTTTTTAGCGGTATTTCCCAACTCATTTAAATTACTAAATATAATGACTTACCAGAGAATCCGGGGGTTTGAATCTGGATGGATGGTTACTTACACGAGACTGTGTACCAAACAGAAAGACATGTGATGACACTGAAAAATAAGAACCAGGACAGAAACGGAACTTGATTATTTCTACTACTACTACTAGGTCTAGAAAAAAGCACAAAGAACGTTCAACAGAAACACCCATCACAGTGTTTAACTCAGTGCGTTTACTTCAATTCAACAGCTTTTGTTATCCTTTAAGATACAGCAACATCATCGTATGCAATCCATTGATCATTGCTAGCATTTCTCACTTCCAACTTTAAAGACGAACCATTTTGCTTAAGTCGAACGAATGCAAAAGACTTCGACTCGCGTATTTCTTTTGCTTTTGCCAGTAACAGGTTTCTTCGCGCGTTGAGTTCAGGAGGCAGGTCAGTGCATATAATGACAGGTCAGTGCATGGAGTGGAGAGTTTCTGAAGATTTCTACCCCTCCCCCCATTTGCAGCCATGTTTGAAGATAAGCCTCTTCAAGTAAATTGTTGCATAATAGAAAAGATATTACTCCTTTGGTTCAACTATTTTGTCATATAGGTTATTGTTGCTGTATTTTTGTCAATATTAGATTGTTTATTGACAATACCTTTGAAAAGAAAAACACAACGAGCATTTTGGTGACAAATGACCATATGCCAATTCGGTGTCATTTTTATTGTAACAGTTCAAAATTTTTTTAGGGTCTTTTGATGATCTATGGAGCTTTTACCTAGAATATCTGGAAAACTTTCCAGAAAGAGGGCCCAGATTCCTGCTGCGGCAACAAGAGTTAATACTACTTAAAAACAAAGGTGAAAAACAATGAAATATACGGCTAAAAGATATGCCACAGCGAGAACAAGGAAACATGTTGTTAAAAGATAAGCGGCAGTGAGAATTACAAGCATGCGTGAGAAAGCGAGCATCAGAAAGCGTGTCAAAAATGGAGTGAAAAACAAAGACTTTTGCTTTTTGAAGACAAGCGACAGCAAAAATCAGAACAAATCAAAAATAAAAGTGAAGAAGAAAGAAATATTACGCTAGAAGAACAAGGCCATCACAGTCTTTGACGCCAACAAATGCTGCGCAAAACCTAGCACAAACCTAAAAAGATGCCATAAACTACACACAACTGTTGATTAAAAGTCGTTGGGACCATTGAACGTTCCATGTGTTCTCTAGGGGGCCCTCCATTTCCCCGAGGAAAGAACAGCAAACAAGGCTGACTCATTTGGAAGTTGCTACTCACAACGAGAATCAATGTATACAAGCCTATCACTTGCCGGGTACTAGGCTCCGGGTTTTAAATCGGCTACATAGTTTTTTTTTCTTAACTGATATATTGACATTTCTGGCCACTAAAATGATCTAAAAAGGTCACAACTTTTAGGAAGAATTTACATTTTCCTCATGGTGGTTGTATCGAACCTAGGGTGAGGCCAAGACATTAAGGAGAGGCCCATATTGTCTGCGGTTACAAGATAAGTGGCTATGAGAATCAATATGCCCGAGCCTGTCGCGTGGCCGAGCTGGAACGCAGTCTTGAAATTGGCTACATAGTTATTTTACATCTTAAATATTGGCGAATTGACATTTCCGGTCACAAGAACAATCTACATAGGTCACAATTTCAAGAAAGAATTTTTTTTTGCAGGGTGGCTCTATCGAACCTGTGGTGACGTCATGACATCAAGAAAAGGCTCAAATTGTCAGCGGGTTGGAAGACAAGCGACAATTAGAATCTTTATATTGAAGCATACCAAATGCCGGGGCCCGGCGGCAAAGCCGCTGTGCTCCCTGTACTATATATATAAAATGTACAGGCCACTGGCATGTACAAATATAATTTTGAAATTAAATTAACACAATATGCCTTAAGCCACAGTTTAAAGAAAATTTGACTTGAATATTTTGAGAATTTAGGACTTCCTGATAAAAAATCTTTTTATCTAATTGTTAATTTCACCAAAGCAGATGCAAGGCACCAGACTATTTACTGTCACCTAGAAATATGTTTTTGACTTTAAATATAGACGATTTGTCTTCCAGTCTACTAATGTTCAAGAAAGATATGTCGTTTTAAAATTCCCATACTGAAGATTTTGAAATTTATTTGTTTATGCAAACAATATGGGTATCTAATTTTAATTGTTCAAAAATAGATATCATTACTAAACGACCTATTGGCAACAACAACAAAAAAAGGATAAAAAATACCAATAAGAAAGTAGTGACATAACAATAGCCCACCATTGACAAGTATATAACCTTTGTCAGTGAAGCACTTACTTACAGCCCAAAAAAAGTGCAGAAAACTTAAAATAGTATTTATTAGATTTTAATAATTTCTCATGATCTCAAAATTCAATTGCTACTAAATTGGCCTAGACTGCTTGACGAAAGAGCTTTTGGATAAGACGCATATTGGGAAGTCGAATATTCAGAATGTATACTTTAGTGGCTTAGTACTAAGTTGGGAATTTGTGCAGCTAAGTAAAAAAAAACTTCCAGGAAGAGATCTACAGCTAAATCCTATTACAGTTTTGTTCTATTTTATTCTGTTTGAATAAATTAGCAAATTGAAAATCCTTCTCTTCTGTTGTATCAGTTATAATCAAAAGTGCCTGGGCAGCAAAAATTTCTTTCGAACTCAGTACAGACTAATGTAAAAATCTTAAATTGGGAATTCTAAAAATATATATTTTTGAAAAATAGGTGAACACAGGTAACACAACTAGCATTTTGGTGACAAATAACCATATGCTAATTCGGTGTCATTTTTATTGTAACAGTTTATAATTTTTTTAGGATCTTTTGATGATTTTTGAAGCTTTTACCTAGAATGTCTGGAAAACTTTCCAGAAAGAGGGCCCAGATTCCTGCTACACCTCCACAGAAAACTAGTGATGATGAAAGTAAGTAAAAACAGACTCAGGTATGTCTGATATACATTAAAAAATAAAAAAGGATATAAAGATATGTCAAACAATTCGTGGTAACGAACTGTAGGAAGGAGCTCAATAGTAAACGGAATTCTAAAAACCAAAATTTTGATACTAATAGATACATCAAAAGAATCAGATTTTTATGCTGATTTAGTCTTACTCATAAAAAGTTACGAGCCTGAGGAAATTTGCCTTGTTTTGGAAATAAGGGGGGAAACACCCCTTAAAAGCTATAGGATCTTAACGAAAATCACAACATCACATTAAGCGTATCAGAGAACCCTACTGTAGAAGTTCCAAGCTGCTATCTGCAAAAATGTGGAACTTAGTATTTTTTGCCAGAAGACCGTTCATTTATTTGTTTGTTTTTTTTTCCATGGGTGATCGTATCGACCAAGTGGCCCTAGAATGTCGCAGGAGGGCTCACTCTAACGGAAAGTAAAAGTTCTATTGCTCTTTTTAAGTGACCCAAAAAATTGGAGGGCACTTAGACCCCCTCTCACGCTCTTTTTTTTCCCAAAGTCAACGGATTAAAATTTTGAGAAAGATGTTTGTTCAGCATGGTCGAAAAACATAAAAGCCATGTCTTCGGGGCTGACTTACGCCCCCACAGTCCTCGGGGGAGGGGCTGCAAATTCCGAACTTTCACCAGCGTTTACATACAGTAATGGTTATTTGGAAGTGTACCGACCTTTTCAGGGGGATTTTTTGGTTGGAGAGGGAAGGGGTTGAGGAGAGGGGGCTACGTAGGAGGATCTTCCCTTGGAGGAATTTGTCATGGAAGAAGAGAAATTCCATTAAGGGGGCGCAGAATTTTCTAGCACTATTTGAAAAAAAAAACAATGAAAAAATAAATATGAAAAGTTTTTTCCACTGAAAGTAAGGAACAGCATTAAAACTTAAAACGAACAGAGATTATTACGCATTTGGGGAGCTTATCTCTTCCTAAATACCTCGCTTTTCACGCTGAAGCGTTTTTAGTAATTTCAGCTATTTATTCTACAGCCTTTGTGATTCAGGGGGTCAATCGTAAAGAATTTGGACAAAATTAAAGATTTAGTGTAAAGAGCGAGGTATTAACGAGGGGGCAAACCCCCTCATATACATAATACAAATATACGAATATAGAAGTTCGTTACGTAAGTTAACTTGTATGCTACGTATATTTTTTACTAATTAATACGTTCGTTAAAAATTAAAAAATCTAGTGGCCTTTTTAAGTAACCGAAAAATTGGAGGGCAACTATGCCTCTTCCCCCACCCTTTTTCTCAAAATTGTCTGATCAAAACTAAGAGAAAGTCATTTAGAAAAAAAAATTAATATGCAAATTTTGTTTTAATTATTCATTCGCGGAGAGCCAAAATCAAACATGCATTACTTCAAAAACGTTCAGAAATTAAATAAAAAAATAAGTTTTTTAACTGAAAGTAAGGAGCGACATTAAAACTTAAACAAACAGAAATTACGCCGTATATGAAAGGGGCTGTTCCCTCCTCAACGTCCCGCTTTTTACTCTAAAGTTATTTAATGTTTTATAAAGTAGGATTGAGAGAAAGATTGCAACTTTAGCGTAAAGAATAGCTCGTTTTAAGTTTTAATGTCGCTCCTTACTTTCAGTTAAAAAACTTGTTTTTTTTTATTTAATCTATACATAGCCTAGATCCAAGTCTTACTTGGTACTGGAGAATTTTGAGCAGGAGGGTTAAAAACTGGAAAAAAACATACTTTTAGGCCAATATTTCAAATTTTTCATTAGGACAAGCTTCCTAATGCTGACTTTCTTGATTTTGTGGAGGAATGACTGGAGGCAATTTAGACTTATTAATTTGACCTGGCTTCAATAGGGCTAAAAACAACTAAAAATACATGCAATGTACTACAACAGTTATGCCCAGCTTTGTGCGGAAATTCATGGAAATTAGGGGGGGAGGCAAGAATTTATCTTTAAAATCTGGGGTTGGGGCAATTTTGTCGTTCTTTTCTCTGTTTATATAAAAGTACTCCAAAAATGGTATTTTCAAAGTCTAGAGGATGGTAATGCCCCCTGTCCTGACCCCCCCCTCCGCCCAATCGATGTCACTGACTTAGTTACATCAACAAAGCAAGATTTAATTAACTTAAAAAGTCCAGCGATTGCTGAATAAAGTTTCGTTAAAAAAAATTGCTTTTTGAATATCTTATGGGCTAGTAAAAAAGGAAAAAAATTAATTCATTAGTAATACCTACACACTAGGGGCTTATAGTTGAGGGAGGATCCCCGACCCTCAGAATTATCTCAAGGATCAGCTTCCTCCCTCCTTCCCACTGTTTGAGAAAGCTAGAAAAATTAAAGAATAGTAGTTTTGACACATACACTCCTCCCTATTGCTTTGAGACCAGAATTGTTTGCACTAGTGCACTTGTCTGTATGTAATGCAAGCAAAATGGATAAGTTCAGGGTAAGATAAAAATATCAAGCTAATCTTTTTCTTGATTAAGAAATGTCATAAAATACTATTTCATTTTTGTCTTTTGGGACAAGTTCTTTGCAAAAAGAGGGTGCTAGTTCGTCCTACACATTTTGGAAAATATACTACACAACACTTTAATCCTTGCAAAAAAGACTAAATACTGGCTAACAAAAAAAAAAGAAGTTACCACTCAATATGGCATCTTTAGATAGATTGTAGAACTTCTTCCTAATTAGACTGTAAGACGGTAAGTGGAGGACATAATATGGCATATAGCTAGTTTTTAGAAGAAGTAAGACATCTGTAAAAAAAAAATCTCGCAGGCCAAAATTGAGCTTAGGAGATTTAGGCGAACTAAAATTCAAATGTGTCAGAAGTACTATCTTTTCCAGGCAACCTATATCAAACCGTAAGGAATAATTATATGCTACTTTAAATAATTATATGCTATAAGTTCAAGTAGCATTAAAGTAGTTAAGAGGCATGCTATAAGTTAAATTAGCATATAAAAGTTATTATTTGCTACTTTAAGTTCGAATTAAAATTCGAACGGGACTTATTAAGAGTTTCCGAAACTCATATCCCAGGGGTAGGAACCATGAAATTAGGTGATATAGAATTTATTTACTCAGACAGGAAGGATGTGGTACATAGACAGGGAGTAGGGCTCATGATGAATAATGTGGCTGTTGAGCTTTATTTAGGCTGGGAAGGTATTAATAATAGAATGCTAATCGCTCATTTTATGACTAGAAAATACAGCATACCAGTTATAATAGTATTATGCCCCTGTAGAATTGACTGATGGAGATAGTGATGACTCAGATGAATTTTACTTACAGTTACAGGAGCAAATAGACAGGGTACCAAGTAGAAATACGGCGTTCTCATTAGATTTTAAAGCCCAGGCTGGTAGAAATAGGGATAGATGGTATTCCAGCCTAGGTAAATTTAGTGTTGGAAAAGAAAACAATAATTGCTACAGGCTGCTACAATTTTGTAGGTACAATAATCTAATTATAATCAATACAGTATTTGGTCATTAAATGGCTTATAAGTTAACGAGGTATGCATTTGATGGTAAGATATCAAACCTTATTGATAATGCTATTGTAAACCGAAGACTGGCAAGGTCAATAGAAGATACTAGGGTTTATAGGAGTGCTGTTATTGATGTTAAAAGTAAAGATCACCATCGTGTAGTGTCAAGGGTTAATTTAAAGCTGAATTTCGGAACGGTAACTACATGCCGGGAAGTTATGATGTTGGTAGACTCCCGGATTAGAAGTTGAGAGAAACTTTCTAGGAGCAGTTGAATACTAAACTGGAGAGTTTAAAATTTGGCAAAGTAGACGATGGTTGGAATAATTTTGGGGAAACAGTTTGTGAAGTTGCTGATGCTGTCTTAAGGAAGAAAGTTGGAACGCAGCTAGGAATATTTGTGAAGAAGCTTTATGTTAAACAGAGAGCAGAGGGGGCTTGTACAAGAACTATCTGAGTTCAACTATCTGAGTAAAGAGAATGGAAAAATCGTTAAGATATGAACTAAGGAGGTGTAAAGTGGAGGCCATGGATAAAATTGCTAAGAATCTGGAAGATGCAGCCAGATGGCATAATAGTAAAATATTGTACCTTATACAATATTAAAATATTGTTTACTAAGATTTATGGTATCTTAGTAAATTAAGAAGTAGTAGTGAATCCGGACTTGTCCCAGTTAAAGATAGGAGCGGGACCACAATTGGTGATAAGGAAAGAGTTGAAGAGAGATAGGTAGAACATTTTGAGAATCTGCAAAACCAAGGTAGAGTTGCAGGAAATGACAGAGGAAAATGAAAAAAAAAAAATAATAAGGACCCAGGTGCTGATAGTGTGGTAATTGAGTTTTTTAATATGGTGGCTCAGTGGTTAGTAATAAGTTACTGAGATTTTGCGTATGATTTTTGACGAAGGGGAAGTACCTAGCGATTTTAGGAAAACTAATTGAACTGCTCTATAAGGAAGATGATAAGAGTTAGTTTGGTAATTATCGAGGCATTAGCCTAATTTCTGTAGGCAGCAAATTATTTAGGCATATGATAACTTTTAGACTTAAAGATGTTGTAGATAAAGTTATTAGAGACGGACAGTACGGTTTTAGGAAGGGTAGAGGATGTGGTGGCAAAATCTTTACTCTTGGGTTAGTAATTGAGAAGTGCCTGGGTTATCAGTACCTTTAGTACTCAGTTTTATACATTATGAGCAAGCGTTTAATTCTGTTGATAGAAGAGCTTTAGTAAAGGTCTTATCCTTGTATGGTATATCATATAAATGCATTAAAATGATTAACGCAATGTACGAACACTGCTGCGGTTAAGGTAAGAAATGAGGCTAGCAGCTGGTTTCGTATTAAATCAGGAGTTAAATACTTACCTTGGTAGTATTATTTGTAAAGACGGTGGGAGCAGTGAAAATCCTACAAGTAGAATGTCTAAGAGTCAGGGTGGTTTTTTATAGTGGAAAAAAGTTTGGAAAAATAGGAAGATAAGTCTGAAACCAAGATTAGAACATGGAAAGCTACAATGATGAATATGGTTATGAAGAATGGACGCTCTGAAAAACGGATGAATATTTGCTAGATGTTTTCCAGAGAAATTGCCCACGGATTGTTCTGGGTACCCGGCTGACTGACTGTATTTCAAACAGTAGGCTGTATGAAAAGTTTGATTCAATCCCGCTTTCTAGGGCTGTAATGAGAGAAAGGTTGAAATAGCTAGGACACATTCTGCGGATGAAGGGTAACAGATTGCCGAAGGTTGTCCTATTCGGCCAACCGTCAAGGGCTATACGGAAAGAAGGTTGTCCGTGGTTGAAGGTGGGAGGATGTCATAAAGAAAGATTCAAGGGAAATGGTAACCTGCTGAGAGTATGTAAAGAGGGGGGCTTTGAATATATTGGGATGGAGGAAGAGTTTGCTTAGGTGTATTGGCCTCAGATTGCCGAAAAGATCGATCGAGTGGACAGCTTTACTCACCTTGGTAAAAACCTTATATGCTCCCAGGGTATAACTTACAACTCTATCCTTAGTGCACTGGGGGGTTTCGCCAGCTCTAGAGGCATTGTTATATGTTCTTAGGACTATTTTGAGCAGAAAACCGCTATCTCACAATTTTAATCAGATTCGTTTGGTGAAGAGGGGTATTCGGGGTGAGGGAGCTATCTGCCCTCCATCACTTTTAACTCTTAAAAAAGAACTAGAACTTCCAATTTTTAACCATATCAGCCTATTCTAATGTTTATACAACCATTCATTAAAACCTTAAATGTCCTCGGGGCATAACTTAAAACCCTTACTCCCAGGCTCTCGGTGTTTGTTTCAACCCCAAAAGCCCTTTTAAACGATATTCAGTTCAAAATTTCTCTTTGATGCATTTCGGGACAATACAACGTGTGTGTGTAAGGGGAGGAGGGTTGATGTTAAGCGTCAAAATTGATTGAGGACATTTAGCCCCTCCCCTTCCCCGAAAACCCGCCTTTTCACCAAACGTATGTCATTGAAATTACGAGGTAGCGTTTTTGTTCAAAATAGTCCAAAGAACATATAATGGTGCCTCTGGTGCTGACACCCCTTCCCCAGCGTTCTAGGGATAGGGTTGTCCCCCCAATCTGAAATTTCAGATGGGATTCATTTGATTTTAAATTGGAAGTTATAGTGCCGTTTTTCAGAGTCAAAGTGATTTGAGAGCAACTAGCCCCCCCCCCCCACAACACGCTCATCATTTCTCTTAACGCCTCAATCAAAATTTTGGGATAAAAATTTTGTTCAGCGTTATTGAAGGGTCAGAAAATTATGTCTGTGAGAAAGACACCCCCTCCTGCAGTTCTCAGGGCAAAGGTCGTAAGTTATATCCTTGGGGTATATAAGGTTCTTATAGAAAGTATGGTTGTATATGCTTTAAAGGGGACTCATTGGATTGGTAATCAAGTTCAATTTCAAGTATTTTCAAGCTCACAAATAATTTATTAATCAAAATCACTAGAAATTACACACTACCTTCTACTGTAGGAAAGCCCAAATGGGCTTAAATCAGAAGCTCTTCTGCCATTTTAAGATCCAAAGTGATCAGAGTACATATGTACAATAGGATTTGATTTTAGGCAACCAAGGGCGCTTTGTAAAATTGTATTGAGGATAGTGTCAAGTATCTTCAGGAGACATTTCATAGCAGATCCATATATAAATGCTCCATAGTCGATTTTGAATATCAACACTGACTTAACAAAAGGTGAAGCAAAGGCTGTGGTGGCTCCTCATCTTCCAAGGCAGAGAGCATTAATGAAATTTTGTCTTAGTTTGAGACTGCCAATCAGCTCTTCCAGATGAGGTTTCCATATCAGTTTTTGGTCAAATACAACTCCCAGAAAACGTGCATGATCTGCAACTACAATTGCTTTTCCATTCAGTTTCACCAGAGGTTGAAAAGCAGCCAGGTTATGCATTTTGTGGAAAAACATACTAAGTGACTTTTGGTTTGGAAAAACCATATTATTATTATTTTCCCAAATTGACAGCACGTCTACGGCTTTTTGGGAGGCTCCCTGTAAGCATAAAGGGAGTTCCCCCCAGCTGCAACAGCCATATCATCAGCATACAGAAAGAGCTCTGCTCCAAGGATATTTTCTAGCCATATATCATGAGAATAAACTAAGAAGAGTAGCGGATCTAGAACATTCCCTTTAGAGAATCCCACACCAAAAGCTTTTCTCTTACTGAGTAAGAGACCCCCAAAGAGGTCTGAACCTCCCTCCCCTTCAAGAATCAGTGAATTGAATTAACAGTAGGTCTGGTAAACCCAGTGCAGACAGCTATCCAATTAGTTGCCTTATATCAGTTCTATCAAATGCTGACACCGTATCTAAAAATATTACATGGGCTGCTTTTCCTTCTTTAAAGCTTTGTTTTATCAAATGCTCTAGTCTAACTAAGGCATCTGTCGTGCTCCTTCCTGGGAGAAAGCCAAGCTATTCAGTTTCAATTTGGTCGGATAATGGGGTTAGAATTCTTTCTTTTGCTACCTTCTCAATTAGCTTTGCAGCACAAGAGGTATGTGATATCGGTCGGTATGAATTACTGAGCTTGGTGTCTCTCCCTGCCTTGAGAAGCGGAATCACTGTTGCCTTATTCCAGTCAGAAGTTATTGATGACTGATTTGTTGAAGTCAGTAGCTCAACAAATATATCTGGCGATAATCTCTAGTTTCAAATATAAAACCTCGTGGTTAGGGTGAAAGTCACGGGATCTCCGGATTTCTGCACTATTTACAATATCTGTTGATGTGAAAGTAAGGTCAATTGTTAAGTACTTTCCTGTCAGCATGTTCAGACGGGTATATAGGTCTTTGGGGTGACAAGGGGCAATTTATTTTTGGGTTCCAGGATATAAACAATCAGAGGGGCTGCAATTGAATCTTCTGGTGATACAGTGTTCCACATTCTGTGGTGTAGGCTAAAGTCGCCACTAATTATTTTCACAAGGTCGCATGCATTCACAATCGGTTTGAATTGTTTCAGGGATAATTTATTTGTCTTTGGAGCATAACTATTTGCAGTGCTAATCCACTTCTCACTCCATGTAGTTTTGTGTCAATTATACCAACATCCAGTCATGTATTTAGTCATGTATTCTAAAGACTAGGTCATTTTTCATAAGAGACAGTAGGCTCTCTGTCTAATATTTGAATGTGTTGGAAGTCCCTTCTTCAAAACCTCAGCAGCAGTCTTCATGGGGTCATTATTAGTTAAAGAATAAGTAACAGTAGCTTTCTTCTCCATGAGTACTGGACACTCCCTGGAGTTAGTGGCATGATTACCATTGCAGTTTGGGCACTTGAGTACCCGATCTTCCTTTACTGTCTTGGATTGGGGACATTCTTCAGGGGTGTGTTGTCCACTACATAGTAGACATCTTCTGCCTCTGCAGCAATTTGAAGTCATGTAGCCAAAACTTTGGCTATTGAAGCACTGTATTACTCAGAAAATAAACTGCGTAACTGTATACCTTGCACTCCAAACAGAGATTTTCAGTGGGAACCGAACATCCTGCTTGAAGGTGCAAACCAAAGGGATAACCAAATGGCTTAGATTTTTGAAGGCCAATGTCACTTGTTTAATCTTACTGTCACCTTGGACCTCCCTAGTAAATCGTCCAGATTGGTGACCATCCAGCTAGGGCCAAACACAAACTTTAAAGCCATTTACTGTTATCTGAGATAAAAAATATAGCAGTAACTACTGATTGGCTCACAGCTATTATTATAATAGAGCCATCTGGTCCAAGGCCTTCTAACATTAAAAAACGAAGTTTTTTCAACTGAAAGTAAGGAGTAACATTAAACTTAAAACGAACAGAAATTATTATGGATATGTGTCCTTTACTGCCATTTATTACGATTTAACTTATTTACTTAAACTTAGATCCTCTCACGTCGGTGACAATGGTGCCTCTCCTTGATGGCCTCTGAAGAGCTTGTGGCCACGGATCTAGTGTCTATAACTCTGCCTTTATCAATAAATAAATCGCCGTTTTCATCTGTAACTGTGGTCAGTCTGAACTGAATAGTTCCTTTAGTGTCTTTATGTCACTGCAGCATCTTACTATTATGCCATCCGCCTGTATTTTCCAAATTTCCATTTGCCATAGCCTCCATCTGTTGAATTCTTATTTCAATGTCTTCTTTACTCTTTCTTCTTTTTCTTGTTAGATATATTGCTCAAAAAGCTTTTATATAAAACTCTACTGTCTTCTACCAAGGTCAAAGTACCAAGAACAGTCAAAACGACGTATAAACTTCTGCATTCGTTACGTGAAAACTTTGCAGTTTAATTTTAATGAAAGACCCCATTATGGCGTAGTGCACTTTTGACTTTAGCAGGGGGTAAATAAAAAAAAAACTACGGTGATAATCAGCAAAATAATTAAGCTAAAAACACGTAGCACCCAACAGTCCATCTTAGTGTAGCTTTGCTTTGGAGTTATAGGTGTCTTTGGAAACAACAGATTGTTAATGTTTGAATTTTTACGAGTGGAAAGCCCTGTCAAATTTTATTAATCAGCTTCGCTTAGTTACTTTAGTGGTTCAATGTAATAACACTGAGGATAATTCGACACTGCCCTAATCACTTCATACTCTTGGAGGATAAAAAGAAGATCTTAAATGTTGTGGTTTTCAGGTGTGAATAGACGACCTGAGGGGACAAGGAATGTTTTTATATGTCTTTGCCAATTCAACGACGCTACAGTAATGGGTTTAATTTGCCAATGGACAGGTTTTGTTGATATTATTGCTGGAAAAAACATGTAATCCTTTACATGTTTTAGCCTGGATTAATTTACAAGGATTGGCCTGGTAATCCTTTACTAAGATCAACTTAAAAGATATTTCCCTTATTCTGATTAATCACGCCAGCCTAAGGCATTATACTAATAGTGAAAAGACTGTGTGTTTTTTCTTCAGTAGCAGTTTGAGCATCCAGCCCTAGGCCTATTAGTTACCGTCGCTCTTTGGGCTACTAATTTTTCTTCAGCCTTACAAGAACTAAAGTAAAAATTGTTTCAATCATCCTAAATATCAATCAGAAATTTTTATAACGCTAAAACCTCAAGCTGCACATAAGGGCGGAGAAGAATTAGAAAAATACAGGCAGCTTTAAGATTTTGCTACTCAGTAGTTCGTGTTTCTTTTTCTTTTTTTTGTCAGAGACTAATATGAGCTGTCACTCAAATTAGTTTTCTATCAACATCAGCTTTTATAATTAAGACAGTCAAAATGCCAGGGAAAATTGCACCCCAAGAAATACAGCAACACAAAGTAAAACTATGGGATGCATCTAAAATTTCGGGCTTTTATAGGTAGTTTTTAGCTTGCATTGATTGTTTTGTTCAGAGACCAACTACAGTCTGTACTCATAATAGTTAGGCTATGATGCTTCCTTATCACTCTTCGAACTTGGCAGAACTAAAGGGTTTTACTTTTAGGTAAGAAAAGGAGCTCAAAGATAAATCGTCCAAGTCAAGAAAATAAGGAAGATTTGGAAAAATATCCCTGTCATTCTACACCAATGTCCAGTCAACAAATGCAAGGATACATGGATACTGAGATCATTTGGGGTGAAAGCGTTTCTCCTTTAGTTAATCGAATTCATAGTGGAGCTCGTAGTAAGTTTCAGCTTAGTATCGAATTTAAGTAACACTGCCCTGTCATACTTAATAGATATAGTAGGAAAAAAGTAAGAAAATATATTTTTATTTGCCAAAAAATTAAATTTTATGAAACTCGTGGTTCTGATTTGAGACTTAATGGTCTGGTTTTTGAAATTGCTTGTATTTGAACCGACATTGCTGGTGTCTGAACTGGCACTGTTCTTAAGACTTTTAGTGCAATTCGGTGACTCACGTGAGTTATGCAAATGAGAATGGTAAACCATATTCACCACCCTGAAATCGAAATAATTGCATGATTTTGATTTCAAACAGATGTAACGCATCTGCAGTTTCTGAAGTATTTTCATAATTTGTTTTATTGGACGGTTTTGTCGCAACATTCGTCACAGGTTATATCAGTAAGTTTGGAAATCCTTTAAAATGTATATTCAGGGAAAGCAGATACCATGTTTTTATTATTTACATAACGTAAGTAAGTAAGTAAAATATTTATTACCCGTACTTTTCACATGGAACAAAACGGAGTACAAGGAAAAAAAAATAACGAAAAAAGAGAAGAAAAACGGAGAGAAATTTCAAACACAACATGGAAACATACATAATCAAGAACTGTAGAAATGTTTAAGCCAGGGGTGGTTCCAATTTGCTGGGAAATTAGAAATCAACCGGTTTACCGCGATACTGTGGCCTGCAATCCTGTGTTTATAAATCATATAAGTATTTCTCGTCCACAAAGAGCATCGCAGCAAGAACTTCGCGAACCTAAAATAAAGGGACCGGAGCTTGCGTTTTTGGGTGTCAGCTAATAAATTCCAAAACGGTGCTATACATGGAATATGCGGCAGTGCAACAGCGTTATACATATTCGCGAGATACTTTCGGTATAAGAGGAGCCTGTTGGCGACGATAGACCCATACGCGGTGCGGAGTTTTTTTCTCGACGTGTTTGACGACCAGTAGACTAGTTTCGTTAAGGTTACGGCCTATGGGCAGACCCAGATACACGACGTGAGATGAAACGGTAATTGACTCGCTACCCAGCAGGAGGTGTTCAGGCTGAGAAGAACTATCGTTGAAAAAAAGATCTGCAGATTTAGAAGTATTGAAAGCGAGGCCGATTTTTCGGTATTCATCACGTAAGATCGTGAAATTTGATTGCAGATCCCTAATAGACCGACTTAGTTTTAATAGATCGTCCGCGTATGTAAGTAGCGACACATTTATGTTCTTGGAGATACATGAAACATTGACACATGCCTGGGCATTTAAAACACTGTTATTGTAAAAACTTGGGGATAATAATGAACACTGGCGGACACCTTTCTTTACTGGAACAACCACTGATGTGATGCGGTTACCTATCTTTATGTGCGCCTTTAAAAGGCAATACATATCGTAGAGGACGCTAGTGAAACGGAGGTTTACACCTTGCTGGTAAGCGGCTAAAAGGGCCTGAGCGTGAATCGACGAATCAAACGCTCTACTCACATCAAAAGTACCGACCACTATAAGGTCACCAGATTCGTGAGAATCTGCTAGAATAGCGGCAAGACTGAAGAGAGCGTGAGCATAAACCAGACCCGGTCGGAAACCGAACTGGTGGTCAGGCATTCGGCACGAATATTGAATTTCTTTTGTGACTAAGAGCTCTAAAACCTTACAGAGCACTGGAGCAACAGTGATTGGCCTGTACGAAGAGCATTGATCTGTTGGTTTCCCTTCTTTAAGGATGGGCGAAAGCAAACCGACACAAAAAGAGTCAGGTACTATACCAGTGGTGAAAATAATCTGGAACAGCAGCGTCAGATACTAAATAAGCATCGTGGTACCGTGTAGCAGATTTAGCGCGCACAGTTCATGTGCACCACGAGGATGTTTCTTCTTCAGCTTTGAAATAGCTTCATTCACGCTTTCGTAAGTAACGACAAAATCAGGAACACACTGGTTAGATAATACCGATTCTAGCCGGTTTGCGAAGGGATTAGACGTAATTGGGTTGGGGCACTGAATTCGTTGGAAAAGTACGATTCCCAATCTTTTTTGCTAATCGAATCATTGAGTTTTCCGGTGGCCGGTTCGCTCAACCGGGCTTTCCAGATTAGTTTTGGGTCACTTACGATTCTGGAGGAATACTCTTCTATTAATTTGGTACGATGAGCTTTCAGTTGCTTGTCAAATTTTCGTTTCGTCCATAAACGGACAGAGTTAATAGGACCGGATTTGGGCCTATCACAATCTTGCCAGATTCTAAACCAAAATTTAGCATCGTTGCAATACTTAACTAGAGCCAGATTTTGTGAGAATTTTGGAATTTCTGTTTTCATTCTAACCTTTCTTGTAGGAACTGCTTTTTTTAAGCTAAGAGGAGCGAGTGAGTAATCTCGGCACAGAATGTATTGATGGGTACTCTTGCATCTGTGGGATCAAAATTCGAATTCAGTTGGAGCAAATGGAAGGGAATTCGTATCTTTACAAGAAGTGAGTTCAGCACCTGAAGATACAAACTAGCATTAATTTTATCCCATTCACTTACGACTTTCCACTTGTCGTTCTTGGGTTGACGCAGAGCTGGTTTTATGCTTAGAGATGCTAGTAGGGGTAAGTGATCAGCGAATTCAGCGTCTTTTAAAACAGTTACACTTCCGTTAATATTATTAGAGCAGGCCGTATGGTCAATGTTTGAAACGGACCCACAGTTGTGAACGAAGGAGTAATCACTGTCTTTTGGGAGGATGATAAATTTGTCATCAAAGACGCCGTTTAGAAGCTGACTACGGGCACACGTGTTGTCAAGCAGGTTGCAGTTTGAAGTCCCCCATGACTACACATTGCAAATCTTTCTGGGTTACAGACTTCTGGCACTTCGCTAGTTCGCGAACTGCGTTCATAAACTTTCGCTCCGATTTATCATCATGGTAGTTTGTAGGAAGATATACGTTGAAGAATGCAATACTACCGGAAGATATAGCCAAGAAGTGATCATGCGTAAATAACATCTTACTTTCAATATACGGGCGGCAAATAATCGCCAAGCCACCAGAGGGGCGTCCGAAAGACCGTATTTTTGCGGGCTCGAAGTAAAAAGTAAATTCGTGTGAGAACTTTAGGAGAGAAATCATGTGAGGAGAGAGCATGTGTTCTTGAATAAACATAATGTCACAGTCTTCATAGTATTTTTGAACTACGGCAAGTTTGTTGGGTACTCCTCCGTTCATGTTCCATGACGTAATTTTGACACAGGCTTTTTTCTATTAGACATTAGGCCGCTTCAGCTCACTGACGATTTTTATTATTGTGGGGCACTTGAAGGAATGGCATGTGTGGCGTTTTGATTTGCAGAGGGCGCATGCTATAGGGTTTCCACGGGACTAGTCGGGGCTAGAGCCGTGACCTCCTTCTCCGCATCGATAGCAAATTTGCTGGCTAGAACAGGTAGCAGAAATATGACCAAAATTCTTGCAGTTAAAACAGCGCTTTGGAAGAAAGATAAATTCCTCGATGGGGTACCGCTCCAAGTCAATTTTAGGAGGGTTTTTCATGGTGTGGTTCAGATGCGGGCGGGATGAGAAGTATAATTTGAAGGATTCCGTTCTGACTTTGGATATCTGTATCGCATTATTAGCGTCAGATTTGTAATCAGCAAGCTTTAAAAAATATTAAATATTTTTTTGATGAAAGTAAGATACTATTGTGAAATGCGTACTTCATGGGCTTTGTTTTGGACTGCTAGTTTAATAGATAGCTAAAACACAGAATTGGATAACAAATAGAAAAATGAAAATGTTCGGATGAACACTAACCGAATAGCAAAACTTCACATATCTTTATGATGTGCAAGCCTTTATACGATATGTAATGTATAGATATTGAATTAAGAAAATATTTACAACAGAGAACCGTTTGTAATTTCGTTTTTCTTGATATTTTTAATAATAAATTTAAGAATTGAAGTATGTACAACATTTTCTTAATTTTTTTTAGGGATTCCTAGTTGCTCTTCTCCTGGAGACAATAGCCCCCCAGTGGCTCGACGACCAAGAAACCTTGAGCTTCTTACTTCACCTGTGATTCAGTTCAAAGAAAAAGAGAAAAAAGCCAAAAGCTATAAAAGCTCGAGCCCAAATCCCTTGGAAATATTGGAAGAGCTTGTAGCGACTCTAAAAAAGGGCTCTGAAAAAAGTGAGTTGTTCTCATTGGTAAAATCATGGAAAATGCTCAAAATTCAAATTAGATTTCAGATAAGCAGGTCATTAAATTGTTGAACAACAGCCTGTCCATAAATATTAGCTACATTATATGTTACTTCCAATTAATCGTAATCTTTTGGACAAAAGCTCATGTTGTTTTTGTTTTACAAAGTAGAATGTTATTCTCTTTTGAACTTAATTTAAAAAACACTTTTCTTCAAAAGAACTTTTTTCAAAGAAAAGTAAAGATCTCCACTAAGCCTAGAATGAGCAGAAATAAAATAAATAACCTTCCAAGCTTAAAACTATCACAAATCATTATCAATAAATAAATGAAATCCGAAATGGACAGAAATTACAATAAATTCCGAGTCAAACTTTTATAGAGCAAAATTAACATGAGTAGAGCTGACAGCCCCCATGCCTTCTCAAGACTAGAACATAATTTGCACTTTACTGAAAAAAAGACTAAACAAATGGCTGTGGATTGTCAGTTTAATATACATGTACTGATATTTATTCCTTAAAGTTTTAATAGTTTTTTATTTATTAAAGTAAGAAAAAGTGAAACCATTTTAAATATGTTTTGTGATAAACATAACTGTTATCCCCCTTAAGACATAAGTAAGACATTGTAACTTGGAAACATGATGAATGGATGAAAACGTGAAACTTCCGAATGAATAATAAGCAAAAAAATTAGGAAGAAGCTACTATAATTTTATGAACTAATAAAAATAATGATTGATAATAATTACTGGTAAATAATAAAATTTAGTACTAAGATAACAATAATACTAACACGATCATTGTTGATAGTTGAAAAGAATTTACAAAAATAATAGTAGAGGTGATATTAATCACAAGATTTTACAAGTTATTGTTATAAAAATATAAAATTAATTTAAAAACAAAATAATTTACACAAGGCCAAAACAAAATAGTTTTTATAATTCATAATAAGGTCAATAGTGAGAATTTTTAAGATACTATTTATAAACAATAAAAAACTAGTAAAAAATAAAATAAAAAATAGCCATAATGCAGGAAATAGAAAACTACCCTTGTCCTACCTTTGTTAACTGTCTTGTCCTAAATATCTGCTTTGCATTTTAACATTTTGTATTCCTCTAAATTATACCTTTATTTTCAATCCTCTGCAGGTTTATATATCTGGTTTCGTATGCCTCTCTGTATATAGGTTTTGGGAGGTACTCGAGATACAGCAGCAAACAAAATTTTGAAATATGAAGCTCTGTCTCTCAGCTATTTCTTCGAGAAAGAATAGAGGATTTGAAGCCATATTTAATTTTGTGGAGACATTATGAATTTTTAGTCATTCCAAGCAATAATATCAGAAACAAAAGCAGGAAGTAAAAATATACATAATGAATAGAAAGGAACACTTATGAAGTCAAGGGGACCTCTTTTTTTTCTTTTTTTTTTCACTGCAGACCAGTGAATGGTCATCAGTAGTAATTATGTTCAATAGGTCATTGGAAATTGTAGTGTATCTTTGCATTTGATATAATTTTTATAGATGCTTGTATAGATCTTCTATAAAATAAGAAGTTTTATAGATGCTGCTAAGGACAAGTGGTTTTTACAAATAAGGCTCTTGTTGGCATTCAAGATACAGCATAATAGTGTTGACATCACATAAGGTAGATGGACGGTAAAGCGGCTAGTTTGTCTGGTGTAGTGGCCATTCTATTTTTAGGACAAAGAAACAAAACTTGAGAAAAACAAAGGGTCTATAGCCATTAGGAAGAAAAAGAAGAGAACACAATTATAGTAATATTTTGCCTGTCAAACTACTTGTCTTCAGCGTTAAAAAAGTAAAACAATATAAGACAACAATTAAAAGAGAAGAGGAAAAAATCTAAAATCAATAAGAATAAAAAAATCAAAAGACCAAACCGATATATAACTGCTACTCCATGTCAGATCAAGTAGTAGAAAATATTTGTAATTACCAAGATGCTTCCATGAAAACGCAAGAGCAACTGGTAAAAACAAAACTTAATTAATCGGGTGAGAAATAATCGTTTTGTTGGCATCCAATGCTGCTATTTTGGTTGTTTTGTATTTATTTTAATTCCTTGATAGTTTTGCAGGACGTTATGAGAATTTTTGATTATGGATTCGGTTTTTAATTATATCATAAATTTGGTCCATGCTTAAATTTTCCATACTAAATTTTAAGTGTCCTTGTTGATTGACATAAAACATCTAAAGCCGAACTGCCCTACCTTGACAATGCAAGGAAAGAAATGTTGAGAAAACAATGGGTCTGTCAACAGACGGGCTTATTAATCTATTTGTAAGTCTATGTTTTATATATAGAAAATTTTATGTACCTCTAACGTGGCTTCCAAATATATTACATCTACTGTCTTTGAACGAGCAACTGTGTATGTATGAATGCATATGTTTGTAATTTTTCTTGAAAATGTTTTTTGAAAAATTAGCACCCTAGGATTTTCTTGCCTGAAAAAAACGATTTAGATACGTAATTAGTTTGAGAAAAATCGTTTAGAGCCTTAAAAAAAAAACAAAAAAACATATGAATGACGTCATATTTATGGGCACATTTCAAGAGCATGAATTACATCATTTTCCTCCCTGGAGTGGTCGTATCGTTTTTAGTACCTATGACGCATTTAAAATTACAAAAGATGAGCAAATGACTGAACAGATAAAGAAAAAGGCATGGAACAAGTAACAGTCAAAATCACTTTGAATTGCAAAGAAAAAGGCTGCACTACGAAACCTGCTGCTAGAAGACAAATCAAAATTACATTGGAATCAAAGAACATGTTAGTGTAGCCTGTTTTAGTCTGTGAAGGATAAACAGGAAGGAAAAACCAATTTTTAGTTTCTATGACACATGTAAAATTGACACATGACACGTGACAAATGACTATGAACAGCTAAAGAAAAAGGCTTGGCACTAGAAACAGCAACGAAAATGTAACATAAAGCTAAAGTAATTACACATGATTTTTAATTAATCCGAATAGCTCAAGCAAAAGACATGAACAAATATCATAGGTAACAATGCAAGAAATTGAAACGCAACACGATCTGCAGCTAGAAAACATGCGACAACAACTATGACAACGAATTCCAAATGATAATAAAGGACAAAGGTTGTCCTTTATTGGCCTCAGGTGGCTTGGTGCTGTGGTGAGTTGTTAGTAGTAGTAGTAATAAAGACAATTTTTCGTCGTCTTATAAAAACTTTTACCCGTATCTCAACATTTTTACTTCATTTCATCACAATGGATAGTACTATGGTCGAAGGAATTATTTAAAAAAAGATTTCTTCAGAAAACACAATGTCTGTCTAACGACTTGGTCTTTTCTACAACTTCCGAGTACATTCTACACACTCTGCCTTATTAATTACCCTCTCCCTGTTACGTTCTTCCAATCATAATTGCAGCAGTAGCTTCAAACTAGTAAATAGCGAACCTCACCCCTTTATAATCGAGAAGCAGCAACTATGTTTCTGAATAAATTTTGAAATTCAGAAGAGTCGTCATTTAACATTAATTTAGGAATCATAACTGATATTATTGATAAATTTATAATCAAAAACTAATAACGAAACTAATTCATGAGAATTTGAAAAATAGCCTGATAACCATCGCAAACGGCGTCAGATTGAAATAAAATTATATTATTGGAATCACCATGGTCGAAATTCATAGCCAGACGTTAGCTCTGTATCTTAAAAACTGGACAACTTCAATATCTTTCCCGTATTTATCAATACAGAACAAGTAGGTTGTTTAAATGCACTTTAAAAAAATCGTTTAAAACGCAAGCCATGAGTCCCCACAAAAACTCCATGGCCTAAGAAAGGGGGGAGGGGGTGGGCTACAGCAATGTGAGTAAAAAAAATATAATTTATCCTGATTAATATGCTACTATACGTAGTGATTTTTTGGATGTATCTTAATGCTAAGTGTGGCTGCAATGGTGTTATTAGTTTTAGAGTATTATTGTATTTACAAAACTTTTATATGCATTAAAAAACTTAGTTTTAATTGACGATAACCTTTTGGCAAATATTTTAAAAAGTTATGCTTAACATTCAATCATTAATAATATTGTTGTTATTTAAGTTGAAGATAATGAAGGTAACGTCAATGTTGTCGTTCAAGAATGTGATAAAACTGCCATCTATAACGACGATGCACTAAGCACTTCCGAAGATCTGCTTTTAACTCAAGCCTTAGACGAAGTTGAGAATGGGCTGTTTCGACCTATTAGCCCAGTTCTCAGCCAAGTGTCAGAAACACCAAAATCTTCTAGAAGAATGACTAGATTACGAAAAGTCTCTCCTGGGCTTCAGAAGTCCAGCTTGGTAATAGGTCTTAGAAATGATTCTAACCTGACTCAAAAGTTTTATAATGCAGAGAATCAGTCTAGTAAAACAACTATTGAAGCAAATCCTACCGTTCTTCCCTGTAACAGTAAATGTGAAGTTGTACCTCCTTCCATGGATTCAGTCAAAAAAGTTGTTCAGTGTTATTCATTCAAAACAAAGTCCCTTGTTTGTCCACAATCTGAAACCGCAAAGCGGATGCTGAATCCAATGGCAGATCGAGAAGGTAACTTAAATGCTGAACGAGACAAAATCTCTATTCAAGGCCCTCGTACCAGTGAATCTAAAGCTGTAGCTGCAACACTAAGTACAGCAAGAAAGGTTGTTCAGTCTTTTTCATTTAAAATGAAAGCTGCTACTTCTTCTCAAGAAGATGCTACGAAGAAAGAGACGAAGCAGCTTGAAAGCAAGAAAACAGAATCAAGAACTTCATTCCCTAGTAATAACCTTTCCATTAACAAAGAAAGTTTGAGACTGAGTGGTTTCAGTAAAGCTGAATCTGGACAAGTCCGTAAAAGTGAACCGCATAAACTGAATGACAGCAAAAGTAATTGTAATTGGAAACGCTGGTCAAGTATGCCAAATACGTCCAGAGTTGAAGTTTTCGAAGACGACGAAGAATTTGAGTTTCTTATAAGTGAGATTAAAAGTGATGAAGAATTGCTAAGGGCCTCTGCAAGCCAGCCACCTGCACAGAGACCAAGTAAGTTGTTTTTTTATATTTTTTATTCTAGGCTAACACAGGCTTTGTGAAAAAAATGTTAAAGTAAGCTATTTTGTATTCTAACTTTTATATCAGTTCGAACATACCTGATATAGATGTTGACTATATACAAAACTCATTTTGCAGTTTGAAGTTAATTGATGTTATCTTTAAAATGTAGGCTACTCCATGGTATTTTTGTACGACGGTTTTTCTGCTGTTGGGTGTATGTCGGAACATGGAGGGGGATTTCCTAAGGTTTAACCTTATATATGCCTTATACAATGTTTACATTAAGGGTTTTGTTAGGGTACCCTTTATTTGCCTAATACACACCTTTCAGTTTTGAATTGTATGTTGTGATTGTGACAAAAAAGAATAACTTTTTGACAAGCAAATTACATGCTACCGAGTACTTCTTCTTTTTCTTCTTTTTTTAAGGGTGTAAGCGGGCATCATGCAAAGCGTGTGTTGTTGATAACTTCAGCACTCATGCTTATTACAAAACTATTAGGCAGCTTTGAGACTAAATATATTCAGCTTTTCTCTGAAAACTCCCCTAGAGTTTCAACTTACTCTTTCAACTGTTCCAATTATCTCCAATTATTATTGGAGATATGAACACTGATGTAAAACATGATTCTGCTCGTACTGTGAATCTACTTGATTGTCTCCCTGATTACAGAATAATTGCGAAGGATCTACCCTTCTCGTATGTGCATAATTCCGGAAGCTTATCGGATATTGATCACGTGATTTGTTCCCCGTTCATTACATCTTCAACAGTGCATGTCCACGAAGATGAGCAAGATATTGATCACCTTCCTTTATCGCTATGCTTTTCGATTAGAAAAGATAGTACTGACCAGGCGTGTGCTCCTGCCTCTAAATGGTTTGTGCAGAGTAATTGGAAAAATGTTAATATGCCATTATATATTTCAACCCTGGCCATTCTCCTTGGCTCTTTACGTGTACCTTTTCATCTAATCCAGCTGAGTGTTAGTCCTACTAAAAGTAATTACGATCTGAATCATTATTACAACCAAATCGTGTGGTGTTTAAAACGCGCTGAGGAGGTTGCTGTCCCTCAGGAGCGAGTGAGGAAAAGTACAAGGAAACCAATCTGGTCGTGTGACCCTGAGCTGAAAAGTGTGAAAAATAAAGCCAAATTGTGGCTGCGTATATGGGTTGCTAACGGTCGACCATTAGCTGGGAATGTGTTTGAAATAAAACAAAAAACTAAGCGTGAGTTTAAGAAATGTCTGCGATCGAGCCGTTACAAAGGGTTAGAATATCCTACCAATAAGAAAGAATGGGACAAAGTGATTAATTCAGCTAATTTAAATAACTCGCCAAATCCTAATTGCCCCATTACGCCTTCTGCATGGTCTGACCACTATTCAGTTATATTTTCCAAAGTGAATTATGCAGTGCACGCGCTTTATTCGAAACTGCTTGATTCGGTTCTCCCGCCTTCCCTGACTCAGGCACAAGTTATTCCCGTTTCAGTTGACGCTGTAATTACATCTGTTAAGAAATTGAAATCAAGTTCTCTTGATATTGACGGTATCAGTGCTTGTCATCTAAAAATAAATTGCCCGTCTTTGTTTTTCCATTTACAGTTGTTTTTCCAAATGTGCCTTTGTTGTTCCCTCGTTCCTGACAGCTTTTTGTGTGGAACTGTCACTTCTGTACTTAAACGTGGTAAGACTCCTTTGGATTGTTCTTCTTACAGGCCTATCACGGTTGCTTGTAATTTTAGTAAAATCCTTGAACACATCCTACTTCCTTTCATAAGTATGAATGCTAATTTCGGGGAGAATCAGTTTGGTTTTCGGTCTGGCATCTGGTGCCAGCACGCTCACCGTGCTCTTGCTTTCCTTCTTAAAGATGCTTCCGCTAAAGGGTATGGTCTTCATATTTGTGCTCTTGATCTTTCTAAGGCTTTCGATAGTGTTGTACATAGTCAGGCTCTTTACTCTCTTTATAGTCACGGTATTAACCTTTCAGTTATTTTTCTTCTAAAGTTTTGGTATAGTAATTCTTATCTTCGAATTAAAACTAATGGTGCCCTTTCATCTTCTAATGTTCTTGTTCGTCGGGGCGTACGGCAGGGTGGAGTGTTATCTCCTAGTATTTTCAAATTTTGTATCTCTGGTATTCTTGAGAATATTTCTTCTATGTGTTTTGTTGGTTTGAGTGATATTTCTTACCTTGCTTATGCTGATGACATTCTTCTAATTAGCCGGTCTAAACTCAGTCTATCGCAGATGGTTCATAAAGTTTCTTCTTCTTTTACTAAAATCGGTCTTTCGCTTAATGTTGATAAATATGAGTATCTTTCTTTCAATGTTCCCTCTTCTCCTAGGCCTCTAATTTTTCAAAATTTTTCTATCCCTCATGTAGATTCGATCCGGTGGTTGGGTATTACACTTACAAAAAATCTTAAAACTCTTCGGGAGCGTGCTGTCTGGGATGCTAGAGTGAAAATCCAGATTGGTTACTCTAAAATTGTAGCCAATCGAGGGAAATACAATCGTATTGCCCTTGGTAAGCTTTATTCTACTTTTTCCGATCATTCTGTTCTTTACCTTTCTGGGCTTTACCCTATATTTAAGAAAAAAGATATTAGCGATATTCGATCCTCTTATTTCCGTTTCTGTAAATTTCTTCTCTATCTTCCTCTGTGGTATAAGAATCGAAAGATAATCAAAAAGTTCCATCTTCCGAACATTACTGAGAAGCTGACTGATCTACACAAAAAGCTCTCAGAAACGGCGTATCGGCGTTTGTCGCCTCACCACGGTCTGATCCGTTTGTATGATTAATGTCTATTGTTGACTCTCGTTTTTTTGTTATTTGTTTTTTTATTTGTTATTTGTTTTCCGTTTTTCTTCAAGTTTTTACTCCACTATTTATCTTTTTGATGTAAGTGGGTTAGAAATAAATATTATTATTATCATATTATTATTATGTTTGGATATACGTTATTTTGATTAATTGGCAACACATTGTGTCTTTTAGTTTACCTCGCTAATTAACTGTGAATGGATCCTACGTCCCATAGCAGCTTGTATTGTAGAAACGTTTATATTTCTCCCTTCCCCGCTCCCTCGTTTTATTCTACACTACCTGTAAGTTTCAATTTTATCCCTCCGTACCCGTTTTCGAGATATTGAAGAAACGGTATTTTGACTATCTGCATCTGCCTTTTGTCTTTCAATTTAGCTCTATTCTGTCCTTCCTAGTCATAGTTCAACCTCTGTTTGACCTCTCCTCCCCCCTGTTACCACTATTTAAACTTTTTGCTTAATATCCCAAGTTGTTCGCGAGATATTGTAGATTCACTATTTGAATAATCTGGCAATACATAGTGTCTTTTGGTATTCGTCGCAACTTAGCTGTGCATGCGCTGTGAAAAGTGCAAAAGGTTTCGATCGACAATGGACAAATTTCTATAGTCTTTTTGGCCCTCCCCCAAGCCAAAATTGTAATTCCACTTGACCTCTTCTCCCATATTCTTCCTGATCTTCAAAGTTATTCTCAAGATATTGCAAACAATTTGGAAACTTGGATGCACTTTGCATTTTTTTTTTTTGCTTTATTTACATATGATGTGATATTTATTTGCAAAAGAAAACAGCCGGGCCATGGCAAAAAACATAAAACAATATAATACAATATAAACACAAAAAAAATAAATAAATAAGCACAACTATTCCAAGAAATTTTTTCGATGTGCAATACCCACACGAACAAATCTACAACATTTTTTGTTGTAATAAAATTTATATTTTCCAAAACTCCAATAAACCACCCCTCGTCATCTTTATACGTGTTTCGTATCTAGAGTATCTAAGAGCTCCAAGATAATCGGACAACCAAGAGCAAACTTGGCCACCTTTTCTACTAAAACCTGTCTATGAACACCGGGTATTCTATATAATTTTGGGTGATTGCTCTAAGGCTATGGGGACGATGTTGATCTTGGAGGTCTACTTATTAGATCTTTTTATATATCTGAACAAAGTGACTATCTGGAAATTTTGACACAATATCATGGGGGAATACGATGGGCTGGGTTGCAGGAAAGGCTTGCCCTAAAATTATTTTCGGCTATTAAAAAGGACATTGCAACTTTAAATTCCTAATCATTTGCATCGGTACTTCGCTGTGAATAGTTTTAAGTCTCACAGGTCCTTAAGGTACCACCAATTTCTGGCATAAATGAGACACAACATGTCTAGCCTGTTTCTGTCACCTCGCAAAGTTGATTTTGATATCCGCGTGACGAATCCTCCAAAAACAAAACTTTGTGACTATTCTACTTGTTCCCTTTGTTTCTACCCCAAAAATTTCAAATGTATTGTTTTGATAAGCTTACTACTTAAATGTAAATAGATTTTAAGTCCCCTAGTTGCCTGTGCTGCACAAAAGTTTAGAAGTCCTCCTGTTCTATCCTCTATTTCTCCTTCGCTACCTGAACGCTTCAATTCCATCCCCAAGGCAGTTTTCAAGACATTGCAGATATGACATTTGGATATTCTGAATGCGCATATTGGCATTTGAAATAACTTTACCCTTTCTCTCTAGCTCATTCCAATGTTTTCTTGAAACATACATTTACCCCCCTCCCCGCTTACTCTTCCCTTAAAGTTTCAACTTGATTCACCGTGTTTTTCCCGATATTTTTTAGTTTCACCATTTTCATCATCTGGCAGCACATAGCAACTTTTTGTTTACTTTGCTACTTAACATTCCATAATTTACTTTACTGAAATCACTTTTTGTGGACCATATCCTAAAAGTTTTAGCCTCTTCTCCCTTCCTCCAAGTTAAAGTTTGAGGTCTAACGAGCCCCCCCCCCCCTCCCACCCTTCGCTCTTACTGGAAGTGTCAATTGGATCGTTGAAGCCATTCCCGGAATGTTGCAGATAATTTGGAAGCCGGTACACCATTCTTTTCTTTTTCTTCTTTGGTGTCTTTGTTTTATTTATTTGACGGTATCATTTAATTAATCAATTGAGCCACTGCGTCATTTCCAGGTAATTTAAATCTTCTAGTTGTGACTATGGTTGTTAGATTAATTTATTTTTCTTCGAATTAATGAAAATAAAAGAAAACTATCTTTCAAAATCTTTTTAACAATGGGTAACTTACGTGCTTTAGGGCAGTTGCCCCTAGGTTTAAAGGGTTGATTTAAGCCCTGGAGGTATACTTATTAGAGTTTTCAACGTTTCTCTGCAAATCACTATTTCCAAATTCTAATCCAAAACCACGAATGTTATAGTGGGCCGGGTAACAGAAAAGAACATGAGAGGGAAGCTGCCTGCCCTTCAATCATCTTTGATCCTTTAAAATGAGACTATAATCTTTAGTTCTTAATCGAATGATTCACCTCAAATTCTATAGGGTTACCTCTTCCATACAAGAGGCTGGGGGAAAAGTTGTCTTTTCTGCCCTTTGTTGGGCCGTTTTTTTTTTTTTGGGGGGGGGGGGTAATATTTTCAATTTGTCCTTCTGCGTGGGGTCCTCTGAGCCCCAGCACTTCAGGCTGCAAGTTTTGAGTTGATCGGTAGAAAAAACATTCTTTTTTGGGGCTATGGGACTGGGTCTCCGAATAATTTTCGCACTTTTATGTACTATTGTTATGAAACAATGTAAATAGTAGTCAATTTGCTTCGTTTAAGACCCTTGTCCCATGGCTATGGGGGTCAATCATTTCAAGTAAAATGTTTCATTGACCTCTTGCTATCTCAAAATTTTGATTGGATATCTTGGTGGTTACGGGAGGCCGGGTTGAAAAATAAAAAACACTAGAACTTTCAAGTTCCAATCAAATGAGCCCTCCCGAGTTTCTGAGATCACCCCTTTCATAACGAGTGGCCAAAAGAGTCTTTACTCAGAAAGAGCTAGAGCGCTACCTCTGCAGCAACTGCCAATTCTTGAATAACCGATTTTCAACTTATTTACTACCCAGCTCAATCTTCATTGTATATGTACACGTCGAAGATTGATATGGAATCTGTATGCAGTATCTAGTTTCTGATCTGTTCTAAAAAATTTTAGAATGTTTGTATTTTCAGAATCTTGGAATGCAACTTTTGAAGAGGATTTCGATGCTGAGCTTCTTGAAGCCGTGGAAAAAGTTGAAGGTAAGTATACAAAAAAATTTCTTTCTTTGGGTTTTAAAAAACCTTTCCCAGTGGAGAGGGGCTCCTCTCCTCTCCATGAATAATGGTTGTATATAGGTATGGTTGTAGCCTTTCATGGTCTCTCTTACCAGCTATGTTTTCATGTATTTTATTATCTGTAGGAATATGGTTTGTTTGTCTTTGTTCAGTCAAGATCAAAGAACCTCGTAAAAACATTTCACATTTACGCCCACTCTGGGATTTGATGAGGAGAACCTCGTTTGTTTTCTCGCAGAGCTCAAGAGACTTTCAAATCCAAGGGCGTTTTCAAACAAGTACTAATTTGATGAATTGGTTGTTTTTGTTTTTTTTTTTTTTTCTAATTAATAGAATGTGAAAACTTTGAAATCTTGTTTCTTTTCCTTCGGCTTTATGCGTATGTGTCCTTTTGAAAAATCAGGACGTGAGTGCCAATATCTTTTTTCAACTCTTCTGGTATAAGCCAGTTCGTTTCACTCATTGCTCTCAGAGTTGTATATGTGTGAAGTGCTGAATATATGGGACACCCATGATGTATCTTTGACCAATAAGGTTTCAATAAATTATGCCTATCTAAATGCATCAATCTACCTAGAATAACTTGTGTTCGTCTGTGCTTATAGGTTGGTGCTTGCTCTCTTTGAGTATGTGCGCCTGTGTACTAGATTGTGCGGGTGTATTTTTGTTTGTGTCCGCCATTGCGTCAAAGGTTTTGCCTCAGAGGCTTGTTTCCAAAGGGTGTTCTGCCAGCTTACAGCTGAGGAAAGGATTGGAGGGAAGGGAGGAACTGATTTCCTACCTAACCTCCCTTCACAAAAAAGGCTAACAATTTGGTCAATAAACAACAGTTGCAAGGACTCTTTGGAAGCTTTAAAAAATAATAATTATAGCAAGGCTTGAATTCGCTCTGACTAAAATCTACTCTCGTCCTCAATAATCAAATATTATTCAATAAATTTTAGTGTTTTTATCCATCAAAATTAGAAATATTATTAGTACGAGTTTTAATATGTTATATAGCTTTACTCCACGTTATTCTGATATAAAATGGCATTGCTATATCTTATAAGGAAATTTGTCGTAAAATTACACTTTGTTATATCTTGTAAGGAAACTTGTCGTAAAATTCTTTTTTTTTTAATGTTAGTTTTTATATTGTCTTCGATCCTTCTTTTCTCTAGCACATGAGCTGCTTTTCAATCCTTTCTGGTATATCACTTTTTCACCGAATGATTTCAATAAAATAATATTCTTAATAAAGCAACCTTTAGCTGAAAGAAACCTATAAAATTTGATTTGTTCCCCGGGAGCATTTATTATGGCAAAAAAAAATATTATATCCAACTTTTTGCCTCGATGACTACCAAACTTAAATTAATGTTTTATGCTAGTAAGATATTCGATTCAGGGCACCAGCCGTTTACCACGAATTAGTTAAATTGCGATTGTTTTATAAAAAAAAGTGTAAAGCGTTGGTGCAAGCTATGTTTTAGCTATAATCGTAGATATCATACTATAAACCACCCTTTGAAGGTTCTAATATGCTTAAACTTATCCTAACTGAGTATTTTAATCATATCTCTTTTATTTTTGCAGCAGACATTTTCAAGTCTAAAAGATGAGGACGTGGCCCAGGCCATCAACATAGCAGTTGCAAATCCAGGACGGACGGCAAAGGTGACATCGATCCAGTGTTCACTTATAGTCTGCGAATCTGCCGACCAGAAAAATATTCCTCAAAATTTTAATCGACGGATCTTCTGAAAGAAAAGAAAATCGTGAAATTCTGATGTACCTCCCTTCCGAGAGTTCTAGATCCAGTGTTGCACCATTGTATAAACTATCATCATTGAAGAAGCTATTTACTGCTGAAACTGCACTAGAAATTGTGAAAGATTCTTGACTTCATATCTGTGCAGTGTGATCACAACCTTGGAGATGTTCTACCTAATACTAGCTTTTGCTCAATCTGGCAGCTGGGTATACTCAGATGCCATAACTTTGGTGGTACAAAATCGTTAAAAAGGGTTACACTTAGAATATATTTCTTCATTATGTTAGAGATATTGTCCGGACGGTAGTACTTGAGCGTGGATTCGACCCAGATCTGTTTTGAATGCCAGAAATCTATTATAACGCGCAAAAATTCCAGAACAGTATCCAAATTAGAGGTGTTGACTATAACATGCTAGATTATATTTATGTGGGGGTGGGTAGTGAGGGGAGTAAGTTCAAGCAGCACTAGGTTTCTCGAAATTGTGTTTTTTTCAGTTGTTGAATTCAGCCAAGGATTTTTCAAAGCTTAAATTTTATCGTTTATCAAAAATTTGGAATGGTCCTGGGTTGTGGGAAGGAGCTTTAGTCTTCCAAGTACTTTTCATTACTTCAAATTATTTTGTGACAGATCTAGTGCCAATCGATCATATGTGAAATTTTATGATATTATTTCTGTTATGCTTCATCTATTTTGTTATATTTTATCCATGGAATAAAGTTTCTTTAACTCATTTGCGATTATAAAAGCTTTCTTGGGCGCGCTAAACAGCAAAAGGTGTGATTCTTTGGCTGTAGCCTGACCCAAACGTATACGAAGACTTTTCAGAATTCTGAAGTTGTTGCTAGACATTCTTATCCATATTTTTTGTTTTTGTTTACTTTTTAATGACTGTATTACATAAATATAAAGAAACCAAAAAGATTTGTCTGTTTTGCGTCATTTAGGTTCTGAGATATATTATTGAAAGATTCATATGGATTTTGATGTCCTAAGTATAGCCAAAAGTTGGTATGAAAAGCCCCTTTCATTTGGCCCCAAAAAACACACTTTTTTATCAATTTATGCCATTATTTTATTTGTTGCTTTTTACATTTTAATCAGAATATATTGTTGACGTTTAAAATACTTTTCAAAAAATATTAAAATACAAAGTGATACGAAACGCTACTTCAAAATACTCATTAGAAATACATAGTTCACAAAATGGGCAATTTCTAATATCGTATTGCAGTCGGTTTACCTTTGGTATTTTCCAGAATTCTCTTTTCTGGAAAATTGAAGATGCCATAAGATTACAGATTACAATAATGTAATCTGTTCTTTCCTGTGCCTTTTTTAGAGCAGCTTGAAGAATTTATGTTGAAAAGGGTAAGCAATTATCGCGCACAAAAGTGGAGTATTGGTGGTACTATCCTGTTATCTGTATCTAGGCTGGCGATAGTTTTTCTCAGCCGGCGATAGTTTCTCTCTTGTTTTAGCGTCAGTACGCAGTTTTTTTCTGACTAAAAACAGAGGCAAAATTACATATAACCTATGCAAAATGCGTATAGATGACGAATATTGTGCAATATAAACAAATTTGCAATTAATAATTCTGCTCTGATTCCAATTTTAAACAATTTAAACGCATCCCCACCTAATACTATTTTTTGTAATTGCCTTTACTTGGAAAGATGTGTAACTTTCAAGCTTCTGGATCTTTGTCTTCGTATTTTTTAAAGTTATTTGTTTTAGTCCCTTATTGATTTATTTTGACGTATGTGTTTTCTACTTTTGCTTTGCGCTTTTAGCTCTGAGAAGAAGCTGTGAGTGTATATCCCAAATACCTGCTACTTCCTTCCATTATTGTCCTTATCTTGTCTTTTATTTTTCAATGTAAAATTTTCTGCTTTTCCTAGATTTTGATTATTTGAAGTACTTTTTTAAAAATATAATCTTATCTTTCTGGGGATTAATTAGGCAAATTTCTTCATTCGGCTCAAAACTCACCCTAACATGAAAGAAGAAGACAAAATGTAGATCTTGCTGATTTTGGTACTGTAAAATTTCACCGGAAGACTTTAAAATTATCCTTGTAGAAATTTGAGTGACAATCCCAAGTATTGATAATTTTTTCTGTCACGCCAAGAGAATTTGCTTTCCAATATTGATAATACAATCTTATACACGATAATGAATCTTAGCACTTACTGTTGTGGTTGTTCTTCTTTGCTAAATTTTTCTGTAAAATCATTTAACTGATTTGTATAATTTATAAAAAAAAAATATCTAAATCCTGTTCCTTTTACTTATGAAGCTATTCTGTCCTGTCTCTTAAAAAAAAAGCTTCGATGCATAAATTATGAGATAAATGAAGTAAAAGTTAAGTTTGATAGCGCAGAGCTGTAGTTTGTGAAAGGGGAACAAAAACTGGAGCTTATTAAAGCCATATAAATGGAATAGGGCACTACTGTTTTTGATATACATTTTGGAAATAAAAACATTCGTAACGAATTGTATTAATGTGAAACTTAGTGAATGTTGGAGTGGGTATTGAACTAAGTCAAAGACACTATATTCATAAAGGTTGTTCAAAGGACATATCAGCAATGTCTCAGGAACATATGATGGTATTCAATTGAGTCTTTAAGGTCTTCTACAACCACTACTACTTCTACTATTGCATCGATTATTCAAGACTGCCACTACTTGTTACTGCTTGCGTCTGTCACTACTTGTGACAGTGAATTCTTGCGACTGTGACTATTTTCGACTAGAACCACCTTTGACTGTGACTACTTGGATCCACTATTGCATCTCCATGCGACTGTGATTGTAATCACTACTTACGTCTGCAACTATTTACGACAGCGACTATAACTATTTGTGACTGTGACTGCGACCACTTAGCATAGTGAATGTAACTACTTGCGACTACGACTGCTTCTGATTGCGACTGCGAGTACTTGAAACTGTGACTATGACTACTTGCAACTGCAACTGTAACTATTTGCGACTGCCACTACTACTAATACAACTGCGAGTGGGACTGCTGCTGCTACTACTACAACTGCCACTACTACTACTACTATTGAACTAAATCAAAAGAATTCGATTGCATCCATAGACCATCACGACGTTACAGATGCTAATCATATATCTTGAATATTAGAAGTCCAAAGGTACAGCTGTCACCAAGAGATCATCCCTGCGGAAGTGAAAGTCAAACCTATTTCTCAAATTATTTTTCAGAAGCAAAATACAGCTACTATCGTCTGGTTGTTCCTAAAGTCGAGCTTTTTTGAGGCCTAGACAGATCATAATCCGTAGAACCCTGGGTTCCCATATATACGATTTTTCTGCGAAATATCGCATTAAAAAGTCAGACACAAAATTTGCATGTTAACGTGATAATTATTATAAGGGGTCGCACTAAAACATTTATTTGCGCTCAATTTTGAAAAAAAAAAAATAGTATATTAACTTGGTTTTTTCAAATACCCTACGGCAAGGTCAATATCTTGTTCTGTTAGGTTAAGGGACTGGAATGCATCAAAATTGTCATAAAAATTGCTGTAAGTGAGAAATCCAATTGTTCTTTCCATTTTTTACTAGCTTAGAAACAAATACTTTTGTTCTAGCTTAGAAACAAATCAACTGCTCAAAAGTGCCACTGCTAGAATCAAACTGCCTCATGCTAGCCTAGATGTTTAGCTGCTATGCCCAATTAAGGCCTTTAGGCTATACTTCACAAAACGAAACAAACTGCCCTAAATTTTTCAGGTTAGGCTTAGCCACATAAATTGGCCTACTAATCATACCTTCAACTCTAACTTCTTCTGAGACTTCATTCCATTGCTTCCATTACAAACAACCTATTCTTATGGTCATTGTTACCTTTAGGGAATAGTTTTCTATAGTTTCTAACCTACAAAATCAATTTCCAAGCCTGTTTATTTGGTACGATTTTTTCATCGAAATTATCGGAGAAGTGGAAATTGATGAACTTGTAAGATATTTGGAAAATTGGATAAATTTTAACCAAAATTTGTACACAGCTGTGTTATTCGCATATCTGGTCGAATAATCGTGTTTGCATTCGAATAATCGTATATATGGGAACCCAAGGGTTGAAGGGTAAATTCCAAAACATATTAAGGGAAAATTCATATTTTTTGTTTGTGCCATTGAATAGTAGATTGGATCTCTTAGAAAATCTCTTGCCTTTGCCTCAAGAAAGTCTCAAAAAGTAATTTGGAGTCAGAAATACCCGGTGGCCTGCCTCCACGGACCGTGATAGTGGCAGCGAATGAATCATTCGCTGTGGTGGGTCGTCGAAATATTTTAGGTGGTGTTCAGCCAGATTCCGGCACAGCTTTGGAATTAGTTTAATAACCGATCCACAGGATTTTGAGAGTTCGTTGTAGCCGTGCCTGTGGCTTTTGTATTATTTTTATTAAACAAGAAGAAACAAATCGTGCATAAGATCCGTTAAAAGCTCTTTTAATCCTAACTTTTTTTGTTGCATTTGATTGTGATCTGGGACATTTATACTTTGCCAAACGACAGGCCTAAAAACTCTTCAATTATTGATTGCTTAGCATTTTCGTCGCATGTAGATAAGCTGTTTCAATGTTATCGTAGAGATATATTTATAAATGAGCAAATGGTTAGACCACAAGAACCAGATGTTCTTGGATACTTGAGCCCAAATGTTGTTATATCTGGGGATGTGGACACCTTTGTGCTTCTACTTCAATTGCTTCCAGATTTGCTAGGTAAAACTAAAGTGAAACGTGATAAAAGCAGTGCAATCGGAAATCAGCAATCCACAATTCCAGATAGAAAACAAGTTATCAAGGTGACAATAGGAGGGAAATGCTTAGATGATCCATCCGTTTTTGATCGTCTGTAAGACTCCGCAAAACTACCGACACAATGTTTAAAGAATTGTCAGATTTTATGTTGATATATGAGCCTTCCTGAGCTCAAGTACAAGTGCCGAGTGGAAATTTTCCGATACCAACAACCTGAAAAAAAAAACAGTTCACCGAAACAGTGCATCACTCAATTTATTCCAGGAAGGCCTTTACTTCATATTAATCAAGGAATATGCCGATAAATCTATTTAATGCCTCCCTCTTCATTTCTTCCAAAGAAGCTCCCATTGTGACCTTTATAGCTGTTTGTGTCTCACAATATTTCTTCCTAGAAATCCGTTGGGTTACGACTGATCTAATAATTTAAAAGGTGAAAGGTGTTCTTTAGCATCTCCATTGGAGTCTAAAAAGTACATTTGCTCATATGAATATGGTTCAAAATGACCTTCAGGGGTCTGTAACGGGTGTGCCGCTGAATTGATTTTCTGATAAACTTGTCCAGCTATTTTGAAGCTAAATACATTACGACTATTTTTGGTTCAATCAACGCTTACGTTGAATGTAGCTAAAGCAAAACATGTGTTCCAGTTTCGTATTTGTTTTTGAAACATTTTAGAGACCAAGTGATGTCCTATAACACTCCCATCAAATTCATTTAGAAATTTATGATGCAGGAATGCAATTCTACCAAGCAGGCTGTAGCCCCATAGTAAAACATCTTTTTTTGCCACTTTTCCTCTGGGATAATGGAGGACTCCACAGTGACAGAGTAAATACAGAGTTGAAGCGTCCCAATGACTTACAAAAACAGCTGCGTAGTTTATGGCATCTTTGTAGGTTTTTACTTCGTTTTATATCACAATTTTCTGGCATCGAGGATTGTGATGGTGCTGCTCTTCTAACATAGTATTTTTTCAGTACTTGCGTACAAAATGGTACACAGTCAAGAAGTAAAGTTAGGTCAATCCCAGTGCAATATATCTAAATATAATGACGATACAACACTTTAGAAATAAGTATGGGCTATATATATGCACAATAGGGGGGGGGGCTGTAAATTATAACGTGTTTACACTCAAAATGCGTTAGCTAAAATTATTTTGTTCTCGAGTCTGTACCATTATGTACACAAGTAACTTTTTTTTCTTGGGCACTTTAATTTTGACTCGCTCTGATTCTCGCTGTCCTTTAACAGCACATTTCTTTATCCTTCACAGTCATTTTTGACTCTCTTGAAGCTCGCTTTATCGTGTCTGGTAACCTTACAATTCTTTGTTCTTCACTTTCATCTTTGACAAGTTCTAAATCCTGTTGTTGCTTGTAATTCTCGCTGCTGATTATATAACTGCATTTTTCTTTGTTCTTGGGGTCGTATATCTTCTAGCCACACCTTTCTCTGTTCTTCATTTTCATTTTGGCTCGTTCTGACCCTCATTCTCGCTGCCACTTATCGTTTAACTGTATATTTTTGTGTTCTTCAACCTCGTTTTTGGCTTGTTTTAATTGTTGGTTTAATTAATATTTTAACTACATATTTCTTTATATAGGCAACATATACACATTTTACATATAGGCAACTATATTTGTTTACATTAAAAAAGCTTTTAATACAATAGAACATGCAATTCTTTCTGATAAGTTGGAAAATATAGGAATTAGTGGAATAGCTCTTGAGTTAGTAAGATCTTATTTATTAGAAAGAAGTTTTACAGTCCAAGTTAGTGAGGATTCATATCATATTTCTCCTTTAGAAAATATAGGGGTTCAACAAGGGTTAAAATAATAGGGGTTCAACAATATTGTTTGCAGATGACACAGCAATTAGTTTGAAGGTTGGCAACGAGGAGGACCTGCGATGGGCTCTCGAAACTATTGCTAATCAACAAATACCTAACCTAGAAAAGTAAGAATTTGTGGTTTTTGGGAGAAGCTTGAGAGCAGTGAAGCGTGTGTCATTTAAAACTATTAGTATTGGAACTTCCTCCATAAAATGAATGGATGTAGTTAGATATTATTTAGGTATCTATAGTGACTCAACTCTTTCTTCTAACGCGCATATTAATAAACTTGAGGCAACAGTGTCCAGTAATCTCGGTTGTTTGCAAAAATGCACAAGTTTCTGATACCTTGGATGTGAAGGACGATTTGTTTTGTGGGGAAGAATTAGCGACAGTACTAAAATGATTTTAAAAAATAAGGTTCCAGGTGCTGATAGTGTGGTAAATGAATTTTTTAAATATGGTGGCTCTGAGGTTAGACATAAGCTACTGAATACTATGAATATGATTTTAGAAAAAGGAGATGTACCTAAGAAATTTAGGAAAACTTTTAATTTAACCACTGTATAAGAAAGATGATAAGAGTGAGTGTCATAATTATCGAGGCATTAGTCTGGTCTCTGTAGGGAGCAAATTACTTAGCAATACGATACTTTTTAGACAAAGAGATGCTGTAGACAAAGTTTTAAGAGAAGAACACATCAGTTTTAGAAAAGGTGAAGGATTTGTCGCCCAAATTTACACTCTTAGGTTAATAATTGATAAGTGCCTTAGTTACCAAACACCTTTGGTCCTTAATTTTATAGATTTTGAGCAGGCGTTCGATTCTGTTGATAGAAGAGCTTTGGCAAAGGCTTTATCCTTCTATGGTATACCAGACAAATACATTAAAGTAATTAGTGCTATATACTGGAATAACACTGCTCCGGTTAAAGTAGGAAATGATGTAAGCAGATGGTTTTGTTTTCAATCAGGAGTTAAGCAGGGTTGTTTTCTATTATCGTTTATATGGACCATTTTGATGGAATTTGTCTTAAGGAGCACAAAAAAGGCAAATGGGGAGGAAAAACTCTCCTGGACTTAGATTATGGTGATGACTTAAGCATCCTACATAAAAGTGTGAGCAAAATGAATACTTTTTTAGAGGTTTTGCGAGTTCAGGATGCTAGAATAAGTTCAAAAATTAATGTTAAGAAGACTAGACTTCAGTCTAGTCAAGGTTACTCTGCTGAATTTCATCGGCTGTCGAGTGAGGATTGGCTGTCTGAAGAATTATCTGGATCTAAAATCAAATTCTTTTGAAGAATTTTCCATGCAAAGCGAGCCGCGAAATAATATTCCCGATAGGTAAACGTACACAGGTTGTAAGCAGAAGAGGGGCGGGTGCCTGCCGCAAGAGCCGTACGTACCTGCTGGTATTTAGTTACCCTTAAATTGCGGGGAATAGGTGAGCAGGTCCCGACGCTTCCCTTATACTTGTGTACGCTATCCGAAAATTGCGTTGAATGCTGTGACGTAAGCGATGGGGACTCTCGTACGCAATGCTGTACTGAACTTTCTCACGCGATCCATGCAAGCGGGGAACAAAATTGAAAGCATTGTTAAGCGAGCTGTGGAGTTCTTTGATCATGCTGAAATTCTTAGTGCGAAGGAGAAACTTATAACGCTTGCCAATGAGATTGGTTATGATTACGTCTATCGGAAAACGGCAAACGATTCTGATAACGTGATGGAAATGGCGAAAATCCTAGCCCTTTGCGCTAAAGAGAAAAAGCCCTTGCCTACTTTCGTAATTTTTGATCCGCAGGAAGTGCCCACCTGCCCTGATGAAGTCAGTGCCTGCGTGAGAATAAAAGTAAACGAGATGTGTCGAAAGTTTGATGCCGGATTAGGGGCTATCGCGGATAAGATCAAACTTGCATCTGAACAGTGTGCTCAGCAGCTCGCCGGGGTATCGCAGCAATGTACTACCATAAGCGACGCTATTTCCCAGGGCTCACCCACTCCCCGTTCAGCAGCGAATCCGCCATCAAAGCCACTTTACTCGGTGGTTGTGAAAGCAAACGATATGCCGCCTGAGTTAACGTCCCCACAATCCCGGAAAGACTTCTTTGCAAAGGTTTGCCCTAGCGACGTAAGCTCCGATTCTCTTACTCTGAAACGTAGCAACGATGAATGGAAGATTCTTGTCCAGTCTCGAGATGCCGCTACCCAACTTGCAGAAGCAATGAAAAGGAAGAACATAACCACTAAAGTCAAAGTTCCCCAGTTTGTCGGTATCATGAAAAGAGTACCCTCATCAGTTAGCGAGAGTGAACTCTGTCAAATTGCTGGTTGCGACAAAGTGGCGCAATGCGGATCTACGAGAGCGTTCAAGTTATTCTATGCAAGTCGACAAACACTTGAAAACGCTATCGCGAACCCGCTGAAGATTTGTTTAGAACTGTTCAGGATTGAAGAGTTCCGCTTTCTACCGAGGAGGTGTTTCAAGTGCCATGCTGTTGGTCATTTAGCAGCTGACTGTTCGCAACCAGAAAGGTGTTCGCGCTGCGGTGGCGATGGTCACAGCTCTAGTAAGGACAACCCATGTAGTAATCCGCAAAAATGCCTAAACTGCGGCTCTAGTAGACACTCTTGCTACCATGCTGCTTGTCCCTTTAACAAAGCCCAGCCTAACACTAGCACGTAAATGGAAAATCGAATATTCTGCTGGAATATGAACGGTAAAGTGTTGGACAGAATCCCCCTTCTAACTGACCTTTCTAAAGAATATAACTGTATTTGCATACAGGAACACTTTCTGACCGATGATAGTGTAAACCTTCTAAAGTTTTCCTCGGATATGCATTACCTCGTTCAACCTGCGCGAAGATCTGGGACTCGGGGTCGTCCCTCTGGTGGCCTAGCCATAATCACGCGCTCTAACTCGGGGCCCCCCGTGTGTTTCGAGCAGAATGAATGGTTCCAAGCTGCCAAAATGCATGGCGTGTTTTTCGTAAATGTTTATTTACCAACCAATTACAATGACATCGCTTCAGAAAAGAAGTTTGCAAAAGCATGCCAGAAGCTCGGAAAGTGCCTCCTCAGTTTAGTCCAGAAATCATGCCCTGTTATAATTCTTGGTGACTTTAACTGCAATCTCGACGATCATTCCTGCCATCGGGCTGTACTATTGCTGAACGCCTTACCAAGCGGATTTAAAGTTGCTAAGAAGGATAAGTGCTATTCCTATATCAGTACCGCAAAAACCGTCTCAAATCTTGATCATGTAGTAACTTACAAACTGGACCTAGAGTCAGTCTCGGTTGGATCTGACGGTGCCTATTCGGATCATTTACCTCTCTCTTTTGCAATACCAGCCGTCAGTCCCCAGTGTGCTCCAAAAACCAAGCCTGAGCCAGCACGTGATTGGAAAAAAGTAGTCCGTGAGCAGTTCCAGCTCAATTGTGAACAAATTTTGAAGAAAATTAAAGTGCCTTTCCACCTCCTACAGTGGGATTGTGACCTAACGGAAAGCGAGATACGCCTGCAACTGAACATGTATTTCTACGAAATTTGCCACTCCTTGAGAGTAGCTGAAAGGGTTGCTGTCCCATTACGTAGCGTCCGACGTGGGTCGCGAGTGAAAGGATGGGCCTCTAACAGTGAGCTTGTGAAGGCAAGAGCAGCTGCCAAGTTCTGGCTGGGGGTTTGGCACGAGTGCGACCGGCCAAAAAGCGGGGTAGTCAATGAATTGCGGGTTTATACAAAACGGCGGTTCGCGAAAGAGCTACGAAAACATCGTAGTAGCCTCAAACGGGAAACAGTTTCAAAAATCATTGAAAACCCTAATTTGGTCTGGAAGCTCCGTGCCAGGCCTGTAGAAAGTACGGGACAAAATGCTAGTGATATAGATGAGGAAATATGGGTAGATTATTTTGCTGCTGAATTCTCCCCACCAGATGAAGTGAAAAATAAAAAGTTTAGCGAAGAGCTCGATCAGCTTATGACGAAAGAGCATAATTACCTCGTGATTTCTAGTGCGAAAATAACCCACCTTTGTCAAAAATTAAAGAAGAAATTATCCGCCGGTGCCGACCAAATCTGTGCTCTACACCTACTGAATGGTGGTCCAGTTCTATCGGAGCATTTAGCAATAGCTTACCAAATTATACTAACACATGGTATTGTACCGGACATTTTCTGTTTAGGTGTGATCACTCCAGTTTTGAAAAAGGGTAAAACTTGTTTTAAGTTTTAATGTTGCTCCTTACTTTCAACTGAAAAAATCATTTGTTTTTTTAATTTAATTTCTAATTGTTTTTTTTTAATGATACCAAGAAATCTGGATCCACCTCCACGGGATAATCTCCTAGAAAATTCAATCCTAGTGGAAATTTATCCTGAACAGTTATCCTTAGTGTCCCCACATGTAAAATTGAGTTGGCAAAGAAAGAGTAATATAAATAAAAATAGCTTTGTACAGGAATTCTGGCAAGTTCTCCCAGTATAAAATTCCCTCCCCATGAAAAATCCTCCCAGCAGAAAATCCATCACCACCATCCCCACCTTAAAACTTCATGTAAAATTCCCAACAATAATGCTATATGTAAACAGTGAGCAGATATTACAACTTAAATCCATATCCCCAGGGAATGGGGGGGGGCAAATTATCTCCAAAGGCATAGTTTTTGGACCTTTCAACTATGCTGAACAAAATGACCATCTCAAAATTTTGATCAAACAACTTTGGGTGGGGGGAGAAACAGACATGACAGGGGGCCAGTTGCCCTTTAATCTTTTTGGTCACTCAATAAGGGCACTAGAACTTTTAATTTCTATTCAAATGAGCCTTCTCCTAATGTTCTGGGACCACTGGTTTAATAGTCACCACTGAAAAAAAAACAAACAAATAAACATATCCATGACCTTCTCTAATATGCTGAATTTGACAGTGTAACTCTCATTAGTGGTTTTTTGGACTTTTAGGGAGTGTTTCCCTCCTTTTTCAAAACAGGCAATTTTTTTCATTATTTTAGCCTTTGATGGGTACCACAAATTTTAAGAAATTTTACATATTTGGAATCAGCATAATAAGCCAGTTCCTTTTATATCAAAATTGTATGTTTTTTTTAGCCATACTGTTCTTTACTTATAGTGAATGGCTTACCCTAGGCATAAACCAGTCATATAGCCTAGCCTATAGAATCTTCTAAGAACTGAAAATAAAGAAAAGGTGGAGGTAGTTTCTGGACAATAGCTTCTAGGATATATTTAGGCCCCTTAATTCATTTACTAAGCTCAACTAGCCTACTTTACAAGTAGGCTACCTAATACTCACAAGGCTAGGCCTAGCCTACTTTTAGAAAGAAGGTCTAGGCTATTTCCTTAGAAAAGATGATGTGTTGTATCAATATAGCATTTAGGACAGCAAAACCTATCTTATAGGCCACCTATATTTTATCTTAAATTTGCAATATCTACCTTGGCAAAAGCCACCCATCTATAGGAACACTCTCCTTCAAGGATTATGGCTTATAATATATATTTATTGATTTTAACTCTTTCTTTCAGGGTTATACAATAGGAAACAAAGGTAAGTTTTATTAACAGAATACTCAGGTAGTTAATAAATAAACTTAGGCTACCTCTATAGTCAGAATTGTATCCTGAATCCAAAAATTTAATAGGCTAGGCATTTTTATTACCTTAAATTGCAGCTTGGAGCAATCTAAGGATTATTAGAAATGAACTTTACCCCTATAAGCTATATATTAATTCAGGGTATATATTTGCACATTAGGGGGGTAAAGTTAAAACTTACCTCTATAGTCAGATTTGCATTCTAAATCTAAATTAAGCCTAACTTTCATTTGCACCAAGAATGAACTTTACCCTCCCCTTAATGCATGAATATATACTCTGAATTGGTATATATAAGGGGGTAAATTTCATTTCCAATATAAATGAGTGTCAAATTTGGATTCAGCATGTGATTCTGATCTATAGAGGTATGTTTATTTCTTAGCTACCTGAATATTCTGTTAATATAAAATTTGCCCAAAATAAAGAAAAGGTAGAGACAGTTTCTTGACAATACCTTATAGGATATATTTAGAGCCCTCAGTTCATTTACTAAACTCAACTAGCCTACTTTATAAGTAGACTACCTAGTAGGCCTACTTAAAAGGCTAGGCCTAGTTAGACTATGGTTAGAATGTATTTCCTTGGAAAAGAGGATTTACTGTATCAATATAGCATTTGTGACAGTAAAAGCAGCCCAAGAGGCCACTAGCATACTCTTAAATTTGAAATATCTACCTTGACAAAAGTCATGTGTATAGGACCTCCCCCTCCTGAAAGAATTGTGGCTTGTAATACCACTTGTATTGATTTTACTTCTTTCTTTCAGGGTCATACATTAGAATACAAGGGTCCATAGATACATATAGGCCATCCAGGATATTTGGAGAGTGACCTTTTATTACTCTTTTTCTATAGAACTAAACAAAATCTGGTGCCATCTTCTAACACCAAATTTTGATCAATACAAATACTCAAGATACAGTGCTTGACATACACACAGACCTTAATATGCAAAACCATCCACATTAAAAAGCTTTATGTAAATATTATTATAAGCATTCCCTTGTGTATAACTTTTCATAATGAAAATGATAGAAGGCTGTACAAATGTCATCCTACAGCGCCATCTAAAAAAGAAATTTCAGAGATAAACAACTTGTACTCTAAGGCTCCTAGGATCATTCAGGCTTTCTCTTTTGCCAGTCATTCAACCAAAACTGGCAATCAGTGCCGTCGTTTGGAGGGGGCAGTTTTCCCCAAAATAATTTGTAAAAAACATTATTTATTAAGTAACTTTAAAATTGTTGCTCGTTTTAAGTTTCAACTTTGCTCTTTACTTCAAGAATATATTTTTTTAAATAATCAATGGCTGTTTTTAAAATAAAAAACGCAAGAAATAGGGGCCCATTACGCTTTCTAATATTTGTCAAATTTGTTTCCCTGATATTTACGGTTCTTTTACCACCTAAAATCTATCAGCTCAAGATCAGATTTTCTTGTTTTAAAACTTTCAAAAGTGGATATGAATACCCTCTACATCTTGTTCCAGAAACAAAACATTTTTTTCTTTTTTAATTAATTAGGTTAGAAGTTTGAAAAAAATTAATGAGGAGTCAATCAGAGTTTTGGTGATATTATATTTCAATTCTCCAATATCATTAGCAATTTGAGGAACCATATCATCTAATTTATCCTTCCATGGCTTCAATTATCCTCGTTAAATACAATACAGTTGTGGTAGCACACTGCAAGAAAGGAGAAATGAAAAAGAAAACAAGACGTAGTATTTTATAATAACATTTTTAATATAACTAGATAGATCAAATTGTTTTTAGTTTGGTCAAGGAAGTAGGTAGGGGGGTGGGGAGAGATCCGCTCAATGAATCAGTTGATCGTTTTAATTTTCAATTCAAGTATCTGATTGAAACTTCATTATAGCTCCAAATTCATTTAATTGGAACGCCTAATAAGTGCTGATGAATTCCTATGTCTTGCGTCTTAGATTCATGTAATAACCCATAAATGTAGAACTGTCTTTGTTTATAATATCATGATGACTTCTCGCTATTTTTGGTTTTATAAACATTTTTTTTCTACCTCCAAAAGACGAATTGACATAAATGTACTAAGATTGTTGCTGAAATTAGTTGTATTTCACTCAACATATGCGCTACCTATGGGACATTTATCTCTGGATGAGTATCCTGTAGAAAATGTCTGCTGCAAGTAGAATAAAGTTAATTCGAAAAATATATCTATATTTGTCTCATAATTTAGATATTTTATGCTCACAAATTGGCGGTAGCAACCGATACTCTTTATTGTTATCAATTCTAGCCTGCAGCACTAGGACAATGAGCTTTGCTTGGTGAAGAAAATCTTAAAAATAAAACGATATTCTCCCTCAAGAAATAGATACCCTGATCTACAGAAGAAAAAAAACTTTTTTGTTATTTTTGTTAGATTTTTTTAGAACAAAGATACAAAGGGGAAAGTAATTTTCAAACTCTTAGTGTCAATTTTTCCCTTCCAATTGGCATCCCTGGTAAGATTTCATTAATGTATGTTTTCTGCTACAATGCTGCCAAATCTTGTTCAGATTCTGTGAATATTTTGTATATTCAGCAGTCCTTTTAATCAAAAGAGTCTTTCTCAAGCTATTCAATCACAGCCAAGAATTAGCTGATAATTGTGATTTTAGGGGGTCCTGAATTGCCAAAAATGTAAAGTTCCAGCAAAATTAATCCGACCTTTGATCCCTTAGTTCTACGACCATCTACCTTAGGTCTGTCCTGGAAATAATGTATGGAAGGATGGATGATAGACTTATCTATCAATAAGTATTTATATATAATTTATCATTTTAAGTATTTTTCATTTTTATTCAAACCTTAAAAAGGCTTATGCCAGATTCGCCTCTCACCCAGACTATCTGGTGGTATAATAGTTCCATATGAGACAGCACAAGAGTTTTTGACAGTATTGTATTATGTCATTGATGTTCTAAATACAGAGATTGGAAGCAAACTAGAGGAAAACAGTTTGGATATTTTGAACAACTTAAGTGTAATGCTAGGTGTAGCTGAAATGAACAAAGACAGTATAAGCTTTGTGTGTGAATACTGTAAACTCAATTTTGAACGATGTATCTCTGATCTATAAGGTTTTAATAGAGTTGAGAATATAAAAAACAAAACATTCTAGAATAGGCATCTGTGTTTGCTGAAAAACGTTTGAAATGTATCTTTCCTCTAACATTTGATCTATTCAAACTGTGCTCTGCGAACTCTGCGTTATGTGAAAGATCTTTTTCTTCTCTTTGACGGTCGAAGGCGTACTGTCGCAACACCACAAGACAAAAAAGGTACTCTCACTTGCACGGTTGGTAATTGAAGAGAAAGTATAAATTTAACTTGATAAAGTGTTGAATGAATCTAATATAGAAAATGGTAGACAGCTGTATTTTCTGTGAAAAATGACAAGTCTGTATAATACAGAACCAAATTATTGTTTATTTCTATTCTAGGATTAAGTGTGGATTGTAAGTTTAATTTATATGTACATATGAGTAATTTTAAAATTACAAGATATATGTCACAGTATAATATTTCAGGATCTGTAATAATACTGTGAATTATCCTGTATTTATGCGTTTGCTATATGTGACCCGCTGATGCCTATACTATATATTGATTAAATCAGCTAACCCGCTACCAAATCAACTTAATAACAAACAAAAAATAATAGTTCAAAAAATCACGCATATTAAAAGTTTAGCACAACCAACTTAATCTTAAAGAGTCAAAATCCATTTAAAATTGCACACAACTGAATAGCGCAATATGCAGGGCTATTAGAATATTGCTTGGTTCAACTATATAAGATTGAACATGCTTTGCTGGGTATAGGGGTCAGGGGAAATGGAAGGGAATGGGTACTGCAACATTAGTGATGAAGCTGGCTGAAAAAACAAAACAAAAAACAAGTGCACACGATTTTCATCTTCGCCCACCCAAAAGCTTGTTTACACTATACTGCTTTTGTGTGCAGCAATTCACAGCTGATAATTTTAGCAAAAGCCTAGCACCAGTTCTAAATTTTATGTTTTTTTGATTTTGTATGTATTTTACGTTGTATGTATATTTGTTGTACGTTGTTATGATTTTTTATTATGTGTTGTGTAATATCCTAAATTTAACCAAGTAGCGTCTTTGCTAAATATTAACTTTTCTACACGACTGCTCGAAGATAATGTGTTATTGAATACATGGAAGGTAATAAGCCAGCTCTACTTTTTTTTGCATTTAGTGTTCAGTATCTATTATAAAACACTTTCCAAAACAAGTTTTCAAACATCTTGAAAACAATTTAGGCTTGGGTTTTTCAAAATGTTCTAATATCGTTTCCCCCTGAAGTTCCATATCCCTTGATTCCCTGGATGTGGACCCAATCTTACCCCCCCCCTAAATTTCATGCTCATCATTTTATACATGAAAAAATGGTTGTAGGGACTAGAATTACCATCCAGTCAATGTTATTAGTTTTCCGATATCAAAATCGTGTAACACAAGCTTTGCAACTGTAGCTAGTAATAATCTAATGATGCTAATGAATAGCACGAAATTCTTAAGGCTACGAAAGTTGGATCTTTACAATATATACTGGTTTTAACATTACTATTTTAGTAACGTTAGTTCTTAACTTTTATCTTCACTTTTAACGTTTATTATTTGATATCGGAAAATTCTCTCTTAAGTCAGTCGTGTATACATGACTAAAACTGTTTTCACATCACTATTATGTAACCTAAGCTACTTTGCGTAATAATGTAAAAGAGAAAAATAGTTTGAAGTTTTCATTTATTTCAATATGTTGAAAACAGCACATTTATGTAAGTAGGATTAATAGGTAAAAAAAGCAAAACAGAGATTCACATAATAGAAAAACTATTGAAATACTACTCATAAAAGAGAGGCTGTCAGTACCGATATGCCAAATTCGTAACGTTCACAACAATTGTTATGTTGAGCGCTACCGCTGAAGCTTGCAAATGCGCGTCTGAGCTCAGAGTTACCTGGTTGGTCACTTAATCCAGCTTCACAGAAATTTGTAAATCTTTTAAGTTGTGATACCAAATATGGGTGATTGTGACCGGTCAAAATTTGGCACCAATGATGATTTGAGATTATATACTAAGCATATATAAACCCCAAATTATCTACTAAGCGTATTTAAACCTAACATTATATACTAAACGTCATTTTTGCTAAGTGTCACGCCAATATTAAAGCTAGAATTACTGACTGCAAGAGTGAGAACCTTACAGATAACCCTTTAAGATCTTGGGGTTTATAGGAAAGGAAAAGACCTGAGGGTTTGCCTCAGAGCTACCAAGTGAGAGAGACTGTGTCTATTTCTCTCCTCCAAAATCTTCTATCCCCCCCCCAATCCTGAGTTAAGAATCTTTAAATGGGGATAATCTGGTTAGCGTCACATATCAGTATTGAATTGGTAGTCTCTTATAATCACCCACTGTCATCCACCTTCAAAAAGACTTTTCGCGTGGAAATAACCAATTATGAGATTTTCAATTACTATACACAAGAGCTACTATTTGGCAGAGAGCTTCAAACCAAACATCTTCGGCAGCATATAGAGATGTTTTACCAAATTATTTTTTAATCCTGGAGCTGTTTCCAAATTTTTCCGTATTGGTGTATTAAGACTCGTAAAAAAAGATAACTGATAGCGCTGCTCTTATAGGCCTAAAATAGTCGTTAAAGTCTTTGTAAATTATGGAGTTGTTAGTTATTAATAATTAAGGATGTAAATAAGGCTTACTCAGCCCCGAACAACCAGTTTAGATTTAAAAAAATGATTATAGCTGAGAAAACGTCCATTATTTGCTTAATAATATTCTAATTGAAACAGAGAATTGTGGTGAATTCCTATTTCTTGCAGCTCGTGACGTTTCTCACGCTTCCAAACCTAGTAAGCATTCTTATTTATTATTGAAAAAAAAAATTTTAACTGGAAGTAAGGAGTGACATTACAACTTAAAACGAACAGAAATTACTACGTATATGAAAGGGGCTGTTTCCTCCTTAACGCCCCGCTCTTTACGCTAAAGTTTGACTCTTTCTTTCAACTCTACTTTTTAAAACAGTAAAGAACTTTAGCTTAAAGAGCGGGGCGTTGAGGAGGGAATAGCCCCTTTCATATACGGAATAATTCCTGTTCGTTTTTAGTTTTAATGTCACTCCTTACTTTCAGTTAAAAAAAACTTGTTTTTTATTCAATTTCAGAACATTTTTTAATTTATACATGTTTTGATTTTGGCTCTCCACACATGAATAATTAAAACGAAATTAGCATTTTTTTTTTTGCTAAATGGCTTTCTCATAGTTTTGATCAGACGATTTTGAGAAAAAAGAAGCAGGGGAGGAGATATAGTTGCCCTCCAACTTTTTGGTTGGTTAAAAAGGCAACTAAAACTTTTAATTTTTACGAAAGTTTTTATTAATAAAATATAACGTAACTTAAGAATTAACTTACGTAACAAGCTTCTATATTCGTATGTTTTTATTACGTATATGAAGGGGGCTTGCCCCCTCGTTAATACCTTGCTCTTTACACTAAAGCTTAAATTTTGTCCCAATTCCTTAAGAATGACCCCTGAATCACAAAGGCCGTAGAATAAATAGTTGAAATTACTAAACGTACTTTAGCGTAAAGAGCGAGGCATTAAGAGGAGGTGGACTCCTCATATGCGTAATAATTTCTGTTCATTTTAAGTTTTAATGCTGTTCCTTTCTTTCAGCTGAAAAAAACTTTTCATATTTATTTTTCATTGTTTTTTTTAAACAATGCTAGAAAATCCTGCACCCCTTCATGGGAATTCTCTTCTCCCATGACAAATTCCTCCATGTAAAGATCCTCCCATGATTGTTATTTGTAAAGCCTAAATACGAGTTTGGAAAGAAATCCACTGGGGTGTGGTAATCCCAACCCCATATATAAAAACAGTGTGATTGAACCCAAAATAAGATTAAAATCAGTTCATTTTCAAAGCTTTAGACCTTTCCATTCTCAGTTACGCTGATGATATCTAATTTAAGTAGAACAATATTGTCTGCTAGGGAGGATTTTTTTGTGCTTATTAGAGAATATACCAAAACAGGTCAAGTTTAATAAGTCGAAGAGCAAGGCTCTTGCTTTCGGTAAAACTATAGTAAAAAATTAGAGCCTTCCTTAAAAATGATAAACTTACTTGTGCCTTTTAATTTAAGTTAATTTCCAAAATAGACGATAAAGTCGAAATACAGATTATGAGCCCATTCATCGCAATACCGCTATTGCAAAAGCCCATCTTCTAAAATTTTGCTTTTATATGTAAGTAAATCTTTCCAGCTGAACATTATTTTCTCGGCCGTCGAGTATTTGCTTTAATAGCCCTAAAAAGTCTTGATTAGTAGCATAGGATAACCTTTCGTGAAAATTACTGGCTTTTTAGATGTCAATTTCTTGGCGGGAGCCTTTTCGACTGACGATACCTTCTTGGTACTGATTTCTTTGGCGGTAGGGCGTTTTTGGCAACAGTAGGTTCCTTGAGAACCCTAACAGGTTTCTTGCTACGAGCCATGGGCATAGTAGTCTTTTTGGATGAAGTAGACTTTTAAACTGCTGTATGTTTGACTCGTTTCTTGACCGAGGTTTTATTGGCTATGGACTTGGCAGGCTGTGTATTACTCGCGACAGAAAAACAATATTCGGGGAAGGATTCTCTTAGCATTAAGTAAATGGGCTTTCTTAAAATTTTGTTAGTCTGACAAAACTTTACAAGAGATCGGTATTTCATAAAATATGACAGGAAGAGGAAAAGGAGCAAAGGTACTTTGAAAAGGAGGCACAAAACGTAATCGCAAAGCTATTCCTGGCAAAGGAATCAGAAGACTGGCTCACCACAGCGGCAAAAAACGTAGACTAATTCTGGCTTAACTTACGAGGAAACCCGACGGGTTCTTAGATAACTTCGAAGACCACACTGCCTTTCCATGACGAAAGTAAAACAGTTCAAAATAGGGATGAAACCTTTTAATTGACAGTGAATAGATATAAAAATTATTTAACTGGATATTTCGAACACATATACAGTGTTCATCATCAGCAGTAAAACTCCATCAGTTCATCATCAGTTTTACTGCTGATGATGAACACTGTATATGTGTTCGAAACATCCAGTTAAATAATTTTTATATCTATTCGCTGTCAATTAAAAGGTTTCATCCCTATTTTGAACTGTTTTACTTTCGTGACGGGTTCTTAAGGTTTCTTAAGGAAGTTGTTCACGATGCTGTTACTTACGCAGAGCATGTCAAGAAAAAGACTGTAACTGCAATAGATGTAGACTACGCTTTAAAGCGTCAAGGTCGCACACTGTATGGCTTTGGTGGTTAAGGGTTTTCAATAGTGTGTCAGCTGTCTCAGTCAACTCAGTGGTGCTTTTACCATATAAATGTTTCTTGACAAGTCCTTGGCATCCAACCTAAGAATAATATTTTTGTAATTTGAAATAATAATTAATATTAAGTTTAATTTTTTGCCCTTTTTGTAATTTTTCTGGGGCGGAAAAGGTTGCTACATGGCCCAGAAAATAGTAACCTCACCTTGGGTTCACTTTGTTTTGCTGTTTCGGAAATCATTATTACCTTGCTTTAAACTTTATGGGTTGGATGAGTGGCTAGTTAGTCAATTTTTACGACGGCTAACTATGGCTGGGACATCATCAGTTTTTTTTTCCCTAAAAAAAGTTTTTTTGGGCTCCGGACTGTGGTTCCGGCTTTGGAGGTTCGTGGGTGAGCCATTGATAAGGGGGGCGGTAAGCTATATCGTTTCATAACAGTTTATATTATCTTATTATTATCTATATTATTATTTTGATAAAAGATTAGAGGCTTTTGCATTACCTTTAGTGATTAAATGATGAATGTAGAGGACTCGATAGCCGTTTGGCCGTCCCTGGTCTATTTAAGCCAGGAACCACTTTAATATGGTAACCTTTAGAAGTAGGGTAATTGAGTCCTGAGTACGGGGTTTTGATGCAGCAATCTCGATTCACATGCTGTTGATCAAGGCCCTTGGATTTAAGGTTAAATCTTGGATTTAGACTTAAAGGCCGTTAGACTTGGTGAAGACGTTGCGAATAAACGACAAAAACCGGAAGTCGAAACCTAATTTCCAAGAAATCTTAAAAAAGAATTTATAGCTTCTTTTGTTTTGTACCAGAGAAAGAGATATTCAGTTTTGATGAAACCTATATTATTAGAAAGGGCGAATTCTGTTTTTTAGATTACTGGTTTTTTTTTTAGTTCAGGAACGAGCAATCCCTAAAAATGCTCGAGCATACCTGCTAAGAAAACGCAAAACATCATCAAAAAAGATATGTCACTTCATCAATTTTGCAGCATTAGAAGTTCCTTGTGGTGCTATCCACTCAAAAAAGGTCCCAAAGACACTTATACTACAGAAAGAAGGTCGGCCGCCCGTCTTTGAGACAGCCAGCCGACATTCAGGCTCACAAGATGATTTTTAAAGTTTTCAATCCGAACAAAATGTCTTCGGAAAAGACAAAAGGGACAGAATTTAGAATTAACATCTATATTAAAAACACATTACCAACTCGAATTTCAGAAGGGATTTGGTGACGCTCATGTTCATTATGCTCTTGAGGAGTTGTTAAAGCAGGCTACTCGACAGAAAAATGCACGGTATTTTTGTACTGTTGACATTTCTGGTGATTTCTATGATGTTGTTCATTTTCGGACTCTTATTTTCATTGATTCTTGCTATTGTTGATTCGTCAATTGTGTCAGTGTTATATTATTGGTATTTAAATCTATTGGTAACTAAATGCTCGTGTGCGGTGGCAAAATAGTATTTCTGATCAGATTTATGTTAAACAAGCCACTGAACAATGTGGGGTATTGTCACCATACATTTTGAAAAATGGTCTAGGTAATTGTTTGTGTTCTTCGCCGAATAGCGTATATTATGGCGATACTTTTATTGAAAACCCGTCTTAATAAGAAAAGATATTACGGAACACTACAAAAAAAGCAAAAAAAAAAAAACAAAAGAAAAAAGCTTTAAGTTTAGCAACAGCTATAGTAGCATATGCCATATGATGACAAGTGATGAGGTTTGAAATGCATCATGCAGTCACATTGGTATGAGTCATGCTGCCTATGCGGATGACGTTCTTTTGGTTAGTAGAACACGTCCAGGTCTTGAAAATAACCTTCAACCCCTTATTGAGCTTAAGTGGGCACATCATGGTTTGGACACACTAAACTATATGCTGACGGCTGTTGACCAGGGGCTGGGACTGGTTGTGCTGTGGTGACCCCTGGATCAGAGGTTACTAAGTGTTTTAAAAGTTCAGAAAAACAGTCAATTTTTTCGATTGAGCTAACAGTCAATTTTTTCGATTGAGCTAAGTGGTTTGCTACATTCGGTGTTGACCCGGATGCGATATTTTGAAATGGTATATCTTACTCACGGGGTTGGATTGGACGATCCTAGTATTTTCTGGAACACCATGCTAAACTATTAAATTTGGGCTTTTTTCAAATATATATATATAAAGTTATAGAAAGTAAAAAAAAAAAAAAAAAAAAAAAAAAAAAAAAAAAAAAAAAAAAAAAAAAACTGGCCTTCTGGTATATAAAATGACAATAGAAGTATTAAAATAACGTTCAATTCACTGTAGTCTGTGCAAGCTAAGATTTTAATCAAAGATTATTCCTAGGTCAGCCATCTTTGTACCTCCCAAGTTTTGTGGCAAGGAAGTTTCTAAGCCATGTCGTCAGCACTGAATGTCTGCCTTATCTAGAATCTCAGGAAACATGAATTTCTATCCACTCTTTTTCATGAAAAAAAACATGAGACGACCTCGTTTGATATTTTATATTCGAGAAACAAAAAAAAATCCCTGCTCAACACTTGATAAGCGTAAACTTCATAAAAATAAAATCGTGAATTGGGACCAAAAGGCTTATGTCTTCCACGTTGCTGCAATGAAGTAAGCCATAACTCGAAACGTCGTTGAGATCAACATATTCATATTCACTATCATTGCTTTCAACAGTTTTCGTACCTAAAACAATTCCTTTTCGTGGCCTTCTTTGCTTTTTTTTTCTCGCTTGCTCTATTTCATCTCTTTCAAGAGGGTTGGTAATTATTTTGGAGCGTCCCCAATTGCGGGCTTGTCACTCCAAAACAGTAGACTAATAGTGGATACAGTGAGGAAATGTAGAACATGTTCAGAAAGTGACTATAAGTCTTCTTTCAGTCTGAGAGGCCTCATATGATGCCAAGGATCTTAGGTTTCAGGCACTATAACTATTGGTCTATCTGTTACAACAGAGGACAAAAAAACTTGATCCGAGAAAATATCCCTGTAGAATGGGGAAATTTATGTTGCACAAAAAGCAGACCGAACGTTCACCGTTGCTAAATTTTTCTAGAAAACGCTATTAAGTAGTCCTGCCACTTCATAGACTGAAATTTGCTTTTGGAATTGCGGTTATTCAAATGTAGAAGAATAGCGCATGTTTCATCTGGCTTCATATGTTTCATGCTTGACAGATTCATACAAGCTTAGTAGGTGACTAGTGGGAATATAAAATCTTCCCATTTGAGCTACTAATTTCCTAAAAAAAGCTCATAATTTCGGACATTAAAGCTAGTTGTAAAGTGCCTCCCCACCAGTTTGGATTCCAAGCTGGCTTAGGATGTGCCCATGCCTTGCATGTAGCTGCAAATGTTCTACTGGATGCCCACATTTCGAAAGAAAGCCTAGCTATAGGTGAATATGATGTACAACGGGCTTTTGATTCGGGTATCCATTCTCAGAATATGGTTGAGCTGAGAAAGTCCGGAGTTGACCGTGCTATTGTCAAACCCTTGAACGACATGTATAGTAGGCTCAAGGTCCGTATTAAACTGTCAGGTAAATTAAGTCGTAGGTTTGCTGTGGTGAAGAAAGGTATAAAACAGGGAGCCGTATCATCACCTGATCTGTTCAACAACAGCATATCGACGGCCCAGTCAAAAGTGGCCCCTTGCTGTATTTTTAAAGGCATTGACGTGTCCCTAGTTGGGTTTGCAGATGACCTTCTAAACTTTTCAAGAATTTTGTCTTCTTTGGAATCTAACTTTAAAATTTTGGAGATGGAGTATGATGAAATTGGGTTGAGTTTTAATGTGACAAAATGTGAAGTACTGTTATTTAACTGGAATGCCTCTCAACCCGAAATCCAACTAGGGTCACAGGTGGTCATGCCCTCTAAGTCAATTGTATACCTGGGTCTGCCGATCGGTGAAACTCTTCAGCATACACGAGCACTGCTTGTAAAGCACATCGAGAAGAAGATCAGGTCAGCTTATGGAGCTTCGGTTTCCTCCAAGCGTAATCTAAATAGGTCGCTGCGTGCACAAATATTTGTTGCTGTTGCCTTACCCCATGTTCTTTACGTTTCGCCGTTCTGGAAGTTACTTACAAATTCGAATAAAGTAACTATAAGAAGAATATTCTTCAGGTACCTCAAGTTCCTACTTGAGATGCCATTAAGAACAAGTAATTCTTACCTAACGAGGCGGTATTCAGTACCTGACCCATTTACTGCGGTGGAAGCGTGTCTTGAAAAGTACCGTGATAGAGTAGAAGCGAGTAACCACCAGTGGACCGCCATTCTTACATAGTTGTATTATAGTTCCTTCGTGATTATTTTCATTTCAAGAAGTTTCGTTGTGTTTTGTATGTGCGTTTTCTTCTCTTTTGTTTTTTATCCGTCTTTTGTTCAATTGTGACGGGTTTTTCCAATATATTTATTTATTTATTATTTATTTAAGTCACTAAGGCTAGGAATAAGTGAAGAGAAAAGCTGACATTGGGTAATGAAAACGTTGATCAGGTGGGCACCTTCACTTACCTCGGTAGTATTATTAGTAAAAACGGTGGGAGCAGTGAAGATGTTAAAAAGAGAATAGCCAAGGCTCAGGGTGTTTTTCCACAGTTAAAAAAAAACTGGGAAGAATAGGAGGATAAGTATGCTAACCAAGATTAGAATATTGGAAGGTGCAATGATGACAGTTGTCAAACAGGGCTCTGAAGCATGGACGCTCCGAAGAGCATATGAAGATTTACTAAATGTTTTCCAGAGAAATTGCCTATGGATGTTTTGGGTAACCGGCTGACTGACCGTATTTCAAACAGTAGGTTGGACGAAAAATTTGATTCAATCCCACTTTCTAGGGCTACAATGAAAGAAAGGTTGAGATGGCTAGGGCACGTTCTGTAGATTAAGGATGACAAATTGCCAAAGATTGTCCTTTTCAGCCAACTGTCTAGGGCTAAAGGAAAGGAGATCATCCTCGTCTGGGTGAAGGATGTCATAAATATAGATTTAAAGGAAATAGAAGTTCCTGGGAGGGTGTAAAGAGGGAGGCTTTAAATAATTGGGATGGAGAAGGAGCGTTTACAGCTTTGTTGGCCTAACGTGGCTTGGTGCTGCGGTTAGTTGTTAATAGTTGTAGTAGAAGCCTAGTGCTTTCCGTGATAGCCAACGATGTAGTGTTGTCTCTGATTTTGTAAAATTTCTTTGGGACCTAGTGCCTTAAATTCGCCTTTGCTTCAATGCCTGTAAGCTTTTATTCCTATTTTCTGGTTAGAAATCAATATCGATAGATATTGTTGCTTATCAATATCGATTTTACAAAGTTGCTTAGCACGCTGGCTTACTCAGCACACCAAAACCAACAAATCACTGCAAAACCAAAAGACTAAATGAAGACCAACCGGCGGCACGGCACCACACCGATGGATTTTTTCTACTTCGCTCTTCTTGAGCGAAAATTCCTCTTTTCGGGCTAAATTTTCACTGGCTCGAAAAACATAGACAACTGACAACCCAAGAAGAAAGCTTGTGAATTTATTGATTCAAAACTTTCAAGTAGGTCTATAGTGTTCAGCTGTAGGATAATTTAGAAAAGATTTGGCTATTTTTATTGAATATTGAACCATTCAAAGGAAACCACCTATAACTCTGAAAACAATTCTAAAGCAATCAGAAATAGGTAGGCTACTTCATTATCTTATTTCTAAAGGTATGCTAGGGCCTATATTTCTTGTGCTACCACCAGATGACTAATTTGACAGTGTGTATAGGCTATATACAAATCTTTAAATTAGACGACCAGTTTTATAAGGCTAGGAGCCAAGCTGGTTAAGTAAACATGTTGAGAAAACAATCCTTACTGTATAGCCTTTAGGGGGAGAACCTTTATCTTCACTGTTTTTCTCAGAAATTCATGAATTTTTTAGAACCTATATATTTACAGGGTATGTTTCCCCACCTCCCACCTCTACAATTCCAATTCCAAAATTGCGTTCTGAATCTAAATAAAACATTTATTTGCATCAAAAATGAACCCTACACACATATTAGCTACATGGTGGATGTCCATATTGTAGTAAATGTATGGGTAAATTTATAGCCAACAGTATTACTGGCTTTCATATAAAATGAATATACCACTCAATGCTTTTTTTATGCTCTTTACAAATATAATAATTGCTTCTACCAGAAATTCAGATTTAAGCATTTTGACTTCTTAAAAATGACCTAAATATGGGGTATAAAAAAGGCTTAAAACATTGGTCTCAAACTTTATAACATTGGACTCAAACTTACTGTTTCATTATAAATCTATTTTTTTAATGTTATTTTATCCACAAGCACTGATTTTCCACAATTAAATTTGATACATAAATTTTATCAATGTTATGGTGTTTTCTTCTTTCTTGTCACCAAAGTTTCAATTAAAGCATGCGTTTTTGGTTGTTTTTTTACAAAATAATAGGATATTTGAAATTGCAAATCTGTAATAGTTTAGAAACAAATTTGGGCTATATATTTGCACATCAGAGGGGTGGGGGTAAAGCATAGCATATATTAAAAATGTAAACTAACAATTTCTGTATTTAATATAGTTAAATGTATAACAAACAGTATAACTGGCGTTTATAATAGCCAGCTTTTATATTTTTGACCAAAAACACATGCTTTTATTTACAATTCAATGTCAAGAAAGAAGAAAATGCCATAACATCAATAAAATTTATTTATCCAGTTTAATCATGGAAAATCACTGCTTGTGGATAATATAACATTTAAAAAATGAATTTATAATGAAACAGTAAGTTTGAGTCCAATGTTTTAAAGTCTGAGACCAATGTTTTAAGCCTTTTTTATACTCCATATTTAGGTCATTTTTAACCAGTCAAAGGTATATTCACTTTATATGAAAGCCGGTAATACTGTTTGCTATAAATTAACGAATATATGACTATTCATATTATTGACTTACAAATTAAGTGAATATACCACTTGATTCCTTTTTTATGCTCTTTATGAATATAATAATCACTTCTATCACAAATTCAAATTATCTCTTAGAAATGCTAATTCTAAAAGAGCATCCATTTCTAGTTGACCCTCCTCCTCCATGGGGCAAACTAAAAATGTGCAAAATGGGCTTGCTTACAGGTAACATTACCTATAGAGCAAAGTGTGTTAGTTCCTGAGCCTTGTGGGCAGCAGGGCAAGGTCTGTATTTTTTATTGAATAAACCTTGTTTAAGGTTTTTTTGAATAAGTATAGAATACAAAATTTGCCCTGCTGCCTGAAGGGCTCATGAACTATGCACTTAGCTCTATAGGTAATATTATCTGTAAGTAAGGCCACTTTATGCATTTTTAGTCTTTTTGGAGGGGATTTGCTGAAAGCTAAAAAATAGATATACTTCCCTAATAATGACAAAGAAACAATATGCAATCATCACAATCTTGCTATATGCAGTAATACACACTTTAGAGCACTTGGAACAAAACTAAACATTTACCCTAACCTAAACCAACCTTAGCATAAATAATTTTGACACTGAGAGACTATAGTTTTTTTTTTCGAAAATGACCAAGCAAACAGCAATGAGAAAATATAGCACACTTGTTGGAAAATGACTGATAACTCATACTTTAATTGAAAATTCATCATTTTTAAAAAGTGCTTAAATTTGAATTTGTGATAAAAGCAATTGTTATATTTGTAAACAGTAATAAAAAAGGCATCAAGTGGTATGATCACTTTATTGGTAAGTTGTTAATATGAACAGTCATATATTTATTCATATTGCTTCACTTTGTCCTCCTCCTGATGGTTAAATAGGCATTACCCTACACTTGGGGTTTTTCTGTAGGAAACATGGGTAAATTTGAGGCAGATATAATATTGACTTGCAAATAGGTAAATAGCTTATTGCCTTTTTTATGGTCTGTTCAAATGTAATAATTGCTTTGCTCAGAAATTCAATTTTGAAGCCCTTTACAGGCCCTCAAAAATGATTCCTTAAATCACATCATCCAGTATTATCCTTTAATTGCTGGTTAGTGAAGATGTTGAACTAATGTGTTGGCTGCATCCCATGCTTGAAGCCATGGCTTGGACAACCAATCTTTGTCCACAGCTCCCCTGAAGGGCTCCACACTATGAGCTGAGACTGCTTCTTCACTTAGGGAGTTCCACAGCCCCACAACTCTATTTGGGAAGAAGTTGTTCCATAGTCTGGTGTTGGTGGTTCATTTGCAGAAGGCCTACAGCTTTATGGTGTGTCCTCTAGTTCTTGTTGACTGGTCAAGTTCAAGAATATTTGGTTGCAAGGGCTGAGCATACAGCATTTTGAATGTCATTATGACATCCCCATGCTTTTGTTGATGGGAGAGAGTAGGAATCAGAGTAAAATTCCAGTATAGCTAATTTTTGCTATCTTGGAAAGGGGTTAGGTAAGGAAAATAAAACTTTCAGTAAGGCCAAAACATACTGTGGGAAGGTATTGTCAAGTTTCCATGTTAACCCTCTTCTGATTTCTAAGTATTAGAAATTTGCAATTTGACAGGTCTTTTTGACCTGTTAAGTCTGACAAAACAACATTTTACCTTAATTTTCAGTTATCATTTTCTTTTGTCTCTGGTTTTAGTTCTGGAAAATACAATTCCTGTTATTTGAGTAGAATTTTATGTGCTATCAATATTTTTATGGCACTTGGTATTAACCAAGTGACATATAGCAATTGCAAGTTCTGTTGGTCTGTCTGTCCTGGTTTTGCTAGTTTAGGCACTTCCAGATAAGCTAGGGCGATGAAATTTGGCAGGTTTATCAGGGACCAGACCAGATTAAATTGACCATCTGGGGAGGGGGGGGAGTGGGTGGAGGGTTAATTCAAAAAAATTAGAAAAATGAGATATTTTAACTTATGAGTGGGTGATTGGATCTCAATGAAATTTGATATTTAGAAGGACATCGTGTCTCAGGGCTGTTTTTTTTTGAAATCCCAACTGGATCTGGTGACATTGGGAGGAGTTGGAGGGGGAAACCTAAAATATTGGAAAATACTTGGAGTTGAGGGATTGGGAAGAAACTTGGTGGAAAGAATAAGCACAAGTCTAAGATACGTGGCTGACATAACCAGACTGGATCTGTTCTCTTTGGGGGAGCTTGGGGGAGTGGTAATTAAAAAAAATTTGAAAAAATGAGGTATTTGTAACTTACAAACAGGTGATCAGATCTTAATGACATTTGATATTTAGAAGGATCTTGTGCTTCAGAGCTCTTATTCTAAATCTCAACCAGATCCGGTGACATTGGGGGGAGTGTGAGGGGGAAACCGGAAGTCTTGGAAAATGTGAGAAAATTGAGGTATCTATCTTACAAATAGGTGGCCAGATCTTAATGGAAATTAATATATAAAAAGCTTTTGTGTCTCAGATGCCCCATTTTCAATTTGAGTTGGATACGGGGGAATAGGGGTTGAAGGGGGAAACAGAAATCTTGAAAACTGGAAATCTTGGAAAATGCTTAGAGCAGAGAGATCAAGATGAAACTTCATGGGAAGAATTAGCACAAGTTTTAGATACGTGATTGGCATAATTGGAACTTATCTGCTATCTTTGGGGGGGGGGCATTAAGTCAGAAAAATTGAGGTATTTTTAACTTAAAAATGTGTGACCACATCTTAACAGAATTTGATATTTAGTAGGAACTCATATGTCAGAGCTCTTATTTTAAATTTCGACCAGATCTGGTGACATTGAGGGGAGTTGGAGGAGAAAACTGGAAATCTTGGGAAATGCTTAGAGCGGAGAAATCAGGATGAAACTTGGTGGGTAGAATAAGCAAATGTTCTAGATACGTGATTGACGTAAATGGAATGGATCTGATCTCTTTGGGGGAGTTAGAGGGGGGCTCCAGTGCTTTGGCAAGTTTGGTGCTTCTGGACATGCTTAGGACAAAGAAAATTGGTAGGCGTGACAGGGAATGTCAGAGACCTGCACAAATTGACTTGATAAAGTCATTTTCCCTGATTCAACCATCTGGTGGGCTGAAGGGAGAGGAAAAATTAGAAAAAAAGGAATTTTTAACTTACAAGTGGGTGATTGGATTTTAATGAATTTTGATAATTAGAAGGACTCGTTTGCTAGAGCTCATACCATATGAGCTCTTGGCTTTTCCAGCCTCGTCACAAGTGCCATATCAGCTCTTAGCTCTTGTTTTTTTTTTCTAAATTTAGGAAGTGTATTTGCTGATCTTTGAAACCTCATAAATTGGGACTGAGGAAAATTGTGAAGCTGAAAACAGTTTTGTTACTCTTCATTTAAGAAGGAGATCTATTTTGCAAGGTTTCACTTTTATAACACAGAGTTTAAAAGGTCATCAATGGTCAGGACACTCTAGAGGGAGAAGAAGTGGAAGTTTCATTTTCCTAACCTAGCCCTTTTTCAAGGTAGCAAAAAGCAGCTAAACTAGAATTTTATCCGAATCTATAACTTCCCTAGTCAGGAGAGGTAGACCTGGCTTTTTCAACTCTTTGTTGATTTTGTTGCTCATATTTGAACACTCTAGTTTTTTCTTGTCACCTTTATTTAATAAGGTTGCCACACACATACCAAATTCAAGTTTTGGTTTTACAAGTCCTTTGTATAGCTTTGACATCAGCTTCGGTGACCTGCTATGGAATGTTCTTTTTCCAATTTCCAGGGTCTTGAATAATTTGGAGGCAACTGATTGAGCATGTTGATTAAACTTCAATTCTTCACCCACAAGTATCCCCAGGTTTCTCTCAGCATGGGAGGAGTCAATCATCTACCCACCATCATCTATGCTAAACATATGATACTAACCCTCTACATTCTTTCTGCCAAAATGAATTGACATGCATTTCTAAATGTTTAATTCTAACCTCCAGAGTCTTGTCTAATCTGAGAATTTGTGTAGGTCAGCTTATAATAAGGCTTGTTCTTTGGCTGTTTTTGCAGGACTGATGATTTTCAAATCATCAGAATACAGGGTCATTCTATTTTTGACAGATTTTGGGGATATAGATGTTAAATATAAATATAGATTCATATAGATGTTAAATAATGGTAGACCAAGGATTGTTCCCTGTGGGACTCCACTTTCCACTTCAATACCATCTGAGAAAAATGCCTGACCATTTACTCCAATCCGCCCTTTTCTCTTATTTCAAATACTGCTGTTAGCATCACTCTTGTTTAAACTGATTTATCCATAAATTGAATTGACTGGGACATAATTGAGAACAAGAAAACACTTGGGAAAAATTTAATATGGGCTATACTTTTGGATAAAGTTAGAAAGGTTAGGTTATAACCCAACTTGGAACGAAAGCAATAATTATATCCTATTCAGAAAGAGTCTAATAAAAGGCATCAAGCAGTAGCTTATGTTCACTTTATTTGTATTTCAGAAATATATACTGATCCCTATTTACACTCTTTACTTTATTTACAATATTTACTTTTTTTTATTACATTGATGGAGCCAAACCTAATAGGTTCTATATCTTCAGTTCACAATTTATTATTGTGTATGATATAGTGTATTTACAAATGAACAGATTATAATAGAGCATACATACAATAATCAAATAAACCAAGGATGTACACCATGTCAATATGTCAACTATGGAATCTAATGTATAGGCCTACTGACTATAATGGCTCCAATTGGTGGTGTTGGGGTTGGGATAGTTACCCCTCCAATAATTTATTATATAGCCCATGCCCCTTAACTCTCAAGATGTAGACCCCTCTTATCCCCCAATAAAATACCAGAGCTGCATCCCTGATTGCTACAATTAAAATTTAATGCTAGTCTCTTAATATTTGTAAATATCCAGGATAGGGTGTAAGAGAAACATAAGCAGGTTTTCTTGGGAGCTGAGATTTAGAAAATTGTACTTTGTGGTTTTTTTTATCCAGTTTCTAGTTTCTTTTTTTGGGGGGGGGGTGGAGTGTAAGTTTTCATTAAATTCATTTACTTTTTTTTGGTATTTCCATCTTTTTCTTTAAATCAGACAGGAATGCCAGAACTGCCCCCCTAAATCTTACAGAAAAAGTTTGCTCCCTCCCTCTTTGTTTTTTAAATTGACACCCATGAACCTAGGGGTTGTAATAAATGCTTTTTGGTAGGTATTTAAATCATAATTCATGAAGATATGTAAAAAAATTCCTCTCCCTGTTCAAGCATCTTTTGCATAGGTAAATGACCTCCTGCCTCATTTTTTGTTCTTGTTGCTGTTGTTGCTATATTGCTCTGTAGAATATCCTCCAGTAGAAGTAATCAAAACCCCCTCAAAAGCATTTTCTAACTTCTAGAAAGAGGGGAAGGATGTCTCAACAGTTTCTAGCGAACAAAGTAAAATGTCAAAATCAGTATATAATGCTAAGATGACTGAGAAGATCTATCTAAAACATTTTTTTTCAGTTTGTAGGATAAATACGATGGCATAATCTTGACAGCAATACATGTAGACAGAGCACTTGAAAATAAGGACAATTTGGGTGATTTACGATTGATAACTTCTATTCCATATCTTATCCCCAGGAATGATGAGCTCTGACTCTCCAGATCCAGAATGGCCAACAAGTAGAAGGAAAAAGGCTCTCAATTTGAAGTCAGGTAAGAAAAATTAATGTAGTCCTAAGCCTACCCTAGAAAAGGATATAAAGAAGTTTAAGTCTAGATAGGAACAGGAAGAAATGTGACAAGATGGAAAAGTGGGTTGATCTTTTCTGAAGATATCTGGCCCAGGGCTTAATCCCATCTGCTGCAGGGTCAACATGAAGACCTATGTACTGAAGAAGCATCATTTGTAATAGATGATGAATCTGAAAAATACAAATGGTTGCAGATTTAGGATTGCTAGCGACTGTGACTTAAGATAATAAAAAGTAGTGAATATGGAAAGAATTAGTCCTACGTAAAATGGTGAATTCTACTGGGATATAGAAGCAGATTAGACTACCAAAAACTATGTATAAATCCTTTTTTAACCTTGAAAGTTCAATTGTCTTGTGCTCTCTAAGCTTTTTGTTTCTGCTTCAAACATTCTCTTTTTTTATACCCACTGTTACTGTACCAATTTAGAGAAGTAAGATATAACATAATACTTATTACTAAAAAAAGTTGCTTCAGTCCAAACAGTTTCTCAAGTTTTGTGAAAGTTGGTTTGCATCCAGTTTTCATCCCTCTGATGGCTTAGTGCCAAAATAAAATGAAAAAGCTTTAATTTGTTTTGAAATGAAGACCAAGATTTCTATTCTAATTTGGTGGATGGGATTGGAAGAAAGTGTAACCAAAGATGGTACTTTTTATATGTACAAAGATTTACGGAAAATACCAAATAATGACCAACTTTGAGCAACATAATAATCTCTCTTATTTAAAGTTATTGAAATGTTAAAAAAAATTAAGAAAACTAAAACGTTTGTCGGTTTTTCCAAGCTTTTTTTATGAACTAGTATGGTTGTTTTCTAACACCATTTCGTAAGTTTTGTTGAATTTAGATGCATACCAACTTCCAGAAGCACCCAAGACGTTCGACTTTTGAGTTTTTAAGCATTCTGTATATTATCCTTGTTGTTTTTATTCCAAATCGCGCAAAATCTTTTATGAGTGCTTTCTGAAAGCTTTCAACAATACCAAGTGAACTTGAGATGCCTTTTAGTGTCTGACCTGATCCCTCCTCTGTAGAGGGGAAAAGAGTAGTAATTAGTAGTCTATTTCAAGAATTTGCTTAACCTTGACCATAACTTAATGAGAGGGAACAGCTAGTGTACTAGTTGCTCCTTTTCGGGAGTATGACCAATCTGACTTCTGTACGGAGGGTCACAAATTATATTTAAAAGATAGGCTACATATCAACAGACGTTGTTGGATCTTAACCGGTGTTATGTCTAAGTAGCAGATGATACCCTAGTTATGCCGTTTTGAAGCTCAGAGCCTCTTTGGACCTGAAAGGGGCATACAATCTTGTCGTAGAGCAGCTCTACTGGAATGGTTCCTATGTCTCAAGGTGGTGGGTAGGGAAGTGAAAGTAGCTGCGTTCAAAATCTTACATTTCTAGGATCTGTATTTAATACAGTCTCAGTTCAGAAAATAGGGGGTTTCAAAATCTGTTGGTATTAGAGTTCAACGAAATCTGGTCAATAGGTATATGTCTTGGCCTTGGCTCTTTACGCTTAATCTAATCTGTGCGAGAAAATGGCTGTATTCTTGGCATCAGTTGGGCTTATGACTACCAATTGAAATGTGGTAGGGAAAAGATGAGGTAGGGGGTATGGGTAGCTTTTTGGAGTACAGTAGTTTTATTTCTTTCTCTCTGACTATGTCCCACGGGTCACAGCACCTAAACAATCTCACGCGACCTTGGCACTAAAAATATAGTCGCAAATAGAACAATTTACTATAAATTATGTCAATTTGTTTCAGCTTTCTGCTGGAGCTTCTCTTCGTCAAATCATAGGTTGTGGCAATACTGCTGAGCTCAATTTTTTGGACATAGGCTGAAAGCACTTCAGTTCCTTGTTTTTGTCCGTTTAATAAATTTTTTGTCCTTTTTAAAATGCAACTTCGCTCTTTACTTCCCTCAGAGAAACTTTGTTGTTTTTTAACTTGCTCTGTGTCAGAGAAGGCTACCTGGAGTGCTGTGTTAATCTTTTGTTTCATCAAACAATGTTTTGCTTTCGATTGTAAAGCTTTATTCAACCAGATAAGTTAAGTAGGCAACAGTTTTAAATTGAAGTTAGGCTAAAATGTGGGAGTGCTTAAGATGAGCCTGTGCTCCCTCGCTAAAATATTTTCAGAGAATAATAAATAAATGAAATTAGAAATCTAAAAGAAAAGCATTTTCCGTGTGGGTCCGAAGTTGCTGCTGTCCAGTTTCACAAGCCGTTTATGATCATGGTTTCATTGAAGTTGGCCATCTAGTTTTTCTGTGCCTGGGACTGAGTCAGAGAAAATGTAGGAAATATGCCTCCCAACCTTTACTACTTCTCTCATTGCTAAAGAAATTAAAACCTTCCCTTTGCACCTGTCTTAGTAGTGTTATTAGAAAGTTGGCCAACAGTAAGAAAATCAATTTTTGAACTAAGAGAGATACGGTCTCCTCTTAAATGTTGATCAATGCTCGTTGACGTTCTGATGGATCCATATATGCGTATTTTGACAAACATTCATTCATGACATACACCACTTTGAATATTTTGAGGGGCTGATAAATTCTTTGCTGTGGTACGCACCAGAAAAACTTTAATTACGACTATTTTCAAAAATGGGTTGATTGGTTAAAAGTACAACAAGCAGAGGGGAAAATTTATTACATTGATGGAGGCGAACCTACTAGGCTCTATATTAAGCAGGTTATCTTCTCAGTTCACAATTTATCTCTCAACTGAACCGTTTGCAAAAAGCAGGTATGTTGCATGTTTTTTGACCAAAATCGCGAAAATTTCAATTTGCAACATTGGACAGTCAAAGTGGGCCAGTGACCCCTCCTACAAAACTCTATACCCTACTACTACCATATTTCTGATAGAACAGTAAGCATTTTGCACCTTGTTTGACGCAGAATCAAGCAAGGATTTCCAGTCTGTATGACTGTAGGAACAAAGTGGTCTTCTGACTACTATGTTATTCTGCCCCTACCCCTCCTACTGCGATTTTTTAAGGAGAAAGGCACTTGAGTGCCACCTTTGCACAGCAGAATCATGTAAGAACATTTAATATGTATGACTATAGGTTCAAAGTGGACTGGTGGTATCTCTGAGACCCTGCCCCCTACAGTTTACCGCAGCCTTTTGGTAGAAAGATATGCATGCTGCAGCTTGTTTGAACCAAACCTTCCCCTCTCTCCTCCCTCGTCCCTACCATCTCTTAAAACACTTTTTTTGTAGAGATTATGGTATGTTGCTCCCTGTTTGAACCCATCCAATTTCCTCCTACCCATCCCACCACCAATTTTCCACTGAGTATGTAGGCTTATTGCACCTTGTTTGAACTGGAGTCTCAAACGCATCTTTAAACAGTATGATTGGAGAACCAAAGTGGGCCCATAGCCTCCAATACTTCCTACCCATTTCACAGTCAACTTTTTAGCAAATAGGTATGTATGTAGCTCCTTGTTTTATATTGACAATGGGCAACATTCTCAACCTGGATGAATAGTCACTCAATGTACGCCTATGATCCCTCTAACAACCCTTCATCCTATTCTCATTAATAGCTGACAGGTAAACGGGGGATCATGGAATGGTCTTTCATCAAATCAAAAGGTGGCATGTTTCAAAAATGTGAAAATGTATAACAACGAAGAAAAACTAGGTAACTCAGTAAATAAAGGGTGAAATGAAAACATTTTGACCGAGGCCTCAGCTCAGCTATCGTCAGTGTATGAAAAGGAATACAGAAAATATGCCGATCAAACTTCGCAGGATAATACTAAAGAAAAACCTTAAAATAAAAACTAAAATCGAAGAGGCCCTTTTTCAAACAAGGGTGAAAAGGCAACTGAATAAAAAAAAACCTAGTGTTGATTATGCACTTTATGAGTAGTGGCCTATCTTCAGGGTTAAGCGCCCAGATAGGGGGTATACCATTGGAGCTACTAGTCCCTAAAGACGTTATTACGAATGCCTGGGTCTTACATAGTACTGTAGTGCATCTGTAACGGTATGGTATGTCTGATTGTTACATAATAAGGCTTGTTTACTTCAGAATTTTTTTTGTTGTGACATAATAGGGGTTCGTTAACTTATGCAAATGGTTTCTTTGCTTGTTACATAATAGGGTTTGTTTACTTTTGGAAATGATTTTGTTTGGTTGCTACGTAATATGACTTGTTAGAGTCTGCTAGTCAAGAAGCAAACGTACGAGTTACGTAATGATTTTTTTGATTGTTTAAAAATCTAGGGATTCGGAGAAAAACTTCAGGGTCTCATCAAAATGTAAACGCTACATCATATTTCTTTGATTGTTTCAAAACCCCTCGAAGGCCAGGAAAAACCTTCAGGGGTCCCAGCAAAATCGTGTTTTCTTTGGTTATTACGCAAAAGAAATATTTTCTAAAAGATGCATCTGTATGTTACATAATAGAGAGTCTTTTTTCTTTAATTGTTTCAAACCCACGAGGACCAGGAAAACCCTCAGGGCCTGCCAAATTATGATGCAAACGAGGGGTGACGTCATAGGGAATGTTTTATTCAGTATATTTCAAGACGTTTCTTAAAATATTTTTCTTCAGGGCGTTTTCAACACGTTCTTCAAGACATTTTACTTCAAATGTTTTATTTCAAGATTTTTTCAATTCTCTTTGAGTAGTAAACCATATTCAGGTATGGGCGCCCTGATAGGGGGTATATTTTCGGAGCTACTAGTCCCTAAAGATGTTATTACGCATACCCTGGTCCTACGTAATACTGTATTGCATCTGTAACGGTATAGTACACCTGATTGTTACATAATAAGGGGTTGTTTACTTCAGGATTTCTTTTGTTGTTACATAATAGAGGTTCGTTTACTTATGGAAATGATTTCTTTGCTTGTTACATAATAGGGTTTGTTTACTTATGAAAATGATTTTGTTTGGTTGTTACGTAGTAGGACTTGTTAGGCTACAGTCCTCTAGTCAAGAAGCAAACGTACGAGTTACGTAATGGTTTCTTTGATTGTTTAAAAAGCTAGAGATTCGGGGAAAAACTTCAGGGTCTAATCAAAATAGAAATGTTACATCATAGTTTCTTTGATTGTTTTTTTTAAACCCCTCGAGGGCCAGGAAAAACCTTCAGGGGCCCCCGCAAAATCATGTTTTCTTTGGTTATTACGTAATAGGGACATTTTCTAAAAGACACATATGTATGTTGCATAATAGAGAGTAATTTCCTTTAATTGTTTCAAAACCTGCGAAGAAAAGGAAAAACCTCCAGGGCCCGCCAAATCAAGATGCAAACGAGGGATGATGTCATAGGGAATGTTTTATTCAGTATATTTCAAGACGTTTTCAAAACATTTTTCTTCAAAACGTTTTTCAAGACATTTTGCTTCAAGATGTTTTCTCAAGATGTTTTTCTGCAAGTTTTTTAAAGTTTTTTGAGTAGTGACCTATATTCAGGTTTGAGCGCCCTGATAGGGGTATATTTCTGGAGATATTAGTCCCTCAAGACGTTATTACGTGTATATGGGTCTTACGTAGTACTGTTGTGCATCTGTAACGCGTGATTGTTACATAGGAATGTATGTTGTATAAGAGTATTTTTTCTTTAATTGTTTCAAAACCCGCGAGGACAAGGAAATACATTTAGGGTCCGCCAAATCACGATGCAAACGAGGGGTGACGTCGTAGGGAATGTTTTATTCAGTATTAGCTGTTGGGGTGGCGCTTCGCGCCACCTCAACACCTAGTTGGTGGGGGTGCTTCGCGCCCCCCAAGCCTCCCCGCGCGCGTAAGTCGTTACGCGCCATTGTAGTTGTGTCCCTGTGTCCCACCTGTGAATATATATATATATATATATATATATATATATATATATATATATATATATATATATATATATATTATATATTTAACTACGTAAAACTTGCGAATATACAACATTTTTGGCTGTCCCATTGTCTGCGCATATAAATAGATTGTCAGGTCTACCGACTCTTGAACATGCAACATATAATTGTTCATGGAAAAAACAATTTGTATTCATATCTATACATCATTATTCTAATGATTGCCCATGAGCTTTGTTGATGGTGATTGCTAATCGAACATTCCCTGTGTCCCCGTCGTCATTTATATATTCCCCTGTGCCCCCCGGCTTCCCCGTTGTTGTTTCCCTGTGTCCCGGTGTCCCAGTCTGTGATTTCTCTTTGAGTGTCGCGGTCGTCATTTATATTCCCTGTGTCCCGGTCGTCATTTTTGTTCCGGTGTCCCGGTCTGTAATTTCTCTTTGAGTGTCCTGATCGTCATTTATATTCCCTGTGTCCCGGTCGTCACTTGTGTCCCGGTGCTTTGTTGATGATGATTGCTAATCGAACATTCCTTGTGTCCCGGTCGCTTTCTATTTGAGTGTTCTTGTCGTCATTTACATTCCCTATGTCCCGGTGTCTCGGTCGTCATTTGTGTCCCGATGTCCCGGTCTGTAATTCCGTCAGTCGACAAACATGACGTCAGTCGACAGACACATATAGATAGATGTCCCGGTCGTCATTTGTGTTCCGGTGTCCCGGTCTGTAATTTCTCTTTGAGTGTCCTGGTCGTCATTTATATTCCCTGTGTCCCGGTCGTCATTTGTGTCCCGATGCTTTGTTGATGGTGATTGCTAATCGAACATTCCTTGTGTCCCGGTCATTTTCTCTTTGAGTGTCCCGATCGTCATTTATATTCCCTATGTCCCGGTCGTCATTTGTGTCCCGATGTTCCGGTCTGTAATTTCGTCAGTCGACAAACATGACGTCAGTCGACACACAAACATGACGTCACTCGACAGACACACAGACAACTTATTTGTATATATATAGGTAGACTAGCTGTTGGGGTGGCGCTTCACGCCACCCCAACACCTAGTTAATGGGGCACTTCGCCCCCCCCCCAATTACATTCGTTTTGAGCAGCTTCCTCGGGTGTTGCCATTGTAGGTTCTTCAGTCATTTTACAATTATAAATTTCTCTTTCAACGACCTTCTTACAATTAAAAATTTGTCTTTGAACGATATTCTTAAATACCTGTGTCCTGGTCGTCATTTATATTCCCTGTGTCCCGGTCGTAATTTGTGTCCCGGTATCCCAGTCTGTAATTTCTCTTTGAATGTCCCGGTCGTCATTTATATTCCCTCTGTCCCGGTCGTCATTTGTGTCCCGGTCTTTAATTTCTCTTTGAGTGTTTTTTCTTTTTATTTTTTTTTATTCTTTACCTTTTTTCTTTTTTCAGTTTTCTTTTCTTCTTTATTTTTCAGCGTCACTATGAAATACATATCGCCGAACCTTTGTTTTTTTAACTAAAATCTGGTAGGCATTGATGACCTTATCCAAGTCAAAATCCCAAACCCAATCATCATCGCTATCATTTTCAGTGTTGATATGTTTTGACTCTCGCTGTCCAGGTGGATTTTCTTCTAACTGCGCGGTTTTGTGTTTAGCCGCAAGCCTGTTTTCTGGCTGTTCTTGTGATTCCTCGGCACGCTTTCTTTTCTTACTTTCTCTATCAGCAGCAAGTTTTTTGGCATAGACTCTTTGAGCAGCTTCCTCGGCTGTTGCCATTGTAGGTTCTTCAGTCATTTTACAATTAAACATTTTTCCGTCCACGATCTTCTTACAATTAAAAATTTGTCTTTGAACGATTTTCTTAAATACTCTTAGCCTTCTTTTTTCACTTTCTCTTTTAGCAACAAGTCTGGTTTCGCATTGCTCTTGTGATTCCTCGGTACGCTTTCTTTTCTTACTTTCTCTATCAGCAGCAAGTTTTTTGGCGTAGACTCTTTGAGCAGCTTCCTCGGCTGTTGACATTGTAGGTTCTTCAGTCATTTTACAATTAAACATTTTTCCGTGAACGAATGTCTTAAATACCTTTAATGACGTCATCGAAATAATGAGGACATGATGACCTGATGACATAACGTCACTCGACACACAGACAACTTGTTTTTATACAGATATAGATGTCCCGGTCGTCATTTGTGTCCCGATATCCAAGTCTGTAATTTCGTCAGTCGACATGACGTCAGTCGACACACAAACATAACGTCACTCGACAGACACACAGACAACTTATTTTTATATATATAGATGTCCCGGTGTCCCGGTCATTTGTGTCCCGATGTCCCGGTCTGTAATTTCGTCAGTCGACAAACGTGACGTCAGTCGACACACAAACATGTCGTAACTCGACAGACACACAGACAACTTATTTTTATATATATAGATATTTCAAGACGTTTTTTAAAACATTTTTCTTCAAGACCTTTTCAACACGTTTTTCAAGACATTTTGCTTCAAGATGTTTTCTCAAGACGTTTTTCTGCAAGATTTTTTCAGTTTTTTTTGAGTAGTGACCTATATTCCGGTTTCAGCGCCCTGATAGGGGGTATGTTTTTGGAGATACTAGTCCCTCAAGACGTTATTACGTGTATATGGGTCTTACGTAGTACTGTAGTGCATCTGTAACGCTTGATTGTTACATAACAAGGGTTTGTTTACTTCAGGATTTTTTTGTTTGTTATAAAAAGGGGTCTGTTCACCTGTGCAAATGATTTCTTTGGCTGTTACATAATAGGACTTGGTAGAGTCCGCTTGTCAAGAAGCAAGCGCATGTGTTACGAAATAGTTTCTTTGATTTTTTAAAAACTAGGGATCATGGGGAAAACTACAGGGGACCTGTGTTTTCAAGATGCAAACGTTACATCATAGTTTCTTTGATTGTTTCAAAGCCCCACGAGGGTCAGGAAAAACCTTAAGGGGCCCCCGCCAAAGCATGTTTTCTTTGGTTATTGCGTAATAGGGATGATTTCTTAAAGATGCAAGTGTATGTTTCATAATGGAGAGTGTTTTCTCTTTAATTGTTTAAATACCAGCGAGGACCAGGAAAAACCTTAAGGGTCCGCCAAATTAAGATGCAATCGTAGGCGTGACGTCGTAGGAAATGATTTATTCAAAAACAATCAAGGCGTTTTTTAGACTCTTTTTCAAGACATTTCAAGACGTCTTTTAAAGACATTTTTCTCAAGACGTTTTTCTTCAAGATTTTTTCAATTCTTACATAATAGGGAGTGTTTATCAGTGTTAAGGATGACGCATTCTCGCGTGACTTGTTCCTTCAGAGTCCATAGGTAATCCCTGCTTGTAACTGAGGAGGGCATACCTGTGGGGTTTTACTTAATGACTATGAAGACGTGGGTGTTACGTAATACTACAAGATTTTTTTCTTCTGGATTTCTTTTTTTTCAAGGTGTTTTTTTTGCAATGCTTTTTCTTCATCGAGACATTTATCTTCAATATTTTTTCCCCTGGGAACCTTTATATTCCAAACATTTGTGTCCTCTTTGGGAATCTAAAGAGATTTCTATCAAATGGAACTTTGCGCTAGACAGCTGGACCAAGGAACAATTGATGTTGTTTTGACTCAGGGAACACCTTCTACTGATAAACTATTCCACGTTCGCAGAATTCCCTGCTGCTTTATAGAACGATTAAATGGATCGCATGTTTCCAACCCTTTCCATATGAGAGCACGCAAGCATTCCAATGTTATTGGTTTTTGATCTATTAAGCACACCTGCCTGTTACATTGTATCAATTTGAACCTTCCTATTAGCAAAACAGCATTCTGAATGAGCCTTAAGTATTACGCTTTATGCAGCCGAAGCCTCCTTACTTCAATAGTAATAAAACGAAAACATATCAGCTTCACAATACGTTTTCTCTCTAGGAAATGAAACACGCAAACGAAGAAAAAAGAGACATTTTTGTATTCGGTTATTTCTATGAAGGTATAATGAAAATGCCTCGTTTCTATTGCTGTATTAAGCACACCTGCCTTTTACATTGTATTATTTTGAGTCTTGATATTAGCAAAATTACATTTTGAATGACCCGTAAGTATTACGGCTTATGCAGCAGAAGCATTATTACTTACAACAGTATTAATAAGAAAAATGTCAACTTCACAGTACATTCTCTTGATAGTAAGTGAAACACGCAAACGAAGAAAACAGACACTTTTTTTGCATTCGGTTATTTTTGAGAGGATTTAATGATAATGCAACGTTCATGAGCCAAGACTATGCATAATCACGCCACCGGGACAATATGTGGTTGGCCCATCATAGCAACCTCCTCAAAAGGGAGGGGGGCTGGTGTTAGAGGTAAATTTATGTCATATTGAGAGATATTTCCGAGAGGTCTTAATGAAAACGACTTGTTTCTTTAAATGTTGGCATTAGTAACATCACATTTTGAGTGGGCCGTAAAAAAGACAGTACCGTGCAATCGGTTATTTCTGAGAGGTCTTAATGAAAATGCCACGTTTCTGAGCCAAGACTATGCATATTCACGCCACCGTGACAATATTTTGCTGGCTCATGACATTTCCGTGATACATATTATCATTCCTAATGCATTTCTTAGATTATTTCATGCTAAAAATCATCTTTTACATCTGTCAGTTCTTGTTTTCGCTAGCAACCCTCTCGTGATACACTATGTCGATTCATCCCACCAATATACTATTTACCTGGCCCGTGACATCCTTGTGATTCAAATCATCATTCCTATGACATTCTCAGAAATCTTCTTGGTAAAAATATGATTTAAATATATTGATTTGTGTTTTCACTAGCCACCCTCAACGTGATTCCCCCATGTCAGTTCACGCCATTCTGGTAAAATGTGGCTGGCCCTCGACATCCCTGTGATACATATTATCATTCCTAAGATATTTTCAGATATTTTCTCGACAAAAAGTATGCCTTAAATCCATTGCTTCGTGTTTTCTCAAGCCACCCCCTTCGTAATACATCATTTCAATTCACTGTGGCAATATATACCTACCCCTTAGCATCCCTGTGATACATATTATCATTCCTATGACATTCTTAACCTTTCCGCCGATTCCAGGATTTTTTATGCGGCTGCCTCCCTGGTATTCTATGGCTTGTCATCGACAATAACTAGTTTATTGTGCGTTTTTGACCAGTATCATTTTTACAATGGAAGGATAAACACACATCTTTTTTTGAAGGTAATGCTGAAATACCCAAGAAAGTTTTCGCAAATGACAAAGTTATCCTTGCGTTGAATGCTCACAACGAGAAATATTAGAATTATGAAACAAGTACTTCTGGTAACACTATTGGAAATATATTTCGTATTAGCGTCCAAATGAAAGCAAGGGAAAAAGGAATGGCCTACTGCTAAAAACTGCTGCTGCTACTGTAAAAATAATCTGGTAATAGACAATGAAATCACAAGTAAAACAAAAAGGGCGTCGGCAGACAGAATAACAAAAGAATAGAAAGATGTGGTGATGAAAAATAAAGCAGCTCTAAACGTTAATAGTAATAACAGTAATAAACGGATTCAGTCAATGACCCCAATAATACCAATGATAGAATGTGTGATGCAGTTGTAGCTGAAATGTTAAAACTCGTGTATGATCCCAAATTGGAATAAGCGCCACGTCAAGAGAAAACATAATGAAGTATTTTATGGCATGGATTCAAAGCATTCATTTTTATGATGTTATTTCACAGGCCATTATTTCAATAAAAATATTTTATTGCATTACTTTGTTGTGTTTCCATTAATTTTAGGTTACGCTAACAACTCCAACGTTTAGAATGTTTATTCTAAAGTCAGAGATGCAAGAAAAGGAATTTTCAGAGACAAAGTTAGTACTGCCAGGCTCATAGGGGAATCTACTAGTCTTAGATAGGTTAGCTGGATTTTTTCCAAAATTTACGCAGACACACGCACACTCACAGACCCACCCACCCACACACACTTACATCGAGTTTACTTAATTTTATAGCTTCGTCCTTAGCATCTGGTCACATACTATAGCATCGCTCAGTTTTATACAGCTAAACAGTTTTAAACAGCTTTATACAGGCTCTTAGCTAATTTTTGTCCAATGGTGAAGGTTTGATTTACTTAAGCCTTTGCCACTTTTTCAGTCTTTTTTGATAGAAGGAGCAAAAGTTTGCTCCGTCGGATATCTGATGCATTTTCTTATCTGGTTTCTTCTCAAGCACTCTTTGCGCGAAATATCGAACTTAACCTTCGAGGCGATGAATTGAATGGAGGTATTCCTCACATCTGAACCTTCCTAGTTGAATAATTGAATGTGTTTGTCACATTCCACTATTAAGAGTTTATCGGCTGGGACGTTTCCCTTAACATAAAGAGCTTGCACACTGAAAGACTGAATATTTTTGGAATATCCTCTTGTACTTTTCTTTTCTTGACCATTTTCTATGCATGGTCTTATGATTTTATCATAAAAGCCTTTTTGGTTTATAAAATTTATTTTTGCACACCATCGTTTTTATTATACTTCAATATATTGTAGTTGAGATTCCACTTTTAGCTATAAAGTTCAAAACATTGTTCATCTAACAATAGGAATACTGCTTCAAAAATGACACCACACAAGGAATGTTTCAGTCTGATATATTCTGAGTCAAATATACCGAACGTTATAATGACTGTAATAAATCAGTGTTTACACAAACTCATTTTCCATACTGATGCATGTGAATCATAACATCTATCAAGGCACGGGTCATTGACCTTCAAAACTTGTTTTGGAGGATTATAAAGGCCCCCGGAACCAAAACAAGTCACGCGAGATTACGTCATCTTGACATGTAAATATTGGACCAAGATTAATTTTCATATCCCACCATTCTGACGACAGCCAGCAGATGTTATTGTTATGTAACGGTATAGTACACCTGTGTTGTGCAATATGGTTTGTTTACTCATGCAAATGGATGCAGGTTGTTGAGGCCTAATAGGGTTTGTTTACTTATGCAAATGTTCTCTTTGGTTGTTACATAACAGGGGACTGTTCAATGCTTTCAAGCGAGAAGATATGTATGAAGCCAGGTAGAAGAAGTACATTATAAATCTGTTCGGAAAAATTAAGAAAGAAGACTAGTTTTTCGTTTTAAAGTACCAGTCTTCACATGGAGAAAATGTACAGGAGTTTTATGGATTTGTCTGTGTCAGGAAATATTTAGATTGTATAGCTGTCAGCAGATAAACAGCTTCATATTATAATCTCTGTTGCTATCATCTTTTCATTCACATTCATAGGTAGCGATATTTTTTACTACACTAAGTGCAGCCATATTGCCACTCCCGGGGTACCTGCAGCCATCCTGCCGCAACCTTGGTACCTACAGTAAACCTAATTTTTGCACCTAGGGTACATTGCGTTAACTGTTCATAAGCTAGGTTCGTTTTGATTCAGTAACCGTGCCCGCGGTTACGTTTTAATTATGTTTTCTCTTTATGTGGTGCTTATCCCATTTTGGGGTCATACACATGTTCTAACATTGTTTCTACAACAACCTCATCACACATTTCATCATTGATATTATTGGGTTCATCATCTGTATCTGTTGTTAAGCTCTCGATTAGATAATGTATTTATTTCAAAAAGTTTCCATCACAAGCCCCGAAGAACAGAAATCGGATTTCGGATTCATAAAACCAAAAATATAAAAAATCATAAACATCTGGAAAATTTTTACCAAAAACGGCAATATCAGAATGGCAAAACCATTCATCTGTCAAAAATATTAAGTGGCAAAATGTCAGAAAGTTAAAAAGGGTAAAAAATAAAAAAGTGAAATACAATCTGTGTTAAAGAGGTCTAAAAGAGAATATATAAAAAGGGGAGGGAACAAAAGAATCAAACGAACATAAAACTTGGGTGTCACCAGTACCGAAGAAAAAAAAAGGAAAACTAGGATTTATTTTATCAGTAATAAAGCGGACAATGGTTTTTTCATATGTAGAGGTAAAGCAACGGATGGGGGACAAAATGGGAACGAGTTCAGAAACAGTACGTGACAGGCGGTGTCTGGATGGGAAATGTTTTTGTGGAAAATGTTTTCCATGCGAAGGTTTATTATAGCATTTTTTTCAAAACGGAGGCACAACGTTCCTTTCATATACACAAGAGTTTTCAGCTTTGCCTTTTTAGAAGGGGCGGGTATGGTACCTTTGCTTCTTTAAAAATTATTCTCAGGTTTTTTTTCTGAATGGATTTAATTTTTGCTGATTCATCACGGGATGCGCCAGGATGCCAAATTGGACAGGCGTATTCAAGATATGGTGGGACAAAGGAATAATAGATTCTTAAAGGATGGGATGGCGGGATATTAAATTTATTCAAGAGCTTAAGGAGAGACATGGACGTATTTGCTCTATTGACAATATCTTTAACGTGGATATCCCACTTTAAATTGGAGGAAATTGAAACCCAAATAATTTAAATGAGGACGCAGAAGTATCTTGAGGGATAGGGTTGAGGGAAAGGGGTGAGGGTCTAGGGAAACATATTGTCACTATCATAGATTTAGAGGGGATTACTCTCATGTCTAAGTCCGCTGTGTCATCTGCAATATCATTGAGGATGCTCATACGGATGCTTACTAAGTTTCAATTTTAGGTTTTAACAGCCGTTAGGTGATCCACAAATTTCCATTTGTCTGGGAATTCCTTAGCGAAGCTATTTATCACGACATAAACAAGGAGGGGACCTAGGAGAGTACCTTTAAGTACTCCATTATGGACAGGGAAGGGACTGGAATAATGATTCTGATATTTGACCACTTATGATCTTTTGATAAAAGGAGGCTACCAATATAACCAGGAAAGAATCAATATTGAAATCAGTTACAAGTTTCACAACTAAAGTATCGTGCTTAACAAGGTCAAATGTTTTTTAAAGGTCAATAGAAATAAAATTTAGCCATCAATTATGTTTTTCAAAAATTTTCCCAATTGAGTCAATAAGAAAAACAAGGTAATGGGAAGTAGAAGTGGGCTTGACGTTCCCGAATCGTTTTCAGGTCAGTAGGAGGTGGAATTTTTGCTATCGGTCAATCTGCAAGGAATCCTTCATATAGTTTAGAAAATGTAGGAGTGAGTGAAATAGGACGAACACCTTTAAAACCAGGGTTTCCGTCTTTCTTTTTCAAGGGAACTATGAAACCCTGTTTCAAAATTCGTGGGTATTGGTAGACAAGAGCTCTGAAAGGAAGTCACTGAAAGCACTAATCAGAGGTTTGTAGTTTCACAATTCCTCTTTGGATCTCAGGCGAAGATATGGAGGAGGAAGCAGGTGGGAAAGGTAGATTTCAGGTAGGTTGAAATCAAGCTGGTCTAGACTTCTACCACACAACTTTTTAACCTGAAAATATCAATTGTTTGGTTTATTGGTAGACAATTCTTTAACCTTATTCCTTCAGTAGGATTGGGCCATATATACGTATTCTCTTTTTAATTGTCTTTCTTATTTTGTTAGCTTCATTCCGCTTACCATTTCCGAAAAGATTCAATTTTTTCTACTTAAGTGCTTTTATGGGTTGACTAATGAGTGCTTTGTCACTGGAGCACTTTTTTCAGGAAAGAAATGAGATATTTATCGTTTAAATATTTGTGAAAGGTAGTGATTTGTTCATCAATATCATGCAAGTTGTAAATGTGCAGCCACATTACAAGAGAAAAAAGACCAGCATTTTGAAGGGTGTGCTAAGAGCCATAAGTTACTGCGAATGAATTCTTAAAATTAAAAGAGGGGGACTAGATGAGAGTTAAATTATAACTCCCGTCCAATGGAGGCAAAGATGAGGGGGGTGGGCTGCAGAAAATTATTCATATCATTTAGAAGGATATCTAAGGAGGTATTTCCCCTAGTTGTTGGTATTTTAACTATTTGCTTAACTCTTAGAGAGGATCAAATTGAATTTATTGTAAGTTTATTGGCGCCAACAACCTGAAAAAGTCCAGCTTTTGGGTACTTAGAGATAACAAAATCAGTGCTGGTCTGCAAATGCTGGACAGACTTTTGGATCAATAGAAGACAATAGAAGAATTTCGATTAATAGAAGACAGCTATTGCACTGCTGTTGTAGGGATGTGGAGTACTCTAGGTCTAATGCTTTGCCAAAGTGCTTCATTACTCTCAGGTAAATTAGGAACAGGAATATTCTTAGGGAAAAGGTTGCATTTTGTAAAAAACATAACTCCATCACCTTTTTTCCCAAGTGGGCGATTCAAAGGACCGAGCTTAACAAAATCTGAATGGTTTGACACACGAAGAGACCTTTGGTCATGAGACTAAACTTCTATAACATTTATAACATCAATCTGGTTTCAGTTTGATTCCAATCTGGTTGAGTTTCAGTAGTTCTTTGGAAGGGTTCTAATTTTGGTGTGTGGGATGGTGCGGATAATTTTTGAGGTGGACTATTTATCACAGGATAGTTTTTGCGTGTAAGAACTGTCAAACCAGAGTCGCATTGGTAGGGCACGCACGGGGAATAAAGTGCAGTGAATGGGGATAAGGTTTCCTGGTTATACGAGAAGAAGTAAAATTGGGAGTGTACAAAAGGGGGGATGGTAGGGCAAAATGATGCTAGAAAAGGAAAGTAAGGTAGAGGGTATCTGAAAGGGTGTCTAGTTAACAAATTTTTGGATTGACAGAGAGGATTTGTGTATATGGGATGTGGACTTTTGGGAAGGATATGAGTCAGAGGAGGTTTGGAAATATTCCAAATAGGATTACGTGATCTGAGGGGTTGGGTCGACCGAGTACGCGTAAGTTCCTGGGACGGAGAAGACTCGAGGAATGGATTCCTTGGATATGCTGCTCTGCGTCCGGTATGCAGTTGGATAAGACTGGAAGTCGACTGGAACACGACCCAAGGGAGGAGCGGTTCGCGAATGCTTTCGGTGTCGCCCTAAAAAGGTTTTATTTTAAACCTATCCTCTGCCACTGTTGATACATGAACAAAACAACACGATTTGTCAATGTAAGCTAAAACAGAACTAAGGTCAACATAATCAAAACTGCACTTATTGGACATGCAAAATACCTAAAACAAAATCACGACAAATATGTAAAAACTTGCAGTGCTTACGAAACTTAGAGAAGTCATAATTAAAATGGTTACGTATCACATTTTTCAATTTTATACTAGTTACGTTTGCAGCTGCTTTGATTTTCATCAATACATCTTTATAGTTCGTCGTTATATTGTCTGCCAATGCCTTTTTTATTTTACTTTTAATTTCATTGTCTATTACCACATTATTTTTACATAGATTGCAGTATCGACACAATAAGTAAGATATTCATTATAACATTGGTGCAGCAATTGGCATTTGTTTTTCACCTTGCTTTCATTTGAATGATAATACCAAAAAGATAGCAATAGGATCTATCAACGGGTAACATGTTACCAGAAGTATTAGCAAGAAGTTGGCCCTCGGCATTATCTAATAGTTTGATGTTTGCATTCTCTTTGCGTGCTATCATCTCTGGAAATGTTACTCTCGCTTATCCACCATCATTAATGTTGCATTTATTTGGGAGTCCAAAGGAATCTATTCTCTCACTGTCAACAAAACTTACGCATACATTCCCAATAGCGTCACCACTAGTACTTGTTTCATAGTTCATTCAGCGCAACGATAACTTTATTATGTGTACAAATTTTCTCCGAGCATGTCATCTTCCCCTACTAAAGTAAGAAGTGAGTGTGTCCCTCCAATGTACAAATGATACTAATCGAAAACGCACAATAAACTAGCTATCGGCGATGACCAGCCATGAAGTACCTGGGGGCAGTCGAATAAAAAAATCGTGGAATAAACGAAAGGCTGAGAGTGCCATAGGAATGATAATATGCATCACAGGGACGCCATTTTGTAGACACATATTGTTGTGATGGCGTGAATTGACATGGTGTATCACGAGGGGGAGGGGATGAATTGAAAAAACACGAACCAATGGATTGAAAGCATAATTTTTATCGAGAAAATGTCAGAAAATTCCTTAGGAATGATATTATGTCTCTCGGGGATGCCTTGGGCCTATCATCTCGTGAATTGACATGTGGGGTCACGTTGGTGGTGGCTTGTGAAAACACGAACCAATCTATCTAAAGCATAATTTCTATCAAGAGAATATCTCAAAATGCCTTAGGAATGATATTGTGTATCACGGAGATGCTATGGGGCCAGCCACATATTGTCATGATGGCGTGAATTGCCATGGGGGCATTAAGTTGAGGATGTCTTTTGAAAACATGAATCAATGGATATAAAGCATAATTTTCATCAAGAAAATGTCTGAGAATGTCATAGGAATGATAATATGTATCACAGGGATGTCATGGGTCAGGCATAGTGTGCCACGGTAGGATGAATTGACATGATGTATCACGAGAGGGTGGCTTGGGAAAACACGAACTGATGGATGTGAAAGATGATATCATAAAAATATCAGAAAAATACCTTAGAAATAATAATATGTATCACGAGTATGTCACGTGCCTGCCACATATTGTCACGGTGGAGTGAATACTGATTGTCTATACTCAAAGAAACGTGTTATTTTCATTAAAACCTTTCAGAAATAACCAAATGCAAGAAAATGCCTTTTTTTTCTTCGTTTGCGTGTTTTATTAACTAACGAGAAAATGTATTGTGAAGTTGACATTTTATCTTATTATTACTATTGTAGGTAATGGGGCTTCTGCTGCATAATTCGTAATACTTACGGATCATTCGAAGTGTGATTTTGCTAATACCAACATTTAAAGAAACGAGGAATTTTCATTATGACATCTCGGAAATATCTCTCAATATGACTTAAATTTACCTCTAATAACAACACCCCTCACCCTGGAATTAATTTCTAGGGTAGGCCAGCCACATATTGTCACTGTGGCGTGAATATGCATAGTCTTGCCTCAAAGAAACATGGCATTTTCATTAGAATATCTCAGAAATAACCCCAATGCAAAAAATTGTCTTTTTTCTTCGTTTGCGTGTTTACTTTCTAACGAGAAAACGTATTCTGAAGCTGACATTTTCCCTCATTATTACTGTTGTAAGTAATGAGCCTTCTGCTGCATAAAGCGTAATACTTACTGCTCATTCAAAATGTGATTTTGCTTATACCAGGATTTAAATTAATACTATGTAACAGGCAGGTGCGCCTAATAAAGCAATAGAAGTAAGGTATTTTTATTAAGACCTCTCAGAAATATCCCTTAATATGACTTGAATTTACATCTAATAACAAACATCCCTCCTCCATCACTGGAATTGATTGCTGGGGGTGGGCCAGCCACATCTTGTCACGGTGGCGTGAATGTGCATAGGCTTGACTCAAAGAAAAGTGGTATTTTCATTAAAACTTCTCAGAAATAACCGAATGCATAAAGTGTCTCTTTTTTCTTCGTTTGCATATTTCGTTTACTAGCGAGAAAAATGTATTGTAAAGTTGACAATTTTTCTTATTATTACTGATGCTAGTAATTAGACTTCTGCTAAATAAAACGTCATACTTACGGCTAATTCAAAAGTGATTTTGCTAATACCAAGATTTAAATTTATACAATGTAACAGGCAGGTGCGTCTAATAAAGCAATGGAAGCGAGACATTTTCATTAAGACCTCCCAGAAATATCTCTTAATTTGACTTAAATTTACCTCCATTACAACCGTTTTACCTGAAATTGGTTTCTAGGGTGGGCCAGTCGCATATTGTCATGGTCACGTTAATATGCATAGCCTTGGCTCCAAAAAACGAGGCATTTTCATCAAAACCTCTCAGAAATAATGAGGCTTCTGCTGCATAAAGCAGAATACTTCAGGCTCATTCAAAATCGGATTTTGCAAATACCAAGATTTTAACTGTTACAATGTAACATGCAGGTGTGCTTAATACATCAAAAATCAATAGCATTGCGATGCTTGTGCTCTCTCATATGGAAAGAGATGGAAACTTGCGATCCATTTAATCATTCTAGAAAGCTTGCAGGGAATTCTCCGTGCGTGGAATAGGCTATCACGCAGAAGGTATTCCCTGAGTCAAAGTTAGGTCATTAGTTTCTTGCTTCAGCTGTCTAGCGCACAGTTGCCTTGGGGGAAAAGTTCTTTCGATTCCTAAAGGGGACAAAAATCTTTGGAATGTAAAGGTTCCCTCAGGAAAAAATCCAGAAGAAAATTTCTCGACGAAGAAAAAACAGCATTGAAGAAAAAATTGCCTTGAAGAAAAATGATATCCTTTAGAAAAAATCTCTTGAAGGATTACGTAACATCCACGTGTGCATCGTCATTAAGTAACATCCCAGATGTGTGTCCTCTTCATTTACAAGCAGAGATTCCTCATGCTCTCTGAACAAATAAGTCACGCGAAAATGTGCAATCTTTAACAATTGTAAACGTTGTAAATTTAGGGTGGGAGGGGGCCTAGATACCCTCCAATTTTCGGTCACTTAAAAAGGGCACTAGAACTTTTCATTTCCGTTAGAATGAGCCCTCTCGAAACATTCTAGGACCGCTGGGTCAATACGATCCACCTTCGGGCAAAAAAACAAAAGAACAAAAAACACAAACAAATAAACACGTATCCGTGATCTGTCTTTTGGCAAAAAATGCAAAATTCCACATTTTTGTATATAGGAGCTTGAAACTTCTACTGTAGTACTCTGATACGCTGAATCTGATGGTGTGATTTTTGTTAAGATTCTATGACTTTTAGGGGGTGTTTCCCCCTGTTTCGTAAACTAAGGCAAATTTTATCAGGCTCGTAACTTTTGATGGGTTAGACTAAACTTGATGAAACGTATATATTTTAAATCAGCATTAAAATGCGATTCTTTTGATGTAGCTATTAGTATCAAAATTCCATTTTTTTTAGTTGTTTACTATTGAGCCGGGTCGCTCCTTACTACAGTTCGTTACCACGAACTGTTTGATTTCGTTTAGACACGTCTAATTGTTCATCTAACACGGTACTATTGATCTGAATCATAATGTAGTACTGTTGGCTTCACATATTACTAATCTGAAGAGATGCTCTAGTTAAAAAGAAAAATAGGAATTCCTTACCTCTTTGATGATTTCTTAGCTTATTAATTGGCTTTAATATTTAGGAAGTGATCCAGTCTTTCGAGTGTGCATCTATCTACAGGACTCGAGCTGTGTTTGTGTAGATGTTTTGGAAGGTTTAAAAACTACTACTGCAGAAGTTCTTGCAGCTATAACTACTCAAGAGGACATTGGGCTGCCATCATTCGCTTCCCAGGTCTTTGGCATATGGGCTACTTCTCCTTTACTTGGTAAGTATTCAAGTATTAGTAGCTCCTGGTGTCACTGTTTTTCAAGGTGACAAGCCAAACACGTTGATACACACCTTACTATATTACCTACAGAAACCATTTGTAAGCCATTCGTGCATCCGTCTCCCTCTTGTGGGATTATGCATTAGAGCCTTCTGCTGATTGTTCCAAGGAAGGTCTTTTCGACCAATTATTTACAACTGTTTGTTCTCTGGTGATTTGTGAGAGTGGGTTAGGTTTAGCTGGAGTTGATAGTTTAGAAGTGCAAGTTTCAAAATTTAAGTTTTTATATATGTTGTATATTTTATATTTTGAGTAATGGAAGTGAGCACCGAAGAAAAGTAAACTGTGCCATGACACTAATGATTTAGTTACTAACCCACTTTACCTGTTAAGAAGTGAATTACCACCAAAACTTGTACATGAAAAGAAAAGAAAAACAGAAGAACTAGTGCGCTTCGGTGATTGCCTGGAGAAAAGGGTAGTTAATACCCAAAGCAACATAAATGTTTTCTTTAAAGTATCAAGGACAACAATTTTTGCCACCTGGCTTTATCTTATGTCTATCGATCCCTTAAAACCAGGATTTTTCTGTGATTTTTCTTCTGGTTGCTATAGAGTAATGAAGGTCAGTTTTCGAGCGGAAAAACTTTCATTAGTGTTTCCAAACCGAATCGTGAAAAACAATATGCGAAAACTAATTCGGTTAATTCGATAATGCTTTTCGCACTAAAAATTCAACGTTGTTGTAGAATCCAGTAAATAAAATTATTCAAAGACATTTCTTGAGATTTCCATTACGCAATATTTAATATTTATCCTCCTTGGGATATTAGTTGTTTGTCTTGTATCTACCGCTAGCCTGGGGGGACTTGAACCTGTTTGTGTTACATTTGAATTTGTGATATTACTTTCATTGGTTTCTAAAGTGAAACAATAAATTTGATGTTTGCAAAATGTGTGATACAAGTTATTCAACAAAAATGATACTTTTGAATAAATTCTTGTAAAAGATAAATGTACAAATAGGATAATTTTTTTTCCCAAAAAGATGCTCTTATAGGTTAATCAACGACTAGTAATGTAAAGCGTTGAATAATTTTAAAAACAAACAAATTATTTTTATTATATAAACAAACAAACAAATTGCTATTTACTGACAAGATGTTAGAATTAGTGTACGTTTTATTCAACCAATCCCTGAATTTCTACCAAATTTGCTGCCGATTAATGGCTGCGTTTTTCTTCTTCTACTGCGATCAAGAAAGTAGCACTTTCTAGAGCTCCACGATGATATGATTTTTTGTTCATGTTCTGCTGATTTTTAAAACACGTTTTTAGTTTTAAAATTGGCTGGCGCTTGTAAAGAAAATTAAATTACAAATTGAGCATCCTCTGTATGAAGAATTGAATTCCCGTTTTTTTTTAAATTTTTAAGACGTATATGGCTGTGTAAGTTTGCACATAACCAATTTAAAGAATTAGTTTAATTTTTGGTGTCCTTGGTATTTAAAGATTGAAACCTTGTCACGTGCAACAGCTTATAATGGTAGGAGTGCCGAAAACCCCCCACAGTGTTACTATTGGTGTTTCTGCTCGGCAGGTATAGCAAGACTTGGCATTATAATAGCATTTGCATCTCTGGTATCGCGGGGGGGAGACGAACTATAAACACCTGCTGCAACGTTACAGAACAAAAACTATCTGCAAACAGGAACAGAACTAGCCAAACGAACGGTTTATTTTTCTTCCAGGGTTTCAGACAATTTCAGCGTACTTTATTTTTAGCTTATTTTTATTATCAGCTAATGGTCGTATTTTAAATAAAGATAACGATTTACAAGTGTTGATCCCAACCCACTTGAAAGTATCAGTACATTTGTGCACACACGTAAAAATCATAATCAAAAAGGGTCATCTGGGAATTCAAGTTAGGTGATAAGTGCTCAGATTTTTCAGTGTTGTGACTTAAATTAGGTCACAAACAATCTTAAATTAGGTCACCAATGTAAAGGGTAATATAGGCTCAATAGCTATTTTTATATCAGGCCTTTTTTCGCTTCATTTGGAAGGAGTTGTCGTAGAGACTTCGGAGGACTCTCGTTCGACTAGAAATTGAAAGTATTGATGACCTATTTATAGGTCAAAAGTGATTGGAGGGCAACCACTTCCCCTCCCACACCCAATTTGCTGCCGTCCAAAGACATCCGATCAAAATTTTCAGACGTCCATTTTGTTCAGAATAGTTAAAAGGCCCAATAACTATATATCTGGGGATGACACGGTCCCTCGCAGTCCTTGGGGCAAGGCCTGTAAGCTATTCAAGTTGTCTAAATAGCAGCATAAATAGGAAGCCAGCATAAATACTAATAAATAGGAATCTTGATTCTGAAAAAGAAAAACCGAGAAAGCTTAACAAATATTCCTTTTCTTAAGCAATAAAAATTGACTATGTCAATAAATTATTACCCGATTTTTTTTTTCACTAAAGCAGTTTTTCAAAGAAAAGTATAGAGGTACATTAAACCTAAGGCGAGTGGAAATAATATCAAGTGATTATGATATCATGTGACATCAAGTGATACTCAAGTATAATACGAGCATATTATATTGTCAATGAATACTTTCACGAAATCTTTTCTGTAATTTTGGTTTAGATAATGATTTATTTTGTTTGAAGAACAGTTCTTTTATGCTTCGGCAAATAAAAATAAGATTTGTTTTAAATAAAGCACAATTGAATTTTCTTGTCTTTCTTTTTCCAAGATTACAGAATTCTTTTCTATAATCGTGGTTTAGGAGATGATTTAAAAAAAAAACAGTTTTTTTTATGCTTCGGCAAACAAAAATAAGATTTGTTTTGAATAAATCACAATTGAATTTTCTTGTCTTTCTTTTTCCAAGATTACAGAAATCTTTTCTGTAATCTTGGTTCAGGTGATGATTTTTTGTTTGTTTGAAGAACAGTTTTTTTTTATGCTGCGGCAAATAAAAATAAGATTTGTTTTGAATAAATCACAATTGAATTTTCTTGTCTTTCTTTTTCCAAGATTACAGAAATCTTTTCTGTAATCTTGGTTCTGGTGATGATTTTTGTTTTTGTTTGAAGAACAGTTTTTTTTTATGCTGCGGCAAATAAAAATAAGATTTGTTTGGAATAAATCACAATTGAATTTTCTCGTCTCTCTTTTTCCAAGATTACAGAAATCTTTTCTGTAATCTTGGTTCTGGTGATGATTTTTGTTTTTGTTTGAAGAACAGTTTTTTTTATCCTGCGGCAAATAAAAATAAGATTTGTTTGGAATAAATCACAATTGAATTTTCTCGTCTTTCTTTTTCCAAGATTACAGAAATCTTTTCTGTAATCTTGGTTCTGGTGATGATTTTTGTTTTTGTTTGAAGAACAGTTTTTTTTATGCTGCGGCAAATAAAAATAAGATTTGTTCGGAATAAATCACAATTGAATTTTCTCGTCTTTCTTTTTCCAAGATTACTGAAATCTTTTCTGTAATCTTGGTTCAGGTGATGATTTTTTGTTTGTTTGAAGAACAGTTTTTTTTTATGTTGCGGCAAATAAAAATAAGATTTGTTTGGAATAAATCACAATTGAATTTTCTCGTCTTTCTTTTTCCAAGATTACAGAAATCTTTTCTGTAATCTTGGTTCTGGTGATGATTTTTGTTTTTGTTTGAAGAACAGTTTTTTTTATGCTGCGGCAAATAAAAATAAGATTTGTTTGGAATAAATCACAATTGAGTTTTCTCGTCTTTCTTTTTCCAAGATTACAGAAATCTTTTCTGTAATCTTGGTTCAGGTGATGATTTTTTGTTTGTTTGAAGAACAGTTTTTTTTATGCTGCGGCAAATAAAAATAAGATTTGTTTGGAATAAATCACAATTGAATTTTCTCGTCTTTCTTTTTCCAAGATTACAGAAATCTTTTCTGTAATCTTGGTTCAGGTGATGATTTTTTGTTTGTTTGAAGAACAGTTTTTTTTATGCTGCGGCAAATAAAAATAAGATTTGTTTGGAATAAATCACAATTGAATTTTCTCGTCTTTCTTTTTCCAAGATTACAGAAATCTTTTCTGTAATCTTGGTTCAGGTGATGATTTTTTTTTTGTTTGAAGAACAGTTTTTTTTTATGCTGCGGCAAATAAAAATAAGATTTGTTTGGAATAAATCACAATTGAATTTTCTCGTCTTTCTTTTTCCAAGATTACAGAAATCTTTTCTGTAATCTTGGTTCAGGTGATGATTTTTTGTTTGTTTGAAGAACAGTTTTTTTTATGCTGCGGCAAATAAAAATAAGATTTGTTTGGAATAAATCACAATTGAATTTTCTCGTCTTTCTTTTTCCAAGATTACAGAAATCTTTTCTGTAATCTTGGTTCAGGTGATGATTTTTTGTTTGTTTGAAGAACAGTTTTTTTTATGCTCCGGCAAATAAAAATAAGATTTGTTTGGAATAAATCACAATTGAATTTTCTCGTCTTTCTTTTTCCAAGATTACAGAAATATTTTCTGTAATCTTGGTTCTGGTGATGATTTTTGTTTTTGTTTGAAGAACAGTTTTTTTTTATGCTGCGGCAAATAAAAATAAGATTTGTTTGGAATAAATCACAATTGAATTTTCTCGTCTTTCTTTTTCCAAGATTACAGAATTCTTTTCTATAATCGTGGTTTAGGAGATGATTTAAAAAAAAATAGTTTTTTTTATGCTTCGGCAAACAAAAATAAGATTTGTTTTGAATAAATCACAATTGAATTTTCTCGTCTTTCTTTTTCCAAGATTACAGAAATCTTTTCTGTAATCTTGGTTCAGGTGATGATTTTTTGTTTGTTTGAAGAACAGTTTTTTTTTATGCTGCGGCAAATAAAAATAAGATTTGTTTGGAATAAATCACAATTGAATTTTCTTGTCTTTCTTTTTCCAAGATTAGAGAAATCTTTTCTATAATCTTGGTTCTGGTGGTGATTTTTTGTTTGTTTGAAGAACAGTTTTTTTTTATGCTGCGGCAAATAAAAATAAGATTTGTTTGGAATAAATCACAATTGAATTTTCTCGTCTTTCTTTTTCCAAGATTACAGAAATCTTTTCTTTAATCTTGGTTCTGGTGATGATTTTTGTTTTTGTTTGAAGAACAGTTTTTTTTATGCTGCGGCAAATAAAAATAAGATTTGTTTGGTATAAATCACAATTGAATTTTCTCGTCTTTCTTTTTCTAAGATTACAGAAATCTTTTCTGTAATCTTGGTTCAGGTGATGATTTTTTGTTTGTTTGAAGAACAGTTTTTTTTATGCTGCGGCAAATAAAAATAAGATTTGTTTGGAATAAATCACAATTGAATTTTCTCGTCTTTCTTTTTCCAAGATTACAGAAATCTTTTCTGTAATCTTGGTTCTGGTGATGATTTTTGTTTTTGTTTGAAGAACAGTCTTTTTTATGCTGCGGCAAATAAAAATAAGATTTGTTTGGAATAAATCACAATTGAATTTTCTCGTCTTTCTTTTTCCAAGATTACAGAAATCTTTTCTGTAATCTTGGTTCAGGTGATGATTTTTTGTTTGTTTGAAGAACAGTTTTTTTTTTATGCTGCGGCAAATAAAAATAAGATTTGTTTGGAATAAATCAGAATTAAATTTTCTCGTCTTTCTTTTTCCAAGATTACAGAAATCTTTTCTGTAATCTTGGTTCTGGTGATGATTTTTGTTTTTGTTTGGAGAACAGTTTTTTTTTTTTTTTATGCTGCGGCAAATAAAAATAAGATTTGTTTGGAATAAATCACAATTGAATTTTCTCGTCTTTCTTTTTCCAAGATTACAGAATTCTTTTCTATAATCGTGGTTTAGGAGATGATTTAAAAAAAAATAGTTTTTTTTATGCTTCGGCAAACAAAAATAAGATTTGTTTTGAATAAATCACAATTGAATTTTCTCGTCTTTCTTTTTCCAAGATTACAGAAATCTTTTCTGTAATCTTGGTTCAGGTGATGATTTTTTGTTTGTTTGAAGAACAGTTTTTTTTTATGCTGCGGCAAATAAAAATAAGATTTGTTTGGAATAAATCACAATTGAATTTTCTCGTCTTTCTTTTTCCAAGATTACAGAAATCTTTTCTGTAATCTTGGTTCTGGTGATGATTTTTGTTTTTGTTTGAAGAACAGTTTTTTTTTATGCTGCGGCAAATAAAAATAAGATTTGTTTGGAATAAATCACAATTGAATTTTCTCGTCTTTCTTTTTCCAAGATTACAGAATTCTTTTCTATAATCGTGGTTTAGGAGATGATTTAAAAAAAAATAGTTTTTTTTATGCTTCGGCAAACAAAAATAAGATTTGTTTTGAATAAATCACAATTGAATTTTCTCGTCTTTCTTTTTCCAAGATTACAGAAATCTTTTCTGTAATCTTGGTTCAGGTGATGATTTTTGTTTTGTTTGAAGAACAGTTTTTTTTTATGCTGCGGCAAATAAAAATAAGATTGGTTTGGAATAAATCACAATTGAATTTTCTCGTCTTTCTTTTTCCAAGATTACAGAAATCTTTTCTGTAATCTTGGTTCTGGTGATGATTTTTGTTTTTGTTTGAAGAACAGTTTTTTTTTATGCTGCGGCAAATAAAAATAAGATTTGTTTGGAATAAATCACAATTGAATTTTCTCGTCTTTCTTTTTCCAAGATTACAGAAATCTTTTCTGTAATCTTGGTTCAGGTGATTATTTTTTGTTTGTTTGAAGAACAGTTTTTTTTATGCTGCGGCAAATAAAAATAAGATTTGTTTGGAATAAATCACAATTGAATTTTCTCGTCTTTCTTTTTCCAAGATTACAGAAATCTTTTCTGTAATCTTGGTTCTGGTGATGATTTTTGTTTTTGTTTGAAGAACAGTTTTTTTTTATGCTGCGGCAAATAAAAATAAGATTTGTTTGGAATAAATCACAATTGAATTTTCTCGTCTTTCTTTTTCCAAGATTACAGAAATCTTTTCTGTAATCTTGGTTCAGGTGATGATTTTTTGTTTGTTTGAAGAACAGTTTTTTTTATGCTGCGGCAAATAAAAATAAGATTTGTTTGGAATAAATCACAATTGAATTTTCTCGTCTTTCTTTTTCCAAGATTACAGAAATCTTTTCTGTAATCTTGGTTCTGGTGATGATTTTTGTTTTTGTTTGAAGAACAGTTTTTTTTATGCTGCGGCAAATAAAAATAAGATTTGTTTGGAATAAATCACAATTGAATTTTCTCGTCTTTCTTTTTCCAAGATTACAGAAATCTTTTCTGTAATCTTGGTTCAGGTGATGATTTTTTGTTTGTTTGAAGAACAGTTTTTTTTTATGCTGCGGCAAATAAAAATAAGATTTGTTTGGAATAAATCACAATTGAATTTTCTCGTCTTTCTTTTTCCAAGATTACAGAAATCTTTTCTGTAATCTTGGTTCAGGTTATGATTTTTTGTTTGTTTGAAGAACAGTTTTTTTTATGCTGCGGCAAATAAAAATAAGATTTGTTTGGAATAAATCACAATTGAATTTTCTCGTCTTTCTTTTTCCAAGATTACAGAAATCTTTTCTGTAATCTTGGTTCTGGTGATGATTTTTGTTTTTGTTTGAAGAACAGTTTTTTTTTATGCTGCGGCAAATAAAAATAAGATTTGTTTGGAATAAATCACAATTGAATTTTCTCGTCTTTCTTTTTCCAAGATTACAGAATTCTTTTCTATAATCGTGGTTTAGGAGATGATTTAAAAAGAAAATAGTTTTTTTTATGCTTCGGCAAACAAAAATAAGATTTGTTTTGAATAAATCACAATTGAATATTCTCGTCTTTCTTTTTCCAAGATTACAGAAATCTTTTCTGTAATCTTGGTTCAGGTGATGATTTTTTGTTTGTTTGATGAACAGTTTTTTTTTTATGCTGCGGCAAATAAAAATAAGATTTGTTTGGAATAAATCACAATTGAATTTTCTCGTCTTTCTTTTTCCAAGATTACAGAAATCTTTTCTGTAATCTTGGTTCTGGTGATGATTTTTGTTTTTGTTTGAAGAACAGTTTTTTTTATGCTGCGGCAAATAAAAATAAGATTTGTTTGGAATAAATCACAATTGAATTTTCTCGTCTTTCTTTTTCCAAGATTACAGAAATCTTTTCTGTAATCTTGGTTCAGGTGATGATTTTTTGTTTGTTTGAAGAACAGTTTTTTTTATGCTGCGGCAAATAAAAATAAGATTTGTTTGGAATAAATCACAATTGAATTTTCTCGTCTTTCTTTTTCCAAGATTACAGAAATCTTTTCTGTAATCTTGGTTCTGGTGATGATTTTTGTTTTTGTTTGAAGAACAGTTTTTTTTTTACGCTGCGGCAAATAAAAATAAGATTTGTTTGGAATAAATCACAATTGAATTTTCTCGTCTTTCTTTTTCCAAGATTACAGAAATCTTTTCTGTAATCTTGGTTCAGGTGATGATTTTTTGTTTGTTTGAAGAACAGTTTTTTTTATGCTGCGGCAAATAAAAATAAGATTTGTTTGGAATAAATCACAATTGAATTTTCTCGTCTTTCTTTTTCCAAAATTACAGAAATCTTTTCTGTAATCTTGGTTCAGGTGATGATTTTTTGTTTGTTTGAAGAACAATTTTTTTTTTATGCTGCGGCAAATAAAAATAAGATTTGTTTGGAATAAATCACAATTGAATTTTCTCGTCTTTCTTTTTCCAAGATTACAGAAATCTTTTCTGTAATCTTGGTTCTGGTGATGATTTTTTGTTTGTTTGAAGAACAGTTTTTTTATGCTGCGGCAAATAAAAATAAGATTTGTTTGGAATAAATCACAATTGAATTTTCTCGTCTTTCTTTTTCCAAGATTACAGAAATCTTTTCTGTAATCTTGGTTCAGGTGATGATTTTTTGTTTGTTTGAAGAACAGTTTTTTTTTTATGCTATGGCGAATAAAAATAAGATTTGTTTTGAATAAGTCACAATTGAATTTTCTTGTCTTTCTTTTTCCAAGATTACAGAAATCTTTTCTGTAATCTTGGTTCTGGTGATGATTTTTGTTTTTGTTTGAAGAACAGTTTTTTTTTTATGCTGCGGCAAATAAAAATAAGATTTGTTTGGAATAAATCACAATTGAATTTTCTCGTCTTTCTTTTTCCAAGATTACAGAAATCTTTTCTGTAATCTTGGTTCTGGTGATGATTTTTGTTTTTGTTTGAAGAACAGTTTTTTTTTTATGCTGCGGCAAATAAAAATAAGATTTGTTTGGAATAAATCACAATTGAATTTTCTCGTCTTTCTTTTTCCAAGATTACAGAAATCTTTTCTGTAATCTTGGTTCTGGTGATGATTTTTGTTTTTGTTTGAAGAACAGTTTTTTTTATGCTATGGCAAATAAAAATAAGATTTGTTTTGAATAAGTCACAATTGAATTTTCTTGTCTTTCTTTTTCCAAGATTACAGAAATCTTTTCTGTAATCTTGGTTCTGGTGATGATTTTTGTTTTTGTTTGAAGAACAGTTTTTTTTTATGCTGCGGCAAATAAAAATAAGATTTGTTTGGAATAAATCACAATTGAATTTTCTCGTCTTTCTTTTTCCAAGATTACAGAAATCTTTTCTGTAATCTTGGTTCAGGTGATGATTTTTTGTTTGTTTGAAGAACAGTTTTTTTTATGCTGCGGCAAATAAAAATAAGATTTGTTTGGAATAAATCACAATTGAATTTTCTCGTCTTTCTTTTTCCAAGATTACAGAAATCTTTTCTGTAATCTTGGTTCTGGTGATGATTTTTGTTTCTTTTCTGTAATCTTGGTTCTGGTGATGATTTTTGTTTTTGTTTGAAGAACAGTTTTTTTTTATGCTGCGGCAAATAAAAATAAGATTTGTTTGGAATAAATCACAATTGAATTTTCTCGTCTTTCTTTTTCCAAGATTACAGAAATCTTTTCTGTAATCTTGGTTCAGGTGATGATTTTTTGTTTGTTTGAAGAACAGTTTTTTTCTATGCTGCGGCAAATAAAAATAAGATTTGTTTGGAATAAATCACAATTGAATTTTCTCGTCTTTCTTTTTCCAAGATTACAGAAATCTTTTCTGTAATCTTGGTTCTGGTGATGATTTTTGTTTTTGTTTGAAGAACAGTTTTTTTTATGCTGCGGCAAATAAAAATAAGATTTGTTTGGAATAAATCACAATTGAATTTTCTCGTCTTTCTTTTTCCAAGATTACAGAAATCTTTTCTGTAATCTTGGTTCAGGTGATGATTTTTTGTTTGTTTGAAGAACAGTTTTTTTTATGCTGCGGCAAATAAAAATAAGATTTGTTTGGAATAAATCACAATTGAATTTTCTCGTCTTTCTTTTTCCAAGATTACAGAAATCTTTTCTGTAATCTTGGTTCTGGTGATGATTTTTGTTTTTGTTTGAAGAACAGTTTTTTTTATGCTGCGGCAAATAAAAATAAGATTTGTTTGGAATAAATCACAATTGAATTTTCTCGTCTTTCTTTTTCCAAGATTACAGAAATCTTTTCTGTAATCTTGGTTCAGGTGATGATTTTTTGTTTGTTTGAAGAACAGTTTTTTTTTATGCTGCGGCAAATAAAAATAAGATTTGTTTGGAATAAATCACAATTGAATTTTCTCGTCTTTCTTTTTCCAAGATTACAGAAATCTTTTCTGTAATCTTGGTTCAGGTTATGATTTTTTGTTTGTTTGAAGAACAGTTTTTTTTATGCTGCGGCAAATAAAAATAAGATTTGTTTGGAATAAATCACAATTGAATTTTCTCGTCTTTCTTTTTCCAAGATTACAGAAATCTTTTCTGTAATCTTGGTTCTGGTGATGATTTTTGTTTTTGTTTGAAGAACAGTTTTTTTTTATGCTGCGGCAAATAAAAATAAGATTTGTTTGGAATAAATCACAATTGAATTTTCTCGTCTTTCTTTTTCCAAGATTACAGAATTCTTTTCTATAATCGTGGTTTAGGAGATGATTTAAAAAGAAAATAGTTTTTTTTATGCTTCGGCAAACAAAAATAAGATTTGTTTTGAATAAATCACAATTGAATTTTCTCGTCTTTCTTTTTCCAAGATTACAGAAATCTTTTCTGTAATCTTGGTTCAGGTGATGATTTTTTGTTTGTTTGATGAACAGTTTTTTTTTTATGCTGCGGCAAATAAAAATAAGATTTGTTTGGAATAAATCACAATTGAATTTTCTCGTCTTTCTTTTTCCAAGATTACAGAAATCTTTTCTGTAATCTTGGTTCTGGTGATGATTTTTGTTTTTGTTTGAAGAACAGTTTTTTTTATGCTGCGGCAAATAAAAATAAGATTTGTTTGGAATAAATCACAATTGAATTTTCTCGTCTTTCTTTTTCCAAGATTACAGAAATCTTTTCTGTAATCTTGGTTCAGGTGATGATTTTTTGTTTGTTTGAAGAACAGTTTTTTTTATGCTGCGGCAAATAAAAATAAGATTTGTTTGGAATAAATCACAATTGAATTTTCTCGTCTTTCTTTTTCCAAGATTACAGAAATCTTTTCTGTAATCTTGGTTCTGGTGATGATTTTTGTTTTTGTTTGAAGAACAGTTTTTTTTTTACGCTGCGGCAAATAAAAATAAGATTTGTTTGGAATAAATCACAATTGAATTTTCTCGTCTTTCTTTTTCCAAGATTACAGAAATCTTTTCTGTAATCTTGGTTCAGGTGATGATTTTTTGTTTGTTTGAAGAACAGTTTTTTTTATGCTGCGGCAAATAAAAATAAGATTTGTTTGGAATAAATCACAATTGAATTTTCTCGTCTTTCTTTTTCCAAAATTACAGAAATCTTTTCTGTAATCTTGGTTCAGGTGATGATTTTTTGTTTGTTTGAAGAACAATTTTTTTTTTTATGCTGCGGCAAATAAAAATAAGATTTGTTTGGAATAAATCACAATTGAATTTTCTCGTCTTTCTTTTTCCAAGATTACAGAAATCTTTTCTGTAATCTTGGTTCTGGTGATGATTTTTTGTTTGTTTGAAGAACAGTTTTTTTATGCTGCGGCAAATAAAAATAAGATTTGTTTGGAATAAATCACAATTGAATTTTCTCGTCTTTCTTTTTCCAAGATTACAGAAATCTTTTCTGTAATCTTGGTTCAGGTGATGATTTTTTGTTTGTTTGAAGAACAGTTTTTTTTTATGCTGCGGCAAATAAAAATAAGATTTGTTTGGAATAAATCACAATTGAATTTTCTCGTCTTTCTTTTTCCAAGATTACAGAAATCTTTTCTGTAATCTTGGTTCTGGTGATGATTTTTGTTTTTGTTTGAAGAACAGTTTTTTTTATGCTATGGCGAATAAAAATAAGATTTGTTTTGAATAAGTCACAATTGAATTTTCTTGTCTTTCTTTTTCCAAGATTACAGAAATCTTTTCTGTAATCTTGGTTCTGGTGATGATTTTTGTTTTTGTTTGAAGAACAGTTTTTTTTTATGCTGCGGCAAATAAAAATAAGATTTGTTTGGAATAAATCACAATTGAATTTTCTCGTCTTTCTTTTTCCAAGATTACAGAAATCTTTTCTGTAATCTTGGTTCTGGTGATGATTTTTGTTTTTGTTTGAAGAACAGTTTTTTTTTTATGCTGCGGCAAATAAAAATAAGATTTGTTTGGAATAAATCACAATTGAATTTTCTCGTCTTTCTTTTTCCAAGATTACAGAAATCTTTTCTGTAATCTTGGTTCTGGTGATGATTTTTGTTTTTGTTTGAAGAACAGTTTTTTTTATGCTATGGCAAATAAAAATAAGATTTGTTTTGAATAAGTCACAATTGAATTTTCTTGTCTTTCTTTTTTCAAGATTACAGAAATCTTTTCTGTAATCTTGGTTCTGGTGATGATTTTTGTTTTTGTTTGAAGAACAGTTTTTTTTTATGCTATGGCAAATAAAAATAAGATTTGTTTTGAATAAAGCACAATTGAATTTTCTTGTCTTCAAAAGGCATATGGGCTTTATCCCTACTCCTGTTTGTAGTAGCTTTTGTTCGTTTTAAGTTTGACTTGATTATTTGTTCTAATTTTTGTTCCTTTTGTGGTTTCAGTTATTTATTCATAGAGATTCATGTTCGTTTCCCTCTTGAATTACTATATTACTTTATTTCCGCTTATCCTAAGTTTAATTTAGCTCATTGCTTTTCTTTGAAAAACTTCTTTTGTGGGAAAAGTTTCTTTTAGTTAGTTACTTTATAGAGAGGTAAGGACACCCCTACTAGCGACAGTTCTCAGAGACATCAAGGGCACACAAATATCCAACCCAGAGGATTATTTTACTAGTTTTTCTCCTTTGTCCTTTTCTTTTGTCCAGATTACTATTTGTCCTCGTTTTTTCGTAAGTACATTGTCCTCTCCAAGCTACTGTATTCAGCTCGTGGGTGGGAATATAATTGTGTTACTGGTGTCATTATAGAAAATTTCTACGTTGTTTTTTTTTCTGTGGATTTTGGAAAGGCTGCACTTATAATAATGAAGCAGTAATTGAACATTTAGATACAGGAGGAAATTATTTTTTTCTGTTTGTTGGTATAGTTTTCAGATGAGTAGTCCTGACTTCTGTTAAAAAAAAAAAAAAAAAAAAAAGCCTAAAAAGCGAAATAGAATCAACGTAGGCAAGATAAGAAAAATCAGAAAGACCCAAAAAATATGAAGATGAAATCTGGTTTAGTACAATAGAAAGACAAGGTTTAAAAATATGCGTAGGGAGTGTCTCCACTTGATTAACTCCCGATCTAACAGGAATCTTACTGAATGCTCTGAACATGTAACATAGAATCTCAGTATTAGTGTCCATTTACCCTCGAGAACACTAGGCCAGAGAGTGACAATTTTTACCACTGAGTGTAAATTAGTATATTATCAATTTAAGCTATTCAAATGCACGTTTCAAACTACTATCTAATAACTGTATATTTTGTATGGATTTTTACTTAAGTTCAAGGACGGAATGTACTACCGTGCGTCAGTATATTGTTAGAAATTAAATGAGTTTGCAAAAAAATTTGTTGGTTTTAAACCGATTGGCTGACGACAGAATGACCCAAAATCACGCTTTTTTGTGGCATAACCTCCTATATTACTATTAATAATTAAAAAGGGCTTATTCGAATCATGATTTTCTAGGACTCATTCGGATAAGCATTCTGACAGGTATTCTATAATCGATCCAATGCGGTTAGCCCTTGGGAAAAAATATCAATAAATAAAGAGGCATTCAGGAGTATCCTTCTTAGGATAATTTAAAAACCCTCTATTTTTTATAGATGGCTGAATTCGTAATTTTGAGACTCTCAGTCATGGTGCACTTAGTGATATATTTTGCATTAAGATTATACCACCTTTTTGCCGGTTTTTTATGGCACTTGGTATTAACCAAGTCATACATAGCGATCGCAAATTCTGTCGGTCTGTCTGTCTGTCGGTCTTTCCCCGGTTTTGCTACTTTAGGCACTTCCAGGTAAGCTAGGACGATAAAATTTGGCAGGCGTATCGGGGACCGAACCAGATTAAATTAGAAATAGTCGTTTTCCCCTTTTGTCCATCTGGGGAAGGGGGTGGGGGTGGTTAATTCGGGAAAAATAGAAAAAATGAAGTATTTTTAACTTACGAACGGGTGATGGGATCTTAATGAAATTTAATCGTGTCTCAGAGCTATTTTTTTAAATCCTGACCAGATCCGGTGACATTGAAGGGAGTTGGAGGGGACTAAAATCTTTGAAAACGCTTAGAGTAGAGGGATCGGGATGAAACTTGGTGGGAAAAGTATGCACAAGTCCTAGATACGTGATTGACATAACCGGAACGGATTCGCTCTCTTTGCGGTAGTTGGGGGGAGGGGTTAATTCTGAAAGATTAGAAAAAATGAGGTATTTTTAACTCACGAACGGGTGATCGGATCTCAATGAAATTCGATATTTAGAAGGATATCGAGTCTCAAAGCTCTTATTTTAAATCCCGACCAGACCTGGTGACATGTGGGGAGGGGAGTTTGGGGGGATCCTAAAATCTTGGAAAATGCTTAGAGTGTAGGGATCAGGTCGAAACTTGGTGGGAAAAATAAGCAGAAGTCCTAAATACATGATTTACATAATCGGAACGGATCCGCTTTATTTGAGGGAGTGGGGGGGGGGGTAATTCTGAAGAATTAGGAAAAATGACGTATTTTTAACTAACGAAGGAATGATCAGATTTTCATGAAACTCCATATTTAGAAGGACCTCGTACATCTGGGGACATTGGGGGTTGGAGGGGGAAATATACATCTTGGAAAACGCTTAGATTGGAGATATCGGGATGAAACTTGATGGGAAGAATAAGCACAAGTTTTAGATACGTGATTGACATAATTGGAACGGATCCGTTCTCTTTGGTGGAGCTGCGGGGGTTAGTTTGGAAAAATTAGAAAGAACGGGTGACCGGATCTTAATGAAATTTGGTATTTAGAAGGAACTCATGTCTCAGAGCTCTTATTTCAAATCCTGACCAGATCTGTTGACATTGGGGGGAGTGTGAGTGGGAAATCTTGGAAAACGCTTTGAGTGGAGGAATCGTGATGAAGCTTGGTGGGTAGAATAAGCAAATGTCGTAGATACGTGATTGACGTAACCGTACTGGATTCGCTCTCTTTGGGGAGTTAGGGGTGGAGTTCTGTGCTTTGGCGAGTTTGGTGCTTCTGGACGTGCTAGGACGATGAAAATTGGTAGGCGTGTCAGGGAGCTGCACAAATAGATTTGATAAAGTCGTCTTCCCTGATTCGACCATCTGGGGGGCTGAAGGGAGAGGAAAAATTAGAAAAAATGAGGTATTTATAACTTACGAGTGAGTGATCGGATCTTAATGAATTTTGATATTTAGAGGGACGTCGTAACTCAGAGCTCTTGTTTTAAATCCCGACCGGTATAAAGCCTTTGATTTTTCTTTTAAATCAATCTGTTGATTCTTAGAATTTTGCTAGAGCTCATACCATATGAGCTCTTGGCTCTTCCGGCCTCGTCACAGTTGCCATATGAGCTCTTAGCTCTTGTTTGTTTTGTTTTTTGCTCTTTACAAAGAAAATAAAAATATTATATGATCAGTAACATCCACAAAAATAACAATAGTTATAATAGTTTACTTGAACCTTCTTTACATACAAAAATGCACTTAGAGGAGTATGGAAAAAGAAATATACATAATAAAAACACTTATCATCACAATCAATAATATATTCAATAACAATGACTCATGAACGATTAGTACACCCCAACGGAAAATCCACGGTTGACTCAGATCGATGTCTGAATCTTCCTTCTAAAACGTCCGTCTTATCACATGTCTCAAAAACCCCGTAACATTTGGAGATATAACTGTTACGAGACCAAATAGGAACACTAAGAAAATACTTACCAAATTCGAAAAGAGACCGAATTTGTTGGCGTTCTGACTTGGTAAAAAAACTTCCATAATGGCAGCAGGAAAAATACATGGGGAGCGAAAAACGAGTTATAATGCCAACCAGCTGTTTTTTTTTTTTCAAATTCACCTTTAACTCTGGAAAAACATCCATAGGACTTTCTCAACTTCTCTCTCAACACATTTATTCTTAATAACCTTGTTTGCTCCAATCGAGGTCCGGAATGCAAGTCCAAGGTGCTTGAGCGACGCACTGGTAAAAATTGAATCGGGGCCAACCTTAATTTTGAATCGGGAGGGTTATGACAACCAAAAACAAGAAGCTTACTTTTGACGGTTGCTCTTTACTTACCACCCACATTCATTACATTTAACTGTCGAATAATTGCAGTTAGTCTACAGACCCTATACCAGGCCTCACATATTTCATTATATTTTCAGAACTTCAGTTAAAGCCACAGTCCTGCCCTTTGGAGGTATTTCGTGACTGGCAGATTCTTTTAAAGAGGTTTTCTGCGTCGCCAGAAAGCATTAGACTTGCTGATGAACCAATTTTAGAGCTTCGACGATCGGCTTTTCTGTCTCTCAAGGAGGAGGAACACTTTTCTAAGTATAAGTTTGAATCAACAAAATCCTCCTTAATGTACTACTGACTTTTGAAGTAGAACGACGTATACTATTAATTCTAAGCGTGCAATAAGGATATTTTGTATTTAAACCGGTTGAGGAAATCCCTGCCCTCAAGGCTATCTTTTGTAAAAAAAAAAATAAGTTGGTAAAATTTTGAATGACCTCGAAAAACTGGGAAAGCAGGAAATCAACCCTCTCTCTTCGAGAAAGCTATTACCTTGCACTAAACCTAAAGTGACTGGTAAAACTTGAGTATAGAGAGCTAGGGGTCAAGGGAGGCTGTAGACGCCCATCCCGCTGCTAACATTTAGCATTTCCTCCTGTTTCAAGTTTTAACTCTACTTTGACGTGCAAATAAACTTATTAAATTGAATTTCTATTTATTTATATGGTCGTTCAAAAGGGAAATATACGAATCTTATGAAAACCGGAAAAAATTGGAAAAATCTGATGATCGTTAAATATGTACCCTAGATGTCATACATACCCCTTCAGCCGTCTTTGGGGCCAAAGTTTTTGTTCCGTGGTATAAAATGACCAAAAATAGCGCCGTGCTGTGGAATGTTCTCTTTTGTTAGTGACATTGGCACTGTAGCTCTATAGTTAGTTGATTAGGATCAAGTGTTTTTACAGGAAAGGGGGGGGCTGAAGGGTCAAGCTTTAAGCCATTACTTTTCCGGACGCTCCTTCTATGTGTAAGTATGCAAAGAATTAATTGAAAATCCTTGCTGTGTAAAAAATAAACACTTTTTAGATTTTAGTAAACATTTATATTAACTATCAAAACTTTTGCTTCATAAATAGTTATTTCAATCAATTTAAGAAATTTACCAATGTGTGCAAATCCAATTTATGTTTATTTTTCAATGCTACTGTTTTTGGAAGGTAAATGGGGGGTATGTTTATTTTTTGGAGTTATGGGGAGCCAGAAACTAAGAGTTTAATCTCCTAACATTTATTTAAGGTTTTTTAAATTCTGCAAATTCTTGCCATTTACCTAGGTTAACAGTTGTATGCATGAATGCTTGTTGATAGAAGAGGCCTTTTCTTGGCCTAGATTTATTCGAATGAGTTAATTTGAATGATGTTTCGTGAAAATAAAATAACCGTCAAAATATAATTTGATCGCCTAATTAACATCTTCAAAGCCATTGTTATGTGCTTGTATCTTGGTTTACCTGTTGTTAACAGGATATTAGCCTAGTGCTATTTTGAGCTCGGCCGGGCCGATGAACCGTGGCCAAAAATAAAATAATCTTCAAAATATAATTTGATCGCTTAATAAACATCTTCAAAGCCATTGTTATGTGCTTGTATCTTGGTTTACCTGTTGTTAACAGGATATTAGCCTAGTGCTATTTTGAGCTCGGCCGGGCCGATGAACTGATGTATGCTGGGCCGAGTTCTTGTTTAAGCTCACTTATTGGGCATTGCCTATGACTGTTGCTTGGGATAAACAATTCAAAACTAATACTATTTTGAGTATATTTATTTTACATGTGTTTGTCATCTCGCATGCGTAGGTTAATGAAATTTAATTTTTCAGAGGTGATGAGATACAAGTAATGGTATGGCTGATAGTTCTTTGAAAGAAAGCTAGGTTTTACAAGCAAGATTCATTCCTGTAAATTTTTAATCCGTAATATGAAGCATAAAGGGGGATAATTGGTTACAAGATGTACCAACTACTGAAAAGAGTAAAGTAAAAATATTTAATAAACTTCAAAAAGGCGGTTTTATCTGTAAATTCATGCAACAAACGATTTTTTTATCATAAAAAAGTCAATTTTTTAGATTAGAAGTTAAAGCGTGCCATATTTTGTAACTATTATTTTTTGTTACAACTACATATTATGTTATGATTTATTTTTTTGTTATAAAGAAAAAATCTAATTTTTAGACAAGAAATTAAAGTGTGCCATATTTTGTAACTTTTATTTTTTGTTACGAATACGTATTTCTATGTATTTTTTTTTATAATATCTTTACGGTTACGCATTTCTCTTCGATTACGATTTATTTCTGGTTATAAAAAATATCAAGTCTTTAAGACTAGAAGTTAAACCGTGCCATATTTCGTAACTATTATTTTTTTATGGTTACGTATTTTGGAATATTTATACGATTGCATATTTTTGTTGCGATTGCATATTTTGTTACGATTAATTTGTTTGTTATTCAAAAAACTCAATTTCAAAGACTAGAAGCTAAAACGCGCCATATTTTGTGTTACGATTACGCATTGTAATGTTTTTTTTAAATTTATAATATTACATATTTTCGTTACGATTATGTATTTTTTTACTACTTATTTTTTTTTATCGAAAAAAAAATCAAATTTTATAGACTATAAGTTAAAGCTCGCCATAGTTTGTAACTATTTCAAGACAAGTTAATATGCCATGACTGCCTTGCGCTTTTATTTTTAATGTTAAGAATGTGCCTCTTCAGTTTAAGGGTGATTTTGTCGCATGAAGTTAAATGATAATTGCCCCATTCAGTTTTTCAGGAATGGAATTAATATTAATATTGGCCAAAGGGGGGATAGCAAAGTGAAATATTGTACGTGTATCTCATGATGAATAAATCTTATCATATCTTATGAATAAAACAAATAATAAAGAATAAAATTCCCGAAACGATAAAGGTCTAGTTGAGGGGTTTCTTACTATCTTGAAAAGTAGCTGAAATAGGTAAATGAAACTTTCAAGAGTTAATATAGGGCATAAAATATGCCCCGGGAATAATATATGCCTCTACCTGTATAAATATTGTTAGTAAAAACAATATTTTACAAAATTTTGGTGTTTCAGTCTCTTTTTATTGGCTGTCAATTTTGGAAGTGCCATTCCTATTATTTCAGTGGAATTTTAAGCCATATCAAGGCTTTCTTCCTTAACTTAGGATATAGATTTAGCCTACAAATCCACCATATACACATTATTCAGCTTACATTTCTGATTAAAACAAACTATTATTATGACACTTCATTGGTGATAAAATAAAACATAATTTCACAGTCGGAATTTTATGTCCCCTCCCCCATTCTCTCTATTTCAAAGATATTATTTGCTTTGTTTTTCGGAGTCTTTAACAAATCGTTTTTACTATGGGATACTTAATTGTAATATGAAACCCTTTTTTTTTGTTAAGGCCACACGATACCTTAAGGAATCGTCTGTCTTGTTCATAATAAATTTGTTTAGTTTGTGTGGCCAAACTATCTAGAATTAATTGGGCGGATTTTGCTATATCTTGTAGAGCACGGATAACAGATCTCTACAAACGACAGAATCCTAAAAGCTGACACCTACTACCTCGAAATCCCCAACCCCCCATAGCACTTCCTGGCTGAAGGGCCAAGAAACGGAGATCAGCACCGCCGGTACGGACTGTAAAGTCTAATGCCGTATTCTTTACCTTTAAGCCGTCCTGGCCGAGTTGGTCGGTGCGCTGGATTCGGGATCCTTTGTCTGAGAGGACGCGGGTTCGAATCCCAGTGTACCCAATTCTTCAGTTGGGACGGGGGTCAGTGGCGTGACTCTGTAAGCTTAGCCAGAGTAGACCCAGCTCTAAATGGGTACTTGGAGAAATCTGGGGAAGGTAAACAGGAAGGGTGTGTGAAAGCACAGGATGGCTGGCCCCCAACCCCCCATTGCACTTCCTGGCTGATGGGCCAAGAAACGGATATCAGCACCGCCGGTACGGACTGTAAAGTCTAATGCTGTATCCTTTACCTTTTTTTTTTATATCAAAAGAAAGTGCGAATCTTGTTTTTTGGATTTAACAGAGCAGAATTTTCATTTGAAAGCTTAGGAAGGGATAGTTCCTAAAAAAAGCTCTACCATGCCTGCTCAGAAACCGCTAATAATCATTTGAAAGGAGCTATCATTTGGGTCTTCTAACCGCCTTGGGAATTCCCTGCAGTGCCACCCACTTTGATTGACAACCTCGCTGACAAAGGGGAAGTAAAGTCTCACTGTCTTTCCATGTCAAACCATGAATTATCGACAGCTTGCAGTGATAGCTATCCCCCTGGGATGACTCGCTTATGGAACATTTGTCCTTGAGGCGATCAGCCGACGTTGATGCTCGCTAAACGATTTTTAAAGTACCGTATCACCTTAAAATAAAATATTTTATAAAATAAAATTGTATTCATGTTGCGAAAAAATTCAAATATTTTTGCTTTTAGTACCCAGGCCATGCCCCTTCACTTGAACCTGCTATGAGACAGATGCGACTCATTGCAATATATTAAGTATATATTATAACTCAGTATCTGTAATTATTGAAAACAATCCTGAAACTGCGATCTGTGGTTACACTATTTATGGCTATTTTCTTGGGTATAGCGGAAGCAGTTTTAAGTGAATTTTTTTTCTAGACATTCGGTTGTAAACAAATTCCTTTATTTGGAAGCAGAGCGTAACTTCATAAGAGGTCGTCTTCCGTGCTCAGATCCAGATGTTTGTACCAGTCTTGGCGCTATTAGTGCCAAAATTCACTATGGTGGACAGGATATCTGGACCAATACTAATGAGTTAATCAGGTTTGAATTAAGTGGATTGATTGACTTGAAAATTTTACATTGCCCCATTTGGTTCTCGCCAGCGCTTGGTCATACCCTTGATTTGTTTAAAGGGGTATATTTCATAAACTATGAAAACCGTCTTTTGTGTCTAACTTTTTTAAGTTTATTTTTTACGTATATACCAAAATTGTTCCCTTTATTTTTACCTTAAGGAGGGGGTAGGGTGCTAACCCACCCGGTACATTGCCTTTTTGACGGTCAAGTATGTAGTTGTATTAGGGTTTCGTATTGCCAAGTATATTTTGCATACTTATAATGCAGTATATATCACTGCTAAACTCAAACTGGTTTTGCAAAATGTATTGCTTCAATATAGGAGTGATATTACCACCTGAATTCAGGGGTTTAATCCCCCACAAGAAAAACTTACGTTATGGCCGATATAACCACTTCTTAACGTATTATTTGTTTTTTTTTCCAACTCTTGATCCTTCTTAGAAGCCATTTTATTTGAATTTAAAATTTCAAAAAATTAGAATCCACTTGATGGAAACCTGTTCCGTTAAAAGGCGCTTTACGACCTGAAAAAGAATTGAAAAAAATGCTTTGTGTGCAATGACACGTACCTAACGATCATTTAAAGGCCACCATTTTAATCCGTCTTGGGGGCTATTCAGACCATTCGCTTATAGCCCCTCTTCTTTTTTTGGTTTTTCCTAAACTCCTGTAACCATTGTATGATTTTTGAAATGCATAGTTAAAAAAAGAACTAAAAATATGAGGAATCAAAAAAGAAAGAAAGGATTTGAAGGTAAAATTTACAAATTCTTTGCTGTAAAGAGTATATTACTCAAGAAAGCTATTTGCCTGCCATTTATTAGGTCATTTTTTTAGGTCAACCATTTTTAACTTCATCTTCTAAAATTCTTCTAGTCAATTTTACTCCTCTTTTTATTTATTTTTTCTCTTCTCTATTCTTTGAAATAACAGAAAAGTTAAATACAGATCTTTTGGAGAGGGCTCTGAAGCAGTTAAAAAAATTTCATTTCCAAGGCTTTATAAACGGTTAGATAGATGAAACAGAGTTGGTTTAAAAACACTTTAGAATGGAAATATTTACTTTTAAGCTAAAAGAATTTAATTATTTGTTATACCTACATAGGACTGAGGGAATCAATTCCCAGGAATAATTTTTGCTCGTGAGACAATCTTTAATTTTAAGTCCTGTCTAAGGTATGTCTTTTAGTTGATTAAACAAAGAAAACTGAGCAGCGATGTGTTATTGCTTTAGATCAGGGGTGAAAATTTCATGGTTTAGGAGCTGCTCTTGCCTTTTTGCTGTAGGGCAACATTTGGTCAATTGTGAAGTGATGACCGACTAGATATGTAGAAGCAATTTTCGCTTCTCTGGAAAATCATAACTGAAATGTGTGTGATGCTATGCTTTGAGGATTACTGTTTTGTTTTTGGCTTAAGGTTTTGGGTTGCAGGGTTGCAGCAGAGTTACTGCTATAGAGAATGAAAATATCATACATTTTCTAAAATTAGGGGCATTTTTTTTTTTAAACTATGTTGTTGTTTTTTTTTTTTTTTTTTTTTTTTTTTTTTTTTTTTTTTTTTGTAAAGACTAGATTGATATGCAAATATACCTCTTGCATCCTTTTGCAAAAATTGTTGTTTTGATCGTCGACGCAACATGAAGGAAAAGTAAAAGGGAAATTAAAACATAATATATATATATATATACATATATATATATATATATATATATATATATATATATATATATATATATATATATTTATATATATATATATATATATATATATATATTATATATATATATATATATATATATATATATATATATATATATATATATATATATATAAAACAATGTATGATTTTGCTGTCTGAGTCTAAATGACAAAGATTTGATATTCTCAGCAGACACAAATTTGAGTTTCATTTCTTATCAGTTGCCGATAATTTTTTGCTCGCTACACCAGAAAATTGATTTAATTGATAAGTATCAAGGAAAATTACAAAACAGGTTGCCATAACAACGGACTTCAGAAATTGACTCTCGGCCTAAAAGAGACAGTGATTAGGAAGGGGTGTTTTTTTCACTTGGCTTTAGCGTAGCTTGGACGCCAAAGAACCTAAACTGGATTTGAAGAATAACTATATGATGCATATATGTTAATCAAAACATGAGTAATGCAAACATCTTGCAAGAAACCATGAATAGATCCTAGGATTGGCTACGAGACTCACCGAGCCTTCCTTCCCCCCTGAATCTCTTCACGAAACCCATTGGAGTTCTCAAAAACGTTAAAAATATGGCATTAAAAAGGAGGTTTTAAAAAGGAGTAGTAAACTACTACTACTATTAACAACTCACCCCAGCATCAAGCCACCTGAGGCCAATACAGCTACGCAGGATCCTCTTCCATCCCAATCTATTCAAAGCCTCCCTCTTTAAACTCTCTCAGGAAGTTCCCGGTTCCAAAGTTATAAGTACTATTTAAGATGAACACAATAAAAAATATGGAAAACGTCAAGCAATAAAACCATTGATTTAAATGACGAATAAAATACTGAACAGAGGAATTACGTTTTATCTTTCTGTTGCCGAAGCAGAACTCTATTGGAGTAAAAGTCAACTCTAGTATATTCTTTCTAATTAGTCTATTATGAGAGAGTTTAGAATAGGATAGAATTTACTTGCGTTTAAAGCCCATTGGCCATGGCAAAAAAAACATAAAACAAAGAGCAATTAGAAAGAAATTATAAAAATCCTAACATAATCTTAAAGAAACATAGATCTATGATCCATAGTGAGAAAGAGGACTCGTACCAAACTTCCAAAACCTATATAACATTCATCCGCACATACTCCTATCAACTACTCAAAAACAAAATCTTCCCCACCAAATACTTCAATGTTCAATCATTCAGTTCTTCACACTCATACATCGAGAGATATGCACTTACATCCAAGCTTCCACACATAGGACAAAAATATAATGACTTTATTTCATTTTTATTGAAACCCACCTTAAGAATAAAACACTTTTCTAAGATACCTAGAAAAAAAGGTACCTCTTTTAGTTTATTTCGTCTAACTTCCAAGGATGATTTATGTTTATGTTGTCACTTATAAGGAAATCTTCACTTATGGTTGAAAACGAGTAAAATGTGTCTAACGCCTCACCTTCCACAAGCGCTACAAAATGTTGCGGTAATAATTAGTATTTATAAGTCACTTTATCCTAGTTTATCAGAGGCATTGAAATCAGAGGTTAGTTCCGAGCTCAATAATACTAGGGATCTGTGAATCGTGTATACGTAATATCTAACTTTTTTTTAGATATACGTACACCTGTAAAGGGACTGGGAGTGGAATTGTAAATACATATAGTTAAGGAAGGAGTATTTACCTTCAATGATAGTATGAGAAAAGCCAACTAAGATTGTACTAACATTCCAATATCTTTCTTTCCTAAGAAATATTAAGGATAATCTTAGTTCTTAATTCTAAAAGTATGTGGAAATAGAAAAAAAAAACTCTTTTATGTGGTACACAAAGACAACATCTTTAGAATAGTATTACTAAATACTCGCAATGGGGAAAGAATTACTAAATACAGTTCGGATTTTCCCAGGGAAGTAGGGCAAAACTGAATCTCTAAGCAGAATAAGAGGGCAGAGGAAGATTTATCAGTCTATTGGACTTAGATCATGCAGTGACGGTCTTTTTATATTATTAGTCTTTATGAATTCAACTAGAAACGATTGACTATAGGCATAAAAACAAAGAAAAAAAATGATATATTCTCTATTTTTGTATTCTGAAAATTGGTTTGTACCTCCACTTTCCAACTTAAAATTCGAAGCCCCCCTGCCACTTCCTGACACAAAATTAGAAGCATGCCCGCCCCCCTACAAAAAAATTTCAAACTGTTAACAGTTTAAAATCGTGCGACAAAACAGTGAGGACTTGCCAAAGCTAAAAGTTCAAAATAACTTCGAATTTCAAAATGCTAGCAAAAAAAAAACATCTCTCATTGAATTTTTATCCATCCGTTTGCGTTAAATAGTCTAATATTGAAAACGCAACTTTTACCTAAAAAGGAATATAAATTTTCTTTATTTTGCTTTTAACATCAGGAAAGAATTAATCTCTGGGTGGTTTTGAACCCTTAATCCTGAGATTGGGAATATGATGATTTACACCCTTATTGTGGTAATATAAAAAAATCAATGGGTTTTTCTCTACAGATATAGACACTTAACAGTCATATATAGTAAGATATTTGCCTAGCTCATAATCTCAACCAGTAGATATTGAAGATTTAAGATTCGTTTCTTCGACAGGTCTCATTTAGAGCATCTGTTACCAAGGCAATTAAGACAAGCTTCTTGGTCATGGTTCAACTTCAAGAGCGCTGGGAAAAATTCGCCTGAAGCAAGGCTTATTGAAAAGTATCGAGAAATCCCTTTAACCAAAGAAGACAGATTAGTTAACAAGTACTTGGAGCTTTCTAGGTTCTATCCCTTCTATGGGTAAGATTTGGTTCGATTTTCATGTATCTCAAAAATAATAATTTCTTGAAGAACATATGACATCACGGAAAAATGTCATACAAAATTTAACTTTGAAGGCAGTAAATTGGTACCAATTTTTGCTATTTTTGTGTCTTTACTATGAAGAATGTTACCCTTGTGGTCGTGCAATTTTCATTTTCTATTAATATTGACGTAACAGTTTCGTCGGAAATTAGTTCTGATCTATTTTGTTTACCTTGTGAAATAGCAAATCTTTCTTATTAACTAAATATAATACCTTGGAAGTATTGACAGCGGGGAGCTATATTTCTTTTGCCTACTGATCAATGAATTATTCTTATCAGACGTTTTATGCTTTTTTTCATCGTCCACGATCTGACATTAAGTTTTTTTAAGTTTTATTTTGGGGGAAAATCTGGATGTTTTGGACCAAAAAAAATCAAACTGATTATGAAGCATTTCTATCAAAATTAAAGGGGTAATCATATCGTTTCTAGCAACCACATATTTTTTTCTGCTATTTTTGAAGTTCTTCATAGTGTAATGTTTGTTGTTTGAGATGATATAAATTTCTAAAAACGACTTAAAAACCCAGCAAATATTGTGGCACTAACAGAAACTGATATTCACCTTTCTGAATTTACCATGGATAGTTGCATTAGAAAGCTTCATTAATATTCTTGTTTTAACTTTAGAAAGTCTGATTTTCAAGATGTATTATTAGAAAATTTTTCGTCGCTGGAAAAAATGAACATTTAGATTGAAATCTGTATGAAAAATTCGATGAGGGTAAACCACCCAATAATAGCTATTAGAAATAAGAAAAATTTCATTCCCCAGTGTATCAAACCTGCATTAAAAATTTGGTCTGTGATACTGCTGTAGTTGAGTTGCAATGTTATGAAGCAAAAATTCACTTGAAAGCGGGAAGATTCTTATGGTACCAGGGATGCGAGGTCTTGACGACGGCATTTTAATTTTAAAAAACTTGATCGACATTACAGTTCCCCGGAGTCATACTGTATTTTTAAAATTGAAAGTTGTTTTCGTTAGAATAAAAGATGTTTTTTTCTGTTGTTTTTAAAGGGATACAAAAACGAAAGTGTTTCTCAAAACCAGTTGGGTGTTATTTTGCTTCTATGAAAATACAGAAAAAAGTATATTTATTGAAAAAAGTATTTGGTCGAGGGCAGATAAGCCTTCCCCCTTTTGGTGCCCCTGTATGGTACTAAGTTTTAGTGACATAAAGGCTAAGATCTCCTTTTACTAGACACTAAATTATGCTATTTAAACCATTGTCCATGCTTCTTTTTTCCCCACAAAATTGTTAATATTATCATTATTGTGCTTGCAGTCTACAAAAAATCTAAATTTACTCGGCTTGCCAAGACACCTTCACCGACATTTGGAATTTAGTAGTATGCAGTTTGTGAGTATGTAAGATGGGTTTTATTTTTTCAAGAGAAATGGTGCGAATACTAGTTTAGAAAAAAATATGAACAAAAAAAAAACAGGCTTGTTTTTGTTGTTAAGAATTTTTTATCTTATGCTGGTAAACCTAGTGTTCCTATTTGTTATACCATGGGCAAAAAATGGATAAAATTATGTCAACTGTTAATTGTGATTACTGTTGTACCGTGCCAAATGGAGACAAAATGGTCTCCAACAGAGACCTACGTTGCACAGTTCAACCGTTTATGGAATTAACTTGTTACTGTGTTTTGAAAATGTTCTAGTACCACCGGAAAGTGTACTTGAGCAGTATAACCATTATTTCTAAAATTCTGATTGATATATCCCTTTCAAGAGAGGAATATAAACCAAAAAGAAAAATAAACCTTTATGTACAGTTCATTAGCCTGATAAATATTATAATTGATTATGTTGTTATTCAGGAGTGCATATTTCCATGGACAAATAGAGGAGCCTGTATCTGGTATTCGTGCTGCGTTTCGAACTGGGGATACCAAAGTTCTTATAGCTGTTAGTGGGAAAGGCTTGCATGTCTTGGACCCAGAAAAAGAGGTAAAACAAATTGCTTTTTCGTTTATTTTCATATATATATATAAATAGCTTTGTAATTTTGAAGTTTTTCACAAGATAGGTAGATGCTAGGTAGAAGATGAACACGGCACTCGAGGCACTCTTTATCGCGTATTTCAAATGCCCTAATACCCTTCACCCCATACTAGCGCCAGATATAACCCTAGGTCATATACAAAACTTAGCTGATTTTGTTGTTTTGCAGTATTTTTGTACTTATTTCTCGTCAAGAGTTAATTCGTAGTACATAGTTAAACTGTTTGTGAGGGTAGTGATTAGTATATTTGATATCAGTGTAAAAAGGCCCTTGGAGTGGGGTGCTCATCTTCTGCTTAACGAAATAATTGAAAAGGCCGTAAATTTACCAATTGATTGGATGTTAGTTCAGGTGCCGACCCAAATTGCATCTGGAGGGGGATGGGACTGTCGCAGGATACAACCGTAACTTATGGAAAATATAAAAACCTATGGGGGAAGTTTTGAGTATATGTAGTTTTCGATTGCGTATACACCTGATCCTTACCCGCTAAGAAAGGACCTGTCTCAGTCTTAGTGGGTAAAATCCCCTAATTTTTAGCTTTAAAAAGTAGTTTTCAAAAGTTAAAGGACAAATTTGGTTTTAAAATTACTCTTTTAGGTTTTTTTGCTGGTAAATGAAACTATTTGATTTTCAGGTTTGGTTTGCATGATTTATAGAACTTACAACTTTGGACTTGAAAATCAAAAGTACACTGATTTTCAAAAGGGTCTATTTTTAAAAATTTGTTGAAGTGACTAGGAAAATTACAGAGTAGACTTTGAAACCGCCAGTTAAGAAGGAGAGAATAGGCACCTCGAAGAATGATGCAATCTTGTTGAAAGTTATATCCACCAGTTCAACATGTCTGAGGGAAATAGCAAATTTCGTGTTTTTTCTTGAGAAGTAAAACAGTCTAAGCTTTTTTTTTCTTTTTATTCATAGGAGTCTTTTTGTTGAACTGGTTGTAGTAAAGTATTGACAGGTATCATTTTATATATATATATATATATATATATATATATATATATATATATATATATATATATATATATATATATATATATATATATATATAACAAACCAAAAATTGTGGGCACAAAAAGGGTTCCTAAATGAAATAATTTCATAGACCAGACTGCATTTCCATTTAAAGTATTTAACAATGAAAATAAGCGAAAACGAGTATAATAGCTTAAACAAAGCTGTGGACGAAACAAATCAAAAAAGGAACAAACTTTCAATAATAAATAATTCTTACTATTGTGACTTCACGTCCGGTAGTCTTTATCGAAGGAAATATCAATGGTGGTATTTGAAAACTAATATGATGTTAGTTTTGCTTAATGTTTATATTTTCCTTTTCTTTATATGTTGTTTAATGTAGCTTAGTTAAACTTTCTCTTTTATAAAAGATTCTGGACATGAAGTTGTAATATTCGGATCTTTTTTATTAGTTAAAGTTTGCTACTTTTTGTTTTGTTTTGTCCACTATTTCGTTTAAATATTATATCCGTTTTCTCTGAATTTTTATTGTTAAATTCAGCTCCTAAATGGTGTCGAGCAAATGCTCTGATACGTAATCCATTTTAAACGCACTTGAAATTCTTGTATAAGCTCTTGCAGTATATGAGGACGACCACCTTAGGGTGAAGAATTCCATGTCAGAGCATTAAATAACTGCCCGTATAAACTGAGTGGGTATTTTGTTCTTTTTGTTAAAACAAAACTGCAGTAAGGCCTCACGACAGGAAAGACTCCAAGGCAGTTATCACTGGCCATCATTGAAAGGTTTATTTCAATGAGGTGATTTTATTTGGTGAATTTATTCGACTACACACGGCACTCTGTTGTTGCACTCCAACTTTTATGGAGTGCACTTTTGCATTGATTTGTCTTTCTGCTAGTCAATTAGGTGAAGGAGGGATAACCGAAACCTTAAATATGTAGTATTCTTAATCCTAGTACCCTTAAGTTTTTGTTTGAGCTCGTTCACATCAATTTGCAGAGAAGGGCAATTAGTCCTATAACCTCCCTTCATGAGAGAATACATTTGAGCCAGGTGTTAAGAATGATTTTTCAGAGAGGGTAAGCCCTCTCAAGAAATACTTTGAGTGTAAAACTACAGATTAATTTCATATGCCCACTTCCACAAAGGATTTGGGGCATACTTCCCCTCTCCATCCCCCCCCCAAAAAAAGTCAAGATTTTGTCGAAATATAGTGGAGGTTTGACATTAGAACGATTGCCTATTTTCCGATAATGTTGGGGATCTTGTTGAAAATATATAATTTTTAACCAAATCTTCTTTATTAAATATCTTTAAGGGGCTTGCTCTGATTTCTTGGGTTGTGGAAGTGAATCACCCATTTGAAATAGCAAGAAGGGCTATCCACACGCTGTATTTCAATTCTATTGCACTTTCAAAGTTATAAACAGGATTTGCCCTAATACAATGCTGTTACCTGTAATTTCTGCATCCTATGAAAGTTTATGGATTGCATATTATATTTTAACATGTTAGTGTCTACATTAATGGAACATTGGTGAGCCCTAGCAGCAATATCTCAAATTATACGAGCTATATGAAATTCATGTTGACGACACCAAAGTCATAGAAGGAGTTGAAGGGTTCAGCCAATGAATAAAAATGTAATAGAAACTGGCTCTACAGATACGCTAAGAGAGGCGGCTACTCGTGAATTACATTTTGTTGGGAAAATAAGTCATGAAATATTTAATTTATCCCAATGGCTACCGCCGAATATTAAGGGAGACATAAAAAAACGGTTGCCCCATCCAATTTCATTTTGCGAAAGGTACTTGCTTCTACACTTGATGTAACAGTCTCTTTCACCTCGGCAATACTTCATGTGCAAAAGCAACAGGTTGAGTTCTATTTTTTTGGCAGTAGAAAAACTGAGAGCCAGTGAAAGTAGTCTCAAACTACTTGTTCCTCATATAATCACCAATCAGCGACATATTGCCGCGAGTTCACGTACCTTCACCGACTCTTCGTTTATCAATGGTGAAATTCCTTCAATTCTGGTATTGGCATTTGTTAAAATTCCTAGTGCTATAGGATCATTGACGAATTCCCCACACAAATTTGGAATGCTTAGACTTTCCTCTCTTGCGTGTAAAGTAAATCGAATCCCAATCTACAATTTATCCTTTAATAGATCCCCTAATTTTTTGCAACGTAATATTCACCCGAGTTAAGTGATTCTATCCTACTAGCTAGTGGATAGTGGATAGTGATACTATCCAGCTAAGGTATCTAGATGGCTTGGACTGATTCAGCGTCTGAGAAATCAGTTACCTCGTTCTGCCCTTTTAACTCTTTATCATTCTATTGTCATGCCTTATATTTCTCATGGTGTTGTGATATGGGCTGGTGGATTTTATACAAATTTTAAACATGTTCAGGTTTTACAAAATAAAGTTATTAGACTACCAGGAAATTATGTCCATGGTAAAAATGATACAGTTAATTGTTACAGGAAACTCATGATCTTTAATGTTAGCCAACTTCATGATTATCAACTCGCTATATTTGTATTTCAGAGTATTTATGGTTTGTCCCCTGAAATTTTTCGTCAAATTTTTATATGGAATACTTCATACCACAGTTATGAGACTAGAAATATGGATGATTTGGTATATGAGTGTCGCAGCTCTCAGGAGAATTTTTGGTCCCAAATTTACTGGACCAGTAGTGTGGAATTCTTTACCAATGAGTATAAAGTTATCTGAAAATGCTAGCCAGTTTAAGAGTAGACTGAAGAACCGCCTTCTGGGAAGAAAATAATTTGAATGGGATGGCTTGTTGGCCTGTTTTTTTAAGTATAATTTTTTTTCTCCCTTTCTTTCTCTTCTTATTCTTTGTTTTCCTGTTGTTTTCTTTTTCCCACTTTTTTGTTTCGTTTCGTTTCATTTTTTTTTGTTAATGTTGTTGGTATTGGTGCTGATTAATGTTTATCAGCCACTACTAACAAGTCTTTGACTTTCTAAAGTGGCTGATGTGGTTTTTTTGTATATTGATGATATGTATAATAAAAAGTGTGTCTCTCTCTCTAATCCATTGTTCGGTAAGGAGTGGCCAATCATGTGTTCTAACTTTAATTCATATATACAGTGCCAAATATAAAATATAAAATGCCAAATTTCGTCGTCCTAGCTTATCTGGAAGTGCCTAAACTAGCAACACCAGGACAGACAGACCAACAGAATTTGCGATCGCTATATGTCAGTTGGTAGGAGATTGGTTTCCTTCAACCCTTTTCGAAATCCACTAGATATAAGAAATATTATATATTTTCAGGAATTGCTAATTAGTCTTTCCTATGATTCATTTTCCTGGGACATTGTTTATGCAAAGGACCTTTCTCCAGATTGTCTATCGAGTTTGTATATCGTTTTTCCAGGACCTGACGTTTATGGTAGAAGAACTGTTAGGATCGTTCAAATATTTACGAAACAGGTAATTTAATGGTTTATCACTGCATAGCTGTGTAATAGGATATTGTGAAATGCATATCATAAAATAGGAATATGAGAACTTTTTTGTGTTTCTCTTAATAGCTATTATAATTACTTTAAAATATATGTAAATCGTTTCTTCCTATTTTTTCTTTTAAATAACTACTATTACTACTAACAACTCACAGCAGAACCAGAACCAAGCTGCCTTAGGCCAACACAGCTATGCACGCTCCTCCTCCATCCCAATCTACTCAAGCCTCCTTCTTTACTTCTCCCCAAGAAGTTCCCGTTTCCTTTAAATCTTTCCTTATGACTTTTTCCCACCCAGACGAGGACGACCTGTTTTCTGTTTATACCTAGACGGTTGGCCAAAAAGATAATCTTCAGCAATCTGTCATCCATCTTCCGCAGAACGCGCCCTAACCATCTCAGTCTTTCTTTCAATATGGCCCTAGAAAGCGGGATTGAATCACACTTTTCGTATAGCCTACTGTTTGAAATACGATCAGTCAGCCGGGTACCCAGAACAATCCGTAGGCAATTTCTATGGAAAATATCTAGTAAAGCTTCATCCGCTTTTTGGAGCGCCCATGCTTCGGAGCCATATTTGACCACTGTCATCGCTGTACCTTCCAGTATTCGAATCTTAATTTGCAGACATATCTTCCTATTCCTCCAAACTTTTTTTTTTAATTGTAAAAAACACCCTCAGCCTTGGCTATTCTACTTTTAACCTCTTCACTGCTCCCACAGTCTTTACTAATAATACTACCAAGGCAAGTGAAGCTGCTCAATTGATCAATCTTTTCGTTACTGAACGTCACCCTTCTCTTATTTGAATTAAAAAAAAGGGAATAGTTGTGAGAAAAGTCAAAGTCATGGCCAATTGTAGAAAAAGGCCAAGACAGATTATCCAATTGGGTGGGCATCCCGGTCAAGGTTAGTTTGACCCCTTTGTTTGCCGTTGTTACTGTCTCCCATTTGTGCTACACCTCTCCGGGCATGCATGTCACTCCACAATGCCGAACTAGAGTCAACCTGTTGGAGGTTCTCCCTGGGGAACACACGCAGGTTGCCTACGGGTGGACTTACTTGAAAATTTTCCTCTCATGCATGTCACTCCACAATGGTGAACTAGAGTCAACCCTCTCATGCTAATTCACGGTGAGTTCAACCTGTTGGAGGTTCTACCTTGCCTTTTTGAAAATTATAATTGACAAATTGACAATTGTCGATTATAACTGACGAAGGCAAATTGTTTATATATAGTCCAATTGGCCTATATTCTAGCCAAATTTGCCTATATATTGGCAGACATTGTCAATATATCCATACTTTAAGCGGTAGGCATAGGCTAGATGGGATAAGGGTCTGACTGTCTAGTATTTATTAGTTCATTTAAAGAATTTGCAAAACCTTGGTGTGTGGCTAGTTTAGAGCAATGGTCTAAACGAGCCACGGCATCAGGCATCCGTGCCTTTGAGCAATGAACGTGGGCGTGATAAAAAGACTATATTGTTGGTATACGGATAGCGATCGATTACCGCTAAAGAAATAGGCTAAACATTCAACGGCTTTAAGCATCCGTGCCTTAAGCAGTGAACATGGGCCTGATGGAGTTTGACATGAAAAAATTAAATATATTGTTGGTACATGCGTAGCGGAGGGTTACCGCTAGCCTTAGTAACTTAGTCTTCTTGATATTAAATTTTATACCTGTTCTAGCACCCTGAACTCGCAAAACCTCGAAGAGTTCATTTATTTTGCTCACACTATCACCTATGAAGCTTAAATCATCAGCTTGATCTAAGTCCAAGAGAATTTTTCCTCCCCATTTGATTCCGTGGCCTCCCATTACCTTTCCTGTTCTCCTTAAGACAAATTCCATCAAAATGATCCACATAAAGGGGGTTAGAATACAACCATGCGTAACTCCTGATCTAATACAAAACCAGCTGCTAACCTCATTTCATTCCTTAAACGTAGTAATATTGTTCTCGTACATAGCACTAATCACTTTAATGTATTTGTCTGGTATAGCATATAAGGATAAGACCTTTGCTAAAGCTTTTCTATAAACAGAACCGAACGCTTGCTCATAATCCATAAAACTGAGGACCAAAGCTATTTGACAACTAAGGCACTTCTCAATTATTAACTTGAGAGTAAAAATTTGGTCGACACATCCTCTACCTTTTCTAAAACCCCACTTTTCTTCTCTTAAAACTTAAGTGTACGGCATCTCTCAGTCTAAAAAGTATCGTATTACAGAGAACAGACTAATGCCTCGATAATTAAGACATGCACTCTTATCATCTTTCCTATACAGTGGTTTAACTAAGGTTTTTATTATATCGGAGCCATCATATTTAAGAAACTCATTTGCCATACTATCAGCACCTGGAGCCTTATTATTTTTTAATCTTTTTAGTACTGTCACTAATTCTTCCTCACAAAACAACTCTCGTTTCACATCCAAGGTATCGCAAGCCTTTTTATTTTCCTTTATATCTTTTTCTGCAACTGTATCTCTTTTTAGAACATTCTCAAAATGTTCCACCCATCCCTCTTTAGCTCTTTCCTTATCACTAATTGTGGCCACGTTCCTATCTTTAAATAGGACAAGTCCGGATGTGACTATTCTCTCTCAATTTATTAACATACCTGTACAATTTTTTACTATTATGCCATCTAGCTGCATCTTCTAGATCCTCGGAATTTAATCCTTAGCCTCCACTTTACACCTCCTTTGTTCATATTTTAATGCTTTCTCCACTTTCTTTAAATTACTTTGTTTTAATGTAATCTATCACTCAGATAATTCTTGTAAAAACCCCTTCTCCTCTGCATCAAATATAAAGTTTTTCACTAATATTCCTAGTTGCAGTCTTTACTTTCTTCCTTAAGACAACGTCAGCAACTTCCCAAATTGTTTTTTTTTTTTTTTAAATCATTCCAACCATCTTCCACATTGTCAAGTTTAGTATTCAACTGTTCCTGGAAAAAGTTTCTTTCAAATTCTCGTCCTGGAGTCTACCAACATCATAACTTCCCGGGAGGTAGTTACCCTTCCGAGATTTCAGCTTTAAGTTAACCCTAGACACTACTAGATGGTGATTTTACTTTTACCATCAATAACAGCTCTCCTGTATACCCTAGTATCTTGTATTGATCCTGCCAGTCTTCGGCTGACTATACTATAATCTATAAGGTTAGCTGTCTTACCATCACGTGAGTATATTGTCAACTTATGGGTCATTTTATTACCAAACACCGCATTGGTTATAACTAGATTGTTATACCTACAAAACTGCAAAAGTCTGTAGCCATCAATATTTTTTTTTTCCTACACCATATTTACCTAGGCTAGAATACCATTTATACCTATTTTTACCGACCTTGGCATAGAAATCTCCTAGTAAAAACATAATATTTCTACCTGGGACCCTGTCTATTTGCTCCTGTAACTGTAAGAAAAATTCATCTGAGTTACTATTATCTGTCAGTCAGTTCTACGGGGGCATATACTACTATAACTGATACCCTGAACATTTTAGTCATAAAATGAGCAATTAGTATTGTATTATTTATACCTTCCCAGCGATAACAAGACTTAGCAGCTTCCTTATTCATCATAAGCCCTACTCCCTGTCTATGTACCCCGCCCTTCCTGCCTGAGTCAAGTAATTTCATATCACCTACCCCTGGAATAAGAGTGCTTCCTACCCCTGAAATATGAGTTTCTGAAACTCCTAATAAGTCTAGTTCGAATCGTCTGAGTTCGTCAGTCAAAATGTCAATACGATAGCCATTTTTTAACATTATAACATTCTAAGTTCCAATTTTCATATTCTTTAAATCTTTGACATTATTTTGGCCTCAGGAAAAGCAATGATCCCAGATACCAATGCACGACGGGGATCAAAATATCTTCTCAAGTCTTTACCGAAGCGCTTAAGAACCGGACGGCAAGGAGTCCCTGGGACTTCCAGTATGAATGGAGGCCTTTGTAATCCTGGATCCATCTTGGTCACAACATGGTATTCAGCACTTGGCAATGCTCTTCTATCAACAAGAGTGGAAATCCTGCACACAAATTCCTAAGCTTATTACCTCCGACTCATTATATATTCACGCCTACAAATATTATGGTACTACGGGGAGGCAACCTATAGTAGATAAACTAGCTAGGCAGAGGTTTTTTAGCCCGAAAACGCCCGTCAAAACAGACGAAGTCCAGAAGAAGTATCCATTAATCAGAATCCCTTGCGAATTATTATATTTAATTGTTTACATATATATATATATATATACTAGCTGTTGGGGTGGCGCTTCGCGCCACCCCAACACCTAGTTGGTGGGGGCGCTTCGCGCCCCCCCCAAGCCCCCCCGCGCGCGTAAGTCGTTACGCGCCATAATAGTTACGCGCCATTGTAGTTGTGTCCCTATGTCCCTCCTGTGAATATAGATATAAATATATATATATATATGTATATATATATATATATATATATATATATATATATATATATATATATATATATATATATATATATATATATATATATATATGGTTTTAACTACGTAAAACTTGCGAATATACAACATTCTTTGCTGTCCCATTGTCTTTGCATATAAATAGATTGTCAGGTTTACCGACTCTTGAACATGCAACATATAATGGTCCATGGGAAAACAATCTGTATTCAGATCTATACCTCATGATTCTAATGATTGCCCTTGAGCTTTGTTGATGGTGATTGCTAATCGACCATTCCCTGTCCCGGTCGTCATTTATATCCCCCTGTTTCCCCCGGTGTCCCCGTTGTAGTTGTGTCCCTGTGTCCCGGTCGTCATTTATATTCCCTGTGTCCCGGTCGTCATTTGTATCCCGGTGTCCCAGTCTGTATATACATTCGTTTTTTAGTTTTGTTTTTCTCCTTTATTTTTTTCCTTTTTTTTTCTTTTTTAGTTTATTTAGATTTTTAGATTTTTTAGTTTTTTTATTAGTTTTTAGTTTTTTTTTCTTTTTAGTTTTTTTGTAGTTTTTACCTTCTTTTTAGTTTTGTTAGTTTTTTTTTTCACTTATGTCCTGGTCGTCATGTATACTCCCTGTGTCCCGGTGCTTTGTTGATTGCTAATCGAACATTCCTTTTGTCCTGGTCGCTTTCTCTTTGAGTGTCGTCATTTATTTTTTTCTTTTTTAGTTCTTTTAGTTTTTACCTTTTTTAGTTTTTTTTAGTTTTTTAGATGAAAATTTTTTTTAGTTTTTTCCTTTTTTTTCTTTTTAGCTTTTTATTGGTTTTTACCTTTATTTTAGCTTATTTTTCAGTTTTTTCCTTTTTTTTAGTTTTTTTTTATTTTTTATTTTTTTTAGTTTTTTACCTTTTTTTAGTTTTTTTAGTTTTTTTAGTTTTTTACTTTTTTTATTAGTTTTTAGTTTTTTTTGTAGTTTTTGCCTTTTTTTAGTTTTTTCAGTTTTTTTTTAGTGTTTTATTGGTTTTTACCTTTATTTTAGCTTATTTTTCAGTTTTTTCCTTTTTTTTAGTTTTTTTTAGTTTTTAGTTTTTTTAGTTTTTTACCTTTTTTAGTTTTTTTAGTTTTTTTAGTTTTTTAGCTTTTTTATTTTTTTTATTAGTTTTTAGTTTTTTTGTAGTTTTTGCCTTTTTTTAGTTTTTTTAGTTTTTTAGCTTTTTTCATTTATACTCCCTGTGTCCCGGTGCTTTGTTGATTGCTAATCGAACATTCCTTTTGTCCTGGTCGCTTTCTCTTTGAGTGTCGTCATTTATTTTTTTCTTTTTTAGTTCTTTTAGTTTTTACCTTTTTTAGTTTTTTTTAGTTTTTTAGATGAAAATTTTTTTAGTTTTTTCCTTTTTTTCTTTTTAGTTTTTTATTGGTTTTACCTTTATTTTAGCTTATTTTTCAGTTTTTTCCTTTTTTTTAGTTTTTTTTTATTTTTTATTTTTTTTAGTTTTTTACCTTTTTTTAGTTTTTTTAGTTTTTTTAGTTTTTTAGCTTTTTTACTTTTTTTATTAGTTTTTAGTTTTTTTTGTAGTTTTTGCCTTTTTTTAGTTTTTCAGTTTTTTTTTTAAGTTTTTTATTGGTTTTTACCTTTATTTTAGCTTATTTTTCAGTTTTTTCCTTTTTTTTAGTTTTTTTTAGTTTTTAGTTTTTTTAGTTTTTTACCTTTTTTTAGTTTTTTTAGTTTTTTAGCTTTTTTATTTTTTTTATTAGTTTTTAGTTTTTTTTTTGTAGTTTTTGCCTTTTTTTAGTTTTTTTAGTTTTTTAGCTTTTTTATTAGTTTTTAGTTTTTTTTGTAGTTTTTGCCTTTTTTTAGTTTTTTAGCTTTTTTATTTTTTTTATTAGTTTTTAGTTTTTTTTTGTAGTTTTTGCCTTTTTTTAGTTTTTTCAGTTTTGACGTCACCTGATCCAGTTTTTTCAGGTGACGTCACCTGATCCACAGATCCACAGATCCACTCACAGACAACTTATTTTTATATATATAGATATATATATATAATTTAATTTAATTACATTATAAGCATAAACATTTTTCTGGTTAATATTGATCATGTTCTTTATGTCTTACATTCTTTTTCCCTGTCTTGCTTTCTTACTGCTTTCCTTTCTATTTAAGCTTTAAAAATAATTCATTAAAGGTTGCCATGATAGATGCTCTTTTGTCCTACTGGACCACGTTGCATCAAGACCGGATAAATCGAGACGAGTCAGATGTTGGAACAAGTGAATCTGTAACTGATTCTGCTGGTAGGTTGTTTTTTTTTTTTTTTTTTTATAATATTGTTGATATTCTTATTGTTACAGATAACCATTTTAATGAGAAAGCAAGATAAAGAGAAAAAATCTGAAAAGCTTACACAAATTAAACGTGTCTGTAGAAAGGGGAAAAAAATAACCGCTTTAAAATTAAAGGAAAAGAAATAGAGTGTTCTTTTTTTCTTGTCTTTTTATGTACGTTTCGACTTGTTTAAGCTATTTTCTGTTCTTTTAATCCTCCTTTTTGCTTTTTTTCCCGTTGATAGAAGCTTCCTTATTTGATGCCTAGGGTTTTGGAGTTCTACTATTATTTGTATAATTCTTTTTTTCTGAAGTGTCTTGCCGTAGACTTTAGATCCACATGCTCCTCCAGAGGCAAACAGGGCATCAAAAAGGAGCCATCAATCATCTTGGTGGTCTACTGCTGCCAGAAGTCCTCCCATAAAGGTTGGATCGACGCGTGCAGGTCAGTCTGGTACATGAGTCTTAGGGTCTTTCTGGGTCTGCCTCTGCTGTGTGAACCATTTGGTTGCCAGTGAAGTACTGCATTGGGTTGTCGAAGATTGTCCATTCGTAGTATGTGGCGAGGGTGTCCCCATCTGCCATCTCTTATGACATCTCTAACAAGAGGCTGGCATGTCTTGTCGAAAATGGATTGATTAGTTATCCTCCCCTGTCTTGAATGATGAAGATTCTTCTTAGACATGGATTTTTGAAAGTGAGTATTCTTCTCTCTCGTTCCTGGTTCAGGTGCCAGGCTTTGACTGTGTATAGGAGAGATGGTATAACACTGCTTGTTAAAGAAGCAGTTTCAGCCGTAGAGAGACCCTCTTTGGACCGTCAAACCTTCCGTAGTCTATTGAAGCATCCATCAGTTTGGCCAATTCTTATGAGTAATATTTCAGAGGTTGATCCAGTTCTGGCAATTATGCTTCAACTTATTTGCTATATATGTTATTTTTTATATTTGATGCCCAAGGGGAGTCTGTTTTAAAAGTTCTACCCACTTTTCAATATTTTTATTTCATTTAAAAATAGAACAGCAATCTTGTTTAAGACATCATTTACTCTCAACTACAGAGGCCAATATATAAAACCCCTTCAACGCTTTTTGTCTTATTTGTCTTTTGCATTCATGGACTAACATCTGTTTTTCATAAAACTAGAGAAGTAGCACCGGGACCGAAAATCCAGTTTCAATTAATGGATCGGAACCTTAGAATGTTTGCTCCGAGCCAAGTCATGGTCGTAAATTTCGTCACTAATGTTAAAGGAAATTCTCAAATAAGTTTCCTTAATTAGTATTTATGTGGAACCTCATTAATTAGTTTTGGTTTAGGTTTCTATAACCAAAAACAGAAAAATAATTTTCACTATTTATTAACGCCTCACTTCTGAAGCAACCGACGTTTTTGATTTTGAACAGCATATGATTGTAGCCAATATAGCCTATCTCAGTTTCTGAAAAAATAAAATTACGTGGATGAAAGAAAAAGAAGAACGCTAAACTGTAAATGGCACTAGCGATTTTATTTTTTAACAATGGTACCAGTTTCCACTCTTGTAAGCTACCTTGTTAAATACTATCATTGTTCTAGGTCCCTCTTGGTTGTTTACCTGCTGGTGTATTGCAAATAACTTTTCTGTACTATCGATCGTATATTCAAATAATAAATATATGAGTGTAACTGTGTAATAATCAGTAGTTGTAATATTAGGCCTGTTGAAGGATCTCAATTACGATTTTACACTTATAGATTGTTTTAGTACACAGAGATTACTTACAAATTGTCTCCCTTTTTCCGTGCTATTGCGTAATTTTTTTGCACCATCCTACCCTTGAATAGAAAATTGCAGGGAATTAAAAGTTCCTCTTTTAGTGCTGGGCTTACTTTTCCCTCAAGTCATGAATGCATGATTGTGCATCAAACGGGATGCTATACGCTATCGCTTCTGTTCAAAATTTGATTGTAGAAGGACATAGAGAGGAATGTTTAATGACCCACGGGCCTATGTTATATCTCTAATAACACCTCAAAAGTTCTTGTAATCATCTGCTTAAAACCGGGTGTAATTAGTCGATTTTTCTATTAGGAAGTAAACGGGGAAGGAGAATGGGAGGCCTTTTCTCGTAGTGATTGAGAATTCTTGTATGATCCCGGCTCAAATAGATGCCAGGTATCTTTGTCTCTGCTAAAAAGTTGGCGATATTTGGGTAAAGGAGTTGTTGGAGGGGTCAAGCGAAGTTTCATTAGACATATCTATTGAAATACTCGGCTTAGCACTAAGAAGCCCTAAAACTCAGCTGTTTAAAAGGTACATAAAATTGTACAAACATAAACAACAAATTTGGTCCTCCTGTTTCTAGAATAAAAATCGCCGAACTATTGTGAAGTAGATTTACCTCCTCAAAGATGACCAGGGAATAAAATTCTATTGGAGGAGCTTTTCACTGTTCAGACTTGGTTCTTTACCTTGTTCTTAAGGAGTACAAAAGAAAAGAATGTTGCTGCAATTATAAGCCGCTGAAACTAATGAAAAATTGTATCAAAATTATTTTCTGCCGGGGGAATAGCAGCTCGTTTTTTTCTGAAATTTTTTCGTATCTTTGTCTGCGATGTCCTTTTAACTGAAATTGTTGTCGAATCTTAACTAATCATCGCAGCTCGATTGTCCTATTAACTTTTTGTGTTAGTGACTAATTTGTGAGCATCCTCAGTTGTAAATCTATTTACAACTATTTGTATCTATTGTGTTGGTGACTATTGTATCTATTTTAGATGCTCTTTCTCCATTAACAAAAAAACTGATGTACCGGACTCCAAGTGAGATACCAGTTTTTTCGAAAGTTGATCGTCTTTGTCTAGCAACCTTTGATGAGGATGGAAATCTCATTGACAAGCGAGGTAGCTGGAAACTTCGCACGGGAGTCTCAGATTGAAAGCTGCCGTTCAATAAAATTTGAATCTCTGACTCTACTGTTCTACAAAGTGCTCATTGTGAAATTTATGAAAGATCTTATATTTTATCTTTTAAGCTAGGTTAATTTCTGACGGAAATTGATAAATTCGGCCCAGTAAAAACGACCAACTGAAAGGGAAAAAGAGATGTTCCAGTCCCTCAATTTCCATGTTATAAATTGTGCTTTAAGTTTAATAATTACTTGTTGTGACGTATTTACTTAGGCCAGTTAGGTTTATATGTTTTCGGAGAGACAAAACCAGCCTTCTTAAAACTTGGTTGTTTTAACAACTTAAAAAAGTTTGATGTAGTCTGCTGCAGTCCATTTGTACTAATTTCAACCTGATTGGCTCTTTTGTATGAAATTTTAGTTAGTTAAAAGAGTAAAAAATTTTTGAGTCAGAACTACGTTTTACAAATAAAGTGACCAACCAATATTTCTATTTGAATTCCATTTTTTTATGTCTGATGGAAAGAGAAACTTCAAGTCTCGCCAGACAAATTTTTGAAGAGAAAGGGCTCCTGTTAAACATACCTTAAAAATAATAGCATAAGTCAGAAATTATTATCAAGTAATCAGTGCGATTTATTCAGAGAGACCGGAAAAACTCCATGAATCTTTCAGAAAACTCCCAAAAGTTGCACCAAAACATCTCTCTTCTAATTGAAACTTCAGACTAGTTCACAAAACCTAATTTTGAACTAAAACAGATAGATAAATAATAATTTTTTAGCACATTTTACGCTCATACTTATTACATTCTGGGATATTGCATTACGAATTAAATAAGACAAATTCTAAATTACAAAAAAAGAAAATATATCATAGGCAAGAGTTAGCTTTATAAATTCGTGCACATGTACCGATTGGTACATGACAACTCTCATTGGCCGCTTACAATGACAAAAATAAAAAAGATATAAAAGGTTCTGAGAATGTAATTTTAGCATAACATGAATAGAAAGCGTTTAATTTCCTTTGGTTTTTCTAACCCTTGCATTTCTTTCAGTGCTAATGTTTCGTCTAGCTCAACAGACTTTGATCACAGTGATTCGCTGTTGTCAAATCCAAACACTCTAACCCATCCCAAGTCTATAGTGTTTTGAAGCGCTAACTCATTGGAAAGCAGTCTTCTTGCAATCCTAGCGCTCTCAAAACCACTTGCTTGCACTATCAATCACCGAAAGGTCTTTCGCTAAGAGCAATTGGAAACACAGAGCATATGTGTTTTGAAATGAGTAAAAATAATAAGCAGATGACCGCACAGGTCCGTCGGGTTGAATCTGATACGTGTTTGACGGGGTAAAGTCAGTGTGTGGGCCATTGCACAGTAATATCACCTCTACGAAGTGGATAGAGAAGATGATGATCATTTTAGCCAACAGGCTTCTTCGGGTGTGTTCGGACTGTTGGAACGAGGTGAAGTCAGAGAGAGGGCGGATACAGACAAGCCTTATGTTTTATTTTAAAGAGTGAAAAAGTGTTCTAGCTGTGGAAGGAGACGGGGGTTCTGCCACTGTCATGGTTCTGACCTGCGAGAGGCTCCTGAACCTCAAGTGTACGGCCGGCAGAGCGAATGTAATGTCGATATGAGTGAAGAATGGAATGGAATAGGGAACACTGGTATCATTGGAACGCCGGGTCCTTTGGAATCTACTATCCAAGCCAGTGTTGGGAATGAGGGATGATTGAAGTATGGTATGGATGGCTGTTGCAGGAGCTTTACGTCTTCGTCGAGTCTGGGGCAGCATATGCGGTAGCAGCATCTGGTCGTACATAACGAGTGATTTGCGGGAATCTAACGGGCTCGATGGAAAGACGATAACTTAAGGCGTATCGCACTCATGGAAATAGAATTCTGAGATCTGATTAACATATATCAGTACGTTGTTTTGCGACTGCCAGGAAGAACGGACGAGGCAGTAAAGAAGGTCCGAAAGCAACAAGCGTACCTTGAGATATTGGAGGACGTACGCCGTCAGGAAACTGACGGTCGTGCAAATCTAGTACCTCTGTCTAAAAAAAATACAGGGTTTAGAAATACGGCTGTGTTTAGAAACCATCCCTAGGTTTCACTGTTGGTCTGGCTTGGCGGGTCTGGCATACCTTTAAACTGCCCGGGGGTAACAGGTAAAAGTGTTACATCTGTTAGAATCACCTGTTCGAAATGAGTAGTTCAAATAATGATAATTTTAGCCAACAGATTCCTTCGAGAGCGCTCGGACTGTTGGAAGGAGGTTAAGTCAGAGAGAGGGCAAATACACTCCAGCCCTATATCTTAATTTACGGAGTGAGACAGTGTCCCATGCGTGAAACGAGACTCTCGAGCTACAAGCTCCTTATTGAGCATATGTTTCGGAGACATCAAGCGAGTAGAATTGACTTGGCGATGCCCGAGATGCCCAAAGACTTTGCCAATGGGGCTGGGGTGGCTGGACATCTCGCGCACTGCAAAGGTTCTGCCCCGCGAGAGGCCGCTGAACCCGAAGCGTATTTCAGGTGAAAGAGAGTGAGGAGCGAATGTGGTGAGGGGAATGAAGGGAATGGGAAACGAATGTGGAATGAAATGGTGGAAGTGGAGTAGGTAATGGAATAGGGAACACCGGTCTTATTAGAATGCCGGGATCTTCGGGACCCACTATCCAAGCCAGTGTTGAGAATGAGATTGAGGGACGATTGAAGTGCGTTGTTTTTGGCTGTGTCAGGATTCTTACATCTACAACGGGTCTGGGGCAGCATATTCGGCACCAGTACCCGGTCGTACATAATGAGAGATTTGCGGGAGTTGGAAGGGCGACGAGTTGAAGTGTTTCGTACAAACGGAGATGGAACACGGAGATCTGGTAAACATCAACCAGTGCATTGCTTCTAGACTGCCAGGGAGAAAAGATGAGGCAGTCAAGGAATTCGGTAAGAGGCATGAGTACCTTGAGATACTGGAGGACTTACGTCGTCGGGCAACTGACGGTCGTGCCAATCTGGTATCCCCGCCTAATAAAAGGTACAGAACCATTGAGCCCTTATTAGCAAGCGAGGTAAATGAGTATTTTTAAGATGGAGATGAGGCTATATTTAGAGGTCATCCCGAGGTTTCATCTCTACAGTTTGAAGAAGTGACCCTCGAAGCAAGAAGCTTCAGGACCATCGCCCTTCTAGTTGTGGAAGGGAATATATCTGTTGATACACTCTTTAGAGAGTTCTTGGGTAGATACCTCGATAGTGCAAGGGAGGACCGTATGACATGCGGCGATGGAAGAGGTGGGGGAAGGTCTGGCAACAGACAACAACCTACTAAAGACGCCAGAACCAAGCGAAGAGTACGAAAGGAGAGACCATCAGAGAAGAGATTTCGGCTAGCTAAGGAAATGTTCAGTCGCAGTGAGAAGGATTGCTTAGATGCGATCCTAAGCGTGAATGGGTTTCGAAGAGAAGAGGAGACTCAAAACCACTGACAAGGAGGCGCTTCTCGGTGAGTACAAGGTCTTTTTCGAGTATGACCCCCTCAAGGATAAGGAAGTATTCCTCCCTTCAGTAAACAAGCTGGGGATGGAAGTGACATGTCCAATCTCACCCGAGGAAGTGAGTAGTACCCTTAACTCTTTTGATGAGAATTCAGCCTCCGGGCCGGATTCCATCCGATATTCTATCCTCAGAGGAGTAGATGCCCATATCTTGGCAGCTCTATTTAATGCTTTCATCGGGTGCAGTGAGGTTGCTAGTTGCTTGAAGCCATGTAGAACTACCTTTGTCCCAAAAAACCTGGGCCCCGGTTTACCAGGCAAGAAATTTCGGCCCATAACTATTGCAAGCTGCATTTTTTGCTCGACCGTTCTACTATGCTGAACAAAAAGGCTATCTCTAAATTTTGACTGGATGCGTTTGGAAAATGAATAAGCGTGAGAGAGGGGCTGCTTTCCAATATCTTTTCCTTCAATCTTTTGTTACTCTTAAAAATGACACCAGACACTCACACTATAATTAGTGCAAGGGGAAGGAGTTCCCTCTTGATATATTTATTAAAACATGCTAAAGAAAGTAAGAAAAGCAAAAACAAAGAGAAAACGTTTTAAATATATTTTACTTTGTTAATTCTTGCTCGTTTAACTTCATTAACTTTTGTTAATGTTAATTCTTGCTCGTTTTGAGTTTGTCTCGGTAATTTATTGTATGGTTTAAATAGACAAAATACTTTTAAATTGTATCAACTTTTTTAGCCATAATAAATTGAAATTTTTTAAAACTTAAAGGAATATACAGTAGTATATGTATGTTAAACTAACAATCCACAGCCATTTTTTTTTATTAAAGTGCAAATCATGTTCTGGTCTTGAGAAGGTAGCCTATAGGCTTTGTCAAAGACATAATTTCCAGACCTTTCAACTACTCTGAACAAAAGGGCTATATCGAAATTTTGATTAAATGTTTTATAGGAATTAATGGGCGTGGGGGGATATCCTTCAGTAATTTTTTACTAATAAAAAGGGCCTTTACTAATAGAATGAGCCTTTTTGAAGTATCCACTACATCAAATTTCTGTCTCGACCTATGAAAAAGCATATGAAGGGCATAAACCCTTTCATTTTCCAATCGAATGAGCCTTTTTTTAAGTATCCACTACAGCAAATGGCCATCTCAAAATTTCTACCAGATGCATTTCGGAAAAATACGAGGTGTAGGGGGGGAGTATCCACCCTCTGATCACTTTAAATCTCATAAAGGGCACTAGAACTTCTGATTAACAATCCAATGAGTCCCCTTTGAAGTTTACACGATCACCCTTTCTATATATACCTTATGTACCACAGGGCATAACTTACAACCCTCGCTCTGAGGGCTCTAGGGAGTTGTCATCCTCAAAGACATGATTCCGGACCTTTCAATTAAATTGAACAAATTGGCTATCTCAAAATTTTGATTTGATGTGTTTTGGGGAAACGGTGGGTGTGGGAGGGGGTTAATTGCCCTCCAATCACTTACCAATATTAAATGGACACTGGCCATTTCAATTTTCAATCGAATGAGCCTTTTTTGAAGTATCCAGTACAGCAAATGGCCATTTCAGAAATTCCACCACATGCATTTCAGAAAACACGAGGTGTAGGGGGGGAGGGGGGGTTGCTCATCCTCTGATCGTTTCAAATCTCAAAAAAGGCTCTAGAACTTCTGATTACCAATCCAATGAGTCCCCTTCAAGGTTTATAAGGACTCCCTTCCTATATATACCTCATATATCCCCGGGCTTAACTTACAACCCTTACTCTGAGGGTTCTGGGTGGTTTTCATCCTCAAAGACATAATTTCTGGACCTTTCAATTACAATGAACAAATTGGTTATCTCAAAAGTATGACTGGATGACTTTGGGGAAACGGTGGGTGTGGGAGGGGTTAATTGCCCTTTAATTACTTTCGAATATTAAAATGGACACTAGCCCTTTCAATTTCCAATCGAATTAGCCTTTCTTGAAGTTTCCACGACAACAAACAGCCATCAGAAAATTTTATCTGATTCATTTTGGGAAAATACGAAGTATGGTAGGGGAGTATCCACCCCCTCCCCCATCACTCTGATTCTCACAAAGCTCACTAAAACTTCTGATTAGAAATCCAATTAGCCCTCTCTGAAGTTTATACGATTACCCTTTCTATATAAACCCTATAAGCCCGCAGGGTATAACTTACAGCCCTTGCCCTGAATGCCCTAAGGGGGCTGTCAACCTTAAATACGTAATTTCAGGACCTTTTAACTACTTTGAACAAAATTACTACCTCAAATTTTGAGTGAATGCGTTTGGGGAAATGTTGAGTGTGGAAGAATGAAAGAGAGAATACTATAAGGGCTTATTTTATGAAGATGAAAATTTTGGGGGAAATTTAAGAAAAATTTAAACTAAATACAAAAATTCATTCAAACAGTGCATGCAATTGTCAAAAGTTCATGTCTTAAGAATGAATTTTGGTAGTAAGTTGAAACATTCAGAGAACACTTAAAAGGGAAGATCAATAGACCAAAAGATCAATTCAAATATAATAACAAGAATAGCGTGAGAACCTCTTCAATATCAGGTTCTCACGGTTGTTTTTTCAAATATATTTAAAAATAACTGCTTTTAATCATAAATGCTCAGATCTTGAGTCAGACTGTCAGCAGGGCCCTCTAAAACACTCCAGGCTTTCTGGAGTATGTCTGGGGAAATTTGATACTCCAGGCTTTCTGGAGTATGTCTTGGGAAATTTGCTTAGGAGTTCTGGCCAACCAGCCCCCCCCCCCTCCAGTGTAAAATTTTCCCTTAAAATTAAATCTCCCAAAAATATCCTTTCCAATCAAAAGTTCTCCAGCAGAAAATTCAATCCTTTGCCCGAAAAAAGAATACGTACTTCAAATAACAGATACTATACGTAAACAATGGCTTTTAGACATATTTATTCGGTTTCCCCTTCTTACGGTGGGGGATCTGCCCTTACAAAAACGATGGGTTGCCGAAAATGGCCATCCCACTAAACATAATTACATATAAACAAAATCAACTCCTCCTCATGTCACTTGTAAATTTTCTTGAATTGCTAATGTAGTACAATCAGCCGCAATATTGACTGGGTAAGGATCGGCTACACAGGTACGAGGGGAAAAGGTAATAAGGAAAAAGGACACTGGAATACTGCAACACAGCTTCTCTGCAACATGGGGTAATAAGGGAAAACAGCTCCAAAAGGGATCAGGTACAGCTACAAAAGGGATCAGGAACAGCTACAAAATACAGGTTTAAACATATTGGTAACAGTTACAACATCTTGGAATAAGACACAGCCACACATGCACACACAGCCACACATGCACACACACAGCCACACATGGACACACACAGCCACACATGCATACAAACACAACCACACACCCAAGTTCCATACCACCCAAGAGGTCAAGGCTAGTGGTGCACTTTTTTAAAGAGGTTCCCCAGTAGGTCGCATCCTCTTTGTCATGTAATGTAATCATTACATTACATGATTACATGAAAAAAATCATGTAATCATGATTTATATAGAACACACACGCACACACACAGTGTTTAATCTTTTGTTATTTCCTTGCTTTGCTTATCTGAATTTATGGTTTGCTTTTCGGTAGTAAAATTAGAGTTAACTGTTTTGAGGGACTTAAGAATGAGACCTGGAAAAGGTGCCTTAGTTCCACACCACCCAAGAGGTCAAGGCTAGTGGCGCGTCTTTTTTAAAGAGGTTCCCCCAGTAGGCCTCATCCTCTTTGTCATGTAATGTAATCATTACATTACATGATTACATGAAAAAAATCATGTAATCATGATTTATATAGAAATTAATAATTTCTATTGACTATTATAGTTTTTCGACTTTCAACATCCTGTCTTCTTTGTTCTTCTTCCTTTTCTTCTTCTTTTGTTCTTTGTTTTTGCCTGACCGGCAGATATTTCCGAGCTCTCTGATGATGCACCGCTGACTTCTTTTGGCATCTCCTCAGTTGTGTAGGCCATCAGGACATCTCTCCGGCGTTTCCTGGCTCTCTCTGAAAGGATGAAACTCATGTCATGCCCTTTATTGAAATCACCGGGTTTGACGCCATAGTCACAGCACTCACAGGTCTCCTCTCTTGTCGGGGCTGATTGTGGAGCTTCAGGAGTGGCTGGTGTGGGGGCAGGTACAGTCACTGGCCTGCTGTCATCGAACGAAAATGTGCGGTCCGGTAGATTTAGAGGGTCAAAGTATATTCCGGTCATAGCCGACAATGCCTTGCAGAAACTATGTAATGTTTTATTTTCTTCCATCAAGCTGCTCACTTGGGACGCTAAAAAATATGATTTGTTCTGCAACCTCATCCTTGGCCAATTCGTGCAAGTCCTTTGCTTCTTTGGCTGACCAATATTCTCCATTGGGATTCTTGCTACAGGATCCTTTCTTCGCCAAAAAGTGCCTGTCCAATTTATAAAAGGACCTGTGGCAAAATCGGCAAATAGTGAAGAAATTCCGTGGCTTCTTCCCTTTGACATCCTTCGAAACAGCAAGGGTTATGGAAGGTTTCCTAGAGTCATCTTCAGGTGCGATCAAAGAGGCCGGGTGTCTTCCAGGGGCAGTCAAGGTTAGTCCAAGGGCAGGCATGGTCAGTCTAGAGGCAGTCAAGGTCGGTTCAGGGGCATTCAGGGTCGGTCCAGGGGCAGGCATGGTCGTTATCGAGGATTCTTGACGAACAATGGTTTCAATTTCTCTGGTCATCTAAAAAAGGAAACTAGTGTCAGTTTCCTTTTTTTGCTTGCGAATTCAAAACAGTGTCTTTAAATTATCATGAATTTATGAATATAATAAGTTGAAACCTGACTGGCTATTAAAATTATTAATTAAAATTGTTTTCTATAATTTTGACACTCATTTCACATTTTCTACGCACTTTTATACAATAGGCACAATTGTACAACACGGCACGGGGCTAGGTGCGACATTAATACTTAATAAGAAAAGAAATGATTACGCATACCAGAGGTTTACCTATGCGATAGTCGTAATACCTTGCTCTTTACGCTAAAGTGTTTTAATTGGCCCTCTAAAGTGGTCCTGGGGTTTTCTAGGGTCTGTCTGGGAAAATTTGCTTAGGAATTCTGGCCAATCCACCCCTAGTGTAAAAATCTCCCCTTAAAATTTAATCCTACGGTAAAATTGCAAAGGGATCTAAAGGCCCTGAGGGCTTTCTGGGCAAATATGCACATTTCTCCAGACAGGCGTCAGGGCCTTGGATTTAAAAATATTAGACAAAGTTATGTGAAATAATGCCTTTGCTATTTTAATAGACTGAGAATATCTGGGCAACTTAAACTGAAATTTTGAGAGAAGAAGATCTTAGCCTATGCATATGCGTATCGGCTGGTGTTCTGGACATTAACTTTTCAGTTTTTATTCACAAGATATAAGGTTTTTCCCAAAAGCTAGCTATGAATTTCAGTGCACAAATTTTTGTAAAATAACGTGTAGACTATTGTAATGCACTAAGGATTTGTGGGCCAATTAAACTAATGATATTTTTATTACCAATAAAAACGTTTTTAAAAATAAATAAATTACATGGCAAAAATTATATCCAGGGAAACATGCAAAAATGCATATTTCCAAATAACAACTTTTGTGGAGTCAACTTTTTGCCGAAAAAGCGTGAAAACCTGTTAATTGGGAAATTTATTGACATTTTGGAGAGGTCCCCCCAATTTTCACGAAAATCGTGTCGAAAAAGCGTGAAAATCTATTAGTTTACGAATATATATGCATTGTGGAGTCAACTTTTTGCCGAAAAAGCGTGAAAACCTGTTAATCGGGAAATTAATTGACATTTTGGAGAGGTCCCCCCAATTTTCACGAAAATTTGGTTAGGAATTTTGCCCAATTTCCACTTCCCCCAGTGTAAAATTTTCCCTTAAAATTGTATCCATGGCAAAAATTATATCCAAGGAAGCATGCAAAAATGCATATTTCCAAATAACAACTTTTGTAGAGTCAACTTTTTGCCGAAAAAGCGTGGAAACCTGTTAATTGGGAAATTTATTGACATTTTGGAGAGATCCCCCCAATTTTCACGGAAATTTGCTTAAGAATTTTGCCCAATTTTCACTTCACCCAGTGTAAAATTTCCCCTTTAAAGTGTGAAAACCTGTTAATTGGGAAATTAATTGACAATTTGGAGAGGCCCCCCCAATTTTCACGAAAATTTGCTTAGGAATTTCGCCCAATTTCCACCTCCTCCAGTGTAAAATTTTCCCTTAAAATTGTATCCGCGGCAAAAATTAGATCCAGGGAAGCATGCAAAAATGCATATTTCCAAATAACAACTTTTGTGGAGTCAACTTTTTGCTGAAAAAGCGTGAAAACCTTTTAATTGGGAAATTAGTTGACATTTTGGAGAAGTCCCCCCAATTTTCCCGGAAATTTGCTTAGGAATTTTGCCCATCTCGCCCAGTGTAAAATTTTCCCTTAAAATTGTATCCATGGCAAAAATTATATCCAGGGAAGCATGCAGATATTGTAATAGAATGCAAGTTTGTGTTCCGATGAAATGGATTAACTAGGGGAACAATGTTTATGTTAAAATGCACTCTATCAGTATTGCCGAAGTACCGAATGATTCCTGGTACCTGCGGTTCCTATACTCCTACACAAGATTCACTATATGAACCTACATGGATGTCATTTTCTAATTAGAGAATGCCTGCTCCATTTTTCATATAGCTCTCCCGGTGCTAAATACTATTATAAAAACACCTTACCTTGGTAAGGTGTTAATACTTACTTAACACTTAAACACATATAAAATAGAAAATAAAATAAAATAAACCTTATTCAATAAAGATTTCAAGATAATAGAACTCCTAAATTCTGCGCACCAGTATATATGGGAACAATAATGCCCTAGAAGCTATTTTCTGATTGGCCGAGATGGTTCGCCTGACCTGATTTCTGATTGGCTGATTTTTAATCAGATAATTATGCGTATTTTGACCGGAATAATTGGGATAGCTTAATTACTTCCTTTCACTGGCATAGATGACCTGGGAAAGCATAATTACATCCTTTTCCTACTTCCTTTGTCTTTAACAATGACTAAAATATAGAGAAGCTGTTTAAAAAATGTTATAGGAAATAAATGAATAAAAAAAAATTAAAAGAGCGTAAAAAGTTACGAATAATGGTATATGATTTGCTAGTATACAGCGGAAAATAAATCGAAAACTTGCAAAAGGACCAATGGCCATCTAGAACGGATGCAAGAGTTTATCGGGTCTATCTGGGAAAATTTTCTTAGGAATTATGGCCCATTTCCCCCACCCAGTGTAAAATTTCCCCTTAAAATTTTATCCCCCAAAAAGCCTTGTCTTATATGATGTCATAAATAGCATAAATAACATTATATAAGCATTATCTTAAATGATGTCATGCATAGCACAAATAAGATTGTTGAGTTTCCAACGCATTAGCTATTTATATAATACTAGCTGTTGGTATGGCTCCCCCCCCCCCCCGTGTTAAAATTTCCTTTTAAAATTTTATCAATGGCAAAAATTATTACTATTTACTGGCAGAATTTGAAAAAAAGCAAGTTTTTTAACTGAAACTAAGGACCAACATTATAACATAAAACAAATAGAAATTATTATTTATGTAAAAACAAGAGCTAAGAGCTCATATGGCACTTGTGACGAGGCGAGAAGAGCTAAGAGCCAAGAGATCATATGGTATGAGCTCTAACAAAATTCTATGAATCAATAGATTGATTTAAAAAGGAAAATAAGAGGCTTAATGCCGGTCAGGATATAAAACAAGAGCTCACGATGTTCTTCTAAATATCAAAATTGATCCGATCACCCACTCGTAAGTTATAAATACCTAATTTTTTCTAATTTTTCCTCTCCCTTTAGCCCCCCCCCAGATGGTCGAATCTGGGAGAACGACTTTATCAAGTCAAATTGTGTAGCTCCCTGACACACCTACCAATTTTCATCGTCCTAGCACGTCCAGAAGCACCAAACTCGCCAAATCACTGAGCCCCACCCCCCAACTCCCCCAAAGAGAGGGAATTCACTACGATTCTGTCAATCATGTATCAAGGACATTTGTTTATTCTATCCACCAAGCTTCAGTCCGATTCCTCCACTCCAAGTGTTTTTCCAAGATTTCTCCCTCCAACTCCCCCCAAAGTCAAAAGATCTTGTCGGGATTTGAAGTAAGAGCTCTGAGACATGGATTTCTTCCAAAAATAAAATTTCATTAAGATCCGATCATCTATTCGTAGGATAAAAATACCCCAATTTTCACGTTTTCCAAGAATTCTGGTTTCCCCCTCCAACTCCCCCCAATGTCACAGGATCTGGTTGGAATTTAAAATTAGAACTTTGAAGCACAAGATCTTTCTAAATATTAAATTTCGTTAAGATCTGGTTACCTTTTCGTAAGTTACAAATACCTCAATTTTCAAAATTACCCCCCCCCCAATTCCACCAAAGAGAGCAGATCCGGTCCGGTTATGTGAGTCACGTATCTTAGACAGGTTTCTATTCTTCCCATCAAGTTTCATCCAGATCTCACCGCTTTAAGTATTTTTTATGATTTCCGGTCCCCCCAAACTGCCCCCCCCCAATTACGCTTGATCCGGTTGAGATATAAAATAAGAAATCTGAGTTACGCGGTCCTTCTAAATATGAAGTTTCATGAAGATCCGATCACTCCTTCGTAGGTTAAAAATATGTCATTTTTTCTTATTTTTCAGAATCAACCCCCCCCCCAATAGAGCGGATCCGTTCCAATTATGTAAATCACGTATGTAAGACTTTTGATTATTTTCCCCACCAAGTTTCATCCCGATCCCTCCAATCTAAGCTTTTTCCATGATGTTATGCTCCCCCACCCCAAACTTCCCCCAATGTCACCAGATCCGGTTAGGATTTAAAATAATTGCTTTAAGACACGATATCCTTCTAAATATCAAATTTCATTGAGATCCGATCACCTGTTCATAAGTTAAAAATACCTCATTTTTTCTGATTTTTCAGAAATAACTCCTCCTCAAACTACCCCAAAGAGAGCGGATCCGTTCCATTTATGTCAATCATGTATCCAGGACTTGTGCTTATTTTTCCCACCAAGTTTCATCCCGATCCCTCCACTCTAAGTGTTTTCCAAGTTTTAGGTTTCCCCCTCCCAACCCCCCCCCCCCCCCGCAATGTCACCAGATTCGGTCAGGTTTAAAATATGATCTCTGAGCCACGATATCCTTCTAAATATCTAATTTCATTGAAATCCAATCACTCGTTCGTAAGTTAAAAATACCTCATTTTTTTGTAATTTTTCAGAAATAACCCCCCCCCCTCCAACTACCTCAAAGAGAGTGGATTCGTTCCGTTTATGTCAATCATGTATCAGGACTTGTGTTTATTTTTCCCACCAAGTTTCATCCCAATCCTTCCACTCTAAGTGTTTTCCAAGTTTTAGGTTTCCCCCTCCCAACCCACCCACCCCAATGTCACCAGATACAGTCAAGCTTTAAAATAAAAGCTCTAAGACACGATATCCTTCTAAACATCAAATTTCATTGAGATCCGATCACCCGTTCGTAAGATCCAATCACTGGTTCGTAAGTTAAAAATACCTAATTTTTTTGTAATTTTTCAGAAATAACCCCCCCCCTCCAACTACCTCAAAGAGAGTGGATCCGTTCCGTTTATGTCAATCATGTATCTAGGACTTGTGTTTATTTTTCCCACCAAGTTTCATCCCAATCCCTCCACTCTAAGTGTTTTCCAAGTTTTATGTTTCCCCTCCCAACCCATCCACCCCAATGTCACCAGATACAGTCAAGCTTTAAAATAAAAGCTCTAAGACACGATATCCTTCTAAACATCAAATTTCATTGAGATCCGATCACCCGTTCGTAAGTTAAAAATACCTCATTTTTCGTGATTTTTCAGAATTACCCCTCCCCCCCCCCAACTACCCCAAAGAGAGCGGATCCGTTCCGATTATGTCAATCATGTATCTGGGACTTGTGCTTATTTTTCCCATCAAGTTTCATCCCAATCCCTCCACTTTAAGTGTTTTCCAAGATTTTAGGTTTCCCCCCTCCAACTCCCTCCAATGTCATCAGATCCGGTCGGGATTTAAAACAAGAGCTCTGAGACACAATATCATTCCAAACATCATATTTTACTAAGTTCCCATGACCCGCTCATAAGTTAAAAGCATTTCATTTTTTCTATTTTTTACGAATTAACCGGCCACCCACTCCCCCACCCCCCAGATAGTCAAATTTGGAAAATGACTATTTCTAATTTAAGCTGGTCATGTCCCTGAAACGCCTGCCAAATTTCATCGTCCTAGCTTACCTGGAAGTGCCTAAAGCAGCAAAACCGGGACCGACAGACCGACAGAATTGGCGATTGCTATATGTCACTTGGTTAACACCAAGTGCCATAAAAACCCATACCTTAACATCTCCTCGTGTTTTGTCGGTGACTTCCATTAAAAATTCTGCCGGAGATCCATTTTGGTCGTTGCTAAAACAAGGATGGATTCCAATACAAAATCAGATATTCATTGACTAAGTAAGAAACAGATAGGATAGCCGGATTGATATTCTCAATGAAAAAAAAAACATATCAATGGATCTAGCTAAAATAATAGCTGACAGATTTCCAAACAGAAAAAAACTTATAGGATATAATCTTATCGCGAATATTATCATTTGAAGTGAGTTTCATTCATAAAGTCTTAGCTATGACTTGCTGACATATGACGAATCATTAATCGAATTATCCTTAATCGAAATATCATCTTCTTTAAAGATTAACAATCTCAGCTTTTATGGCATAATTATTACATATAACTATTGATTTTTAATGGACAAAGTAATAAATTAATGAATTAAATAGTAAATAAAGTAATCTAGTAGTATAGTAAAAGGCCTGTTAAGCAATAATAAATGTGACAAATAAAAAAATGTGATAAATATAGTAAATAACAAAACTTCTTTACACTCCTCGTTCATCATGAATTGAGAAATTCCTTGGAATAGGACCTTGAGCAGGGGCAGATCCAAGGTTGGCCTTAGGTCCCCCCAAGATTTTTCTGGCGCCCTCATTCGCATTCCGTTTTTTCTTTTTTTACTCTTTTTTTTAAGTATACTTGTCAATTTGATGCATACTTGTGCAAGAGGATTGAAGGATATTTCGAAATATTTTGGTAAAATATCCGAAAATACCCGGGAATCGATAGGAAAGTTTTGACTAAACATAAACCACTCTACCCTAAAAAATACTTAATTTTAGCATTGTGACTGATTAAATAGCTAATGGGACAATAGGGCTTTCGTGTGAATAAATCTATCTATGGTCTATCTTATCTAAATCTATAAATCTATCCGGAGGGGGAAATCTTGGAAAAACACTTGGAGTGGAGGAATCGGGATGAATCTTGGTGGACAGAATAAAGAAGATGGAAAGAAGAGAAGGAAAAAATAGAAAAAATAGGTATTTATAATTTACGAGTGGGTGATCGGATCTTAATGAATTTTGATATTTAGAAGGACATCGTGACTCAGAGCTCTTACTTTAAATCCTGACCTGCATTAAGCCTCTTATTTTCCTTTTTAAATCAATCTATTGATTCATAGAATTTTGTTAGAGCTCGTACCATATGATCTCTTGGCTCTTAGCTCTTCTCGCCTCGGCACAAGTGCCATATGTGCTCTTAGCTCTTGTTTTATTTATGGGTCGTTATTTATTTTCTGTAAGTAATGAAAAAATTATAAAACTTGAAAAGGCACTTAAACTTCTACTATGTGGTTCTGTGATTGTTTTGTAAACAGTGAGGGGGGAGATACCTCAAAGGGTATATTTTAAGGTCAAAACATCTTATCTCTCATTAAGCCTTCACATAAATACAGAACTAGGTCTAAGGAAGAAGCTAGAGGAGATTGGAAGTAGAAATTGATGAATAACCCCCAAAGCCGTAACCAGGAGTTTTGTTTAGAGGGGCTGTATTTTAAAGGGATACAAAAAACGTTTAAAGAAACACGGGAAAATATGAAACTAACATTCTCTTCCTTACGATTTCTGGGAATATTTCTGTTCTACGGTGTTATTATCAAAGTAGAGTCATATTAAAGCCGAAATCAGTATTTCAGTATCGCTTCGTAGTTCAAAGTGAAATCATCAATCTAGAATTGGATATCATAAATTTCAAACCAGTAAGTTTTTTCAGTGAATTTTAATCCCTTTGAAGCTAATTAGATTTCGCAATACCTGGCAAAGGATTAAAGTTCGTGACCTTGAGTGAAATTATTATCCAGCATTTCAGTAAGTGAGAGATAATCCTGTGGTCATAATTATCAAATCATATAGACTCATTAATTATTTTTTGGAAACTAATAAGTGAGCAGAAGAGGGAAGGTTTTCTGTAGCAAGCGTCGTCGTACCTGCCGGGAGTGCGTCTCCCTTAAATTTCGGGGAATAGATAGCAGGAGCCTACGCTTCCCTCGCTTATTGGCATTTCGAGCTTCTGAAATTTAGCCAACTACCATTCAGCTTTCGTGCGGCTAAGACGTGTTTTGCCCATGGTTATGTTTTTGACTCGGAATTGGATTAACAGACTTTTTGCATGAAAATGGACTCTGATATGGATACGGACTGCTTTGTTTATGCCCCGGTTCTGAACTTTCTGCACTATAATAATGAAAAAGGTGTCGAAGCTACAGTGATATTAAAATTTGCTGTTGAATTTTTCGAGTCAAGTGATATTGCCAAATCGAAGAAAATCTTTTGGGATTCGCTGCCGAAATTGACCGAGCCCTATCCAAGGCGCACGGGTTCAAACGCAGCTCTGAATCATTTGAAAGACATGTTAGAACTTCTTCAAAATCAGAGTGCTTCTGAGGACATGCCTGTCTTTGTTATCCGTTCCCCAGCCGAAGTTCCCTGTATTCCAGCAGTTGCTTACTCCAGGATAGCTTCTAAGCTTAACGAAATTCAACAGACTCTTTCGCAAGTTAATGAGAAAATTTCAACTTACGATCTGAATTTCCCCAGCCTCCCAAGCAGTGCTATTGGTAGTGATACAAGCAAAGCCACTGTTATTATCACGAATATACCGCGTGATCTTGATAATGCATCTAAACGGAAGAAAAGAATTGAGCAAGTTAATGCAATTGAGCAAGGAAGCAAGTTAATGAGAAAATTTCAACTTACGATCTGAATTTCCCCAGCCTCCCAAGCAGTGCTATTGGTAGTGATACAAGCAAAGCCACTGTTATTATCACGAATATACCGCGTGATCTTGATAATGTATCTAAACGGAAGAAAAGAATTGACTGTATTTCTGGTCACGAGTGCATTGATACTGTGCGTGCCTCTGGTGATAAATTGATTGTGAAGATCGATAGCGTGACCGCTGCTGACTTTTGCAAATCTGCACGCTCGGTTTTTCGTGATTGTGAAGCAAAAATGGTAGAGAAAAAGTTTTTCGGCATAATGAAAGGCGTTGCACAAGATCTTGATTTTGCGCCTCTTAAAGCTTGCAGGGGTGTTCGAGACGCTATGAGAATTGGGAGCTCAAATTGTGTGAAAATTATGTTCGAAGACGAAATCTCTCTTTCCTCGGCCCTTAAATCTGGACTGAAAATAGGCTATGAATTATTCCGAGTGTATGAATGTCGGCGAATTCCTCGGTGCTGCAGGAAATGTCAATCACCTGACCACCTTCCCGCAAAATGTCCCTATCAAAACTACAAATGCTCACGGTGCTCTGGTCCCCATATGAACTCTAGTGTATCACCTTGCAGTAATACCCCAAAGTGTGCAAATTGTGGTGGAGATCATGTTGCTTACAGTTTTCGTTGCTCCAAACTAAAGGATCTTGCAAATTCCAAAGTTCCACGACCTTCTCGCTTGCAATCATGAATGAGTATAAAGTCTCAGTGTGCTCTTTCAACATCAATGGGACAAAGGATAAAGTTTTAAGCCTTGATGAGAAACTAGCTAATCATGATGTTGTTCTCTTACAAGAACACCTGCTCCCAAGTTGCAGTGTAAACTTTCTAAGACGAAGTTCTCAACATGCTGTTTTCACCACGAATACCCGCCGTACCCGAGGCAGACCTTCTGGCGGTCTTGCCTGTATAATTAAGCGATATTTGCCGAGATATTTGTCTCCTAGCTGCTACCAATCCTCTGAACACTATCTTGCACTCTGACTTGCAGACGTGATCCTGATCAACGCCTATTTGCCCCATGATAGAAGATCTGTTTCTTTCTTCTCCAGTTATGCTAATGCCTGCAACAAATTAAAGACTCTCATATTTGGTATTGAGCGTCTCGGATACAAGTGGGTGCTTATAGGCGACTTAAACTGTGACATCACCGTTTCCTCGACACGAAAGGAAGCGCTTTTTCAGTGTCTACCCTCAGCATTTAGGGTCCTAGCGAAAGACCTCAGTTTTATCCACTGTAGTGGTTCTGTCTCAAATTTGGACCACTGTATCTGCTATCATTCATTACAAACTTCAGCAGTACATGTTGATGAAGATGAGAGAGATTATGATCATTTACCTCTGTATTTTGATATTACGGTTACTTCTGACGTATACTCGAACCAACCATCACTGTCGCATAATTGGTTTGAAAAACGTGATTGGTCTAGTGCGAACATGCCTCTTTACCTTGCTACACTTGGAGCTCTACTGTCCACCGTATGTGTCCCCTTCCAGCTTCTTTGCACAAATGCGTACCCCATTATTGACAATGCTCGTGCTGATTTGAATCGTTATTATCGTGACATTATATTATGTATAAGGCAAGCTGAAGATTTGGCCGTCCCACTGATCCGCGTCAGGTGGAATACCCAAAAACCAATTTGGAAGTGTGATCCTTTGCTGAAAAAAGTCAAGAATAAGGCCAAATTCTGGTTAAGAATCTGGTCTGCCTGTCGTCGACCTTCTCGGGGTACTGTGTTTGATCTAAAACAAAAGACGAAACTCGAATATAAACTCCATCTTCGTGCCGTTCGTTACTCTGGTGAAACCTTTCTGAAAAGTAATAGTGAGTGGTGAAAAGTGATAAATTCTGCCAAGTTTCCGGATACAAGTTCTATTGATATTATACCTCGTCCATCTTGGATCGAACATTATTCAAAAATATTTTCGAAAGTTAATTATACAGTGCATGAGCATTTCTCACGTTTGCTCGAAAAAAAATTGCCGTCACGTTTATGTCAGAGACATGGGATTCCAGTTTAAAAGTGGGCTATTGTTAAAGGTATTAAGGGTTTAAAATCAAAATATTGATGGGATTATTGTTTTGAATCTTGTTCCGAATTCTTTTGAACTGGTATCTCATCTCCAAGTGTTTTTTTTCAAATGTGTTTTAGTAGTTCGTGTGTGCCTGACTCATTCTTATGTGGTAGCGTTACGTCACTTCTAAAAAAAGGAAAAGATCCGGTTTCTTGTAGTTCTTATAGGCCAATAACAGTAGCTTGTACTCTTAGCAAGCTTTTTGAACACCTCCTACTACCTTATATCACTAAGCTTGCTCTAAATGATGATAATCAATTTGGTTTTAGATCGGGGCTAGGCTTTCAGCATGCTCACCGTGCTTTGACTTCTTTATTAAAAGATGCCCATTGCACTCGTCGCGTACTTCATTTCGCGACCCTATACTTGTCTAAAGCATTTGACAGTATTTGTCATACTCAAGCATAGACAGCATTATGCCAGAGAGGAGTAAATCCGTCGGTAATTCACGTGCTTTATTTTTGGTACTCCCATTCTTACCTTCGCCTTAAGTCATTAGATAATTCTTATTTTTGTCATATCCCTGTTCGTTGCGGTGTAAGACAAGGGGGAGTTCTTTCGCCGTATATTTTTAATGCTTGAATTGAAAATGTACTATCAAAAATATTGACTACATGCCTACTAGGACCAAATGATATCTCATATCTGGCTCATGCGAATGACCTTCTTCTGATTAGTCAAACTGAGTCTGGTCTTGCCCGTTCAGTGAAGTCAGTTACTTCTGCTTTCCGTGATATCAGCCTGTACCTAAATATTGACAATTGCGAGTTTCTTGTTTTCAACGGTAATAATTGTTCAGATTCACTACACTGCGGTGGTTTTAGTATTCCTCGTGTTAAATCGTTTCGTTGGCTTGGTATAACAGTTTGCGATTCTATGAATGCTCTCCGGTCTCGTGCTGTCAAAGATATTAGTGATAAGCTGAGGCTCGATTACTCCAAGATTGTAGCAAATAGTGGACACTATAGGAGAAGAGCGCTAACTCGGCTTTACTCAAATTTTTGCGATCATTCTGTACTCTTCTGTTCTGGTATAAGGCCACTTCTGTTGACTGGTGATCTAAAACGTATTCGTATAAATTATTACCGGTACTAAAAATTTCTTTTATATCTACCTCGTTCTTACCGGAATACAAAACTGGTTAAAAAGTATTGTGCGACAGATATTTCTGGTGCTTTCGAAAAATTATCTGCCAATCTAGCTATTGAAGCGATTTATAGGCTAAGAGGTTTTCATCGCTTTATCCGTCTTTTTTCTCTATGTGATTAAATTTGTTTCTTGTATTACTTTTGCTGTTTTTCTTTTGTATTTTACTCCACTTAACCTCTGTTTTTGTAAAGTGTGTGATAAATAAATTATTATTATTACTAAAATGAGCAAAATTTATTCTATTCTATTCTGAGAAGAACATATCGGACGTATCCTGCCCACTCTAATCCACAGCTCCACCTCATAGTCCCTGAAATTTTGGAGGGTGCTCGTTACATCAAAAAGTGACAGTTCTAGTCTTTTATTATAACTTGAAAGTGATTGGAAACCCACCAGCAGCAAGAGGCATTTTTGATGGGGGGGATAAACGCCATGTCTCCTCTGCTCAGCCGTCTTCAGAGCAGAATAAAAAAAAAACACACACACAAAAGACAGGACAATATAAAAAAAAACCTTTGAACAGAACATTAAAACTAAACGAAGAAGACCCTTTCTATGCAACGGTGAAAGGGCAACTGAATAAAAAATACGACAGTGAATGGCAATTCAAACTTTCATTTTGTGCAAATCATTTTCAAAGGCTAATCTCTTACCAGGCATGGTATTAACAGTGTTAGGTTGCAAAATATGATCTGGTGTACAGATAAAAACGGTCAATATTGATAAATGTTCATTATAAATGGGACGTAAAGAGTGAGGTTTTGACGGGGGGGCGAACCCCGTCATATATAAAATAATTTCTGTAGTTTTCTAAGTAAGGCTTAAGAGAGCCACGAAATAAAACTACTTAATACAATGCCCAATTTGAAAAATAGAACTTACGATTACTTTTTTAGTTTCTTGGCTTGAGTTGGCCAACGATCTTTTTACGAGCTGTATTGTGTGTATTTTTAATAAATAAAGACAAAATAAAATTTAGTTCTTCAAAGCTAAAGCTCTACTGATCATATATTTCGTGGTAACGAACCGTAAACGAGGAGCGGCGTGGCTATATAGTATACGGAACAATATTGAACAGAATTTTGATATTAATTGATATATCAAAAGAATCAACTTATTATACTGATTCTGAATAAACAAAATTTGTCAAGTTTAGTGTTACTCATCAACTCTACGTGGCTGAGAAAATTTGTATGATTTTTGAAAAGTGGTAAAAAAGATCCCTTAAAAATCAAGGAATCTTAATGAAAATCATACCATTAGATTCAGTGTATCAAAGAACCTTCCTGTAGAATTTTCAAAATACCGTATACAAAAAAGATGTCTGAAGAAAGATCACGAATGCCTTTTCTATTTTATTTTATTCCGTGCTGATCATATAAAATAATGGTCCTAGAAGAGTGGGAGAGCTTGCATTGGAGCAGAACTTAACAATTCTAGTGTTTTTTTCAAGTGATGAAAGAGATTGGAGTGCAAGAAGCCCTCCTCCAATACCTCTTTTTTCCTTGAAGTCGTTTGTTCAAAATTTGAGATATCAATTTGTTCAACATAGTTGTAAAATCTAATGGCAAAGCAAAAATTGTGTTCTGGTCTTGAGAAGGCGTAGGGGGTTATCAGCCATACTCATGTTAAATTTTCCTCGTTTTGAGTTGGATTCAACTATTTATTGTAATTTCTGTTCGTTTTGTGTTTTATTTATGTATTAATAGTATATTCTCGTGATTTTACGTTTGGAAGATTATTTGGCTTCGTTTTTTTTTTTATTCTTGGCTTAATGGAACTCTTTGCTTTTCTTTGAAAACTTGTCCAGTAGATATTTTTTACTATTTTTTTCGTGGAAAAATAATTTATATATTTTCAATTTTCTTCTATAAGAATCCATAGTATGGGTTGTCATCTATATGTTCGAGAAACTTTTTCAACAATTTTTAATCTTGACACTACCAAAATTTTCTAATTTCATTTTATAGCTTCTGAAGTTGACCTGAAAAGTTAAACTTGATATGATTCCCAGAAGATTGTTTCTATACTCTTTGACAGCCTGGATACAATTACACTCTTTTTATTTGTTTAAATTGTAGGAACTGAAGTAGTAATATTAGCATTGCCAAAAGTTTCAACTTAAAACCCCAAGTCATTTTCGATATGTTGCTGAGGTGTCCTATGGGCAACCATTTAACACAATGCCTTTTGAGTTATTTTTAGAGCTGCTTTTATTTTTAAAATATGATGGGCCAATTGCATAATTGTGGGGGGTTAACAAGCCTAGTTTCCCTAAATACATATTTTTTGAACCGTTCTACTCTGCTGAACAAAATGACCATCTCAAAATCTTGACTGGATGCGTTTGGAAAATGAATAAGCGTGAGAGAAGGGCTGCTTTCCCTCTAATCTCTTGTTAATCTTAAAAATGACACCAGACACTCACACTATAATTGGAGTGCAAGGAGAAGGTGTTCCTCCTTGATATATTTATTAAAGCATACTAAACAAAGTATGAAAAGTAAAAACAAAGAGAAAACGTTTTAAATATATTTTACTTTCAGTAAAGTGCAAATTATGTTCTGGTTTTGAGAAGGCATGGGAGTTGTCAGACCTACTCATGTTAATTCTACCTCGTTTTGAGTTTGACTCGGTAATTTATTGTGTGGTTTAAATAAACAAAATACTTTTAAAATGTATCAACTTTTTTAACTATAATAAATTGAAAATTCTTAAGACTTAAAGGAATATACATCAGTATATGTATGTGAAACTAACAATCCACAGCCATTTTTTCATTAAAGTGCAAATTATGTTGTGGTCTTGAGAAGTTATAGGGTTTGTCAAAGACACAATTTCCAGACCTTTCAACTACTCAGAAAAAGGGCAATATCAAAATTTTGATTACATGTGTTTTTTGAATTGATGGACGTGGGGGGAGTTTTATCCTTCAATAAATTTTACTAATAAAAAGGGCATAAGCACTTTCATTTTCCAATCGAATGAGCCTTTTTTAAGTATCCACTACAGCAAATGGCCATCTCCAAATTTCTACCAGATGCATTTCGGGAAACTACGAGGTGTAGGGGAGGGGGAGTATCCACCCTCTGATCGGTTCAAATCTCATATTGGGCACTAGAACTTCTGATTAACAATCCAATGAGCCCCCTTCGAAGTTTACTCGTTCACTCTTTCTATATATACCTTTTGTACCACAGGGCATAACTTACAACCCTCGCTCTGAGGGCTCTGAGGAGTTGTCATCTTCAAAGACTTAATTCCGAACCTTTCAATTAAATTGAACAAAGTGGCAATCTCAAAATTTTGATTTGATGTATTTTGGAAAAACGGTGGGTTTGGGAGGGGGTTAATTGCCCTCCAATCACTTTCAAACATTAAAATGGACACTAGCTATTTCAATTTTCAATCGAATGAGCCTTTTTTGAAGTATCCACTACAGCAAATGGCAATTTCAGAATTTCCACCACATGTATTTCAGGAAAACGAGGTATAGGGGGGTGTTCATCCTCTGATCACTTTAAATCTCAAAAAGAGGCTCTAGAACTCCTGATTACTAATCCAATGAGCCCCCTTCAAAGTTTATAAGGACTCCCTTCCTATATATACCTCATATACCCTAGGGCTTAACTTACAACCCTTAATCTGAGAGTTCTGGGTGGTTTTCATCCTCAATGACATAATTTCCAGACCTTTCAATGACAATGAACAAATTGGCTATCTCAAAATTTTGACTGGATGTGTTTGGGGAAACGGTGGGTGTGGGAGGGGGTTAATTGCCCTCTAATCACTTTCGAATGTTAAAATGGACACTAGCCCTTTCAATTTCCAATCGAAGTAGCCTTTCTTGAAGTTTCCACGACAACAAACAGCCATTTAAAAATTGTATCTGATTCTATTTGGGAAAATACGAAGTACGCTAGAGGGTATCCACCCAAGTCACTAAAACTTCTGATTAGAAATCCAATGAGCCCCCTCTGAAGTTTATACGATCATCCTTTCTACATAAACCCTATAAGCCCCCAGGGTATACCTTACAGCCCTTGTCCTGAAGGCCCTACGGGGGCTGTTATATATATATATATATATATATATATATATATATATATATATATATATATATATATATATATATATATATATATAACCTAAAAGGAAACTAAAAAAAGGGGAAAAAACCCACACAAACACACACACGGCCAAATACACAGAGCCACACACTCACACACACAGCCTCACACGCAGACACATATTAGACATATTTATTTGTTTTCCCCTTCTTAGGGCGGGGGATCTGCCCTTAAAAAAACGATGGGGGCCAAAACTGGCCACCACGCTAAACATAATTTAATATTAACGGAAATCAACTACTCTTCATGCAACTAATAAATTTCCTTCAATTACCATTGTAGTAAATCCTGGTAATCAGCACCAATATTGACTGAGTATGGATTGGCTCCACGGCTACACAGGTACGATGAAAAAGGTGATAGGAAAAAGAGACAGTGAAACTCTGTAACACAGCTACTCTGAAACATGCGGTAATAATAATAATAATATATATATATATATATATATATATATATATATATATATATATATATATATATATATATATATATATATATATATATATATATATATATATATATATATATATACTAGCTGTTGGTGAGGTGCTTCGCGACCCCCCAGCCCCCCCCCCCCGCGCGCGTAAGTCGTTACGCGCCATATTAGTTACGCGCCATTGTAGTTGTTTCCTTCCCTGTGTCCCACCTGTGAATATAGATAGATATAAATAAATGTTTTTAACTACGTAAAACATGCGAATATACAACATTCTTCGCTGTCCCATTGTCTGTGCATATAAATAGATTGTCAGGTTTACTGACTCTTGAACATGCAACATATAATTGTCCATGGGAAAAACAATCCGTATTCAGATCTATACCTCATTATTCTAATGATGTGTCCCTGTGTCCCAGTCGTCATTTATATTCCCTGTGTCCCGGTCGTCATTTGTGTCCCGGTGTCCCAGTCGTGATTTGTGTCCGGATGTCCCAGTCTGTAATTTCTCTTTGAAGCTCCCACTCGTCATTTATATTCCCTCTGTCTCGGTCGTCATTTGTGTCCCGGTCTGTAATTTCTCTTTGAGTGTTTTTTTTCTTTTTAGTTTTTTACCTTTTTTTCTTTTTTCAGTTTTCTTTTTCTTCTTTATTTTTCAGCGTCACTATGAAGTTACATATCGCCGAACCTTTGTTTTTTTAACTTAAATCTGGTAGGCATTGATGACCTTATCCAAGTCAAAATCCCAAACCCAATCATCAGAGTCCCGGTCTGTAATTTCTCTTTGAGTGTTTTTTCTTTTTAGTTTTTTTTTAGTTTTTTACCTTTTTCTTTTTTCTGTTTTCTTTTTCTTCTTTATTTTTCAGCGTCACTATGAAGTACATATCGCCGAACCTTTTTTTTTTTTTTTTACTTAAATCTGGTAGGCATTAATGACCTTATCCAAGTCAAAATCCCAAACCCAATCATCATCGCTATCATTTTCGGTTTTGATATGTTTTGACTCTCGCTGTCCAGGTGGATTTTCATCTAACTGCGCGGTTTTGCGTTCTTTAGCCGCAAGCCTGTTTTCTTGCTGTTCTTGTGATTCCTCGGCACGCTTTCCTTTCTTATTTTCTCCATCAGCCGCAAGCCTGTTTTCTTGCTGTTCTTGTGATTCCTCGCCACGCTTTCTTTTCTTACTTTCTCTATCAGCAGCAAGTTTTTCGGCATTGACTCTTTGAGCAGCTTCCTCGGCTGTTGCCATTGTAGGTTCTTCAGTCATTTTACAATTAAACATTTTTCCGTCAACGAATGTCTTAAATACCTTTAATGACGTCGTCATCATAACAAACATGACGACAACTAACTTCATGACGTCAGTCGACCCACAAACATGACGTCACTCGATACACACACACACACACACAACTTATTTATATATATACTAGCTGTTGGGGTGGCGCTTCGCGCCACCCCAACACCTAGTTGGTGGGGGCGCTTCGCGCCCCCCCCCAAGCCCCCCCGCGCGCGTAAGTCGTTACGCGCCATATTAGTTACGCGCCATTGTAGTTGTGTCCCTATGTCCCACCTGTGAATAAAGATATATATGTTTTTAACTACGTAAAACTTGCGAATATACAACATTCTTTGCTGTCCCATTGTCTGTGCATATAAATAGATTTTCAGGTTTACCGACTCTTGAACATGCAACATATAATGGTCCATGGGAAAACAATCCGTATTCAGATCTATACCTCATGATTCTAATGATTGCCCTTGAGCTTTGTTGATGGTGATTGCTAATCGACCATTCCCTGAGTCGCCATCGTCATTTATATATCCCCCTGTGCACCCCGGCGTCCCCTTTGTAGTTATGTCCCTGTCGTCATTTATATTCCCTGTGTCCCGGTCGTCATTTGTTTCCCGGCGTTCCAGTCTGTGATTTCTCTTTGAGTGTCCCGGGCGTCATTTATATTCCTTGTGTCCCGGTGTCCCGGTCGTCATTTATATCCCCCTGTGCCCCCCGGCGTCCCCATTGTAGTTGTGTCCCTGTGTCCCGGTCGTCATTTATATTCCCTGTGTCCCGGTCGTCATTTGTATCCGGGTGTCCCGGTCTGTATATACATTCGTTTTTTAGTTTTGTTTTTCTCCTTTTTTCTTTTTTTTCTTTTTTAGTTTATTTAGATTTTTAGATTTTTTAGTTTTTTTATTAGTTTTTAGTTTTTTTGTAGTTTCTACCATTTTTTTAGTTTTTTTAGTTTTTTTTTTTTACTTATGTCCTGGTCGTCATTTATACTCCCTGTGTCCCGGTCGTCATTTGTGTCTCTTTTTAGTTTTCTTTTTCTCTTATTTTTCAGTTTTTTCCTTTTTTTTAGTTTTTTCTTTTTTAGTTTTTAGTTTTTTTTTGTTTTTTACCTTTTTTTAGTTTTTTTAGCTTTTTTAGTTTTTTATTAGTTTTTAGTTTTTTTTTAGTTTTTGCCTTTTTTTAGTTTTTTCAGTTTTTTTTAGTTTTTAGTTTTTTACCTTTTTTAGTTTTTTAGCTTTTTTAGTTTTTTTTCTTTTTAGTTTTTTTGTAGTTTTTACCTTTTTTAGTTTTTTTTCTTCTTTTGTATTAGTGTGAAATAATTCAGACGTCATATGCGGACAAACACGACGTCACTCGACAGACAGACAGACAGACATAACCCACAAACAACTTATTTTTATATATATTTATTCATATTTTCTTAGTTTTCTTTTTCTCTTTTATTTTTCAGTTTTTTCCTTTTTTTAGTTTTTCTTTTTTAGTTTTTTACCTTTTTTTAGTTTTTTTTTAGTTTTTTTAGTTTTTTAGCTTTTTTAGTTTTTTTATTAGTTTTTATTTTTTTTGTAGTTTTTGCCTTTTTGTATTTTTTTCAGTTTTTTTTTAGTTATTAGATTTTTACCTTTTTTTAGTTTTTTTTAGTTTTTTAGCTTTTTTAGTTTTTTTTCTTTTTAGTTTTTTTTGTAGTTTTTACCTTTTTTAGTTTTTTTCTTCTTTTGTATTAGTGTGAAATAATTCAGACGTCATATGCGGACAAACATGACGTCACCTGATCCACAGATCCACACACAGACAACTTATTTATATATATATATATATATATATATATATATATATATATATATATATATATATATATATATATATATATATATAACTTGTATGTCTGTTACGCTATGTCTATTACGCCAGATTATATCTTCTATATATATAAAAATAAGTTGTATGTAGTTCTGTGTTGAGGGTTTGCATATGACGTCTGAAAAATAAAAAAGAAAAAGAAAACTGAAACTAAAACTAAAAATGTGAAAACTGGGAATTGCATAAATATTTCAAAATATTTTGACAATAGATTAAAGTAATTTGAAAACCTTAAAACAGATACTTAAAATGTGAGGTTTATTATAAATTGTTGAGCTTTAGCATGCTTGGCATGTGAAGATTTTTTTCAACTGTCAATGTTAGAATAAACATAGACAAATTGAAAAGCATTGAAAAAGATGACGTCTGAAAAATAAAGAAGAAAAAGAAAACTGAAAAAAGAAAAAGGTAAAAAACTAAAAAAAACTAAAAAGAAAAAACTAAAAAAGAAATAAATAAAAAATTAAAAAATTAAAAAAGAAAATCTAAAAATAAAAAGGAAAAAATAAAATCAAGGTAAAAAACTAAAAAGAAAAAAAAACTAAAAAAACTAAAAAAAAGTAAAAAAAGCTAAAAAAACTACAAAAAGAATACTAAAAAAGGAAAAATTAAAAAAGAAGAGAAAATGTTTATATGTATATAAATAGAAAAGCTACAAAACTAAAAGAAAAGAAAAAACTAAAAAAAGAAAAAAATTAGAAAAAGAAAAAAACTAAATAAAGAAATTAACCTAAAAAGAAAAAAATATAAAAAAATAAAAAACTAAATAAAAAAGAAATGAAGAAAAAATAACACAAATTCAAAAAAGAAGAAACTAAAAAAATAAAAAATAAAAACTAAAATAACAGAAAAACTGAAAAAAAATTTAAAATCTAAAAAAAGAGAAAAATAAAAAAGAAAAAAATTAAAAAAAGAAAAACCAAAAGACTAAAAAATAAAAAACTGAAAAAATTAAAAAAGAAAAAAATAAAAGAAAAAAACTAAAAAAGAAAAAAAACTAAAAAAACTAAAAAAAAGAATAAAAACTAAAAAAGACAAAAACTAAAGAAAAAGAAAGAAAAAATAAAAACTAAAAAAACTAAAAAGACACAAAATAAAAAATGAAAAAACTTTTGAATAATAAGTATTCAAAAGAGGCTCTTTCAATTTTATCAAATTGTTTAAAATGTAAAAAACTGGGAATTGCACAAATCAATTTCAATATATTTTGACAATATATTAATGTAATTCGGAAACCCAAAACAGATACCCAAAATTTTGAGGTTTATTACAAATTGTTGAGCTTTAGCATGCTATATATATATATATATATATATATATATATATATATATATATATATATATATATATATATATATATATATATATATATATATATATACATATATATATATATATAACTATGTAACCTAAAAGGAAACTAAAAAGGGAAAAAAAAACTGAAAAAAACTAAAAAAAACTAAAACAAAGAAAAAATATCTTCTATAGAAAAATTAAAAAATAAGAAAAAACTAGAAAACTGAAAATTAAAGCTGGTAAAAATGCCTTCGTTCCACACCACCCAAGAGGTCAAGGCTAGTGGCGCGTCTTTTTTAAAGAGGTTCCCCCAGTAGGCCTCATCCTCTGTATCATAATAACAAAAAACTATTATGAAAACTTTTCTAAAAAAAACTATTGTAGTTTAGTGACTTTCCAGTCGTCTTCTTGGCTCATCTTGCTTCTTTTCTTTTTCCTCTTCTTTTTTTCCTGAGTGGCAGAGAGTTGCTCTGCCAGAGCCTTAAAACCTTTACTGCAGTCTTCTATCTTCATATGTCTTGTCTTTTTTGCCTTCTTGCCACTGCCTCCTGCCACTTGTTGCAAAATCACTGACAGTTCCTGGCTCTCATTTGATTCATCGCTACTGCTGTCAGAATTTTCGTTCAACTTGACATTTGGCATCGGTTCCCACCATCTTCTCTGTGTCACTTCTGAACTGTCTCCACTACTTACTTCTATTGGTGTTTCCTCCATTGCGTCTTCACTCCTTACTTCTTCTTGCATCTTCTCCGTTGTTAAGGGCATCAATACTTCTACACCTCTCTTCCGTTTCCTGGCCTTCTCGGGTAAGAGAAAAATCTGCTCGTGGCCCTCATTGTACTGACCAGGTCTTACTCCGTAGTCAAAGTAAAGCTCTTCTCCCACCGTGATATCTCGTGTTGCAACGAGAAAAGGTCTTTTCAGACCATCAACCACCGACACCTTGGACTTCAGGTTCGGGCCATCCTCATTCGCCTTATGGGTCACAAGGCGTCCAAAACATGGCTGATGGGGATGGCAAGCGCAAGCTTCTTCTCGTGCGTCAATCGTGACATCTGGATCAACGGTCAAAAAGTAGTTACTTCCGTCCTGCTCTCCGAGTAGTGACCGAAGAAGTACGTTTGCTTCGATGGTAGCCATCCTTTTCCCGTGATATTCAACCACTACTTGGTATTTCCAGAACGGAATTGTGGCAAAAACGCCTTCTCCAGCCCTTTCGTTGAGGCTCTGGGCTACGGTCGTTCCAACCCAGTACTGATTACGGACACATTGAGTCAGATAATCATCTACCACTGGCTCAGAAGGAAACGTTTTCGGGATCCTGAAGCTCTTGTAAGTCTGCTGTACCTGTTCCAGAGACGGCACGGTGTCTTGGCATCCTAGTCGACGAACAGCTTTCTGCAAGTTATTCTGTCAGGGCCTCAGTTATATCTGCTCTAAGTCCACGCTTCTCGAGCATTCTTCTTAGTATCTCCTCAACTCGGAACTGTTTAAGCTGCTTCCTGTAAAGATCCTTGACAGACTTCAATGCAGCTGTATGTTTTAACTCTGGATTGACTCTTCTGATCAATTTCAGAGACAACGTCCTCAATTCGGCTGATCCATTTATTGGACGTTCCTCGAGAACACGGTTGAGAGCCTGGAAAAATGGTCAATTAATACTTAGTTTAGTTGAAATAAAATATAATTAATATTCTATTCTATGATAATATATTAATTATAAAATATTTGATATGATTAGTAAAAGCCTGAAATAAAAGAAAAGGATTACTTAGAGGATTATTGAAGGATTATATAAAAGGGCTAAAACTGTTTAAGAAATCTATATCACATAATTTAAAGTTAAATTTACTTCCTTGGTCGACACTTTTTCGGCGAAAATTGTGTCGAAAAAGCGTGAAAACCTGTTTATTTAGAAATATATTGATATTTTGTAGTCAACTTTTTGTCGAAAAAGCGTGAGAACGAAAAAGCGTGAAAGCACCAAAATCAAAACATGCATTAATTCATAAACGTTCATAAATTAAATAAAAAAAAACAGTCTTTTAACTGAAACTAAGGAGTCACATTGAAGCTTAAAATGAACAGAAATTATTCCGTATGTGAAAAGGGCTGTCCCCTCCTAACGCTAAAGTTACTTTTTCTAACAAGTCTACTTATTAAAACAATAAAAACTTTAGCGTAAAGACCGTATCTTCAGCTATAAAAGAGGGACAGCCCCTTTCATATACGGAATAATTTCTGTTCATTTTCAGTTTTAATCTCGCTCCTTACTTTCAGTTAAAAAACTTGTTTGTCTAAGAAACTGAAAGACAATATTCAGAGGTTATTTATACCTAACAGAAAATAATTATTCTTTACCATATGAAAATATGTTCTTAATAATTCTTGTTAAAGATTTAATTTAGACTTAAGCCAGCGTCTACTTAGCATCTATTTTAGCGTCATTTTTTCTAATTTTTCTGGATTAACCGTCCCCTTTAACCCCCATCCAGATGGTCGAATCGGGGGAACGGGTATTTCTAATTTAATCTGGTCTGGTCGCTGATACGGCTGCCAAATTCCGTCGTCCTAGCCTACCTGGAAGTGCCTAAACTAGCAAATTCGGGACCAACAGACAGACCGACAGAATTTGCGAATCGAGTATGCCTCTTGGTAAATACCAAGTGCCATAAAAACGGATGCATCAATAAATGCTAAACTTGAGCGTTTGGGCAGTTATCATACAAATATCGATATACTATCCATATAAATAAAAGAAAATTAAATAAGGACGGAAAACTATTATTATGGCTTGCTAGATTCCGCAAGTTAGATCTTAGAAATAGCTTAAAGGAACTGACTTGGAATATTTTCTAATGTCTCTAGAAATCTAAAAAAAAACTGGTGCTTAACTGAAAACCGAGCATCCTTGATTTTATGTATATTGACTTGTTGACTTCACTTATTGACTATTTATTGATATAGTATTGACTTGTTAACTTCATGACCTGAGAAAACTTGCCAAGAGTCTTTTAAATTTATCTTCTTTTTTCCGCAGCCAACTTGAGAATTTTTTTTCTTCTTCTAATCCCTTTTGTTGCATCGGTTCTGTGCGTTTAGTAAAGCGCTAGTTTTTCAAAATTTTGCATGAAGAACACAATATAACAATTCAGTTTATTTTTAACAGTTTTTCAGCTATGTGTTGTGTTAACTGCGAAGCGTTAATCCTGTACTGTTTAAGTTTAAACTCTGCTCTTTACTTTCATTAAATGCAAAAAAATGTTGAGCATCATTATAACTCAGAACAAACAGGTATTATTCCTTAAATAAAAGAACGGTCCCCCTCCTCAATACCTTGCTCTTTACACCAAAGTTCTTAGCACTTTTAAAAAGCTTCCTGTTCTGAATAAACAGGATAGGATCAAATTGGATCAAACAATCAACTTTAGCGTAAAGATCAGCTTATTGAGGAGGCAGGTAACCCCTTAACCCCTTCATATAAGGAATAATTTATGTTCATTTTGTATTTTAACGTTGCGCCTTCATTTCAGTTGCAAAATCTTTTTTTATTCTATTTCTGATCGTTTTAAAAATGCCGATAAATCAGGCTCACTTTCAATGAAAAATTTCATCCCCTTACGGGAAACTACTCAGTGAAATTTTTCTTCCACTCATAATTAACCCCCCCCCCACAAAATTCCCTTCGAACGATTACATCTATTCTAAAAATCACCCCAACTCCCACTAAAATTCTTTCAGATGATTCAGCCTGAAAAATTCTTCTTAGCATACTCTCATTTGAAAAAAAAATTAAATTTTTTAAATTTCCCGATCACTCTGAGACCCCTTTTTCCTTAAAATTTTATACATGAATCCAAAGCTCTAAAACAGCCCGGTACAATTTTGCCCAAACATCTTCACAGGGAAAATAAAGTTGACAAAGAAAAAGTTAGACAAGTAAAAAGGATTAGGTGCAGGAATTCTATCGAACCCCCCGTTTTAGAATCTTCCCTGGAAAGCTTGCCCCCTAAAACTTCCTTCTTCGTGAAAAATTCTTCCAATAGAAAGCAACTCCAAGCATAAAATACTCTCTCCTCAAAAGTATCTATATATTTCCCATCTCCCTACAGACAGTGGGGGTTATGTAGCCCTTAAAGGTATAGCTATTAAATTTTACAACTATATTGAACAAATTGATATATCAAATTTTGAAGGGACGAATTTTGAAGAGAAAAGAGGCGATGGAGGAGGGCTTCTTACCCTCCAATCTCTTTCATTACTTAAATAAATCACTAGAATTATTAAGTTCCGCTCCAATGCAGGTTCTTCCACTCTTCTAGGACCATTATTTTATATGATCAGGCCTAAGAAAAAATAACTGAAACACATCCAAAATCTTTCTTCAGTCAAAAAAAAAATGCGGAATTCCACATTTTTGTGTATGGTAGTTTGAAAATCCAACAGAAGGGTTCTTTGATTAGCTGGATCTAATTGTATGATTTCCATTTCGATTCCTTGTCTTTTAAGGGATTTTTTTATCACTTCAAAAATCATGTAAATTGTATCAGCCTCGTAGAGTTGATGAGTAACACTAAACGTGGCAAATTTAAATATCTGGAATCAGCATACATAATAAGTTGATTCTTTTGATATATCTATTAATATCAAAATTTTGTTCAATAGAATTTCCTTTACTATATAGCCGAGTCGCTCCTTGTTTACAGTTTGTTACCACAAACTATTTGATCAGTAAAACCTTATTTTTAGAGAACTAGATTTTGTTTTGTCTTTATTTATCAAAAATATACACAATGGAGCTTTTAAAAGGATTGTTGGCCAATTCAGGCCAAGAAACCAAAAAAGTATACCTGAGTTTTATTTTTCAAATTTGGTATTAGCATTAAGTTTTGTTTCAGGGCTTTCTTAAATCTTCAATTGAAAAAAAATTTCCATTTTGTCGCATTTCACAAAAATTTTCGATTTTGTCACAAAACAAAAGATGTCGGTCGAGACCTCCACACTATCCCTTGTAAGTACACCCTACTCCCCCCACCATTAAAAATACCTCACTGTATTATATCGCCCTCCGAGAAGTATACCCCCCCCCCCAAAAAAAAAAAAATACATAGGTGAGATAAGTAAAGTGGGAAAAAGGGAATTTACACACAATAATTATCTAAAAACTTAAAAAAAATTGGCAATTACTTTTTTGGAGGAAAAGCTTCCATGTTAAGTTATGTTATTTTTGGCAGTAGTGGGCACCAAATTAGATAAAAGTATAAGAAAAAAGCTTGGAAAAAGAAATGTAGGTGAAAAATCATGAAAATTAAGCAAAAAATATGGCATTAAAAAGTTTAAAATGGTTTAGAATTCCTATGAAAGCATAATTGGTTTTGGGAATAATACATTCTTATTGTGAAAGTTATTATGGACGAGCGTAAAACTACAACAATTCACCATTAAAAAATTAATGGAACCGTCATCGAACAAAAATTACAACAAATAACCTAGTCAAACTCAAAACGAACAAAATTAACATGAGTAGGGTTGACAACCCCCATGCCTTCTCAAGACCAGAACATAGTTTTCACATTACTAAAAAAAAGCAACAGATCATCGTAGATTGTCAATTTGATATACACATATTGATGTTTATTTATTCCTTAAAGTCTTAATGATTCTTTATTTATTAAAGTTAAGAAGTGAAAAGTTTGAATTTGTTTCGTTGTTAGCAAATTGCAAATCATGTTCTGGTTTTGAGAGGGCATGGGGGTTGTCAGCCGTACTCATGTTAATTTTTGCTCGTTTTAATTTCGACTTCGTTATTTACAGTAATTTTTCATTGTGTTGTTGTTTTTTTTTTATTTATGGGTCGTTATTTATTATCTGTAAGCAATGAAAAAATTATAAAACTTGAAAGGGCACTTAAACTTCTACTATGTGGTTCTGTGATTGTTTTGTAAACGGTGAGGGGGGAGATACCTCAAAGGGTATATTTTAAGGCCAAACATCTTATCTCTCATTAAGCCTTCAGATAAATACACAACTAGGTCTAAGAAGAAGCTAGAGGAGATTGGAAGTAGAAATTGATGAATAATCCCCAAAGCCGTAACCAGGACTTTTGTTCAGAGGGGTTGTATTTTAGAGGGTACAAAAAACGTTTAAAGAAACATGGGAAAATATGAAACTAACATTCTCTTCCTTACGATTTCTGGGAATATTTCTATGATCAAAGTAGAGTGATATTAAAGCCAAAAATGAGCAAAATTTATTCTATTCTATTCTGAAAAGAATATATCAGACGTATCCTGCCCATTCTCATCCACAGATCCACCTCATAGTCCCTGAAATTTTGGAGGGTGCTCGTTACATCAAAAAGTGACAGTTCTAGTCTTTTATTATAACTCGAAAGTGATTGGAAACCCACCAGTAGCAAGTGGCATTTTCGATGGGGAGGGGGGGGATAAACGCCATGTCTCCTCTACTTGGCTGTATTCAGGGCAGAATAAAAAAAAGTACTCACAAAAGTTCACAGGACAACATAAAAAAACAAACCTTCAAACAGAACACTAAAACTAAACTAAGAAGACCCTTTCTATGCAACGGTGAAAGGGCAACTGAATAAAAAATAAGACATTGAATGGCAATTCAACCTTTCATTTTGTGCAAATCATTTTCAAAGGCTAATCTCTTACCAGGCATGGTATTAACAGAGTTAGGTTGCAAAATATGACCTGATGTACAGATAAAAACGGTCAGTATTGATAAATGTTCATTATAAATGGGACTTCATTATAAATGAAATGAGTTTCACCAGAATCTCCATTAAGGGTGACCTTTTGATGGATTTCTGATTTCAGCTGCCTACCAGAAAACTTGTATGAGACCTTAAACGATGGCAATAATAGAGATGGCATCAAACAAAATGAAATAGTGAGTGCTAACATGGACATTTTGTGCCGAGATGGAATCGGAAGTCTCAGGCCTTGGGTCTGGCCTCGTAGCTTTATCGATTGAGGACATTTGTTCCTATAGCCTCTTCCCTAACTGTTGGTGGGTTCTCTCAGTCCCGAATTCACTAATAGGCCCACGAGGCCCGAACCTAGGCGCTCAATAAACTATTATGGAGTGATATCTTCTTAACAATAACTGGAATGGTGTGATAAATCGTCAAACTGTCAGGTTCAATCCGCCACCCTGCTGCTTATTCACAGGAATGTGATTTTAAGACAAAACAGGAATTCAGTGCTTCCACTACCCCCAATTTTCAGGATTTCTCCAAAGGGGATCTCGCAAAAACAGAACTACGAAAAATGATGTGCCTAGAAAATGATGTGCCTAGAAGTGTCAAAGCTTCAAATCCAACAATTGAAAAACCTCTGTAATTTATTTTTGCAATGGATATCCTATAAACTTACTTGAATCCATTATAGAAAAAAGGCTAAAAAAAGAAGGAACATGATTCATTAACGATCCTCCCAATTAAGGGGGTCGCCCCAAAAGATAGCATCCTTTTGTTGGCGATAAGAGAATTTTTCATTGTTCTACCCTATTATCCTAACTTTAATGACAAATTGGGCAGAATTTTAAGAATACGTAACTTTAATTTCAAATTTAAAAATAAGGTGTTTGGTCCTTGGGACTCCCTGTAAATAGGTAATACATATGCATATTATATTACAGCAAAATGGGGGGCAAACGATGGCTAAAACGAAATAAACTGCAAGGAAATCAACAGGGTAAATAGTAACGTCATTGGAAGAAGCAGTAACGTTTTCATTAATATGTATACTTTTTGTCCTATTTAATGAGTTTTCACTTATCTCATTCGGTAATTATTTAAAAAAAAACATATTTGTGACTTACAATAAATTACAAATATACATTTTTAAACATAATATTTTTTTTAGTATTTGAACCAGAAGTACTGTACTAATGTTCCGTTAGTGCATATGAATTCGTTCAACACTGATGAAGACACGAATAAAGTCATACGCAAGTACACAAATTTGGACATACGGATTGAGACCTTCAATCAGTCATGTTATCAAAGGATTCACAGAATATCTCAAGGTCAGGGGTGGGTCTAGAGAAAAATAATGGGGGGGAGGGGGCACTGAATCAAGGACGCCAATATGATTTGAGCGTGATGATAGGTGGAATGTAGATAACGCTTTCATCAGAACCAGTTCGTTCGTGTGAATCTAGTTGGTGCTAACGTAAAGTGACAAGGGGAACCTCTTTGAAATCCAATAATATTTTCTTTTAGCAGTAAAACTCATGTTAACAACAAACGCGAGTAGGTTCTTAGATAAATGAATTGCTTTGGCTTCATTGAGACTATTTGAATAGTAGACCAGACTCATTTTTTTTCTTTAGAGTTGGATAAAAAAAAAGATCAATAAATGAGGATAATAAAATTTATTATCATTGCCAAAGAATTTTTGACAACCTGGAATTTTTGACTGTTCGACAACCAGGAGACAGTTAACCTCTTTTATTTATTTAAATTGTAAGAGCAGAAGTAGTAATAGTAACCGAGAAAGTTTCAAATTAAATCTCGCTGTCGTTCTCGATATTTTGCTGAGGTTCTTATTGGCACCCATATATACAGTGCCTTTTGATATGGTCATTATCTATTTATCCCCATAATTTCGGGGCAATAATAAACAAAATATGGGGTAATATTGGGGTAGTCAATGATGAAAGGGAGTGAGACAAGGGCAATAAAAAAATTCAATAGTCCTCCAAGTTGTCTTGCAGGGACGATAGAGCTTGAGGTAATTGGTACTTGTGAATCAGCCTGCCTACTTCGACCTTATCAATCCGGGTAGTTCCTAACTTCCAAATTATGTTCGGATAACATAGACGACATTCCACTGGGATTTCGTCCTAAACATCTCCCAAAACCGCCTTTACAATATGTCTCCCCTCCCGTGACCCATCCTTATCATGCCCCGATCAATGACTTCCAAAAACCATACTCTAAATCGATGGGCAAGAAAGCACAATCTGAAGATGAAGATCTAGCAAGCAAGATTAATTATATGATTAATTTTTCATGAAAACGAGGTTTATCTTGTAATTTTATGACGAAATAATTTGTAAACTGATCGTGCGAGCAGTTTCATGTCTGAATCTCTAACAGATCGAGAGCAAAATATTGGGTAAGGGGGCTGCTGAACCAAGGGCACCAATGTGACTCGAGATGCGCACCAAATTAAAAATTTCATTTTAAAAAATATTAAAAACAAAAATAGAACAGAATAAATGTGCCAGAAATGTCTTAGGTGGAGGGTGGCCCCTTTGACCTCATGTATCGGTTCCTGCCCTAAATTACTTTTAATTCTTTCATAAATCTAATTTCAACCAAATTAGCTATATAGTTAAAATAAATAGATAGATAGATTTATTCACACGAAAGCCGTACTGTGCCATTAGCTATTTCATTAGTCACAATGCTAAAATTAAGTATTTTTCTTAGGGTAGAGTGGTTTATGTTTAGTCAAAACTTTCCTGTCGATTTCCGGGTATTTTCGGATATTATATCAAAATATCTGGAAATATCCTTCAATCCCCTTGCAAAAGTATACATCAAATTGACAAGTATACTTAAAAAAAGAGTAAAAAAAGAAAAAAACGGAATGCGAATGAGGGCGCCAGAATAATCTTGGGGGGAACCTAAGGCTCCCCTTGGATCTGCCCCTGCTCAAGGTCCTATTCCAAGGGATTTCTCAATTCACGACGAACAAGGAGTGCAAAGAAGTTTTGTTATTTACTATATTTATCACATTACTTTATTTGTCACATTTATTATTGCGTAACAGGCCTTTTACTATGCTACTAGATTAATTTATTTACTATTTAATTCATTAGTTTATTATTTTGTCAATTAAAAATCAATAGTTGCAAAAACATAAATGTAATATTTATGCTATAAAAGCTGAGATTGTTAACTTTTAAAGATGATGATATTTCGATTAAGGTTTTTTTCCCCTTAAAGATTTGTTTTGACTTCGTCATATGTCAGAAAGTCATAGCTAAGACGTTATGAAGGAAATTCACTTCAAATGATAAAATTCGCAATAAGATTATATCCTATAAGTTTTTTCTGTTTGGAAATCTGTCAGCCATTATTTTAGCTAGATCCATTGGTATGTTTTTTTTTTTTTGTTTTTTTTTTTATTGAGAATATCAATCCGGCTATCCTATTTGTTTCTTACTTAGTCAATGAATATCTGATTTTGTATTCGAATCCACCCTTGTTTTAGATAATTACATGTGTGTTCCACAATTGATTTGTCCTTTAAAGAACCCTTAAATGATCATCTTGAATTATCAAACTCGATTCGGGTTTTATTTTGATAATATATTCCAAGCACTGGCACTATTAAAATCTGCCAGTTACATATTAGATTTTACCAGGTTAATTTTTGCAGATTCCTCTTAAATAAAATTTTAATTTGCTTGTTTATGGCAAATCTTGTATTTATAGGTGTGTACCAACCTGGCCACGGTTAGTGCCACATTTGGCAACTCAGGGTTACTAGAACACCTTATTAATGAAGGATACAAATACAGCTTTACATTGAATATTGATAACATTGGGGCAACGGTGGACTTTAACATTCATAACATGCTGCTCAACGATCAAAATGGATCTCCGGCAGAATTTACAATGGAAGTCACCAACAAAACACGAGGAGATGTTAAGGTATGTTTTTTTTTACATATATGTCAACGGTATTTCTATGAGGACTATCTATATGCAAAGGTTTCATTTTTTTATTGATTAATTTGAATTCACTAATGTTTTACATTTCCAATATTCTAAGATCTCAAATGGTTCACCCTTGGAATTACAATCACTTGGGTGACTATAAGGAAACCATCCATGTACTTTTTTAGAAAAAATGTTTTCTTTTAAAACTCACTTAAATTTATGAAAAACATGTCTTTTTAACTGAAAATAAAAATCGACATTAAAACTTGAAACGAAGAGAAATTATTCCATATATGAAAGAGGTTTTCCCTCCTCAATGCCTTGCTCTTCGCGCTAAAGTTTCTATTGCATAAAGAGCAGTAAAGCAGTCTAGCGTAATAAAGTCTATCAGTATAAGCAGTCTAGTGTAAAGAGCGAGGCACTGAGGGGGGGGGGATTTACTTTCGTACACGGATTATTTTCTCTTCGTTATTAGTTTGAATGTCGCTCCTTACTTTCTGTTATAATTTTTTTTTCTGAATATTTATCAACAAATGTAGATTTGAACTTGGCTTACCGTAAAAAAATTAAAATAAAATTTATATGGGGTTTCCCCCTCCTCATTACCTTGCTCTTCACGCTAAAGCTGTTAGCACTTTAAAAAAAATTCCTATTCTAATTAAACAGCCCGGTTTTTCAGTAGTCACTCTTAAAATATTGGGACAAAGAGTCATAATTTCGCGTAAAGAGGAAGATATTTAGGAGGAGGCAACCCTTCATTTACGAAATAATTTCTGTTTGTTTTATGTTTTAATGTTAATCCTTAGTTTCAGTTGAAAAAACTTGTTTTTTCAAATACTGCCGGTAAATAGTAAGGTATCCCCCTCCCTACCCGTCAAATTGGCTCCAGAAATTTCCATCCTTGTTGAAAACCCCCTTCCGTTAAATCACCTGCGGACAATTCAGCCTGAAAAGTTCTCCTTAATATTTTTTCCTTTGAATGAGATTTTATTCTCTGACCAGTTTCTTGATCACTCCAAAATGTTCCCCTTCCGTGGAAATTATTTTCAAAAAATCAAAACTTAGAGAGAATAGCTCCTGGGTAATTCCCATGGAACATCTCCATAATTAAAATTCGTAAATAGAATGTAAGGCAATTAAAAAGAATTTCTTATAGAAATTCTTTCAAATCCCTCAACGTAACATCTCCCCGGAAAATGTACCCTCCACCCAGAAATTTCCCTCCAAAAGAAAAATTCTCCCTATTGAAACCCGCCCCAAGCGCAATCCCCCCGCCAAACATATGTCTATACTTTCCAATAACAAATACTACACGTAAACAATGAGCAAATTTCATGGATTGCAGTTCTCTCCCTATGGACAGTGAGAGGGGGGGGGGGCATTTTATGCCTAAAGATATAATTATTTCGTCTTTCAACTATGCTGAACAAAATCACAATCCCAAAATTTCGGTAAGATAAATTTAGGGAAAAAATGGGCATGGAAGAGGACCTTGTTACCCTCCAGTCTTTTTGGTCACTTAAAAAGGGCGCTAGAACTTTGAGTTTGCATTCCAGTGCAACCTCTCCCTATCTTCTTTCACCATCATTTCATAAGAGAAAGGCAAACACAGTCAACTTGTGCGATACATTAAAACCAGTTCAAGCGTTGCTCCTTACTTTCAGTTAAAAAAAATTTGTTTTTCAAATAATTCCAGTAAATCTTGCTTACCCTCCATGAAATGCATCCATGAAAAACTCAATGGAAATTTAATCCAAAGTAAGGTAGCCCCCTCCCCTAACCGTGAAATTCCCTCCAGACAGTTCTATCCTTGTTGAAAATACCGCTTCCCAGTTTAAAATGAAAAATATATACTGCATTGAGATATAAATTTGTGTCAATTGCAAAATTGTCAAAGATTAAATATATGAATATATGAGGATGTCGGTGCATAAATCATCTAAATTTGACTATCGTTAACCAGAATCAACTCAACAAAATAAACTGACTCTAGACTACACTACCTGCTACCCACTTTTCACTACCTCAGTCTTCTTTCGTGCCAAAACTACTACAATACATAATGTCACATCAGATTAATTACACATGTAATTGGAAATGCTAAACCCATGTTTCACAAACGATCAGACATCTAAAATTGAAAAAAAAATCTAAAACGAGCTATACAAATTTTTGGTTTATTCGATTACTGCTTATGAAGGTGATGTAATTCAGTCCCACCTGACTTGGACATGAAACAACATTACCTAACTCTGGATTACACTACTTGCGATCCAACTTCCACTGCCTCATTCTTCCTTCCTGCCAAAATACTACTTCTGTTGCCACATTGGATTACCTTACTTTAGACCTTAGATCCTCATGTGCCTCCAGAGACGCCCAGGGCGTCCAAGAAGAGTCTCCAAGCGTCTCTGAAACTTGCGGCTGCGACGATGTCTTCCCACTCTGTCTGTATTGAGGCGTGAAGCTGCCGAAAGTCGTTGTTGTAGGTATAACTGAGTGTACTTTTGGGTCTTCCTCTGTGGCGGGTGCTTTCGGGTAACCAGAAAAAAGTAGACTTGAGAATTCTGGAATCGAAACATTGGATAAACTAGACAAAATGTCATTAAATCCTTACTCCAAGAGAATTTCAGTTTGGCGAGAAAAACATATTGTATTAGATTTGACCAATATTATATTCATCGGTTTGACTGTTGTTCGGTAACTACCCAGTGTCTACGGCGTTGACCTTGAAGCAATGCGTCCAACATTAGATTTTGTTTTCTAAACTTTGTAGTTCCTTCACTATTTTATACATTTTATTCTGAATATCGACTTTGTTAGCTTTTAACCATTGTGGTAATAGTCGCATTCTGTTTTTTGTTGTTTTTTTTTCTTGTTCTGTCATTATTCAAAAAATTATGTGTATAAGTTAGCTTTGAATCTTGCAGCTTCCTGTTTTCAGGTTTTAACAATACTGAAAAAAAAGTTTTGCTTCATTTTTGAATCAGAACTTATTGCTATGTATAAAAGTAACATCAGTGAAAGGAACGTAAAATTCTATCCCAGAATTTTGTAATAAACCTGTTAAATCTTTTTTCAATGGTTTCCATTAAGTTGACAACCATGTGGATATTTGTTTTAACAGGGTGGCACACTCACTCAGTATGAAGGGAAGCTCTGTTTGCTTGAGATCACTCAGGTACCAAAGGAGCTTGTTGATGAGTTTAAATCCATTAAAACATTCAAAATCTTCAACACAAATAACCTGTGGATAAGCCTGGATGCCATTACGCAAGATATCAACGAAAACACCCTTGAAATGGAGGTCATTGTTAACCCAAAAACACTCAAAATGGTGTTAATGTCCTACAGCTTGGGACAGCTGTTGATGCAGCTATGAAATCGTTTGACAATTGCATTGTTAAGTTTTCACCTATTTTGATGTTGCACAAAACATGCTGTCCACATAACAAAGTATCTGCGCTTTTGTACATATTAAACAAAACAAAAACTAGTTTTTTGTATATGAAAGTAAGGAGCGAGATTAAAACTTAAAACGAACAGAAATTACTCCGTATATGAAAGGGGCTTTTCCTCCTCAACGCCCCGCTCTTTACGCTAAAGTCTCTCTTAACTCTTTCTGTTGAATCTACATTTTAAAACATTAAAAAACTTTAGCGTTAAGAGCGGGGCGTTTTTAATTGTTTTAAAAAGTAGAACTGTGGCAAAGAGTCAAACTTTAGCGTAAAGATCGAGGGATTGTGGAGGAGACAACCCATTTCAAATACGGAGTAATTTCTGTTCGTTTTAAGTTTTAATGTCGCTCTTTACTTTCAGTTAAAAAAAACTAGTTTTTTTTATTTAATTTCTGAACGTTTTCAATTAATGCATGTTTGATTTTGGCTCTCCGCACATAAATTATTAAAATGAAATTTGCATATTAATTCTTTTTTGGCTAAATGGCTATCTCTTAGTTTTGATCAGACGATTTTGAGAAATAAGGGGTGGGGAAGAGCCCTGTTGGCCTCAAATTTTTCGGTTACTTAAAAAGGCAACTAAAACTTTTAATTTTTTAACGAACATTTTTATTAGTAAAAAATATACGTAACTTAAGAATTAACTTACGTAACAAACTTTTATATTCTTACATTTTTATTATGTATATGATGGCGTCTGTCCCTTCGTTAATACCTTGCTCTTTACACTAAATCTTAACTTTTGTCCCAATTCTTTAAGAATAACCCCCGAATCAGAAATGCCGTAGAATAAATAGTTTAAATTACTAAAAATACTTTAGCATAAAGAGCGAGGTATTTATCTTCTCCTAAATACCTCGCTCTTTATGCTAAAGTATTTTTAAAACCCCTCATATGCGTAATAACCTCTGTTCGTTTTAAGTTTTAATGCTACTCCTTACTTTCAATTGAAAAAACTTTTTCATGTTTATTTTTTCATTGTTTTTCTTTATAGTAATGCTAGAAAATCCCGCACCCTTTTCATTGAATTTCTCTTCCCTCGTGACATATTCCTCCAAGGAGATATCCTCTCACATAGTCCCCTCCCCTCAACCCCATCCCAAACCAAAAAAATCCCACTGAAAACGTCTGTATGCTTCCCAATAACCATTACTGTATCTAAACACTGGTCAAAGTTTTTAACTTGCAGCCCTTCCCCCAGGGATTGTGGGGGATTAAGTCATCCCCAAAGACATAGTTATCATGGTTTTCGACTATGCGGAACAAAATGGCTATCTCAAAATCCTAACCCGTTGACTTTGGGAAAAAAAGAGCATGGGAGGGGGCCTAGATGCCCTCCAATTTTTTGGTCACTTAAAAATGGCACTGGAAATTTTCATTTCCGTTAGAATGAGTCCTAGTGCGACTTTCTAGGACCACTTGGCGACAAGATGACCCCTGGGAAAAAAAGAAAACAAAAAAACAAATAAACACGCACCCGTGATCTATCTTTTGGCAAAAAATACGAAATTCCACATTTTTGTAGATAGGAGCTTAAAATTTTTGCTATAGGGTTCTCTGATACGCTGAACGCGATGGTGTGATTTTCGTTAATATTCTATGACATTAAGAGGGTGTTTTTCCCTATTTTCCAAAATAAGGCAAATTTTCTCAGGCTCGTAACTTTTGATGACAAAGACTAAATTTGATAAAACTTATATATTTAAAATCAGCATGAAAATCAAATTCATTTGATGTATCTCTTAGCATCAAAATTCCGTTTTTTAGAGTTTCGTTTACTATTGAGCCGGGTCGCTCCTTACTGCAGTTCATTACCATGAACTGTTTGAAAAAAAAATGGCTGAAGATTGTTAGTTTAAAATACACATACTGATGTACACTCCCTTAAGTTTTAAGAATTTTCAATTTATTATAGTTAAAAAAGTTGATACATTTTAAAATTATTTTGTTTATTTAAACCACACAATAAGTTACCGAGTCAAACGCAAAACGAGCAAGAATTAACGCGAGTTGGTCTGACAACTCTCATAACTTGTCAAAACCAGAACATAATTTGGGCTTTACTGAGAGTAAAATATATTTAAAACGTGTTCTTTTTTTTACTTTTCTTACTTTGTTTAGCATGTTTTAATAAATATATCAAGGAGGAACTCCTTCCCCTTGCACTCCAATTACAGTCTGGGTTTCAGGTGTCATTTTGAAGATTAACAAAATTTACAAGATTAACAAAAAAGATTGGAGGGAGAGCAGCCCTTCTCTCACGCTTATTCATTTTCCAAATGTATCCAGTCAAGATTTTGAGACGGCCGTTTTGTTCAGCATAGTAGAACGGTCCACCAAGTATGTCTTTAGGGAAGCTAGGCTTGTTAACCCCCACAATTATGCAATTGACCCATTATATTTTAAAACTAAATATTGCTCTAAAAATAACTCAAAAGGCAGTGTGTTAAATGCCCATAGGACACCTCAGCAACATATGGAGAATGACTTGGGGTATTAAGTTGAAACTTTTGGCAATGCTAATATTACTACTTCAGTTCTAACAATTTAAACAAATAAAAAGAGTGTAATTGTGCCCAGGCTGTCAAAGAGTATAGAAATAATCTTTTGGGAATGATATTAAGTTTTATTTTTCAGGTCAACTTCAGAAGCTATAAATTAAATTAGAAAATACTGGTAATGTCAAGATTAAAAATTGCTGAAAAAGTTTCTCCAACATATTGATGACAACCCATACTACGGATTCCTATAGAAGAAAATTGAAAATATATGCATTGTTTTTCCAAGAAAAAAAATCTACTGGACAAGTTTTCAAAGAAAAGCGAAGAGTTCCATTAAGCCAAGAATGAGCATAAACAAAGCCAAATAATCTTCCAAGTGTAAAACTACCAAAATTCACAATTAATAAATAAAGAAAACACAAAACGAACGGAAATTACAATAAATAGACGAGCCAAACTCAAGACGAGGAAAATTTAACATGAGTATGGCTGATAACCCCCTATGCCTTCTCAAGACCAGAACACAATTTGTGCTTTACTATTAGATTTTACAACTATGTTGAACAAACTGATATCTCAAATTTTGAACGGACGACTTCAGGGAAAAAAGAGGTATTTGAAGAGGGCTTCCTGCCCTCTGATCTCTTTCATCACTTAAAAAAACACTAGAATTATTAAGTTCCGCTCCAATGCAAGCTCGGACCATTATTTTATATGATCAGAACAGAAAAAAAATAAAATAAAAAAAGCCTTCGTGATCTTTCTTCAGGCGAAAAAAAATCCACATTTTTGTGTATGGTATTTTGAAATTCTACAGAAGGGTTCTTTGATACACTGAATCTAATGGTATAATTTTCATTAAGATTCCTTAATTCTTAAGGGATCTTTTTTTACCACTTTTCAAAAATCATGCAAATGTTCTCAGCCACGTAGAGTTGATGAGTAACACTAGACTTGACGAATTTTGTGTATTCAGAATCACTATAATAAGTTGATTCTTTTGATATATCAATTAATATCAAAATTCTGGTCAATATTGTTCCGTATACTATTAAATAAAAAAAAACAAGTTTTTGGAAATGAAAGTAAGGAGCGACATTAAAACTTAAAACGAACAGAAATTACTCCGTATATGAAAGGGGCTTTTCCTCCTCGACACCCCGCTCCTTACGCTAAAGTTTTTTATTGTTTTAAAAAGTAGAGTTGCGAGAAAGAATCAAACTTTAGCGCAAGGAGCGGGGTGTCGAGGAGGAAAAGCCCCTTTCATATACGGAGTAATTTCTGTTCGTTTTAAGTTTTAATGTCGCTCCTTACTTTCATTTCAAAAAACTTGTTTTTTTTATTTAATTTCTGAAAGTTTTTGAATTGATGCATGTCTGATTTTGGCTCTCCGTACATAAATTATTAAAATGAAATTTGCATATTAATTCTTTTTTTGGCTAAATGGCTTTCTCTTAGTTTTGATCAGACGATTTTGAGAAATAAGGGGTGGGGAAGGAGGCTTAGTTGCCCTCCAATTTTTCGGTTACTTAAAAAGGAAACTAGATCTTTTAATTTATTAACGAACGTTTTTATTAGTAAACAAAATACGTAACTTAAGAATTAACTTACGTAACAAACTTTTATATTCTTATATTTTTGATTATATATATATGAGAGGATTGGTCCCCTCGTTAATACCTTGCTCTACACACTAAATCTTGTTTTGTCCCAATTCTTTAAGAATGACCCCTGAATCAGAAAGGCCGTAGAATAAATAGTTGAAATTACTTAATTTTTTTTAGCATAAACAGCGAAGTATTTATCTCCTCCTAAATACCTCACTCTTTATGCTAAAAGTATTTTTAGAACCCCTCATATGTGTAATAATCTCTGTTTGTTTTAAGTTTTAATGCTTCTCCTTACTTTCAATTCAAAAAACTTTTTCATGTTTATATTTTCATTGTTTTTTTATAGTAATGCTAGAAAGTCCTGCGCCCTTTTCATTGAATTTCTCTTCCCCCAAGAAATATTCCTCCAAGGAAAGATCCTCCCATATACCCCCCTCCCCTGAACCCCACACCCAAACCAAAAAATCCTCTTGATAACGTTGGTACACTTCCCAGTAACTATTACTGTATGTAAACATTGGTCAAAGTTTGTAACTTGCAGCCCTCCCCCAGGGACTGTGGGGGGTAAGTCATCCCCAAAGACATAGTTATTATGGTTTTCGACTATGCGGAACAAAATGGCTATCTCAAAATTTTGATCCGTTGATTTTGGGAAAAAACGAGCGTGGGAAGGGGCCTAGGTGCCCTCCAATTTTTTGGTCACTTAAAAAGGGAACTAGAACTTTTTATTTTCGTTAGAATGAGCCCTCTTGCAACACTCTAGGACCACTTGGTCGATACGATGACCCCTGGGAAAAAAAAAAACAACAAAAAAAAACAACAAATAAACACGCACCCGTGATTTGTCTTCCTGCAAAAAATACGAAATTCCACATTTTTGTAGATTGGACCTTGAAATTTTTTCTAAAGGGTTCTCTGATACTCTGAATGCGATGGTGCGATTTTTTCCCCTATTTTCCAAAATAAGGCAAATTCCTCAGGCTCGTAACTATTGATGACAAAGACTAAATTTGATGAAACGTATATATTTAAAATCAGCATAAAAATCCGATTCTTTTGATATTTCTTTTAGCATCGAAATTACGTCTTTTAGAGTTTCGTTTACTATTGAGCCGGGTCGCTCCTTACTACAGTTCGTTACCACGAACTGTTTGATTCCCATATTCGGTTAAGTTTCACTCTAATTGTTATGGGAATATTCCAACCCGCTTGGAAGTGCTTCAAGGTGGTGTTCTTTCACCGTATCTTTTCAGTATTTGTATCGCAGTGTGTTATACAAAATTATGCCCTTTCTTTTTTGTAATTTGGTAAATGTCTTTGTATTGCATATGCGGATGATATACTTCTAGATCTAGCCGTTCTAGATTTAGCCTCTCGAATTCCGTATCATCTATTTCAAAACATTTCAAAACTGTTGGTCTGTCATTGAATATTGATAAGTGTGAGTAACTAGTCTTTAATGCAAAGTCTATGCCCATTTGAAATCCGCGTTCTAACTTCTCCATCCATTATGTCTCTGATTTGCGGCGGTCAAGCATTCATATTTATTGGAATCTACTAGCTTTCAGGATCAATATTGTACGGCATATTAAAGAAAACTAAAAGCGGGTTATGGTAAAATAGTAGCTAATCGTGGTTATTATTATCGAAAAGCGCTTGCATTGCTATACACTAGTTTTTGCGACCATTCAATACTTTTCCTATCTGGTATTTCACCTATCCTGAAAAAAAGACAAGATCTGGCTGAATTGTGTATATTATATTTCCGCTATTGTAAGTTTGTTTCATCTACCCCGGTCTTATAGGAAAAAGAAAATAATTCGGTATTTCGGGGCTTCTGACATTATTACTCATTTGCGGAAGTTAGGCTCAAAATTGGAAAAGGATTATATTTTTTCTCTGGGCCCCTTCCACCTCTTAGTTCGTTTATTTTCCCATTAGTTTTCACCTGTTTTCGCTTTATAGTTGTGTTATCTCTTAGCAGTTCTTTCGTTAGTTGAGTTATGGTTGTGGTATATATGTTTTATCGCTCGTATAGTTGCGTTATTTTCAAATTATACTCCATAATAGAGAGGCTCCGAACACCCAGCATTGTATATTAAGCTCTGAATTTGACGTTTTTTTCTAACGTGACCAGATTCGTCCTGCGCCCTTTTCATTGAATTTTTCTTCCTCCATGACATATTTCTCCAAGGAAAGATCCTCCCACATAGCCCCCTCCCCTCAACCCTACCCCTAAAACCAAAAAAATCCCCCTGAAAACGTCTGTACACTTCCCTATAACCATTATTATATGTAAACACTGGTCGAAGTTTGTAACTTGCAGCCCCTCCCCCAGGAACTGTGGGGGAGTAAGTCATCCACAAAGACATAGTTATTATGGTTTTCGACTATGCTGAACAAAATGGCTATCTCAAAATTTTGATCCGTTGACTTTGGGGAAAAAATGAGCGTGGGAGGGGGCCTAGATGCCCTCCAATTTTTTCGGTCACTTAAAAAGGGCACTAGAACTTTTCATTTACCATAGAATGAGCCCTCTTGCGACATTCTAGGACCACTTGGTCGATACGATGACTCCTAGGGAAAAGAAAAAAAAAAAAACAAACAAACAAATAAACACGCACCCGTGATTTGTCTTCTAGCAAAAAATACAAAATTCCACATTTTTGTAGATAGGAGCTTGAAACTTCTACAGTAGGGTTCTCTGATACGCTGAATCTGATGGTGTCATTTTCGTTAAGATCCTACGACTTTTAGGGGGTGTTTCCCCCTATTTTCCTAAATAAGGCAAATTTTCTCAGGCTCGTAACTTTTGATGGGTAAGACTAAACTTGATGAAACTTATATATTTAAAATCAGCATTAAAATTCGATTCTTTTGATGTAGCTATTGATATCAAAATTCAATTTTTTAGAGTTTTGGTTACTATTGAGCCGGATCGCTCCTTACTACAGTTCGTTACCACGAACTGTTTGATATGGCCACGCCGCTCCTAGTTTACGGTTCGTTACCACGAAATATTTGATCAGGAGAATTTTATCTTTGAAGAATTGAATTTTATTTCATCTTTATTTGTTAAAAGTACACACAATACAGCTTGTAAAAAGATCGTTGGCCAACTCAGGCTAAGAAACTAAAAAAGTAATCGTAAGTTCTATTTTTTAAATTGGGCATTGTATTAAGTAGTTTTATTTCGTGGGTCTCTTTAACCTTCCCTTGAAACAGAACAGAAATTATTTTGCATGTGACGGGGTTCACCCCCCCCCCGTCAAAACCTCGCTTTTTGCGCTAAAGTATTTTTTAGTACTTTCAAAAGAGCCATTTATTCTAATTAAACGACCTTTGAAATTCAGGAGTCATCCTTGAAGAAGAATTGGAACAAAATTTGGACTTTAGCGTGAATAGCAAGGTATTGACGATGGGGCACACCTCCATAATACGTATTAATTTTTGTTTCTTTTGAGTTATAATGTAGCTCCTTATTTTCAGAAGAATGAACTTGTAGTTTTAATTTAATGAAAATGTCTTATCGATATTAATGTGGAACATATGAGGAAGTGTAATAGTTCCATGTTTTGTGCGTTTCTCTTATATTAAAAATCACATCGGATTAATTAACAATAATTATCAGCTCAAATTAAAGAACGAAGTTCTTAAAATTAGCAAGAGTTTTAATGCTACTTAACAATCTTTTCTCCAAATTTTTAGGGGGACTACCCCTCCTCTCCCCTCAATGATGTTCTGCCCAGTTTGTCATTAAAGTTAGGATAATAGGGTAGAACAATAAAACATAACTGCTTTTAATCATAAATGCTCAGATCTTGAGTCAGACTGTCAGCAGGGCCCTCTAAAACGGCCCCAGGGCTTTCTGGAGTCTTTCTGGGGAAATTTGCTCTGGAGTTCTGGCCAACCAACCCCCCCCCCATCCAGTGTAAAATTTTCCCTTAAAATTGTCTGTCTGGGGAAATTTGCTTTGGAGTTCTGGCCAACCCCCCCCCCACCCCAGTGTAAAATTTCCCCCTAAAATTCTACCCCCAAAAATATCCTTTCCAATCAAAAGTTCCCCTGCGGAAAGTTCTCCAGCAGAAAATTCAATCCTTTGCCCGAAAAAAGAATACGTACTTCAAATAACAGATACTATACGTAAACAATGGCTTTTAGACATATTTATTCGGTTTCCCCTTCTTAGGGCGGGGGATCTGCCCTTACAAAAACGATGGGTTGCCGAAAATGGCCATCCCACTAAACATAATTACAGATAAACAGAATCAACTCCTCCTCATGTCACTTGTAAATTTTCTTGAATTTCCAATGTAGTACAATCAGCCGCAATATTGACGGGGTAAGGATCGACTCCACGGCTACACAGGTACGAGGGGAAAAGGTAATAGGGAAAAGGGACACCGGAATACTGCAACACAGCTTCTCTGCAACATGGGGTAATAAGGGAAAACAGCTCCAAAAGAGATCAGGTACAGCTACAAAAGGGATCAAGAACAGCTACAAAATACGGGAATAAACATATTGGTAACAGCTACAACATCTTGGAATAAGACACAACCACACATGCACACAGACACACAGCCACACATGCACACACAGCCACACATGCACACACACAGCCACATAACCACACATACAAACACACCACATATGCACCCACACACACACACACATAGCCACACACATGCACAAACACACAGTATTTAATCTTTTGCTATTTCCTTGCTTTGCTTATCTGAATTTATGGTTTACTTTTTGGTAGTAAAATTAGAGTTAACTGTTTTGAGGGATTTAAGAATGAAACCTGGAAAAGGTGCCTTAGTTCCACACCACCCAAGAGGTCAAGGCTAGTGGCGCGTCTTTTTTAAAGAGGTTCCCCCAGTAGGCCTCATCCTCTTTGTCATGTAATGTAATCATGATTTATATAGAAGTTGATAATTTCTATTAACTATTATAGTTTTTCGACATTCAATATATTGTCTTCTTTTTCTTCTTCTTCTTTCGTTTTTTTGTTTTTTTCTGAGCGGCAGATAGTTCTGAGATTCCTGATGATGCACCACTGATTTCTTTCGGCATCTCCTCCTTTGCGTTGGCCATTAGGACATCTCTCCGGCGTTTCCTGGCTCTCTCTGACAGGATTAAACTCATATCATGCCTTTTGTTGAAATCATTGGGTTTGACGCAATAGTCACAGCACTCACAGGGCTCCTCTCTTGCCGGGGCTGATGGTGGAGCATCAGGAATGGTTGGTCTGTTGGAGACAGTTCGAGTTGCTGGCTCGATGTCATGGATCGACAATGAACAGTCCCGTACATTCATTGTGTCAAAATACAAGCCGGTCATCTCCGTCAAGGCTCTGCAGAATTTGTGGAGCGTTTTGGACTCTATGAGTGCAGCTTTTACCTGCGACGCTGAAAAGTATGATTTGTCTCTCGTCTTTTCTTCAAGCTCATCCTTGGCTTTTTCATGCATTTCTTTTACTTCTGCTGCGGTCCACGATTCCCCATTAGGTTTTTTTCCACAGGCTCCTTTTTTTGCCAAGAGATGTTTTTCTAGGTATTCAAAAGACCTGTGGCAAAATGGACACATCTTCCAGAATGCACGTGACTTTTTCTTCTTCTTCCTAGAGACAGCCATAGAATCCTTGTTTGCTGGTGGTGCTCTTGACGATTTGGTTGCGAGCAAGGACGGTCCAGGCAAGGTCAGTTCGTTTGTTGACAAGGCAGGTTCAGTAGCAGGCAAGGTCTGTCCAGGGGTAGGCAAGGTCATTTTGAGGCCGGGCAGGCGCAGTCTAGGGGCAGGCAAGGTCGTTTCGGAAGTCTTTTTATTCTTTCTGGTCATCTAAAAAGAGAAAATAGTGTCAGTATGGAGAGAACAAGTACTTGACATTTGGTTCACGAAATATAAGGTTTAACCCTCCAGCTAGCCGTGCGGATAAATAAATTTAATTCTGTGTTCGAATTAGTAATACACTAAAATATAATGTTCCAATTAAACTGAAATCAAAGAGTTCGTGGTAACGAATCAAACAGTTTGTGGTTCTCACGGTCCTTTTTGTAATTATATTTGGAAATATCTGGTTTTTTAATTATATTTTGAAATCGTGTTTTGAATTCTTGGATCATGCGAATTCGCTCTATTTTCAACTATGATGGAAAAATAGCGTGAAAACCTGGTAAATTACCAGGTTCTCCCCGTCCTTTTTGCAATTATATTTTTAAATGTCTGGTTTTGATCTTAAATCCTCAGATTTTGAATCAGGCTGTCAGTAGCTATTCCTGTTGGTGTTTAAAGTCGTATAATAACTCTTTACTAAGTGTTTCGTTTTTCCTGGTCCATGCAAAAAAATGTGTTTTTATATTTTTCAAAGTTATAACCTAAAATGTCGCAAGAGGACTTATTCTAACGGAAAGTTCTAGTGCCCTTCTTAAGTGACCAAAAAATAGAGGGTGCCTAGGCCCCCTCCCACGCTCATGTTTTCCCAAAGTCACTGGATCAAAATTCTGAGATAGCCATTTTATTCACCATAGTCAAAAAACCTAATAATTATGTCTTTGGGGACGACTTACTCCCCTGCAGTCCCCATGGGAGGGGCTGCAAGTTACAAACTTTAACCTGTGTTTATATTTAGTAATAGCTATTGTGAAGTGTACAGATGTTTTCAAGGGGATTTTTGGTTGGTGGGAGGGGCTACGTTCGAGGATCTTACAATGGAGGAATTTATCATGGGGGGAAGAGAATGTCAATGAAGGGGGCGCATGTCTAGAATTATTTAAAAAAAAATAATGAAAAAATTAATATGAAAATTGTTTCTACTGAAAGTAAGGAGCACCATTAAAACTTAATACGAACAGAAATTATTACACATATGAGGGGTTTACCTACTCGTAATACCTCACTCTTTACGCTAAACTATTTTTAGTAATTTCAACTATTTATTTTACGGCCTTTTTGATTCAGGGGTCATTCTTAAGGAATTGGGACAAAATTTAATCTTTCAAACAGTCCGTGGTAACGAACTGTAGTAAGGAGCGATCCGGCTCAATAGTAACCAAAACTCTAAAAAATTGAATTTTGATATCAATAGCTACATCAAAAGAATCGCATTTTAATGCTGATTTTAAATATACAAGTTTCATCAATTTTAGTCTTAGCCATCAAAAGTTACGAGCCTGAGAAAATTTGCCTTATTTAGGAAAATAGGGGGAAACACCCCCTAAAAGTCGTAGGATCTTAACGAAAATGACACCATCAGATTCAGCGTATCAGAGAACCCTACTGTAGAAGTTTCAAGCTCCTATCTACAAAAATGTGGAATTTTGCATTTTTTGCCCGAAGACAAATCACGGGTGCGTGTTTATTTGTTTGTTTGTTTTTTTTTTTTTTTTTTTTTTTTTTCCCAGGGGTCATCGTATCGACCAAGTGGTCCTAGAATGTCGCAAGAGGGCTCATTCTAACGGAAATGAAAAGTTCTAGTGCCCTTTTTAAGTGACCGAAAAAATTGGAGGGCATCTAGGCCCCCTCCCACGCTCATTTTTTTCCCAAAGTCAACGGATCAAAATTTTGAGATAGCCATTTTGTTTAGCATAGTCAAAAATCATAATAACTATGTTTTTGGGGATGACTTGCTCCCCCACAGCCCCTGGGGGAGGGGTTGCAAGTTACAAACTTCAACCAGTGTTTACATATAATAATGGTTATTGGAAAGTGTACAGACGTTTTCAGGGGGATTTTTTTGGTTTTGGGGGTAGGGTTGAGGGAGGGGGCTATGTGGGAGGATCTTTCCTTGGAGAAATATGCCATGGGTGAAAAAAATTCAATGAAAAGGGCGCAGGACGAATCTGGTCACGTTAGAAAAAAACGTCAAATTGAGAGCTTAATATACAATGTTGGGTGTTCGGAGCCTCTATATTATGGAGTATAATTTGAAAATAACACAACTATACGAGCGATAAAACATATATACCACAACCATAACTCAACTAACGAAAGAACTGCTAAGAGATAACACAACTATAAAGCGAAAACAGGTGAAAACTAACGGGAAAATAAACGAACTAAGAGGTGGAAGGGGCCCAGAGAAAAAATATAATCCTTTTTCAATTTTGAGCCTAACTTCCGCAAAGGAGTAATAATGTCAGAAGCCCCGAAATACCGAATTATTTTCTTTTCAAACAGTTCGTGGTAAGGAACTGTAGTAAGGGGCGACCCGGCTCAATAGTAAACGAAACTCTAAAAAACGGAATTTTGATGCTAAAAGATACATCAAAAGATTCGAATTTTTACGCTGATTCTAAATATTAAGTTTCAATTAACTTAGTCTTTGTCATCAAAAGTTACGAGCCTGAGAAAATTTGCCCTATTTTGGAAAAAAGGGGGAAACATCCATTAAAAGTCACAGAATCTTAACGAAAATCACACTATCGCATTCGGTATATCAGAGAACTCTACTAGCAAAAAAAAAACTAGCAAAAATTTCAAGCTCCTATCTAAAAAATGTGGAATTTTGTATTTTTTGCCAGAAGACAAATCACGGGTGCGTGTTTATTTATTTGTGTTTTTTTTGTTTTTTTCCCAGGGGTCATCTTATCGACCAAGTGGTCCTAGGATGTCGCGAGAGGGCTCATTCTAACGGAAATGAAAAGTTCTAGTGCCCTTTTTAAGTGACCGAGAAATTGGAGGGCAAATAGGCCCCCTCCCATGCTCATTTTTTTCCAAAAGTCAACAGATTAAAATTTTAAGATAGCCATTTTGTTCAGCATAGTCGAAAACCATAATAACTATGTCTTTGAGAATGACTTACTCCCCCACAATCCCTGAGGGAGGGGCTGCAAGTTACAAACTTTGACCAGTGTTTACATATAGTAATGGTTATTGGGAAGTGTACAGACGTTTTCATGGGGATTTTTTGGTTTGGGGGGTGGGGTTGATGGGAGAGGGCTTTGTGGGAGGATCTTTCCTTTGAGGAATATGTCACGGGGGAAGAAAAATTCAATGAAAAGGGCGCAGGATTTTCTAGCATTACTATAAAAAAAAAACAATGAAAAAATAAACATGAAAACGTTTTTTCAAATGAAAGTAAGGAATAGCATTGAAATTTAAAACGAACAGAGATTATTACGCATATGAGGGGTTCTAAAAATACTTTAGCATAAAGAGCGAGGTATTTAGGAGGAGATAGATACATCCCTCTTGATGCTAAAATATTTTTAGTGATTTCAACTATTTATTCTACGGCCTTTTTGATTCAGGGGTCATTCTTAAAGAATTGGGACAAAACTTACGATTTAGTGTAAAGAGCGAGGTATTAACGAGGGTACAAACCCCCTCGTACACATAATAAAAATATAAGAATATAAAAGTTTGTTACGTAAGTTAATTCTTAAGTTACGTATATTTTTTACTAATAAAAACGTTCGTTGAATATTAAAAGCTCTAGTAGCCTTTTTAAGTAACCGAAAAATTGGAGGGCAGCGAGGCCTCCTTCTCCACCCCTTATTTCTCAAAATCGTCTGATCAAAACTAAGAGAAAGCCATTTAGCCAAAAAAAAATTAATATACTAATTTCATTTCAATAATTTATGTGCGGAGAGCCAAAATCAAACATGCATTAATTCAAAAACGTTCAGAAATTAAATAAAAAAAACTAGTTTTTTTAACTGAAAGTAAGGAGCGACATTAAAACTTAAAACGAACAGAAATTACTCCGTATATGAAATGGGTTGTCCCCTCCGCAGTCCCACGCTCTTTACGCTAAAGTTTTTAATTGTTTTAAAAATTAGAATTGTGGCAAAGAGTCAAACTTTAGCGTAAAGAGCGAGGGACTGCGGAGGGGACAACCCATTTCATATACGGAGTAATTTCTGTTCGTTTTAAGTTTTAATGTCGCTCCTTACTTTCAGTTAAAAAAACTAGTTTTTTTTATTTAATAATGTAATGAGCGAGGTATCGACGAAGGGGTGAGTCCTCTCATATATGTTAATTCGTAAGTTACGTGTTTATTATCGATAAAAATGTTTTTCTTTAATTAAAAGCTCTAGTGGCTTGTTTAAGTGACAAAAAAAAATGGACGGTTTGACAATTTTTGGCTAAAACATATTTTTGTAAAATAATGCCTCGGCTATTGTAATAGACTGAGAATTTGTGGGCCAATTAAACTGAAATTTTGAGAGAAGACGATCCCAGTCCATGCATATTAGTTGGTGTTCTGAACATTAACTTTAGAGTTTTGATTCACAAAACAAGATTATACCCTCAGGCTAGCCGTGCTGATAAATAAATTTTTAATATTGTGTCCGGTTTAGTAATAGACTAGATTATTTTTTGCCAATTAAAGTGAACCCTCAGGCAAGCCGTGCTGATAAATAAATTTTTAATTCTTCGTCCGATTTAGTAATAGACTGAGATGTTATGTGCCTGAAACTGAAATTTGAATTTTGAAAACTGAATTTATGCGTATCGTCTGATGTTCTTAACAATAAATTTTGAGCTTTAGTTTGCAAGGTATAAGGTTTTTTTTCGCAAAGCTAGTCATGAAATTCAGCACACAAGTTTTTGTAAAATAATGCGTCGGCTATTGTAATAGACTGAGAATTTTTGGGCGAATTAAACTGAAAATTTCAGTGAAAGTACTCCAACCCCACACGATACAAAAGGTGTTAAAAAAAGATGTAAGGTTTTTCCCGCAAATAGCCATGAATTTTAGCACATAAATGTTTGTAAGAGTATGCAACGGAAATTGTATTAGATTGAGAGTTTACTGGCTAATTAAACAATTTATGTGTCTGATATTGTAATAGACTGAGAGTTTAGGTCCAATTAAACTGATAAACTAGGGAAACTATGCTTATCTTAATATTATTCACTCCATCTATATTGCCCGAAGTACCGAATTATTCCTGGTACTTACGGTTCCTATACTCCTACTCAGGTTTCACTATGTGAACTTACATAGATGTCATTACTTAATTAGAAAATGCTCGATCCATTTTTCATAAATCTTCTGGTGCTAAATACTAGTATAAAAACCACTTACCTTGGAAACACTTAAACACATGAACACCAATAAAATAAGAAATAATAACCTTATTTAACAAAGATCACAAGTCAATTAAGCCTCCTAAATTCTGGGCACCGCTATATATGGGCACAAAAATTCTGCATTTTAGCATTAACCTTACCACTGATTGGTTTGAAATTTAACTAGGTCACTGACCAGATTACTGATTGGCTTTTACAGATTACTGATTGGTTTGAAACCTAACAAGGTGACTGACCTGATTACTGATTAGCCTTTACTGATTACTAATTGTCATATTGTATTACTGACTATTTTAATCAGATATTTATGCATATCTGATACTTTCTTTTCCCGGGATAATTAACCTGGGATAGCAAAATTACTTCCTTTTCCTAGGATAGGCTTGAACGATGAGGAAAAAAAATGGAAAAACTGTTTAGAAAATGTCACAGCAAATAAATGAATAACAAAAATGAATACAGCATAAAAAGTTATGAAGAATGGTATATGATTTGCTAGTATACGACGGAAAATTACCAAAGACTTGCAAAAGGATCCAGGGTCCTCTAGAATGGTAACAGAGCCTTCTGGGGCCTGTCTGGGGAAATTTGGGAATTCTAGCCAATCCCCCCAGTGTAAAATGCCCCCTTAATTTTGTATCCTCAAAAAACATGTTTTCTCATCGAAACTTCCCCTGAGGAAAATCCTCCAGCAGAAAATTCAATCCTTTACCCGAAAAAAAGAATGCATACTTCCAAATAATAGATTATTATACGTAAGCAATGGGCAAAATATATATTTTCAAGACCTTTCCCCAGGGGCTGTGGGAGGTAAAATTAATTCCAAGGGTAAAGTTAATGGGTCTCTCTGAACTATGCTGAACAATTGTCTATGGTATCTCTAAATTGTGATCAAACGATCTTGGGGGGAAGGGCGTGGACTAGTCCTAGGTCCGAGTCCTACGGTTCTGTCCGGATGGGACCGTTCGGAGTACGGCCCCAGGGCACCCTAAAAGGCCCCAGACCGTTCTCAGGGCGACCAAAAACACCCTAGAGCTATTGTAAGGGCCCAAAATCATCCAGAGGACTCCTACAAAGATCCAAGGATCCACCCAAGCGGTCCCAGGCCACCCAAAAAGGCCCAAGACCCTTCTCAGAGCAACCAACAACGCCCTAGAGTGTTTGTCTAGGTCCTAGGACCTAGGAATCGGCCCTAGGTCCGAGTCCCTCCAGGCACGAACGCCTGGAGTGTGGTCCCAGGCCACCCAAAAAGGCTCTATACCATTCTCAGGGTGACCAAAAACGCCCTAGAGGCTTATTGCTAGGTCCTAGGACTCGGTCCTAGGTCCGAGTCCTACCGAGTGGGACCACCCGGAGGACGGTCCGGTCCCAGGGTACCCAAAATAGGCCCCAGATGGTTCTCAGGGCGACCAAAAACACTTTAGAGCGATTGTAAGGGCCCAAAGAGCGTCCAAGGAACCCCTAGAATGGTCCCAGGACCCACCAGCATAATTACTTCCTTTTCCTAGGATAGGCTTGAACGATGAGGAAAAAGTGGAGAAACTGTTTAGGAAATCTCATAGCAAATAAATGAATGACAAAAGAGAAAACAGCAGAAAAGGTTATGAAGAATGGTATATGATTTGCTAGTATACGACGGAAAATAAATCGAGCACTTTCAAAAGGATCCACGGCCCTCTCGAACCGTAACAGGGCTTTCTGTGGTCAGTCTGGGAAAATTTGCTTAGGAATTCTAGCCAATCCCCCCAATATAAAATTTCCTTTTAAAATTATATCCCCAAAAGTATCCTTTCCAATCGGAAGTTCCCCCTGCGGAAAATCTTTTAGTTGAAAATTCAATCCTTTACCCGAAAAAAGAATGCATACTTCCAAATAATAGATATTATACGTAAACAATGAGAAAATTACATATTTTGAAGACCTTTCCCTAGGGGCTGTGGGAGGACAAATTAATTAATGGTAAAGTAATTGGGTCTCTCTGACCTACGCTAAACAAATATCTACGGTATCTCTAAATTTTGATCAAACTATTGTGGGATGAAAGGGTGTCAACCAGTCCTAGGACTTTGTCCTAGGTCCAAGTCCTAAGGGTCGGTCCGGAAGGAACCGCCCAGAGTGCAGTCCCAGGGCACCCAAAAAGGCCCCAGACCGTTCTCAGGACGACCAAAAACAACCTAAAGCTATGTAAGGGCCCAAAAAGCATCCAGGGGACCCCTAGAATAGTCCCTGGACCCACCCAAGCGGTTACAGGCCAATTAAAACGGCCATTGACTATTATCAGGGCGACCAAAAACGCCCTAGAGCGTTTTTCCTGGGTCCTAGGACCTAAGACTCGATCCTAGGTCCGTGTCCTACCGGGCAGTCTGGGTGGGACCGCCTGAGGTGCGATACAAGGCCACCCAAAAAGGCCCTAGGCCATTCTCAGGACGACCAGAAACGCCCTGGAGCGTTTTTCCTAGGTCCTAGGACCTAGGACTCGGTCCTATTCCGAGTCCCACTGGGCGGTCCGGGCGGGACCACCTGGTGTGCGGTCCCAGGGCGCCCAAAAAGGCCCCAGAGCGTTCTCAGGGTGACAAAAACACCCTAGAGCTATTTTAAGAGCCCAAAAAGCATCCAGAGGACCCTTAGGATGGTCCCAGGACCCATCAGTGCGGTTTCAAGCCACCCAAAAAGGCCCTGGACTATTATCAGGGCGACCTAAAACGCCCTAGAGCGTTTTTCCTTGGTCCTAGGTCCTAGGATCTAGGGCCAAAAAGGCCCTTAGGCATTCTCAGGGCGACTCAAAAACATCCTAGAGCGATCGTAGGGGCCCAAAAACATCTAGAGGGCGCTCCAAGAGGTCCAGGGCAGGGCAACCCGGGTCGCCTTGCTAGCGTGAGAACCTGTTAATTTTCAATTATAATTGTAAATTCTAACAGGTCCCCCGAAGCCTCACGGCGTGAGAACCTGTTCATTTTATATTATATTGAAAGCTTAGATAGGCCCCTCGTAACATCGCGGCGTGAGCACCCGTTCATGGCAAGCAAGATTTTCAATTATAATGGAAAATTTTCCATTAGAATTGAAAATCCGGTCAGGTTGCATTACAAAACACACAAAAAGCCACATAGTTTTACATTGCGTCATGGGATTGGGTAACCCCTCCCCCCAGTCACGCAAAAAAAAAACGAAAATTCTGACTCCATTAGGTTGCCTAATGTTACAACTTGTTACGCTTGACTCTAGTTCAGCACTGCGGAGTGACATAAGAGGTGTAGCATAAGTGGGAGATGGTAACGTCGGCAAATAAATACCACGACTTTCATGGTCGCTTTACTTATTCATTAAAAGTGATTTCCATTTATTGTTCTCAATATATAGAAAGCCTACACACAGTGGTAGGTATTTGAATTTTCATTCGTGCCACCCTATTTCAATGAAACGAGGGATTTTGATTTCTCTGGTTGATAGAGCTTTCAGAATTTGTTCTGAGGAGTTTTTAGATTCTGAATTGTTGCATTTGGGGGAAATTTTATTTTGTAGTATTACCCGATTCAATTCATTGATGAAGTAATAAAAAATAGACTATGAAACATAACAATGGGCTATTGGAATTTTGCAGTCTTCAGAATTAAGTGTGTCTAAAAATTTCATTTCTTTGCCTTATATACCTATTTTGGTGGAGATGCTTAAATGAATTTTGCGTAAACATTACATTGATACATGTTTCTGATCGGTGAGAACAATGGGTAGTTTCCTTAATTTTGGGAAAGATATAACCCAGAGAGATTTAGCTAGTTGGGTATATAAAATTCCTTGTTCTTGTGGAAAGTTTTATATTGGTAGAACTCAACAACAATTTCTTGAAAGATTTATTGAGCATCATAATTCAATAGAAAAAAAAGCCTACAATTAAGCAAGCCTTCTGAAACTTTTATTTCGACTCTGGCTGAACATACGTTCTTTCATCCTGAACATTTTGTAAAATTTGATGAGGCCACGGCTATTTCTAATGATAGGGTTTTTCTCAGTGGGCGAGGGAGGCTATAGAAATTCAGAAAGATATATTTGATAATCTTTCAATAAATAGGGGCACGAAAAAATTTAAATATTGACCCTATTTGTGATTGTTTTTTTTTGAAAAATGAACCAATAATCAACAAGGGAATTCAGATTTTACAAAATCACCAGGGGACTAGATTACCTACTGGACCAGAAAGAGTTTCTTGAATAACAGCTAACAAGAGGATTATTTCCCAACAGAATAGTTAACTTAATGTCAGTTTTTAAAAAAATTTCCTAATTTGCTTTGGGCTAACACTCAAAATGCCCACGATCACAATGCCCACGACTCAAAATGTCCACGAAAAATGCCAACAGCTCAAAATGCCCACGGCTCAAAATGCCCACGACTCAAAATGCCCAAGATTGATAAATTTTAGGTTTCTGTCTTAAATTGGGGATGAAATGAGGATTCGCTCACTCCCCAAACCCGCGTGCATCGGGCGAGGGTGCTGGGAGGGTACAGGGATGATCTCTTTTCATCCTAGACAGGGTAAAAACTGACAAAAGTGGAAGGTGCCGCGAGGGGCCAGGTGGGTGACGGGAGGTGCCAGGAATGAATGTTAACCGGGTGCCGGTGCAAGGAGAAGCCAGGAGGGTGCCATTACATCCTAGATAGGGTAAAAACTGGCAAAAGTGGAAGGTGTCGGGTGGGTGTAAAAATTGTTTTCAGTCTTTCTTGGTCAGTTTAGAATTGTTTGCGTTCAAGTAAAGAAGCAATGTTGTATAAAATTGTGCCGACACAGGAAACAAAACCAGGAGATACAAATCCACCAGTTAACTTGCATCATGAAGGTAAGAATGATTCTTTGATTAAAAATAACAGTTTCAGGATTGGTGTTTGGGATTTTACCCTCTCTGGGATGAAATGGCAACCTCTCGGCACTGACACCCGATGTACACGGGTCTGGGGAGTGAGCAACCCCTTATTTCATCCCCAATTTATGACAGAAACCTAAAATTTATCAATCTTGGGCATTTTGAGTCGTGGGCATTTTGAGCCGCGGGCATTTTGAGCTGTTGGCATTTTGAATCGTGGGCATTGTGATCGTGGGCATTTTGAGTGTTCGCCAAAGCAAATTAGGAAAAAAAAATTTAAAAACTGACATTAAGTTAAATATTCTGTTGGGAAATAATCCTCTTGTTAGCTATTATTCAAGCAACTCTTTCTGGTCCAGTAGGTAATCTAGTCCCCTTGTGATTATGTATAATCTGAATTCCCTTGTAGATTATTTTTGGTTCATTTTTCAAAAAAAAACAATCACAAATAGGGTCAATATTTAAATTTTTTCGTGCCTCTATTTGTTGAAAGATTATCATATGTATTATCAAACCCTCGTCTCATCTCCGATTAAGGACTGAAATTTATCCAATCGTGGGCATTTTGTTCCGTGGACATTTTGATCATGGGCATTGTGAGCATGGCCAAAAAGATCGTGGTGATTTTGGGAGCCACCCGTTGCCTTGATGTTTGATGTCAAAGTAAGTTCCGTAACTTGGAGCCTTTTCTCTTGGGCTGGGGAGGGGGAGGGGTTAAGACCCGGAATCATATTTATTTGGCCTTTTAACTATTTAGAATAAAATGGCTGTCTCAAAATTTCGACTGAATGCCCTTTGGGAAAGTGAGGCGGGGGCTAATTGCCTATTCATCACTTTTGACTCTTCCTAAAAAAGCTAAAGGTTTCAATTGCCGATCTAATGAGCCCCCACCAAAGTTAATACCACCACCCCTTCCACAAAAAACATATATTATATTAATGGGTGACTTCCGTAAAATGCAAACCTTTCCCTCGGGTCTATGGAGAATTTCTCAACCCCTAAGTTATAACAATTTAAATTCTGGACTATTTTGAACAAAATGGCTATTTAAAAATTCTTCTAAGATGTATTTGGGGAGAAAAGGCACAAGAGGAAGGGGTTTACTTTTTGATCATTTTTTATTCATAAAAAGGATAAAATAAATTCTTTTATTGAATGAAATTCTTTTAAATGAATTTCCGATAGAATGAACTTCCTCCAAAGTTTATACGACAAGTCCTTCTATAGAAGCCGTATATATTAACGATGGGCTGCTAGTATGACTTACAGTTTTTCCCCCAGGGCTGGGGGGTTGTTCAAACTGGGGACCATAGCTTTTTGATATCTGGACGATTTGGCTTTGATCCAAAGCATTTAGAGGAAAATGCATGGGGGGGTTGCATACCAATTGGTTACTCTTGACTTTTAAAAATGGATCCAGAACTTCTAATTTAAATCGAATGAGGCTTTTCTGAAGTCTGGAGGATTATCCCTTCGATAAAAACCTTATATACAAACAATGGATTGGTTGTATAGCTGACGGCCGTTGCCCTGGGGGCAGTGGGAGTTTTTGCCAATCTCTGAGGAAAAATTATTTTAATTACTTCATCGTTTGACTAATTCAGACAGAATGGCCATCTCAAATTTGATTGATTTCGTGTGGGGAAAAGAGAGTGTGGAAAGGGGAAGGAGACTTGACGCCCTCTAATCACGTTTGTCTCTTAAAAAGGACACTAAAAATTAATATTTTCAATTGATTGCGTTCCTCCGAAGTTTATAACACCACCCCTTGATATGAAAGGGCTCAGGAGGAAAAAATTGGACCCTTATACCCTCGTGGCTGTTGGGGGGAGGCTGGTTACCACTGGGTCGCTGTTGAATCTTTAAAAGGGAACTAGAACTTTCAATTTCTAATTGTTGAGTTCCCTCCGAAGTTTATACGACCACCTTTTCCGTAGAAACGTTAAATGCCCTCGGGGACACAACTTACAACCTTACACCCCCCCCCCTATCTTAAAATTTTGACTTTGCATATGAAGTGCCTCTGGAAGAAATAAATTGTAGCCTTATGGGGTTGGGATTGGTGGGGGGAGGCTATTTACCATCCGATCACTTTTGACTCTTAAAGAGGGAACTAGAACTTCCGATTTCTAATCGTTTGAGTCCCCTCCGAAGTTCATACAACCATCTTTTCCGTAAAACCTTTAAATGCCCCTGGGGCATAAGTTACAACCCTTCTCTCTGTTTTTTTTTGGGGGGGGAGTGTATATGGATACTGAAATTTTGTCATCTCATCGTTAGAAAATGTCAAACACAATTAATCTTTTAAAAATTTTGATCGGAGTTACTTGGGGTGGGGGGGCTATATCCTCCCCACCATAACCGCTGATCCTTTCAGTGACTCTTCAATAGCTATCTCATTATTTGTCTTGCGTTATTTTAGGGGAAAAGGGCGCATGGGATAGGGGCTACATGCCCTTTAATCTATTTTGACTCTTAAAAAGTGAACTAAATTTCTCGATTTACAATCAAATGAGCTCTCACTGAAGTTTATACTTACATCGCCTCTATAAGAACCATATATGCCCCCAGGGTATAACTTACAACGCCTGCCCTTGGGCTCTTGGGGTCTTTTTGACCCCGGAGTTTTTGTTATCTGATCTTTCAACTACTTTTAACAAAATGGATATCTTATAATTTTTATCACATGTATTTGAGGACAAAAGAGTGTGGGGGGCTAATTGCCCTCTGATCTTTCTTAACTCTTAAAAAGTGAACTAGAGCTTCTAGTATTTAATGAAATGAGCTCTCTCTGAAGTTTATACGAGCATCCCATTCTATAAGAACCATATATGCCCCCAGGGCATAACTTAGAACGCCTGTCCCCTGCATTGGGGGTTTTGTCTACCCCGGAGTTTACAATTAAATGAGCTCTCTCTGAAGTTTATACGAGCATCCTCCACCAGTATCACCTCTTTGCTTGGGTTCTTCAACTATACCATGTTCAGCAAGTATTAAATAGTTGGGTCTCTCATTTTAGATAACTTCAAAGACCACACTGCCTTTCCATGACGAAAGTAAAACAGTTCAAAATAGGGATGATACCTTTTTATTGACAGTGAAATATAAAATTATTTAACTGGACATTTCGAACACATATACAGTGTTCATCATCAGCAGTAAAACTAAAAGACATGAATAAAAATAAACAAAATTTATACCTAATAAACTAATTACATATAGTTTATTGCTCTTATTTTTTTCAATGCAACAGCCGAGGCAAATCTCCTTGACCTTTTTGGTTCCGGTTCATTAGATTTAACTGACGTATTACGTGGACAGAGGTCATAGCTCTTAGGTGAAGTGATATTTACTTTATTTGACCTCAGTAAATTATCATAAATTGAGTTCAATCCAAATTCACCTGTATCTCTGTTTATGGAATTATTCTTGAATAGAATTTTTTTAATTTCGATTGTTTCGATTGTGAAAGTTTGCTTTAAACCTTGGTCCCTAGAAATCAAAGAAACATTTTCAAACAAAATAAAATAATTTGGAAAATTAAAGATATGCTCCGAGAGGGCCGACATGAAATCTTCAGGTTTGGTATTTTGCTTTAAAGACGATGAAATGGAATTATGATGTTGTAGCAATCTCGTTCTTAAATTCTGGTTAGTACGTCCCACATAAGAGCTTCCACAAGTACATGGAATTTTATAAACCCCACTTTGTTGCTCTACGGAAGTCCGATCCTTTCCAGAATTTAAAAAACTAGCCAAAGTATTACTACCTCTTAAAGCTACCTTTAAACCATTATTTTGTAAAATTCTTTTAAGTTTTTCACTCAAACCTGGAACATATGGTAGAGAACAAAAGATATCTTTCTTTTCTGTTGTTTCCAGACTATCGTCAGAACATTCTAGAAATTTTTTTCTTCTTTTCGAAAAAGTCTGGTCAATTAACCAACCCGGATAATGGTTACTTATTAAAATGTCTTTTAGCAATAATAATTCCTCCTCAATGAATTTTGGAGAACAAATTCTAAAAATGCGGTCAGTTAAAGATATGATTAAACCAATTTTTACTTGGCGGGCATGACCGGAGAAAAATCTGTTATTGTTAGTAGGTTTTCTGTAAATCTTAAAATCCAGACTATTTTCATTTTTTAAAAGAAGGACGTCCAGAAAAGGAAGTTTATTATCCTCTTCTAATTCTATTGTAAATTTTAAATCCCCTCCCCAAAAATTAAGATGTTCTAAAAAACTTTTTAATTCCTCCACTCCATAATTCCATACTGAAATTATGTCATCCATATATCTCCCCCAAAATTTATGTTTTAAAAAATATGAATCTAACGCAATTGTTTCAATATTTTCTACAAAACAATTTGCTAATAAAGGACTTAAAGGGGCCCCCATAGGTAAACCATTTACTTGTTCGAAAAAACCCCCTCTGAATTGAAAAAAATAAGAGAACATATTGCACAACCTAACTAAACTCATAATTACACCGACCTCCAAAACTGTTTCACCACCAATTAAGTCCGAATTTCTTAGTATCTTTCTCTCAAGAAGAATTTCTGCGGCTTTTACATCAATACTCATATACATTGACACTATGTCGAAACTTGAAATTATAGAATTTGAAGAAATCTCAACTTCTTTTAGTTTTTTTTAAAGTTCTGACGAATTCTTAATGTAAGAAATTTGTGTAGACATGAGTGGTTTACACAATGACACTAGCCACTTACTCAGAGCACTTGTTGGTGACTTGTTACTCGCAACAATTGGTCGTAATGGCAGATTTGGCTTATGTATCTTTGGAAGTCCATATAATTTAGGGCACAAAGAACCTCTTGGTAAGAATTTGTAGAAAAGTTGAGGTGTAATCTTCCCTTCTTCCTTCAAACTCTTTAACTCGTTCTTAAACTTCTTTGTGAATGAGTCCGTCGGGTCAAAAGAAAGTTGTTTGTACGTTTTTTCATCTTTCAGTAAAGCGTTTAATTTTGAATCGTAGTCCTTGGTGTCCATTACCACTAAAGTGTTACCCTTGTCTGCTTTCGTAATAATAATAGATTCATCCCTTCTTAACTTATTAAGAATCTTTATGTCTTTGATAGAATTGTTAGGGATTTCTGGTTTTAAAGCAAACTCTGACAGGGCTTTAACAGTGGAAGCTCTTACTAGGCTAACATCTTTAATTAGGATGGGGTTTCTATGTAAAGATGTTTCTATTGAAGCGATAATTTCTTCTAGTGGGACTCTATTAGTTTTAAAACAAAATTTTGGACCTTTTTCTAATGCGGACTTTTCTTGTAACGTTAAGGTCCTTGATGAAAAATTAATAGTTTATTAGGTATAAATTTTGTTTATTTTTATTCATGTCTTTTAGTTTTACTGCTGATGATGAACACTTTATATGTGTTCGAAATATCCAGTTAAATAATTTTATATTTCACTGTCAATAAAAAGGTATCATCCCTATTTTGAACTGTTTTACTTTCGTCATGGAAAGGCAGTGTGGTCTTCAAAGTTATCTACGTCGAGTATATGGGGATAATGTGACCAAGGAGGTGTCTAAATATATTAACACCCATAAGAGACATGCAAATGTTATAAATCAACAAGATTTTCTTCATCAATGTAAGAAGAAAAGGATTTTGCCACCTTCAAAAAAATTCAATCTACATCTAGGCACTTTTAAAGGAAAAAAGTTCGAACGAGGTCTACAATTCAAGACTTTAAATCATCTGATTAAAGATAAAAGGAGAAAAAGATCTTTATTAGTGAAAGATAAACTTTTCCTGGAAAATATTATATCAAAAAAGGTGAGTGCAAGTGATATTTGTTTTATTCAACAAACAGCAAGAAATCATTTCAATCATGACTTTCACCTTTCCAGAGAAAGTTTACTTAAAAAGTTTTCAAAATTATATGAAAATAAAGCCGTAATACCTTCGTCAACTCTTGGACCAGGTGTAATTAATTTTTCATCAAGGACCTTAACGTTACAAGAAAAGTCCGCATTAGAAAAAGGTCCAAAATTTTGTTTTAAAACTAATAGAGTCCCACTAGAAGAAATTATCGCTTCAATAGAAACATCTTTACATAGAAACCCCATCCTAATTAAAGATGTTAGCCTAGTAAGAGCTTCTACTGTTAAAGCCCTGTCAGATTTTGCTTTAAAACCAGAAATCCCTAACAATTCTATCAAAGACATAAAGATTCTTAATAAGTTAAGAAGGGATGAATCTATTATTATTACGAAAGCAGACGAGGGTAACACTTTAGTGGTAATGGACACCAAGGACTACGATTCAAAATTAAACGCTTTACTGAAAGATGAAAAAACGTACAAACAACTTTCTTTTGACCCGACGGACTCGTACACAAAGAAGTTTAAGAACGAGTTAAAGAGTTTGAAGGAAGAAGGGAAGATTACACCTCAACTTTTCTACAAATTCTTACCAAGAGGTTCTTTGTGCCCTAAATTATATGGACTTCCAAAGATACATAAGCCAAATCTGCCATTACGACCAATTGTTGCGAGTAACAAGTCACCAACAAGTGCTCTGAGTAAGTGGCTAGTGTCATTGTGTAAACCACTCATGTCTACACAAATTTCTTACATTAAGAATTCGTCAGAACTTTTAAAAAAACTAAAAGAAGTTGAGATTTCTTCAAATTCTATAATTTCAAGTTTCGACATAGTGTCAATGTATACGAGTATTGATGTAAAAGCCGCAGAAATTCTTCTTGAGAGAAAGATACTAAGAAATTTGGACTTAATTGGTGGTGAAACAGTTTTGGAGGTCGGTGTAATTATGAGTTTAGTTAGGTTGTGCAATATGTTCTCTTATTTTTTTCAATTCAGAGGGGGTTTTTTCGAACAAGTAAATGGTTTACCTATGGGGGCCCCTTTAAGTCCTTTATTAGCAAATTGTTTTGTAGAAAATATTGAAACAATTGCGTTAGATTCATATTTTTTAAAACATAAATTTTGGGGGAGATATATGGATGACATAATTTCAGTATGGAATTATGGGGTGGAGGAATTAAAAAGTTTTTTAGAACATCTTAATTTTTGTGGAGGGGATTTAAAATTTACAATAGAATTAGAAGAGGATAATAAACTTCCTTTTCTGGACGTCCTTCTTTTAAAAAATGAAAATAGTCTGGATTTTAAGATTTACAGAAAACCTACTAACAATAACAGATTTTTCTCCGGTCATGCCCGCCAAGTAAAAATTGGTTTAATCATATCTTTAACTGACCGTATTTTTAGAATTTGTTCTCCAAAATTCATTGAGGAGGAATTATTATTGCTAAAAGACATTTTAATAAGTAACCATTATCCGGGTTGGTTAATTGACCAGACTTTTTCGAAAAGAAGGAAAAAATTTCTAGAATGTTCTGACGATAGTCTGGAAACAACAGAAAAGAAAGATATCTTTTGTTCTCTACCATATGTTCCAGGTTTGAGTGAAAAACTTAAAAGAATTTTACAAAATAATGGTTTAAAGGTAGCTTTAAGAGGTAGTAATACTTTGGCTAGTTTTTTTAAATTCTGGAAAGGATAGGACTTCCATAGAGCAACAAAGTGGGGTTTATAAAATTCCATGTACTTGCGGAAGCTCTTATGTGGGACGTACTAACCAGAATTTAAGAACGAGACTGCTACAGCATCATAATTCCATTTCATCGTCTTTAAAGCAAAATACCAAACCTGAAGATTTCACGTCGGCCCTCTCGGAGCATATCTTTAATTTTCCAAATCATTTTATTTTGTTTGAAAATGTTTCTTTGATTTCTAGGGACCAAGGTTTAAAGCAAACTTTCAGGGAAACAATCGAAATTAAAAAAAATTCTATTCAAGAATAATTCCATAAACAGAGATACAGGTGAATTTGGATTGAACTCAATTTATGATAATTTACTGAGGTCAAATAAAGTAAATATCACTTCACCTAAGAGCTATGACCTCTGTCCACGTAATACGTCAGTTAAATCTAATGAACCGGAACCAAAAAGGTCAAGGAGATTTGCCTCGGCTGTTGCATTAAAAAAAATAAGAGCAATAAACTATATGTAATTAGTTTATTAGGTATAAATTTTGTTTATTTTTATTCATGTCTTTTAGTTTTACTGCTGATGATGAACACTGTATATGTGTTCGAAATATCCAGTTAAATAATTTTATATTTCACTGTCAATAAAAAGGTATCATCCCTATTTTGAACTGTTTTACTTTCGTCTCTCATTTTCCACGTCAATTTCGTCTACTTGCTCCGCTATTACGCCAGCGTGCTGAAAAGTATGCGGGTTGGATACGCGAAAATTTCACCAAATCGTGGTCGGTATAACCGAAAAGGACTTTATCGTCTTTATTCTAGTTTTTGTGCCCCTGCTGTTTTTTATCTTTCTGGCTTTGCTTTCCTCCTTCACAAGAAGGATATAAAGAAAATTACGCTCAGGATATTTTCAGTATTGCAAGTATTTGCTGTGTCTGCCTCGGTGGTATCGGAATCATACAGTCGTTTCTAAATTTGACATCGTTGATGCGCCCTCGTGACTGAAACATTTATCTAAAGATATATCTATTAAAACTCGGCAAGTCATTGGTGTTTTTGACCCTCTTTGGCCATTTTTTGAATTGAGGTAATTTACTTATGTTGTATGTTGTTATGCTGCTATGTTATTTATGTTGTTATGTTTTTTGTCTTGTTTTTTCTTGTTTTGTGTGTTTACTCCACAGTTTAATGTACTTTCTTTGTTATAAATCAATTATTATTATTATTATTATATGCCCCCTTGGCATAACTTAGAACGCCTGTCCCCGGGCATTTGGGGGTTATGTTGGCCCCGAAGCTTTTATTATCTGAAGTGTCAACTATTTCTACCAAAATGGTTATCTCAAAAGCTTTATTTGATAGGTTGTGGGAAAAAAGAGCAATATTTTTTTATAAGATGCATTTGGGGGGAAAGGCACAACGGGGGGGGGGTCATTGTTACTTTTATACCGTTTTTGGTCAATGAAAAGGGCCAAATAAATTGCAATTTCCGATCGAATGAACTTCAACAGGTTGTTTCAGAACTCAACCTAATGGCGACATGATTTTGTTTTTTGCGTGTCTGGGGAGGGGACCTGATCCAAACAAGTAATAAAAAACTATGCGGCTTTTTCTTGTGTTGTGTAAGTCAACCTGACCAGATTTGCAATTATAATGGTGAATTTTCCATTATAATTGCAAACCCGAGCGTGATTAACAGTGATCTGCTTGCCATTAACAGGTATTCACGCCGTGAGGCTTCGGGAGGTCGATGCAAACTTTCAAATATAATTGCAAATGAACTGGTTCTCACGCCGTGAGGCTTCGGCGTATATATATAATATATATATATATATATATATATATATATATATATATATATATATATATATATATATATATATATATATATATATATATATATATATATATATATATATATATATATATATATATATATACTACTACTACTACTACTGCTACTACTACTACTACTACTAATAGCTCACTGCAGCACCAAGCCATCTGAGGCTAACACAGCTACGCCCGCTCCTCCTCATACCTAATTTATTCAAGGCCTCCCTCTTTACACCCTCCCAGGAAGTTCCCATTTCCTTTATATCTTTATTTATGACATCCTCCCAACCCAGACAAGGACGACATACCTTCTGTGTAGCCCCAGATGGTTGGCCAAAAAGGACAATCTTTGACAATCTTTCATCTCTCATCCGCAGAACGTGGCCTAGCCATCGCAACCTTTCTTTCATTATAGCCTTAGAAAGCGGGATTGAACCACATTTTTTGTACAATCTACTGTTCGAAATACGGTCAGTCAGCCGGGTACCCAGAAAAATCCGTAGGCAATTTCTCCGGAAAACATCTAGTAAATTTTCATCTGCTTTTCGGAGCATTCATGCTTCAGGGCCATATTTGACCACTGTCATCACTGTAGCTTCCAATATTCTAATCTTGGTTTGCAGACTAATCTTTCTATTCTTCCAAACTTTTTTTAACTGTGAAAAAAACACCCTAAGCCTTTGCTATTCTACTTTTTACATCTTCACTGCTCCCACCGTCTTTACTAATAATACTACCAAGGTCAGTGAAGCTGTGAGCCCGATGAATCTTTTCGTTACCCAACGTCACCTTTTCATCTTCACTTATTCCTATCCTTAGTGACTTAGTCTTCTTCACATTAATTTTCAAGTCTATTCTAGCACCCTGAACTCACAAAACCTCTAAAAATTCATTCATTTTGCCCACACTTTCATTTAATATGCTTAAATCATCAGCATAATCTAAGTCCAGGAGTGTTGTTCCTCCCCATTTGATTCAGTGGTCTCCAATTGCCTTTCCTGGTTCCTTAAAACAAAAATTCCATCAAAATGATCTATATAAAGAGGGATAGAACACAACCCTGCTTAACTCCTGATTCAATTCAAAACAAGCTGCTAACTTCATTTCCTACCTTAACCGCAGCAGTATTTTTCTCGTACATAGCACAAATCACTTTAATGTATTTTTCTGGTATACCATACAAGGGTAAGACTTTGGCTTACGCTCTTCTATCGACAGAATCGAAAGCTTGCTCATAATCGATAAAACTGAGGACCAAAGGTGTTTGACAACGAAGGGACTTCTCAAGTAATAACCTAAGAGTGTATCCTGGTCCTTACATCCTCTACCTTTTCTAAAACTGCACTGTTCTTCCCTTAAAACATTGTCTACAGCATCTCTCATTCTAAAAAGTATCATTTTACTCAGTAATTTGCTACTTACAGAGACCAGACTAATGCCTCGATAATTACGACACTCACTCTTGTCACCTTTCTTATACAGTGGTTTGATTAAGGTTTCCCTAAAATCATTTGGTGCTTCCCCTTTTTGAAAATCATGTTCATAATCTTCAGTAGCTTATTCCTAACCTTAGAACCACCATATTTAAGAAACTTATTTATCACACTATCAGCACCTGGAGCCTTATTGTTTTCTAATCCTCTTAGTACTGTCGCTAATTCTTCCCTACCAAACATATCTTCCTTCACATCCAAGGTATCACACACTTTTTCATTTTCATCTATATCTTTTCCTGCAACTATATCTCGGTTTAGCACATTCTCAAAATGTTCCACCCATCTTTCATCAATTTTATCCATGGCCTCCACTTCACATCTCCTTAGTTCATATTTTGACGCTTTCTCCACTTTCTTTATATGCCTTTTGTTTTCATACGACCTATCACTCAGATAATTCTTGCACAAACCCCTTCTAGTCTCTATTAAACCTAAAGCTTTTTCACTAATACTCCTAGTTGCAGTCTTAGCACTCTTCCCTAAGACACCATCGGCAACTTCACAAATTGTTTGAAATTATTCCATCCATCTTCCACGTTGTCAAATTTTAAACTCCAAAGTTTAGCATTCAACTGTTCCCTGGAAGTTTTTCTCAAATTTTCATCCTGCAGTCTACCAGCATCATAACTTTGCGAGAGGTAGTTACCCTTCCAAAATTTCAGCTTTATATTAACCTTAGACACTACTAGATGTAGTAGACTTGAGAAGATATGTTGGTCCCCATCCTGCACTGGTATCCGGGATCACTGCTTTTCTTGAGGCCAAAATAATTTCAAAGATTTAAAGAACATGAAAATTGGAACTTGGAATGTTACGACGTTAAAAAATGACTATCGCATCGACATTTTGACTGACGAATTCAGACGGTTTGAACTGGATTTATTAGGAGTTTCAGAAACTCATATCCAAGGGGTAGGAAGCATGAAATTAGGTGACATAGAATTTGTTTACTCAGGAAGGAAGGATGGGGTACATAGACAGGGAGTAGGGCTCATGATGAATAAGGAAGCTGCTAAGTCTTGTTTAGGCTGGGAAGGTATTAATAATAGAATACTAATTGCTCATTTTATGACTAAAAAGTTTAGGGTATCAGTTATAGTAGTATATGCCCCCATTGAACCAACTGATGGAGATACTAGTGACTCAGATGAATTTTACTTACAGTTACAGGAGCAAATAGACAGGGTACCAGGTAGAAATATAAGTAAAGATCACCATCTAGTAGTGTCTAAGGTTAATTTAAAGCTGAAATTTCGGAAGAGTAACTCCCTCCCGGGAAATTATGATGTTGGTAGACTTCAGGATGAAAATTTGAGAAAAAAATTCCAGGAACAGTTGAGTACTAAACTTGAGGGTTTAAAATTTGATAATGTGGAAGATGGATGGAATAATTTCAGAAAAACAATTTGTGAAGTTGCTGATGGTGTCCTAGGGAAGAGTGCTAAGACAGCAACTAGGAATATTAGTGAAAAAGCTTTAGGTTTAATAGAGAGTAGAAGGGGTTTGTATAAGAATTATCTGAGCGATAGGTCGTATGAAAACAAAAGGAATGTAAAGAAAGTGGAGAAAGCATTAAAATATGAACTAAGGAGATGTGAAATGGAGGCGATGGATAAAATTGCTGAGGATCTGGAAGATGCGGCTAGACGGCATAATAGTAAAATATTATACTGGCATGTTAATAAATTGAAAGGGAGTAGCCGATCCGGACTAGTCCCAGTTAAAGATAGAAATGGGGTCACAATTAGTGATAAGGAAAAAGTTAAAGAAAGATGGGTGGAACATTTTGAGAATGTGCTAAACCGAGATACAGTTGCAGGAAAAGATATAGATGAAAATGAAAAAGTTTGTGATACCTTGGATGTGAAGGAAGATTTGTTTAGTGAGGAAGAATTAGCGACAGTACTAGAAAGATTAAAAAATAATAAGGCCCCAGGTGCTGATAGTATGATTAATGAGTTCCTTAAATATGGTGGCTCTGAGGTTAGGAATAAGCTACTGAAGATTATGAACATGATTTTTGAAAAAGGGGAAGTACCCAATGATTTTAGGAAAACCTTAATTAAACCACTGTATAAGAAAGGTGACAAGAGTGAATGTCGGAATTATCGAGGCATTAGTCTGGTCTCTGTAGGTAGCAAATTACTGAGTAATATGATACTTTTTAGACTGAGACATGCTGTAGACAAAGTTTTAAGGGAAGAACAATGCGGTTTTAGAAAAGGTAGAGGATGTGTCGACCATGTTTTCACTCTTAGGTTAATAATTGAGAAGTCCCTTCGTTGTCAAACACCTTTGGTCCTTAGTTTTATCGATTATGAGCAAGCTTTCGATTCTGTTGATAGAACAGCGTTAACAAAGGTCTTATCGTTATATGGTATACCAGAAAAATACATTAAAGTGATTTGCGCTATGTACGAGAATAATACTGCTGCGGTTAAGGTAGGAAATGAGGTTAGCAACTGGTTTTGTATTAAATCAGGAGTTAAGCAGGGTTGTGTTCTATCCCCCTTTATATGGATCATTTTGATGGACTTCGTCTTAAGGAGCACAGGAAAGGCAATTGGAGACCATGGAATCAAATGGGGAGGAAGAACGCTCCTGGACTTAGATTATGCTGATGATTTAAGCATATTAGATGAAAGTGTGAGCAAAATGAATGAATTTTTAGAGGTTTTACGAGTTCAGGGTGCTAAAATAGGCTTGAAAATTAATGTTAAGAAGACTAAGTCACTAAGGTTAGGAATAAGTGAAGATGAACAGGTGACCTTAGGTAACGAAAATATTGATCAGGTTGGGAGCTTCAGTTACCTTGGTAGTATTATTAGTAAAGATGGTGGGAGCAGTGAAGATGTTAAAAGTAGAATAGCTAAAGCTCAGGGTGTTTTTTCACAGTTAAAAAAAGTTTGGAAGAATAGAAAGATAAGCCTACAAACCAAGATTAGAATATTGGAAGCTACAGTGATGACAGTGGTCAAATATGGCTCTGAAGCATGGACACTCCGAAAAGCAGATGAAAATTTACTAGATGTTTTCCAGAGAAATTGCCTACGGATTGTTCTGGGTACCCGGCTGACTGACCGTATTTCAAACAGTAGGTTGTACGAAAAGTGTGGTTCAATCCCGCTTTCTAGGGCTATAATGAAAGAAAGGTTGAGATGGCTAGGCCACGTTCTACGGATGAAGGATGACAGATTACCGAAGATTGTCCTTTTTGGCCAACCGTCTGGGGCTACACGGAAAGCAGGTCGTCCTTGTCTGGGTTGGGAGGATGTCATAAATAAGGATTTAAAGGAAATGGGAACTTCCTGGGAGGGTGTAAAGAGGGAGGCTTTAAATAGATTAGGTTGGAGGAGGAGCGTGCGTAGCTGTGTTGGCCTCAGGCGGCTTGGTGCTGCAGTGAGTTATTAGTAGTAGTAGTAGTAGATGGTGATCTTTACTTTTAACATCAATAACAGCACTCCTATACACCCTAGTATCGTGTATTGATCCTGCTAGTCTTCGGTTTACAATAACTTAATCAATAAGGTTTGCTGTCTTACCATCACGTGAATACCATGTCAACTTATGGGCCATTTTGTGACCAAACACCGTATTGGTTATAACCAGGTTGTTATATCTACAAAATTGCAAAAGTCTATAGCCATTACTGTTTTCTTTTCCTACACCAAATTTACCTTGGCTAGGATACCATCTATCCCTGTTTCTACCAACCTGGGCGTTAAAATCTCCAAGCGAAAACACCATATTTCTACCTGGTACCCAGTCTATTTGCTCCTGTAACTGTAAATAAAATTCATCTGAGTCACTAGTATCTCCATCAGTTGGTTCAACAGGGGCATATACTACTATAACTGATACCCTAAACTTTTAGTCATAAAATGAGCAATTAGTATTCTATTATTAATACCTTCCCAGCCTAAAGAAGACTTAGAAGCTTCCTTATTCATCATGAGCCCTACTCCCTGTCTATGTACCCCATCCATCCTGCCAAAGTAAACAAATTCTATGTCACCTCATTTCATAAGTTTCTGAAACTCCAAATAAATCCAGTTCAAACTGTCTGAATTTGTTAGTCAAAATGTCGATGGCATAATCATTCTTAAGGTCGTATCATTCCAAGTTTTAATTTTCATGTTCTTTAAATCTTTGAAACTATTTGGCCTCAGGAAAAGCAATGATCCCGGATACCAGTGCAGGATCGGGACCAACATATCTTCTCAATCCAGTGAGTTGGAGGCTTATTGCAATCCTGGGTCCATCTTGGTCACAACATGGTTTTCAGCACTTGGTGATGCTCTTCTATCAACAAGAGTCGAAATCCTGCACATACAGTCCTAAGCCTATTACCTCCGACTCATTATATATTCATGCCTACAATATTATGCTACTACAAGGAGGCAACCCATAGTAGATAAATTAGGTAGGAAGAGGTTTTTCAGCCTGAAAGAGCCCGTCAAAACAAACCCAGCCCAGAGGAATATCCAATAATCAGAATCCCGTACGAGTGCTGTGTTGTTTACTAGGCTATAATTTCCTAAAGGGGCGCCACTCCTCAAGTGGGAAAAGTTGACCACAAGTTTCCCAGTCTTGCAGGTACCCCGAAAGGGTCAAGGCAGCCCTTTACAGAGGCCATTGTCCATAAATCTGGATCTTACGCCCTGCCGCAGTTGTCCTCCTATAGAGGATCCTCCCACGGTGGTGTTCTGCATCAACCCATTTAACCCATTACTGGGAGAAGGTTTGTAACTCATGTGACGCACGGACACGCCAGTGGCCCCTGTTGAGTGTATATTTGAGGGGCCTTCTTCCTCCTCTACCTGTATTTATGACCCCAAGAGAGGGCGTCCCAGTTTCTATTATAAACCCCAGGGACAAGGTCCTTCCTGGTCTGTGCCTCCTATGGAGGTACTCTACATATCTGTAGGGCATTCCCCTATCTGTTGTCCTCACCAAAACCTAGCATGATTAGCTAATAATTAACTGACTAATGCAACTAATAAATAGTTGCAGTAAATTGCAACTTTACTTTGCAAACTAATGCAAGTAATTAATATTTGTAATAAATTGCAACTTTCCTTTTAATTTATACCCTAAAATAAAGAAAAACACAATAAAACTTTATTGTCCTCTACCAAAACCTAGCATGTTAACTAATAATTAACTAATAAATAGCCAATTTGGCCAGATAGAAACATCCCACAAGCCACATCTTATAAAAAAAACACCTTAGAGAATTTAAATTAAGAAGAATACTTATTAAAAAGAACGCTGGTAATACAGAGGTAGACCTAAATAACCAATTTGGCCTGTATGAAACATCTCACAAGCCATACCTTATAGAAAACACCTTTGAGAGTTTAAATTAAGAATAATACTTATAACAAATAATGCTAGTAATACAGAAGTAGACCTAAATTGCCCATTTGGCCTGTTTGAAGCATCTCACAAGCCACACCTTATAGAAAACACCTTAGAGAATTTCAATTAAGAAGGATACTTATTAGAAACAATGCTAGTAATACAGAAGTAGACCTAAATAGCCAATTTGGCTTCTTAGAGTAGATTTTAATGCAGTTACTGTATATATATTTGTTTTTACATTTACGTTTATTCTCTTACGTTCTTTTCTGATTATCAATAATGGGTGTATTTACAGCACTTTTTTTCCATATCCATACTAGTGGTGCACCAAACGAAAATGATAGATTTAGTGGTCTATGAATTTCTAAGGGTTGGCGACCGCTGAGTTAGATGACAGTCCTGGTAGATGGTCCTTCCTACAGGATTGGAGCCGCAGGAGTCTTAGGGATATTGGATATATATATATATATATATATATATATATATATATATATATATATATATATGTGAGTGTGCGTTTGTGTTTAAAATATAATACAGTCCCTATAAGGTTAGATTTAATGCCAGATTTTCTTCGCATTCAATTGGGCTATCTGTCTTGGCTTTTTCTACAATTAGCCATGACTTGATGCCCAAAACTATTCCATTTTAATTCAACAAGACATTATTCCTTTTTCTGTCTATGTGTTTGCCAAGCCTAGGCAGTAATTTTGATCTTTCTTGGGCGACCAACATGTGTACAAGCATAAAGCACATTTAAATTCATTTTCAAGTACAAGTCCAACTTTCCATTATATTTGCCGCTCTCTTGACGTACTATCCACTATAATTCCCAACCATCAAATATAATGGAAAACTTTCCGTTATAATTACCACTAGCAATTATAATGAATGATTTTCATTTATAATTGCTTATCTGAGCACGATTAACAGTGAAGCCTTTGAAAGAACCTCTTCCGAAATTTATACGACCATGACTTCTATATAAGCGATATGTCTCAACGTTGGGCTGTTAGTATAACTTACAGCCCGTTCCTCAAGGGCTTGGGGGGCTGTTCAGGCCGGGGACCATAGATATTTGACATTTGGACGATTTTGAACAAAATGGCTGACTCAAAATTTTGATAAAAAGCATTTAGAAAACCTGAGGCAAAATTTAGTTGAAAAGAATTCAGAAAAAAAACGTGGGGGGATAGTTGCCTACCGATTGATTGCTCTTGACTTTTAAAAAATGGAGCTGGAACTTCCAATTTAAGTCTAATGAGGCTTTTCCGAAGTCTATACGATTACTCCTTCAATAAAAACCTTATATGAACAAAGGATAGCTTGCATAATTTACAGCTTTGCCCTTGGGGCAGTGGAAGATTTTGTCAACCCCCAAGGAATAGTTATTTTAATTACTTCTCTTCTTGACTATTTCGGATAGAACGGCCATCTCATTATTTTGATTGGATATGTTTGGGGGAAAGAGAGCATGGAAGGGGGTGGGAGATTTGAGGGCCTCCAATCACGTTTGAATCTTAAAAACGGCACTAAAAATTATTATCTCCAATTGAATAAGCTCTTCCGAAGTTTATAACACCACTCCTTGCAAATGAGGGAGCTCTGGAGGAAACAATCGGAGCCTTATAGCCTCGTGGTGGGCGGGGAGAGGCTAGTTGCCATTGTGTCGCTTTTGACTCTTTAAAAGGGAACTAAAACTTTCAATTTATAATCATTTGAGTCCCCTCCGAAATTTATACGACCACCTTTTCCGTAGAAACTGTAAATGCTCCTGGGAGTATAAGTCATAAACTTGGGGAAAAGAGTGGGGTAGGGGCTAAATGCCGGCCGATCACTTTCATTACTTTCAATGACTATCTAAAAAAATGGCCGATCACTTTCATTACTTTCAATGACTATCTAAAAAAATTCGTATGTATTAGGGGAAAAAAGAGCTTGGGGGGCCTAGATGCTCTCTGATATTTTTTTACTCATAAAGAGTGAACTAAAACTCTCAATTTCCGATCAAATGAGTCCTCTCTGAAGTTTATACGAGCATCGCTTTTTCAAGAAACATATATGCTCCAGAACGTAACTTACAACGTCTGTCCCCGGAACCTGGGGATTTTGTCCATCCCAGAGTTTTTGTTATATGATCTTTAAACTATTCTTAGCAAAATAGATATGTCATAATTTTTATTGAATGTATTTGAGGACAAAAGAATGTGGGGAGCTAATTACCCTCTGACCTCTTTTGACTCTAAAAAAGTGAACTAGAACTTTCAATTTCCAATGAAGTGAGCCTTCTCTGAAGTTTATACGAACTTTACTCTGAAGTTCATTCTATAATAGCCATACATGTCCCCAGGCCATAAATTACAATGCCTCTCCCTGAGTCCTGGGGGGCGACCCTAGAGTTTATATTATCTGATGTTTCAACTATTTTTTAAGAAATAGCTATGTAAATTTTTTTATCAGATAGATTTGGGGAAACGGGGTGTGAGAGGGGGGAGGGCTAGTTATCCTCTGATCTCTTTTGACTCTTAAAAAGTTAACTAGAACTTTCAGTTTCCAATAAAATGAGCCTTCTCTGAAGTTTGTAAAAGCATCCCTTCTATAAGAAACATATATGCCCCCAGGGCATAACTTTCAACACCTGTCCCCGGAGGAATCTGGGGGGTTTCGTAAACCCCGGATTTTTTATTATTTGGTATTTGAACTATTGTTAACAAAATGGCTATCTCGAAATTTTTATTGGATGTATTTGGGAAAAAAGGGTGTGTGGGGGCTAATTGTCCTCCAATCACTTTGAATTTTTGCAAGGGCACTAAAATGTTCAGGAAAAGCAAAAACTGTTTTGGAAAATATACCTCCATATTTCTCTCGAATTCTAATCGTGCCTTTCTGGCCATCTCATGATGGCTTTTATGTGACATTCTTCGTGGCTGTAGTGGAATCACACACTTAACGCATTTTGTCTTCCAAAACTGTTGAAAATTTGGTTTAAAAGCGTTTGATTGGATTATAAAATTGAAAATACTTCGAGACTAAAAGGGGATATGTGTACTCTGATTTAGCCATTTAATTGGGTTTGTCTGATTTTGGTACAATCGATATGTAATTCAGTTTTGACTTATAGGTCATATATCACCTTTCGTATTTTCACGACCGAAAAGCGAAACTTTCCATTTTAACTATAGAAATATAAAAAGAATAGAGGCCAAATTTGGACATTTACCAGTTAAAAGAGTCCTTAAAAGTAGTATGTTGCTTCTGATGCAGAGACATTGCTTCAAAAGTTTTCCAACGAACCTAGAGTGCTCCCAATAAATTAAGAGTGGTAACTCAAGTCTTGTCTTAAGTGTAAAAGTCAGTTTGAACATAAAAACCTTGTGATGTGCTACTGAACCAAATTACAAAGATCACTATACACATATATTATTTTCAGAAGAAATGTTTTTAATTCTCTGATGAAAATATAGCTACTTCTTCTTCTGTTTGATCTTATGGGCCCTTCTGTCCGAAATATTTGGCCCTCTTCCTTTTCCCGTCAACGGAGAGTTGGTCTGTTACCGGTTTACTGCAATTTATGTATTACGCAGTAGATCATTGCATTGAAGGCACTGGACTATAATAGTGCATTCATCAGGTTTTAATTTATGGTATTTGAGGCCCTTTTATACATTATTTTAAAGATTTTTTTTAATTTCAGTATATTACATTCCAATTGGCAAAGTTCAATGGTTTCACTTTTGTATTGCAGAATTTGCAATATGGGCAGTAAGAAAATTTTCTTAGTGGGTCCATTAGGCTTTTAGCCGACGGTGACAGATAGCAATATTCGAAGCCCTCTGACAATAATTTTGAATAACACACTGTTTGGGTGATAACAAATTATGTTTGAATGGGCGATGGCTTCATTTTCTACCTTAAAAAGCCTTTAATACGGGTATGATGAGGTGAGGCAGGTTGCCCTGGGAATTTGAAAAGAAGTCTGCGGGTTTAGGTCCTTCAAGCTCTAAGGGTTCAATGGAAAATTTGTAGCAAAATTCTAAGGGAAACAGGGAAAAACCTGGTTTATTATTTGTTTGGTTGACGCTTCAAAATCCATTGCAGAGTGCTCAAATTAAGATTCCATATTCTTCTGTTTGAGTTTTAGGCTATACTTGGTGATTAATGTCTTTAACCCGCAATCTCTGTTGGCTAGTAAATATTTGGCAAAAAAAAACAATATTCAAATTATAACTGTATGCTAATGCTGCTATTATTGCTGATTCAATATCAGTAGTTACGGTGAGACACCGTTTCTTTTTTTGCTTGCTGAATCAAGATATTAGATAGGGAAAATGTGTGCTTTGATTCGCTGGTCATGCTCTTTAGATTTGGCATGAGGCCTCTTCAAAAGCATCAAGAAAAAGATACAATTTTTAGATGGCTATTTCTAAGACTAGGGTAAAATTCTACTTTTTTCTATCTTGGAAATAGGTTAAATTAGGAAAATGAAAATTTCAGGGATGGCTCTACCGGCTAAATTGCGTATTGGGAAGGTATTTGAACTAGCCTACTTACCTACACACTTTTTTCCTCTAGAGGGCAATGACCTCTGATTACCCTTAAAAATTCTAGTTAATTGACTTCTTGCTATCTCAGAAAGGGCTTAGGTTAGGAAAATGAAACTTTCGGGGATGGGTCTACAGGCTAAAGTATGTCCCGGGAAGGTATTTCAAAGTACCCACCTTCACTCCTTCTCCTTCTAGAGGCCCCTGAAATTTGCCTACATGATCTACCTAAATACGAACCTAACCTAACCTATTGAAATTTTGACAAAACAACATTTTACCTTAATTTTCAGTTACTAGTTGCTTTTTCTCTGCCTTTAGTTCTGAAAATGCAATTCCTGTTATTTGAATAGAATTTTGAGCCATATCAATGTTGTTGTTTTTTCCAAATTTAGGAAATGTATTTGTATATCTTTAGAACCTTATAAAATGGAATTGAGCAAAGTTATGAAGCTGAAAAAAATGTTGTTGTACTTCAATTAAGCAGAAGATTTATTTTGTAAGGTTTCACTTTTATAACACACATATTTTTAAAGGTCATGGCCCTCTAAAGAGAGAAGGAGTGGTGGTAGTTGCTTCAAAATGCCTTCCCAGGATATGTTTTAGTCTGTAGATTCATCCCTGAAAGTTTCATTTTCCTAACCTAAACCCTTTCCAACATGGCAAGAAGTCAACTAACTAGAATTTTACCGAATTTTCAGCCATATCAATATTTTTTTCAAAATTTTAGAAAAGTATTTGCATATTTTTAAAACCTTATAAAATGGAATTGAGCAAAGTTAAGAAGCTGAAAACAATTTTTTTGTACTTCAATTAAGCAGTTGATCTATTTGGCAAGGTTTCACTTTTATAACACACATATTTTAAAGGCCATCAAATGTCAGGGCCCTCTAGAGGGAGAAGGAGGGGAGATAGTTCCTTCAAAATACACTCCCGGGACATACTTTAGTCTGTAGATTCATCCCTGAATGTTTCATTTTCCTAACCTAAACCCTTTCTGAGATAGCAAGAAGTCAATTAACAAGTATTTTACCAATCTGTGTATAATAAAAGTAAAACCTTGAAAAAAAAATGTCATCTGCTTAAATTACCTTAAATCAGAGCTTGGAGTGAAATAAAGACTTTGATCCTGTTGAATCACTCCTTATGATGATAATTGCATGCATGGTTGATTAGATTCTGGTGGAAGACTCTGGTGCATCCCAGTCAAATCTCCACGGTTTGTCACACCACTCAGCATCCAGACGGCGTTTGAATGCATCTGTTGATTCAGCAGAAATAGTGTTCTCCTTGAGATTGTTCCAGAGGTTCACAATCCGGTTCGAGAAGAAGCTGAATCTTACTCCAGTCTTTGCATGAGGTTTTCGGATTTGTTTTGGGTGTCCTCGTGTTATGTGGGAGGGGTCAATCTCCAGAAGCTCATTTTCTTGATTGGTTGAGAGGAGTTTGTGCGACAGGATCATATCCCCACGTTTCCACCTTAGACTAAAGGTCTCTCTCCATCTAATTAGTCTAATAATCCGTCTAATAAGGTCTAACTCCAAGGTCTCTCTCCTCCTGAACATGCTCCAGTATGTGGTGACTCCCAGGGTTTTGGGTAATTAGGTATTGTTGCTGGGAGTTATTGTGTCCAAAGTGTATGACCTTGCATTTTTCAGTGTTGAATTCCAGCAACCGTCTTTTGACCCAGGAGCACATGTGGTTGAGATCAGTTTGGAAGGATTGGCGGGCAGAAGGGGTATTGGTAGGACCTTTGAGTTTTGAATCATCCACAAAGAGAATGGTTTTATTACTGGTGATAAGGGCTAGCTCATTTACGTATATATTGAACAGGGTAGGGCCCAAGACACTGCCCTGGGGGACCCCACTGGTGACTTTGACTTCATCAGAGAGTCCGTGACTGTTTGGTCCAGTGGTCACTTTCACTTGCTGTGTTCTGTCCCTCAGAAAATCCTCGATCCAACTGATCAATTTTGGACTAAGAGACAGGATGCATAGCCTGTGAATGAGATAGTGGTGGCAAACTTTGTCGAAAGCTGTGGCTAGATCCAGTAGGATTATATTCAATGGTACTCTTTTTTCTAGTAGGTCAGTTACAAGACTATAAGACCCAAGAAGGTTTGTATCCACTGATTTCTTAGAACGAAAACCATGCTGGCTGCTGCTGATGAGTGAGTTAGAGTGAGTTAGCCTCAAGATGGTTAATGATGCGTTTGTTGACAATTCTCTCCATGACTTTGCATGCCACACAGGTAAGGCTGATAGGTCTGTAGTTTGCCGCTGAAGTTTTACTACCCTTCTTATGAATTAGGATGACTATTGCCTTCTTCCAATCCCTTGGAAGCTTTCCTTGTGTTAGCGACAAGTTAATTAATTTTACCAGGGGAGCTGAAATAGCAGGGCTTAGTTCCTTCAGCAGTCGTGGACTCAGACGACCATGTCCGGTCGATTAGTTGGCATCAAGCTCATTGAGCTGTTTGGTTACTTCTTCCAGTGTAATTGGTGAGTTTAACATTGGGAAGATAGTGTGAGCCTGTTCGGCTGGTGGGAGGGTTGATCGGAGGACATCCTTAGAAAACACTGAGGCGAACTGCTGATTCAGAAGGTTAGCTTTTTCGGAGGTGCAGGAAGAGACTGAGCTGTTATTCTCCAGGTCTGGTACTGAGTGTCTGCCTGGTTTACGCAGGGAGATATGTTTCCAGAATAACTTAGGGTTTTCCTTGACATTTTGGCCAGATGTTCTTCGTAGTTTACAGTGAGTTTCCGCGTTTCTTTTCTGGGGAGATTCCTTACGATTTTGTACTTCTCGTATACTGTTTTTTGTTTCACAAACTCCTCCCAAAGTTTTTTCTTCCTATTGCATAGATTCTTGATTTTTGGGGTGAGGAAAGGTAGGGTTTTTGGTTTCTTTTTCCATGTCATTCTGATATTTTTGGCTTGGCTCTCGAGTAGGGTATTTTTTAGGATTAGCCATGAAGCTTCCACATCATCTGAGGTATGAGTTTCCAGATTGGCATCTATCAGCTCTTCCACCATCATCTTGTAATTAGTAAAGGATTGCTTAGTATATTTTGATGGTTTGGAGTTGAGTTGTATAGATGAAAGGACTGGCATGTGGTCACTTGAGCCAATCGGACTCAGAGTCTGTGTCCTGATCACCTTTTCTGGGTCATTGTTTACGACCAGGTCGAGTGTCGAAGGATTTTCTCCCGGACGCATTCTTGTGGGCACGGTTACTGTTTGGTACAGAATATTATCAGCAAGGACTTCAATTATTGGGTTTTGTTCAGGGCTTGACCTGGTCATACCTTGGTCATCTATCCAGAACACGCTTGGAAGGTTGAAGTCCCCTGTCATGAGCAAAGTTGCCTTTTGGAAGTTGCATAGTATGAATTGCGTCATTTCAGCAATTGCTCTTTGAAAGGACAGCTGGCATGGACTACTGGGGCTCTTGTAAATTGAGCTTAGGACAAAAATTTCGTTAGGTACGGATAGGGACACCCAAGTGGCTTCAATCCAAGGTAAGTAAGAATTCAGGACAGAAATTTCTCGTACCTGGGATTCATTGGAAGCCAGAACAGCAACTCCTCTTCTGTAGTTTGGATCAGACAGATTGCTGAAGATGTTGTATCCAGTGGGGCAGATTGAGTCTTCTGTCAGTTGAAATCTGGAATTCTTCGGGCTAATTTCTGTAAGAGTTACAAAATCTATCTGACTTAATTCGAGCACTGTTTTCAGTTCTGGTATCTTATTGGTGATAACATCGACGTTAGCTGTCATAATATTTACAAGTTTTAGGGTGTGTAGGCAACTTTAGGTTATGCACACTATTGTTCTCACTTATAGTTGAGGTGGGTGAATTACAGCTGAGGTACATGGAGCTGCTATTGAGGGACAACGCAAAGGGGAATGGGGACGTAACTGTTAATTTACTGTTTTTGTTTCACACAAGTTTACTGTTACATTATTATTACCAGTGCTGCAGGATCTACTATCTTTGGTTGGATTAACGCTTTCATTTGTGGAGGACTTGAACGAATTAGGGCTAGACGGATAAGAAAGTTCATTCAATACTTGTTAGTTTATCAAGATTCACTTTTTCATTATTTACACTATGTGCAGGGCTAGCAAACGGAGCAACTAACATTCCATGGTCGGGTGAGAGTATCTCCCACCTGGGCACACTGAGTTTTTTGAGACGATCTTTCCGTGGTTGATAGCTAAGTTTAGCTCTCCTAGTTCAGTTCGGCGTCTGATCGGAAGACTTTTTTTTTCTCCCGGTCTTCCTGTGAGGCATCTGTCCTAAACTGAATTACTTGAAGAAGCTCGTAAGATCTTTGTAGAATGCTTTCTTTCATGTTTAGATTTTGGACAGAGAAAAGAAGGGAAGGGGGTCTGCTGTGAGTCGATTCTTGATAGCTTGCTCCTGCTTGTCTGATGGGTTGCTGAGTGGCCCCAACCTTGTTGACAGGCGCCGATTGGCGTATAATGCGTCTTTCATTAGTATTGTTTGCGTTCGAAATTTCGCATTGCTCTGTAAGATATTTCTCAATGAACGCCTTGTCGCTGTTTATTCCTAGCTGCAGGGGTACGCCATAAGCAACTAGGATAAGTCTCCTGCTATCTCTGTCTTTTTCCTGTCTAAACAGTCTGCGGACTTCGTCTTCGAGGTCGAAATCAATGGCCTGTTTGATCTTGGATGTTTCCCGCAGTATTGCTGCTTCGATATGCTGTTTAACTTTTAGGATAGTACATTTTTCCGTCATGTTTTTCTCAAGGTCATCGTCACGCTCTGATCGGAAGACTTTTCTTTTCTCCCGGTCTTCCTGTGAGGCATCTGTCCTAAACTGAATTACTTGAAGAAGCTCGTAAGATCTTTGTAGAATGCTTTCTTTCATGTTTAGATTTTGGACAGAGAAAAGAAGGGAAGGGGGTCTGCTGTGAGTCGATTCTTGATAGCTTGCTCCTGCTTGTCTGATGGGTTGCTGAGTGGCCCCAACCTTGTTGACAGGCGCCGATTGGCGTATAATGCGTCTTTCATTAGTATTGTTTGCGTTCGAAATTTCGCATTGCTCTGTAAGATATTTCTCAATGAACGCCTTGTCGCTGTTTATTCCTAGCTGCAGGGGTACGCCATAAGCAACTAGGATAAGTCTCCTGCTATCTCTGTCTTTTTCCTGTCTAAACAGTCTGCGGACTTCGTCTTCGAGGTCGAAATCAATGGCCTGTTTGATCTTGGATGTTTCCCACAGTATTGCTGCTTCGATATGCTATTTAACTTTTAGGATAGTACATTTTTCCGTCATGTTTTTCTGAAGGTCATCGTCACGCTCTTTGACTTCATCTATGCTTTCAGTGATATCACGTTTAAGCTCCTCTGCCACTCCTTTAATTATGTCAGCGATAGCCAAAGCATTTGGGACCTTGGATGTTATAAGGCTTGAGATTTCAGCTAATGAAGGGGAGTCTGCTGATGTACCAGAACTCTTACAAACTGGACAGTACCACTGCATATCCCCAATGGTTGACATCTTTGTAAAGAGTTCATACTCTGGGATGGACATGTTTATGCATTCTGTACACAGCCATTTTTCACATCCATCGCATAATACGGCTTTAGATTCTGGCTCAAGACCTTGTTTGCAGCCTGCACAGAAATCTAGAGACTTTTTTGGACTGGATAGTTTCCGCTTGCGATCCTGTTTAGGAGCCATATCTGTCGCTTAACTTTTTTGATTCACGCTCTTGTCGGTCTTTTTTTTATTTCTTATTCTGTGGATGGCGTAAAAAAGATTGCAGCACGAATGAAGATGCAGCGCGCATGAAGAATACACTGTGAATTCAAAAAAAAATAATTGCCGTCTTTAATACTGGATTGGACCTGTGGGAAGTGCAGATACACGAATCACCTATCCCCAGCAGTTTAAGGACAAATATCCAGCCGGTACCAATACGGCCCTTCCTGTTCGTTATCGCTCTCTTCTGCACGGGTTTATCCAAATAAATAAGATGACCAGCTTAGTTTACGTAATTTGTGGCTTTTTGAAAGAAACAAATGCTTCGCAACTCGAGATTGGCAACACTGTATAATTGAAACGGTGAAGAGAAAAGAGATGCACAACTCCCAGGATATTTAAAAATATATAAAGTCGAACACGAACACTGTGGTAGGTCCCTTAAATTAACACCTAGGGTACCACAAGAATACGAATAATGCAAATAATAAGAACAAACAATTTTGTCTCACAGTTTGTTACATATTTATCCAGGGATCAAATTTATGCAGCCACATGGATTTGTTATTGCCATGATGAAACACAATAAAACAGTTTTCAGGCAACATATCCTATCTCATATTATTGACTTACCAATAAAGTGAACAAACCATTTGATGCCTCTTTTAAGCTGTTTATGTGTATAACAATTGCTTCTAAAAAAAATTCAAATTTAAGCACTTTTGAGCTCTTAAAAATGACAGATTTTCAATTAAAGTATGAGCCAGAGTCGCCATTTGGGCCAAATCTTGGGGTGGACATGAACTCCACTTTGGGTCCCCCAACTTTTGCATAAGAAAAAATGCAAGCTTTTGCAGCACATCAATCAAATATTCTAAGTAAAAACGCATTTTCAGCACCTGTGTGTGTACTGTAACCAAATGTGGAACTCAGCCACACTGACCTCTAAGATTAATTATAACATCTAAGATCATAATCAATGAGGTTAAGTGATTAAATTGAAAGTGGAAAATTCAACCAGACTACAGGCTGGCCCTCCTAATCATCTAGGAAATGGGCATTTGAAAGAACTTGAGACTTGTATTATAAATAGCATAATTACCCAAAGGGTTGTCAGGTAATTGTGCTCTCTGGGTAATAGGCCTGCAGTAATTCCAAATCAATTGGACAGAATGTATTATGTTGGATGTGATGGATTATGGTGGCTGGGGAAGTGCCCTTTGTGGTGGAAACTTGGCCCCCCTGAAAAATCTGGGGTGGGCATTTGCCCACCCCTGACCCCCCCCCCCCAAACGGCGCCTCTGGTATGAGCTATTGGTTGTTTGATAGCCTACTAAATTTTCTCAGTGCCAAAATTAATTATAGTTAGGTTAGGTCAAAAAGCACTTAAATCTGAATTTGCAATAGAATTGATTATTATATTCATAAAGAGCATAAAAAAGGCATCAAGTGGTATGTTCACTTTATTGGTAAGTCAATAATATAAACCGTGATATGTTTACCCTGTTTTCAGCTTTACAACTTTGCTAACTCCTAGTTTATGATGTTTCAAAGATCTGCACACATGCTTCTTTCCTAAGTTTAGAAAAAAAAAGGTAAATATATCACAGTTCATATAATTAACTCAATAATAAAGTGAACATACCACTCAATGCCTTTTTTTATGCTCTTTACAAATTTGATAATTGCTGCTATTACAAATTCAAACACTTTTTGACCTAACTATAAATAATTTTGGTACTGAGAAAATGTAGTATCATTTTCTTGAAAATGAATAAGAAAACAGATCTGAGAAAATGTAGTATTATTCTGTTAAAAAAAACTGATAACTCATGCTTTAATTGAAAATTTGTTGTTTTAAGAGCTGAAAAAGTGCTTAAGAATTTGCAATAGAAGCAATTATTATATTCATAATGAGCATAAAAAAGGCATTAAATGGTATGTTCACTTTATTGGTAAAATAACCAATAAATCATAATTTTTTGTAAAATATGTCATTTTAAAGAGCTCAAAAAGTGCTTGAATTTGCAATATAAGCAATTATTATACTCATAAAGAGCATTAAAAAAAGCAGCAACTGGTATGTTCACTTTATTGGTAAGTCAATTATATGAACTGTGATATATTTACCAAAATTCATTGGTAAGGCTAAAAATTTTACTCCAATAAAATGATTTGCATTTAAAAGATAAAGAAAGTAAGATTTGAAAATTAAGGTAAAATATTGTTTTGATGAAGTTTTAATAGGTTTTTTCATTAAAAAAAAACCTATTGAATTTCTTTGAAAAACCTATTTAACTTGCCTATCTGTCAAGTAGGCAAATTTCTAAAGATTTAGAAATTAGAAGAGGGTTAACATAGAAGATTGGCAATACTGTCCCAGAGTATAACATATTTTTTAGCAGGAGAACCTTTATCTTTACTTCTTTCACTGTATTTCCAGTTTTTCAATCATATTTTTCAGTATTTATGTATTCTCCTAGTCTTGAAAATCATTTATAAAACACACCCAAGAGTCATCTAACTAATCTCAACTTACCTTAACCTGATTTATCAGTATTTGCCTATTAACATTGTTTTGGTAGATGGTGTTTCACTTTCATATATAGACTATTTGAAAATGAATAAATGCAGTCAAATCTATGTTTTTTTTCACAATTTTTTTTAGACAATAGTCAAAGAAGTAATGATAAAGGTTCTCCTGCTGGAAAATATGTTAACTAGGATTATTTTGCATATTATGAAGTAAGAGTTGTTTTCTTAACATGTCTCCTTATGAAGTGGACTGCTCATACATCTACAACATTTTATTTTCCTAAGCTAACTGCTTTCAAAGATAACAGAATGTAGCAAAATAAGAATTTTACCAAGATTAATTATATGGTTTGTGTTTTGACAATTTATACCTAGCCCCCCTTTAATGGTCTTATTAGGTTAGCTCTAGGCTATGTAAAGAAACTAATCAAAGAAAATGATGGAATTCTTAATTTCTAATGTGTAGCAAGTACTGATGCAAGTTATCATATTTCCTTGTTTTTCTTCTTGGTTAGCCCTTGGCACTGGACTCCATCATTTGGTGTCCTTCTGGCTTCAAAGTTGGTTGATTGTCCTCCATGTCATTGAATTTACATTCTTTCAGGGGGGAGAGAAAACCAATTTGGCTTTTTCATAAGGGCCAAGCAAGGGAAGCAAAGGGTCCTGTTACCTTTCCCCTGCAATTTAAGAGTAAACATGGCAGGTACCCCTACAGGGCTTGTGATAGGACCCTCCCCTTTCTCTGCTTGTTGACCCTTCTTACAATCTACAAAACTTATTTTATGAAATATCAATACTTTAGAAGAACTCAATGATTTTCTTAAAAATTCTTCTCTCTTCCTGGGCTGGGAGCTCTACTTCTAACAACAGCTTAATATTTTCCTGTAATCCCAACTTCTTGGTTCTTCTCAGTTCAGAGGAGATTGTTGCTGATTCTAGGCATTCAAATAGGAGATGCTGAATCATCCCATGCCCAAATTATCCCTGAAAATTGTGTACTCATTTTCCAAATGTTAATGGGTACAGTGGGCAGTCTAGCTGTAAGCCTGAATCCTTGTAAAATACTTTATTGATAGCATTTGGATCCATTTAACTATCAAAGAAAATAAAGCTAGTTGCCAAACCTTTGCTCCCTCTGAGTGGTACTGAAGCCCCAAACCAGTTCTAAGAGATATATTTTGAACAGTCTCTAGGTTTGCTTTGGTGGTTTTAATAAAATTGATATATACTATCAGTCCAAAATCATTTTTGATCTGATTAACTTCTTTTAAAGTGGAACCATAATTGAAGCATATTTTTCAGTTCAGTATTCACATTTCAATGTTCATTTACCAAATCAAATGCTCCCAATGCTTGAATCTCTTTGCATGAAATTCTATAGGCTTTTATTTCATCTACTGATGCTTTCCCTTCTTCTTTGCACTATTATTGCCAATTCAACTCCCTGTCGTTTTATTTAACATAAATAATTTTTAGTTTAAGTAAATCTTTAGTTAGGCATGCTTAGCTTTTTTCTCTTCTTTTTATTCAATTTCCTTGCCTTATTTTTTTGGATTTTGTTAATTCTATGTTGTTGCTCCAAATTAGTGTTGTAAGAAATAAATCAGATAGAAAAGGATAATTCAACTATATGCAAAATTTTGTAGCATTTCAAAATTTTTAGCTTTTTGTCTTTGCATGTTCCCCATAAAGAATTGGTTCATAATACCAAATAAAGCTAATTTTTCAAAATTAATATGATCACAGGGATAGGACTCTTGCAAAAAAAATTTGTACCTAGACATCTGTTCTAGAAACTGCTATTAGAACTTATGGAAATCTAGAATTTCATCTTTTTTTTCTTCAAAATTTTTTCAGTTTGAATGTGATGCACTTTACACATTTCTTTTTTTTATTCTAATTCCCTGCATATAATATTTACAAATAAGTCTGAATTTGAAGCAATTCTTTTCTTTCTTGGTAGTCTAATTCCCTGCATATAATATTTACAAATAAGTCTGAATTTGAAGCAATTCTTTTCTTTCTTGGTAGAGCAATTCTTTTCCTTTTAGTTGGTCTTTGTCTTTCAGTTGAGATCAAGTCATTGTTAACCAAATGCAAAGTTGTCATTTGTGTTAGTCTGATAGTCCCTGATTTTTCAATCACCCTCATTAAGACAAATGGACTTCGATGTCTTGCTAGTTGATATTGAAGGAACTACAACTTCAATATCTTTTGTTAAGGTAAAGTTTTTTGCAGACATTGCTTTGGTTACTCCCAGTTTGTTTTTTTGTTTTTTTTAGGACACCACTCATAGCCTATAGACATAGCCAAATTGTGTGATGGATTTTCAATCCCTTTGTTAAATATCTATCCTCTACATAACCCTCATCTCCTTTTATCGTTATTTATAAGCAGTGTATTCAATGGGCCTCTTTGCATCTAAGACTGAATCTCCTTGATTTTCTGATATATGTTTACAGTTCAATGAATTGTCTATGTATGCCATCTTCTTTTTTGAAATGATAGGGGGTAAAGAAAATAAAGTCTTCTTTTTGAAAAGACCCATTTTCTGCAAAACTGTTAAGACCTAACATCTCTAGTTAAAAAAAAAATAAGTATAATTATGTTATTTGGACACACAAAATATGTTTTGAACAGTTTTTTTCCTTTGTTTTGTTTTGTGATAAGGATAAAAACAATAAAGTAGTTCTCAAACTCTCAGAAAATTTTAAGTTTTTGATAACAGTCTATTTGTGGCAATCAGTGCAGTTCTACAAGTCTATTATGCATCTTATTTTATGTTTCCTAATTCCATTCATTGATGTATAGAAAATCATTTTGCTAAATAAAAATTTTATTTTAAGCTTAATGTTTACTTTTTGCTAAAGTGTAGATGACATTCATTCCTTTGAGGACTTGATAGATAGATAGATAAGATTTTATTTTCACCAAAATTTTCATGGCACTGCCAAATTTCTTTGGTACAGTCAGATAAAAAATAAACGCAAAAAAACAAACAAAGAAAACAAAACACTTATCAATCTTCCTGACTTTCGTTATACATTTTTACAAAACTAGGTATAAAACCCTTTGCTAACTGCTGGTGGGCACAGCATACCAGCTGAAGTTTGTCAACAGGCACTGCAACCCTGCGCGGGAGTCGTTTTGTTGTGGACTGAGGGGGGGAGGGTGTTGTGGATTGGGTGGATCAAAGATTTTCGTCCGAAATCCATGCAGAGTTTCTCTCTTCTTTTTTCCAGAGTTTGTATTTTAAACTTGGTCAGCAGCTCTTCATACAACATTTCTGCCTGCTTTGAAACAATCATTAGAGCTCTTTTCAGAACTCTTTTGAGCCTGGCGCTTTGTTCAGCCGTTAGCCAAAATGCCATATAGGAGCTGCATATTCCAGAATCTTACTGTCATATTTGAAACAGAAGCTTTAGTCTTCACATTATCAATTAAAATTTGGGCTTTGCTGCATTCATTTGCTTCACAATTTTCTCCTGGGTTAAGGTCATCAACATATTTCCAACAGACTTCACAATCATTTCCAATATTATTTATCATAACTAGAAAAAGAATAGGACCCAGGATGGTACTTTGAGGTACACCAGAAAAAACTGGCTCAGGTTCAGAGAAAGAATCCTTATGTTTCAAAATTTGGAACCTATTTATTAAAAAATTCAGAATAATTTTCACAACAGCAGGGTTCACTCTAAAATCAATTCAAAGCTTAGAAATTAAAATGTTACAATCAATAGGATTGAAACCCTTTTTAAAATTGATAGTTATTAACTTTAGCCATTTACCAGGCTCATCAACATGCTTAGGAATAAAATATAAAAGACTAACTAGATAATGTTATGTTGATGTATGTTGTACTGATGAGGATCAAGGAGGGGTTCAACTTCAGCTTTTAGCCAATTTGCTACAAAGCTTTCATACATTTTGCTGAACAAGAGGGTCAAAGTGATTGGTCTCACGCCATTGGAATTAATTTCAGTATCTTTTTTAGGGATTGGAGTAACATACCCTGTTTTCCATATCTGTGGGTAAGCTGAAGGAGTTGAAATGCTATTAAAAATTTGTGTTAGTTGCTTAGTCAATTTGTCAGGAAATGCTTTTATAAGTTCAATCAGAATATCAATGGGAGTTATACTAGTTCGTTTAAGTTTATTTATTTTACTAAAAACTTGATCCTTGAGAATAGAAGATGAATAGATGAAGAGAATAGAAGAAGAAGGTATGTCATCACGTGGTATTTTCTTATACTCTTGGGTTGTTTTATTTACATCAAAGAGGTGGCAAAGATTGGATTATTCTGGCCAAATGACCATTTAACTGGTTAGCAACTTTTTCATCATTAGAATCTGAACAAAAATCAACACCACTTGGGGATTTTCCACAAATTCGTTTTATTTCTTTATACCACATGCTAGGATTTGATTCAAAAAAGTTAAAAATTGTTTTTGGTAATACTCAGCTGCAGTTTTTCTTGTCATTTTACGTATTTTGTTATGGAGCATATTAGCATTTCCTATTTTCCCTTCTTTTCTTAGTTGAATTTTATACCTAGTGAAATCTTTAATTTCTTGGGTTATGTATGGATGATCTGTTTGGCACTACTTGGAAGTTTTCTCTGGAAAGCATTCTTCATTTCTGTTTCTTAATTTATCTTTCAGAAATATAGCTTTTTCATTGGAGGACTCTAAAATTGCTACCTCATCCCAGGACTTGGATGTAATCCAATTTCCAAATTCCAAGAGACCCCTGTCCAAAAGAGGTCGGTAGGAAACTTTCTCAACTATATATTTTACTTTATACGAAGGTAATGGGGCCCATTTTATCATTTAGTCGTAGCTACCACCAAGGGGAGGTAGGTCTTTAGGTTCATTATAATATTCTGAAAAAACTTGTGCAAATTACGTCAAGTTTAGTATTACTTTTAGAAGTCGGAAACTTTACTATCTGCTTGAGTCCTTGACCTCTGAGGAAGCTTTCAACACACAAATCTCACTTTTTAGCAAAGACCTTTTTTTTGGAAAGATGCCATACCATACTCGGTGAGCAATAAAACACTCCAATAACAATACCAGTTACAGATCTCGGAAGTTTTTTTGGTCGAATCATAATCCAAATCATTTCATCATCATCATCAATATAGGAAATCTGTAGTAGCCGCGGTGCCAACTGCTCATGTACGAAACATGCTACGCCGCCACCTTTCTTACCTAACGGATGATTCTGATGTCTTAGTTTTATAAATTGTTTGTAACCTTTTATTGTAAGATGTTCAGGACTTCGTTTATGTACTTCTGTAACTGTAATAATATCAGCTCTGGCTACTTGAACATAACCCTCAAGTTCACCCATCTTATCAACGTTGAGACTTTCCGCATTTAAAGTTAAAAGAGAAGGAAAATGAAAGTGTGGTTTAGGGACTTCTTTTTCAACAACTTTGCGTTTGTTTACTTTTGTCTGTTTTGGGAAGGTCTTTTAAGGCGGGAGAAAAACTTCTGGCTCATTTAATGCAATAACTATGCTATCTGATTCATCATAAAGGGCTGCAAAACGGTTACGAGACGGAAACATTGACGAAGGAACAGAAAATATATTAGCGTTTGTCTCACTATTTGAAGTTTTGGAAACTCTGCATTGAGCTAATACGCGTGGATCATTCTGCTTGCTATCTGAAATTTCGAAGAATTTTATACCAGGCATGGTGGGAAAAGGTGGGGGAAAAGTGCAAATGGGAGGAGGAGGGAAGCTAAAAGGGGATACTGGTGTAGGGGTGTTCAGGGGGGCTTTGGGGATTGTATTCTGGTTATTGAAAGTTTGGCAGAGACTGGAAACTATTTTTTGCCTGATATTCGCAAAGTTGTCGCTGACACCGGTAAGCGTGTCCATCAGGGAGCGATAATGGTGTGCTCATTTGGCACACGCCCACTTGTTGTCCGAAAGTAAGGAGTTACATTAGCAAAAACGCATTACCTGTTGGTACAAGTTAAAACACTACACAAACCTACTTGGTCAAAACGGCAATCATTTTTGTTGCAACATTTTGATCTGAAATTTAAGCATATATGCAAAAATCGACACTTTTTCTTCAGTCTGCGAAACCCTTGTTCAAAGAACCAGCAAAGTATGTTGTATTTACGAGTTGTACTGTCTTTTTTACCGTCGTACGTTCTTGTTCCACTTCTCTATACGAGTGTTGGAGGGGGTGTATTTGCACTAGCTGATGACATATCACTAGGATTCATTTTTTCTGATAAGATCACACAGTCGTGGGCTACAGTTGGGCTAGATGTTATGTTTTGCACTTCATTATCAAGGGGTTTATTCCGGTTAGCAACAGCGATATCTTTGTCCGTTTGCGTTGACTGGGTAACTTGGTCACGGGAGGTTTGTGAAGGGTCATAAGGACGGGTTTTGATAGTTACTGAGAGTTCTTGTTTCAGCTGGGCTATAAGAAAGTCTTTAACCTCCAAATGACCTGTCAACACTTTAATTTGATTGTTCTTTTCCTCCATTTCTGACAGAAACGTTGAGTGCCTTCTATGGATCTCTAGATCTTCTGCTTGACATGCCGATAAACTTGCTTCCAGGGTCTTAATTTTCTCACTTAGACGGATTGTTTTGGATTCATAGTTGAGAATGTCTACACTTACCGCAGACAGCTTAGTTCCTTTTCAGTAGTCCAGAGTTGGTTTTAGGTCCCATAATAATTTGTGGTAAAGAGGTGTTGATTCTGCTTCCTCTTACAGGTCTCTTCGCACTAGGCTTTTGTTGGGGTTGAGATGCTTGCGACTTCCATGCATAATCATTCGCCGGAATGGTCCTTTAGTCCGATTTGGGTGCATTTATTAACGCCTGTGTGGTACCAGCATTCGACACTCGGGACAATAGTTTTTTGGTATCGACATATCACAATAGTTGCTTTGGGACTCGAGTCAAGCAGTAGCAATACTGTACAGGGAGAGTCGAGCAGTCATCTGTTTTAATTTCATTTTATTATGAGTCTTTCCTGGCTAAGTTACCTTTGTTCATAGAAGTATGTGTCTTCATTTGGTACTGAGCAATGGGGAGATTCACAGCCTTGCCTTGATTTATCTGTAAAAACAAGTCTTAAATGGATGGGGTGTGCTTTCACACCCAACATGCTCAGCTTACCCTGTGCCATTAGACTTTCATTTGCCTTGCTCTTTATAAGACTCTTTGATTGGCATGACAACTAGTTTAGATGATGCTGAAACTAGCATCCTGTTTGGTTCTTTGCTGGCAAAGACTGGTCCTTCTGTGAACAACGAATTGTGTAGCCTGCCAGATGATGAGAAAAGCTGGTTGATGAATATTTTCAAAATACCATAGATCTACCTTTATCAGTATGTAAATTAGCACATCCTTTAAACAATAGCAGAAACATGATAATAAATTTTCCAGAGGCTCTATAGAAGCTAGGTCTTATCCCGTAATAACTGGAGAACTGGGATAGGGTAAACCATGTTCTAGAATCTCAGGGTTCTAAAGCTTGGTCAATCAGCAACAGGTTAAAGAAGAAAACTGTTCAAAAATCAGAAGCTGTTTTCGAAAACTACTCAATTTTTTTTCCTAAACTTTGGCAGAATTTGACAGTCCAATAATCAAACTTTTTTTTCTAATAACGTTATAAAAAATGATGTTGCAAAGGCCCCAAATTTCCCTGAAAGGAAAAATTACGCATCTTAATCACTTTCCAAATATGATTTGCAACAGTGGAAGCATATTCATGTTTACTGTATTTGGAAACAACTGCAGTCATGCTATTATGATGTGTTATATTGGTCAAGCACAAATTGTCTGATTATGCTTATTTTTAGAGCCCCTCTCTATACTATACATTATAATTACCTGTTGCAGTCTTAATATAAACTTAGTATAGTATCTTTGTTGCTAACCTAAATAGTTTGTGAAACTATAAGAGAGAAAACTCCTGCGGTTTAACAAGCATCCATTACTGATTGAAAACTAGTGCTGCTACTGGCAGTACTGTATGATCAATCAAGCTAAATAGAACCCTAGTTTTTACTTATTAAAATTTGTATACCAATTAAAGGTGTCAAATGTAAATTGTAATTAAAAGAAAGAGAAATTAAATAAAAAGGGATTACTTTTCTGATTTTGTTTTTTTTTTATTTGGCTTTATGATTTTGCTGGTTAATGCTATATGATGTTTGTTTCTTTGTTCTTGAAGGGCCAGCTTGATTTTCCTTTCTTATCAGTTCCAGAGAATCTTTAGACCTACCTATGTCCTATTGCTGCTTATATGAATTTTTTTTCTAGTTTTAAAATAGCTGTGCTTAGACTGAAAAAAATTTCTTTGTATTTGAAAAATCATCATTATTAGAAGTAACTGAAACTATTTTCTTAAATGTCCAATTTTGGGATGTTGTACAAATTTTTTTTGACAAATTGGTCGATTGGTTTATGTCAGATCTAAATTTTACTTTAATTTTCAGGGTGATAAGCCCCTTTTTCGTTGAAATATAACATAATTAGTAAAAAAAAAGTCTCAGAAAAGCAATATGACAAGATAAGTGTAGCCACTGTTTTCTAGCACCTCTCATATAGCAGGTTTCATTAGCAGGAGTTCTTTTGATACTATATGAAACACATGTGGAAATAGGTAAATCCTGCAGAGTTAAACGTTAAAGGGCCGCTAAGGTTTGCTATATCAGTTAGCAGCATAGTCCTCTACCAACCTTATAACTAGCACCCCTTAAAAGTAACACTTCCAAGTGTTTTTGAATCCGTTGCTTCAAGGATATCTTTCCATTCTGGACGAGTTAAACTGTAGAAGTTCCTTAGATCAGACTGGTTTGCTCTGGGTGGTGTTTTCGCATCTGCCTCTGCAAAGGATTTTGGACTACTTTGCTTTTCAGAATCTCTTAATTCTAGTGGGCCTTTACCTAAACTTTTCGTTATTCTAAAGTTTCTGCGTTATCGTTGTTTTTTTTGTACAGTAATTATTCTCTGTTGTGGGTTTTTAGTTTGATCATGTTTTTTGGATTTCTTTTTTTCTTCCTTTGATGTTTTTTGTCTTTAATGTTCATTTTACATTTGTGTTTCAGGATATTCTTTTCCCTTTTGCCAGAAGTGAAGTCGAAAAATTCCTTCGTAGCAACTGGAACTCGGAAAATGTAAGAGAGTGCATCAATTCTTTAAGAAACCAGGTAAAATGAAGTTTTTTATGCTGTTAGTGATATTTATGGAATTGGGTATTGCCCGTTTCTTCTCTGTAATGTTAAGTTGTCAATGATCCTTTAATAAATTATTTTAAATTATTTGAAACTCCAATTATTAGAAAACAATAGATCATAATATAGTAAATGCATATTGATGCATTACCAATATTATTTTGAGTAGTAGCTTGGTAGATATTTCAAATTTGAATAGCCTTTTGAGTCAGACACAGGGGTTTCGTAAGGGTAATTCCACTATGCATTAAACGTAGGTAACGCACCTATGTCTATTTTCATTGACATTAGAAAAGCATTTGACACGGTTGACTACCAAGTATTGCTTCGTTGAATGAGAAATCTTGGAATAAACGGGGTTTTTCTAAGATAGTTTGATAGCTATCTTTATGGTTGGTCCCTTCAAGTCGTTTAAAATAATGTAGTCTCATCGTTTTTCCCTGTGAATTTCAGTGTACCTCAGGGCTGTGACTGGACCCTTTACTTCATCTAGTTTACTGGGCATGATGCGCTTTTATCTGCAGGAAATATGTTCTACTTCTTTTGCGGATGACACTGCGCTAACAGTATTTGCAAAATCAGTCGGTGGTTTAATGGTAAAAGCTAATAATGCTCTCAAAAGACAGGAGGTGTTTACGAGTTTAACTTTGCTGTGCGTGAACATAAAGAAAACGTTTTTACTGACATTCTTTAGAGTGAGTTATTCTGTTGATGTAAGTAGAAAAGTCCTATTGTGTGAAAAGCCTATTTTACTAGTTAAATCACTGCGGTACCTTGGCTTCCATACTGATTCTATCTTTCGTGGAAGCATCATAGCGACATTAATTCCGGCAAAATTGCACGTGGAGTGGGCAGTCCCAGAAGACTGGAGCAGATTCTGCCAGAACCTACATTTCTCACTGTATATTTTGCAATAATCTACCCGCATATATCATACGGATGTTTATTTTAAAGCCGAAATTTATGTTAATTACAAGCCTGTGGGAATTCTACAAAATAAAGCAGCAAGAATAATTGGGAAGTACGTGAAAAATGTTAAACACACCAGTACATGCTTTAAGTCTCTAAGGCTACTTAATGTTGGACAGATAAGGGACTATCAAGCGGCGATGTTTGTGTTTAATTATGTGCATCTTCTAGTCCCGGAAACATTTAATGAGTTTTACGTTTCAGAAGTTCTGTTCATGATACAAGAATAGATACAAGAAGATGTAATAACTTGGTTGTCAATATTGAAAATAGAGTAAGATCTGGTTTTAGTTTGAAGCACATTGGTCTTTCTGTATGGAATTCGCTTCCAGTGAGTGTTAGGGCCATTGAGCACCTCTCAAAGTTTAAAAAAAAGATTAAAAGAGTATTTATTGGGGAGTTAGTTTTTTGGAGGGGGTGTAGTGGGTTATAGGGCTAGAGACAGGAGTGGGTTGAAGGGGCTGGGGTGGATGGAGTTGTATTTGGATGGTGGGCGTTGCCCAGGAGGATTTGAGAAAAGGTGATTGTCTTTTTTTCTTTTCTTTTTTCTTGTTTCATTATTGTTTTAATTAGTCTAGGATATTTATGTTTTTTTATTATTACTATTAATTTAGGATACCTTTAGGAATGTTTATTTAGTCAATCGCTACGCGTTAGAAAATTGAAATTTCTCCCTAGAGTAATGATTTATATCTGTGATAGTTTATTTCAAGGAAAGAATGTAAATATCATAAAAATGAAGGTACAGACAACATGAATTTCTTAAAATAAATCTTCAGTGAGTTCCAAATCTACCGTATGAGGAAGTGATGTGTATGATTGTGAGGAATGTAGCTAAAATACTTAGAATTTAATTGAAAAAAGCAAATCAAACTAAAAAGCTGAATTTATCGTCTTCTATTTATGAAATGAATGAATATATCGAATTTAATTTTTAGTCTGATGAACAGTGTGGGGATGCACACAGGACACACGGATACATTTATATATATATATATATATATATATATATATATATATATATATATATATATATATATATATATATATATATATATATGTATATATATATATATATATATATATATGTATATATATATATATATATATATATATATATATATATATATATATATATATTTACATGTACGTTCATAAGCATTCATACACAAATAATAACCCTCCTTTGCAACCCATTCAAAATGAATAAAGTTAAGAGCAATGAGAGAAACTTATAAGTCCAGCTGATAAGTCTGTCCACTCGTTGGGTACTTCTAGCCATTCACCGGATTCAGTCTAGTTTTTTTTACCCATTAAGGCAATCATATTGAATTATTGGTGTTTTCGTTACTTTAGTGTCAGCTACAGAGGGGTTCTTGGCCTGCCTTTAGAAGCTGATTATGGTAAATGCTGCAAGGAACAGGCTCTTGACTTTTTGAGGGTTACCATCATCTTTGCTGAATATAATGCTATTGTTTACTTTTTATTTTTACGAAGAAATGGCATCTACTGTCTGGTTTACTGTATGGGGTAATGCTGACCACAATGGGTAATATTAGTATGGGCCAAGTATGAATACTAGTTGAATACTAAACTTGAGAGTTTAAAATTTGACAATGTGGAAGATGGATGGAATAATTTCAGAAAAACAATTTGTGAAGTTGCTGATGGTGTCTTAGGGAAGAGTGCTAAGGCTGCAACTAGGAATATTAGTGAAAAAGCTTCTGGTTTAATAGAGAGTAGAAGGGGTTTGTATAAGAATTATCTGAGTGATAGGTCGTATGAAAACAAAAGGAATATAAAGAAAGTGGAGAAAGCATTAAAATATGAACTAAGGAGATGTGAAGTGGAGGCCATGGATAAAATTGCTGAGGATCTGGAAGATGCGGCTAAACGGCATAATAGTAAAATATTATACTGGCATGTTAATAAATTGAAAGGGAGTAGCCAATCCAGACTAGTCCCAGTTAAAGATAGAAATGGGGCCACAATTAGTGATAAGGAAAAAGTTAAAGAAAGATGGGTGGAACATTTTGAGAATGTGCTAAACCGAGATACAGTTGCAGGAAAAGATACAGATGAAAATGAAAAAGTTTGTAATACCTTGGATGTGAAGGAAGATTTGTTTAGTGAGGAAGAATTAGTGACAGTACTAAAAGGATTAAAAAATAATAAGGCTCCAGGTGATGATAGTATGATTAATGAGTTTCTTAAATATGGTGGCTCTGAGGTTAGGAATAAGCTACTGAAGATTATGAACATGATTTTTGAAAAAGGGGAAGTACCCAATGATTTTAAGAAAACCTTAATTAAACCACTGTATAAGAAAGGTGACAAGAGTGAGTGTCGTAATTATCGAGGCATTAGTCTGGTCTCTGTAGGTAGCAAATTACTGAGTAATATGATACTTTTTAGACTGAGAGATGCTGTAGACAAAGTTTTAAGGGAAGAACAATGCGGTTTTAGAAAAGGTAGAGGATATGTCGACCAAATTTTCACTCTTGGGTTAATAATTGAGAAGTCCCTTCGTTTTCAAACACCTTTGGTCCTCAGTTTTATCGATTATGAGCAAGCCTTCGATTCTGTTGATAGAAGAGCGATAACAAAGGTCTTATGGTTATATAGTATACCAGAAAAATACATTAAAGTGATTTGTGCTATGTACGAGAATAATACTGCTGCGGTTAAGGTAGGAAATGAGGTTAGAAACTGGTTTTGTATTAAATCAGGAGTTAAGCAGGGTTGCGTTCTGCCCCCCTTTATATGGATCATCTTGATGGACTTCGTCTTAAGGAGCACAGGAAAGGCAATTGGAGACCACGGAATCAAATGGGGAAGAAAAACGCTCCTGGACTTAGATTAAGCTGATGATTTAAGCATATTAGATGAAAGTGTGAGCAAAATGAATGAATTTTTAGAGTTTTTGCGAGTTCAGGGGCAAAAATAGGCTTGAAAATTAATGTTAAGAAAACTAAGTCACTAAGGCTAGGAATAAGTGAAGATGAACAGGTGACATTAGGTAACGAAAAGATTGATCAGGTTGGGAGCTTCAGTTACCTTGGTAGTATTATTAGTAAAGATGGTGGGAGCAGTGAAGATGTTAAAAGGAGAATAGCTTAGGCTCAGGGTGTTTTTTCACAGTTAAAAAAAGTTTGGAAGAATAGAAAGATAAGTCTGTAAACCAAGATTAGAATATTGGAAGCTACAGTGATGACAGTGGTCAAATATGGCTCTGAAGCATGGGCGCTCCGAAAAGCAGATGACAATTTACTAGACGTTTTCCAGAGAAATTGCCTACGGATTGTTCTGGGTACCCGGCTGACTGACCGTATTTCAAACAGTTGGCTGTACGAAAAATGTGGTTCAATCCCGCTTTCTAGGGCTTTAATGAAAGAAAGGTTGAGATGACTAGGCCACGTTCTACGGATGAAGGATGACAGATTACCGAAGATTGTCCTTTTTGGCCAACCGTTTAGGGCTACACGGAAAGCAGGTCGTCCTTGTCTGGGTTGGGAGGATGTCATAAATAAAGATTTAAAGGAAATGGGAACTTCCTGGGAGGGTGTAAAGAGGGAGGCTTTAAATAGATTAGGTTGGAGGAGGAGCGTGCGTAGCTGTGTTGGCCTCGGGCGGCTTGGTGCTGCAGTGAGTCATTAGTAGTAGTAAGTATTGCTAAACCTGATCTTTTTGTACGGGCCTACCATCCATGAATTTGGTAAACATCTAATTGCCGGTTCTATCTGCATATCATTCAGTGTTGGGAAATATTTAAGTAAATAAAAGTACTTAAGTAATTACCAAAGTAAAAATCTGAGTGCTTGTACTCTGCTTAAGTAAAAAGTTTCTAAAGTACTTAACACTTGTACTTGAGTAAAAAATTGAAATACTTAAGGGTACTTATGTACTCGAGTACGTTCTTCATGGCACAGAAAAATTATACTGGCATTACATAGGGCGATGCGACGAATTGAGGTGCTTGTATATTAGCGGATGAATGGATTTTAGTCTTTGAGAACAGTGGCTCCTGGCCCGGCGCGAAATTTCAAAAAAGGAGGCTATCATGGCGGAACTACCATATATATTGAACGGAAAGTTTTTTTGATAAATATGATAAACAGTAAGAACAAAAGGAAATCAAGTAGCTAATGAACTTGTAGGCTCACTTTTGCGGTCGTCTGAAGCTGAAGATAATACTGGCCCTGATATAGCTCACCTTCTAAAAAAGTTAAGGGAGATTTCTTTGCTGCAAGACCGCTGAAACTGACACAGTCAAAAGTGAATTTTTTGGCACTGGACTATATTTTGGATGAGATGTGACCCCTGTACACTGTTGAGAAGCCGTCGTTAAAAAAAAAAATAAGGCAATACAATGCCGTAGTTTTGCAATTAGTTGAGCGTTAATGTGGCAATCACTCGATGATATAGAATCAAATTGTTTTATCATCAATTATAAAAGAAACAATCAATAGGCTTTATGTTTTGAGGCTTCAGTACTTCAGCCCGTACATGCTTGTAGTTTCAGAAATAGCGGCGTAGGTTTTGCTAGATTTTATGTTTTGAAGGAAAATAGTGAAACATCGACTTATACGCATTGTGTATTTAACAACTAACCACATTGAATAGGTTCGGGAAATAAGGAATAGAGTTGTTTTTTTGGAACATAGCGCATTTTGGGAGTCAAATAGTTCGTTGTAACGAAGTTTAAGTAAGGAGTTTAAAAAGAATCGTTTTTTATGCTTATTTTAAATATACAAGTTTTATCAAGTTTAGTCCTTTCCATCAAAAGTTACGAGTCTGAGAAAATTTGCTTTATTTTCAACAAAGGGGGAAACACCCCCTAAAAGTAGAATCTTAATGAAAATCACACCATCAGATTCAACGTATCAGAGAACCCTACTGTAGAGGTTTCAAGCTCATATCTGCAAAATTCTGGAATTTTCTAGTTTTTGCCAGAAGAAAGATCACGGATATGTGTTTATTTGTTTATTTGTTTTGTTTTTCCAGGGGGGGGGGTCGTGTCGACCCAGTGGTCCTAGAATGTCACGAGAAGACTCATTCGAACGGAAATTAAACTTCTAGTGACCAAAAATTTTAGGGCAACTAGGCCCCCTTTTATGCTCATTTTTGTTTTTTCACGGCTTGTTTTTTTTTTCAACTGAAAGTAAGGAAAAACATTAAAACTTAAAACGAACAGAAGTTATTACGTATATGAGGGGGTTGCCCCCTTCTCAGTACCTCACTCTTTACGCTAATGTTTCACTTTTTGTTCAAATTATCTAAGAATGACTCCTGACACAGAAGGACCGTTTAATTAGAATAATAAGCTTAATTTAAATTCACAAACATTTTAGCGCAAAGAGCGAGGTACAGAGGAGGGAGCAACTCTATCATATACGTAATAACCACCAAAAGAAAAATCTGAGAAAATGGCGCTTCAAACAGTTCGTGGTAACGAACTGTAAGCAAGGAGCGACCCGGCTCAATAGTAACCAAAACTGTTAAAAAACGTTTTTTAAAAAAAGATTTTGATACCAGTAGAAATATTAAAAGAATCAGCTTTTTATGCTGAATTCAAATATAAAAAAAAAAATATTAAGTTTAGTCTTACCCATCAAAGGTTACAAACCTGGGAAAATTTTCCTGATTTTTGAAAAAAGGGGAAAACAAAATCACACTATCAAGCTCAGTGTATCAGAGAACCCAACTGTATAGGTTTCAAGCTCCTATCTGCAAAAACGTGTGTGTGTTTTTTTTCAGAAAAACATCACGGATGCGTGTTTTTTTCCTCCGGGAGTATCTTATCAACCCAATTGTCCTAGAATATCATAGTAGGGCTCATTTGAACGGAAATTAAAAGTCCTTTCTAAGTGACCAAAAAAATTGGAGGACAAATAGGCCACCTCCCCCGCCACTTTTTTCCCCAAAGTCGTCCGATTAAAATTTTAAGGTAGGTATTTTGTTCATCATAGTTGAAAGGCCCAATAACTATGCCTTTGGGTATAACATGAACCCCCCGCCCCCTCCTCACAGTCCCAGGGGAAAGGTTTTCTCCTGGAGGAAGGTTGATTCATGCATACATTTTTGGGTAGGGGGGGGACGAATTTCTGCTGGGGGGGTTTTCCACGAGAAGTGAAGTTTCCAGGGAGTGAACTTGTCAGGAGAAATTATACACTGCGGGAATTTGTCGGAATTTTTATACAAAATTCTTTTTATATGTCTTCCTTTTTCTTTTCTCGTCTCAATTTTACACACGATTAGTTAAGAGTTATTGTCCGGTGTAAATTTTCACCAGGATTGAATTGTTTAGAGGATATTTCCATTGTGAGGGTTGTTTCTCCCGGGAGGTGGGGTTGTGATTCCTGTGATTATTTAAAAAAAGATCAGAAATTAAATGTATAAAAAAAAATTTCTACTGAAAGTAAGAAGCTATATTAAAACTTAAAACGAACAGAAATTGTTCCGTATATGAAAGGGGCTTTCACCTCCTCAACGCCTCGCTCTTTACGCTAAAGTTTGACTCTTTCTTACAGCTCTGTTTTTTAGAACAATAAAAACTTTAGCGTAAAGAACAAGGCGTTAAGGAGGGGACAGTCCCATTAATATCTGGAATAATTTCTGTTGTTCTAAGTTTTAATGTCGCTCCTTACTTTCAGTACAAAAACTCGTTTTTGTATCTAATATCTTCAAGCAACGTATCCTCTTTTTTGTTTTTGTTTTATTTTTCTTTTTTGTTAAAAAAAAAAAGTTCTTCTTGAACCAACAAATTTTTGATGAAGTGTTGACACCTATGAATTCAATCAATGGTACGGGTTGCCTTAGCAACGTAAATCTAGTTTATAACTTGTCTTCAACCCAGATGTCGTAAATGATATGCTACTGCCTTTGATCACTCTCTTAACTCCTTTAGAGCGTTTTCTAAGCTGCTCATAGCTACACTGGCTCCAAAGACAGTCAAATCTTACTTTAGACCGTTGCTCGGCCCGTACCACGGGATTATCCAGGGGACCATCATGCCACTGCCAATTTGAAGCTGTGATGATTCCTCCCATTGAGGCCGAAAGGGGGATGTAGAGGTTTCGCAAATTGTTGCTGTAGATATATCAAGGGTGTTTCAGGTCCTCGCAAGGCTCTCCATAATGTAGAAAAAAGAATAAGAATATCATTGTTTATGCTTATATCTCCCAAATTTGTAATAGCCTACTCTTTTGGTTACATAATAGTTACCAATAGATTCTATCCATAGTTGAACCTCTCTGAAATGAAGTTGAACCTCATCGAAAAAAGAAGCCTGACTGTCTTAATTGACAAACAAAAGTCACTTCTAATTTATTAAGCAGTGGCAAAATCGGTAAAAGCATTCCAAGAAAATCAACTATATGCTTATTACTTGATCAGCAGCTAGTAATGTCAAATTCCTCTATGAAAATGTTCTGCCAAAAAATAAATCTCTTGTTTATTATTTTAGGCAAAAGAAGATCTTAGTGCTGGAATGGAAAGTATTGTTGAAATCCCAGAGAATGCTTTTGAAGAAACTTTGCAGTGCGTCTTGAATAATATATATAAGATGATGGACATAGATAGGAAAGTAAAAGCCCTGAAAACTCTGCAAGGATACGTTTGGATTGGTGGCTACAAGGAAGGTGTGCTGAAAGGACAGTAAGTCTGGGATTAGTGTAAAGGAAAGGGTAAGGGTACTATGGTAATATGCTTTGAAATCGAATTGCAAGGTTAAAATTTGCTCCGAGAAGCGGCAGCTCTACGTCATAACATCAGTGGATCCGTAAGCCTTCTTTTGTGACTGTATATATTCTGTATATTTCTCAATAACTATTGGTTAATAGCAATGTTTGGTGTGTTATTGCACACCTGCAGTTTCCACTTACTTTATTGAATCTAAAATGTTTGTCGAAAGAGTTGCTTCTTATCCACAATCGATAACACAAAACTTGAGGTCCAATCATAGAGACACAAGTATGTCCGACGTAAAAACACATGGTATCTCAGAACTAAAGCTACACTATTGTCAGTTAATTTAGAAAATCATATTATTTATCAGAACATTTATTGTACTAGCATTCAAATTAATATGTAAATTAAAAAGGCACCAGAAATTGTTGGGCAAAATACGAACCGAAAGATGTGTTTTGGGTGACAAGGAGAAACAAGGGAGATGGGTCGAAGAGATTGCAAGTGCACAATTGGAATCCTTTTAAAGGACAGCTACCCTTAATTGGGCGACTTACTGAGCGACTCTACCTTCGAACCTCCTCAGGTACCCCACATACTGATGGGATCAGTTTGGGGAATGGGGCTGAGGATGAAGGTATCCCATCAGACTGATGGGATCAATCTGGGGAATGGGGTGGAGGATTTAGTCGTCCCCTTTAAAATGCCTCACAATGATGATTCAATTAAAGGGGCAGGTGCAGCCATTCCTATTATCAAGGGAAAAGGTACTGCCTACGATGCCTGGCCCCAGTTTTCTGGGGCACATGGTCCCAGGGTCGCCCGGAACTGTGGCAAATCCCAGTCTCCGTCCTCCACGAGGTTGTCGTGGAAGCCCCTACTTCTCTACCATGAGGGCTGCGGGGGAGTAATATAGAAGTACATTTCCAGACCAAATCTGGTAGAGGACGGGTTAAATGTTGTCAGTCGAAGGCAACAACTACCAAAGGCGTCCCCTTTAAGGTGGCTGGCATCCTCCTAACAACTGTCCAGGGTGTAACAAGTCAGGTTTAATGGTTACACTCTGAAACTAGCCTGACGGTTGGGGCTTAGGAGTAAAATAAGCCAAGACGGACAATGGCGAATATTATAGGATGTATGAAACGCGAGAAGTGTCTCGCGTTTGGAAGATACGCCAGTACCGAGTCCATTACTCCTAGTAGGCACCTCCCTCCAAATAGGGGCCCCGGGAAAACGTTATGGTGTGTCGGAAAGGAAAGAAATGGGGAGGAGCACCCTGGATCCCCATATATTCGAGAGGACTTGGTCCTACCACTGCTCAAGACCGTAGTGGTGTCCCTACCTACACTCCGATCTAATGACAATATTGGATATTCCTGCCATAACGGCTGATGGTGCCTACAGTACCGAAACCAATACGAGTAAGAATAATACGAATAAAAGCCGCCCATCCTGGCCTCGGGGGACTGGCTTTCATAGTATTGAGGTCCCTGCCTCTAGTACCCCAAGTGTATCGGTACCGACTACTCTTCCTAATTTGTCTGGCCAAGCTACAAGTAGCGCCGACACTATTATGTGCCCCATTTGCCATTTATCATTTTTGCCCAGGGGTTTTTCAAACCATATGAGATTAAAACATCCTGCCGCCCCTATCCCTCTAACCAAGAGAGAAAAGTGCCCAGTTTACCACATGGCAATCGATTGTCTGAGTGACCACCTGACAGCAGATCATCCCGAGCATTTCGCTTACGGGATCGATGGCTGTCAGCTTGGGTTTGCGACAAAAAGTGGGCTCTCCCAGCATCAATGTCAAATGCATAAAGATGAGTATAATCGCAGAATTGTGATCCCTAAGTCGGGCGCTTGGTTGGGCGAAGAATGCAACTTGGTTGCTGAAGAAGAAGCCCGTATAATTCTTAGTAATAAGAGTAAACCCCTTTCTGGAAGCGAAATTTGCAAGCTTTCGGCAAATGCCGTCCCTGATAGAACCTTCGACTCGTACAAGGGTCGTCGACGTAAAGAGGACCATCAATTTTTAGTGGCTGAGGCTATTAAGAGGCTTGCCTCCCGATCCAGCACACAACCGACGTCCCCAGTTCTCCACCCTCTATGTACCAATCCTGACGAACCCCAGAGTCGTCGTATAGATAGTGATGACCATTTGCCTAGTTGCCCTGCCCCAGGTGATCAGATTATTCCACCCCAACCCCCTAGAAGATCCACCAGATTAAAAGGTATCCATAAAGAAGTTATGTTTCCCAGCGTTCTCCCGGCCCCATTTGAATGTGCTTCGAATGTTGAAACCCCCTGCAGCTCTACCTCAACTTACCCTTCTCAACTAATTATCCCTGGTGATGACCAACTGCCTGTCCCTCAACCTATCAGACGTGTTACCAGATTTAGTAACCGATTAAGACTAGTTGAACCTAATAATGTCGACCATCATTTAAGATGGACCATCTTATTGTTCCCCCAAGTTCCAGTAGATGTCCCCCTCCCGATGATAGAATATTGACCAGGAGCCCCTCGACAAGAATGTCAAAGTCCCTCTATATTAGACCCACCTTTGACTACACCCGATAAGCCCTTGGGCCCTACTCATCCGGCTGTCAACCGCATTCAACGACTCTGGAAGAAGAACCCATTCTCTGCAGCCAGTGCCGTATTAGATATCTCAAAGAAACCAGGCGTGGTTGACTTATCAGCGTTTAAAAGATTTTGGACTGACATCTTCGAGAGTCCATCACCCCCAGACACGGAACCTCCTATTTCAATTGGTAATAGAAATGATTTATCATCATTATGGAGCCCTTTTGAAGTGCCTGAAGTCATTAAGCTTCGTCCGTCGGGAGATCCATCTCCTGGACCTGATAGCCTACATATTGAGGATTGTACCTAATTCGAGTACGAGGCCCTGACAGTCATCCTCAATGCTGTCTGTTTCCTTCGGATCACCCCCAAGGCCTTCCAGAAATCTCGGACCGTTTTTCTTCCTAAAGTTAACGGGGCTACAGACCCCGCCGAGTTCAGACTTATCTCAATTTCTTCTATGTTACAACGATGGCTCCACCGAGTCATCGCTGCCCGACTCGCTAAGTGTGTTGAACTCTCCCCTGCACAAACTGCCTTTTCTCAAATTGACGGCTCACTTGTTAACAGTCTCATCATCGACAGCGTTATCAAGCCAGGAATTCCTTCAAACCGGTGATTCTTCGTGCCTGTAAAGCACAAGGCTTACCGCCTCCATTTCTTGAATATATCCAGTCGATATACCAAGATACTGCATCAATATTGGAGCTTCCTAATGGCAGAGGACTGAATTTTGCTAGGCTTAACAGAGGCGTTAAACAAGGGGATCGCTTAAGCCCCACTCTCTTCAACCTTGTGGCGGATGAGGCTCTGAGAGCTATTTCCCACGGGGTGGGTTTCACAATAAATGGTACCCTGATACCTGCTCATGTGTATGCCGACGACCTGATCCTCGTGTCCTCTACAAAGGTCGGCCTGCAGATGTCTGCGGGTATCATAGTTGGAACCCTGAAGAAAAGAGGCTTAAATATTAATGGAGCCAAGAGCACCTCGTTGGGCGTGGAGACCCACCCTAAATCCAAGAAGGTTAAGTTTGCCACAGCTTCGTTCATAATGGTTGATAATGCCCCGGTCAAAGCTCTGGGCATTGACTAAGCGGTGTCATATTTAGGTGTTGATATTGCTCCATATGGGGTTAAAACCCACCAACACAAAGCAATCTCAAGGAACTCCTCATTAAGCTTAGGAAGGCCCCCTTAACCCCCCATCAACGGTTGTATTGCGTGAAAAATTTCATTATTCCCAGGTTTGTCCACCAGTTAACGCTTAGTCCCTTTTCAGCAGGATCGTTAGCTGCTCTAGACAAGACCATAAGGTCATCAGTAAGAATGTTTCTTGACTTACCACACGACGTCCCTAATGCGTATCTACATGCAAGAGTAACTGATGGTGGCCTCGGTATTCAAGATCCGAGGCTATCGATCCCCCGCATACGAGCCAGTCGTATAACCAAAACCCTCCAAAGGGTGTCAAACTTCGAATTCCCTCATCCTTTCCTTGCCGTTTGGAGAACTATATCAATGGATAAACACCGAAATTATCTATGAAGATTGTTGAAAGTTGAAAATGACCACGTTATGTCTAAGACGCGGTACGATAAGTATCATGCTAACCAGCTCTATAAGTCGGTTGACGGAGCAGCCCTTAAGGCATTGGGTCTTTTCCCTTATCACAAGGTTGGGTTGATAAGCCGCCCGCTGATATAGATAGCAGGCGGTATATAAGAATGGTTCATCATAGGATCAACGCCATTCCAACTCGTATTAGAATGGCCAGAGGACAAGACCTTCCGAGAATATGTAGAAGTGGTTGCCTCGTGCCTGAGTCGGCAAATCATGTATCAATGGGGTGTGTAAGAACGCATCCCAATCGGATCAAGAGGCATGACTGTGTCCGCGACATAACCGCCAAATGGTTAGAACAAGATGGTTATAGAGTATTAAAGGAGCCTTCCTTTACCATCCTGACCCCTGGCACCAATAGAGCCAATGGACGTTGGAGACCCGATATCCTTGCAATAAAAGGCAAGGATGGGTTTATCTTCGACGGCCAGGTAAGAGCTGATGGGTATGACCTGGATAAGTAAGATGATGACAAAGTGGAAAAGTACCAGCTAGCCCCTGGGCTAACTGAGACCATCAAGTCCATCCACGACATCGATACCATTAAGTGTGAAGCAATAACCTTTGCTAGACGGGGCAGATTAGTACCAAGTGCTATAAGGCATTAGGGACATACTTTAACCCCCGTCAGCTAGGCTTCTTGTCCAAGATCATTTTATTTGAAGATGTAACTATTTGGTGGGCGTGGAACTCTTCAGTGTGAAGAGCCCCCCATAAGTCGATTTCCCATGGTCCTGTTACCCAACGTAGCTGAGTTGTCACCGAGTGTATACCCCGTACCTGTACCTGATTCCCATGAAGATGTTTCCCCATTTTTTGCCCCCATCGAAGTGTAGCTGAGTTATAGTTTTCCTGTTTCCCTCTTCCCCAGGACGTGTAGCAGAATTCTTCAGTGCGACGAGCCCCCCAACACGAGATTTCCCATGGTCCCGTTACTCAAAGTAGCTGAATTGTCACCGAGTGTTACCCCGTAAATGGTACCTAATTCCCTTTGATGATGTTTTCCCTTTTTACCCCCGCCGGAGCGTAGCTGAGTTGAAGTATCCCATCGTCCCTCTGCTCCATGATGTGTAGCAGTGTATTATAGCCGATTTAGCAGAGTAGAAGTAATCCCCCATCACCCATCGTAGCTAGCAGAAGATGTAATAACCCCTTATCACAAGTAGCTGTAGATGATACAGCTGTGAAATGTAGCTAATATATACCCTTACCTGTAGCAGAGTAGCAGTAATCCCCCAACACCCATTGTAGCAGTAATCCCCCATCACCCATCGTAGCTAGCAAAACAAGTATGTATCCACCTCACATGTAGCAGAGTAGCAGTTATCCCCCATCACTCATTGTAGCCGATTAGAAGAAGTAATGTCCCCTTATCCCATGTAGCAGTTGAGAAGTAAATGTATCCCCCTCACTTGTGGCAGAGTAGCAGTTATCCCCCGATACCCTTTTTTCCTTGTTGAGCGTTACCGTGATTGAGTCTCAAAATTTGGTGCTGATTACCAGAGTATTCTACATGGGCAGTTTAAGAAATTTTGTTAAGTGGCATCGAAGAGTGGTTGTTTTGTGTATTTATTTAATTATGTTTAGTGGAGCGACCATTTTTGGCCCCCCATTGTTTTTTGTAAGGGTAGATCCCCCACCCAAAGAAGGGGAAACTGAATACAAATGATCAATAACCAAATGCCTCGTCATCTAATTAGTGACGCGCACGAATGGATTAACGAGATTCCCACTGTCCCTATCTACTGTCTAGCGAAACCACTGCCAGGGGAACGGGCCTGGTAACGTCTGCGGGTAAAAAGGAACCTGTTGAGCTTATGTTAAGATTATGGGAAGACCCTGTTAAGTAAAAGAATGGGGTACTAGCAGATTTTTGAAGGAACAGGAAGGGTTCAAAAATGCAAAGTTTGAAATATATTAAAACCCCAGAGAAGAATTTCCCCCTCTCACTTTAAAAAAAAAGATATAATCTCATATTTCCCTTGAAAGCTGCATCTTTATCCCCTCTCCCTCTCGTAGGGGATTGTACCTAATCCAAGTTATATGAAATATTAAGAGGCCTTTTTTGAAGAAAATTCTCAGTTTTGAAACCCGTCTTCAATAGAAATAATTCAATTACTACTTAGGCAATTATTAGAGCCATGCCCTTAAAACGCAAAATACACTTACCAAAGTAAAATTTCAAGACAGTATTCTTATCAGAATGGCCATAAATTTTAGTGATGAAAATGAATAGAATTGGTTGTAATGTGCACAAATCTTTCGCTGTCATTTCCTTGTTCTTTTCCTCTTAGGTGCATCTTCCACACCTTGTCATTCTGTTGTTTTTCGACGCCTCCAAGAAGCGTTTTAGTTTCATTATAGGAGCTATCAAATTACCATTAGAGGCAACACTCAAGTGTTGCCTCTAGTAAAGAGCCGTAAGTCTTTAATGTTTTTTTTTACCAGAGCCACTTCATGTAGAAGGATGTTCATATAAACTTCGGAGGAGGCTTATTCGATTGAAAATTGAAAGTTCTAATGGCCTTTTTAATAGTCAAAAATGATCGGAGGGCATCCAGCCCACTCCCATGGCCTTTTCAACTGACTCCCCTTCCCATAACGACATCCGATCAAAATGTGAGATAGCCTTTTTGTACAAAATAATCCAAAAGTCAAATAACTATGCCTCTAGGGCTTCCCCCTAACACACATGCACCCAGAGAAGGGGAAGTAAGTTATGTAAGTTGCCTTTTGTTTAGGTATAGTTTATTTTGGGTCGCCAGAAAGGTTTAGGGTATTAAAGTGAAACTTCCAGGAAATGTTGAGAGGGGGCGTCGAACAAATTCATAATGCATTATGTGCATGCTGGCTGTCAGAAAGGCGTATCAGCAATATCTAAAGAACAGATGAGGGTGTTAAGTTTAAACTTTCAGGATACGTTGAGGGGGAATTGTGAAGAATGAATGGAGGGCAAAAAGCCTCCCTTGTCCCTTTTTAGATGCCTCATTTTCTCAACACAGATCAAAATCTTGAAAAAAAAAACATTTTGTTCGCCCAGGGGCAAGGATTATAAATTATGCAATATTTCTGTTACTTACATGCACGATTTATTATTTGGGAAAGCGGCATTGTTTGTCCCTGAGTGGGTCCAAATAGGTAAGGGCATTAAGGTGAAACTTGGGAATGCTGGGAGGGGAAGTTGAACAAAATGAAAAGCGATTATGAACATTCAGGCTATCAAAAAGTCGTATCCGCACGTGTTTGGAACGGCTAAGGGTATTAAATTGAAACTTTCAAGGACAGTACTGCAACTGTGACTTCTTGCAACTGTGATTACATGCGACTAAGACTATTTTCGAATGCGACTTTGACTACTTGCGACTACTTTCAGGAGATGCTGAAAATTGATTGATTGCAAAAAGAAGTATCACCGATATCGCAGGATGGCTGAGGGCATTCAGCTAAAACTTTCAGTGCATATTGAGGAAGATGATAGAAAGTGCCTATACAACAAAGGGCCCCCTTTGTCGTTTCTAGATTCCCCCTTAACTCTGCTCGAAATTTTGAATTAGCCAATGTATTCAAAATATTCAAAGGCCCAATAGCTATATCACAGGGTACGCCATGTCTCCCACAGACTGGAGGGAAAGGGTTGTAAATAATGCAATTTTCACATTCTTTACATAATTTTATAATTGAAAAGTGAGAATGGTTGATGCTGGGTATGCCCGAAAAGGTAAGTGTATTAAGGTGAAACTTCAGGGAATACTATTGGGGATGTGGGACTAAATCAGAACTCAGAAGACACCATGTACATCCAGGTTATCTCAAGGGCGTATTTGCAATATCTAAGGAACGACCAAGGATATTGCCTTACAACTTTAAGGGACACTACTGCGACTGTAACTGTGATTAAGACCTTGATTTCTTGCGACTGCGAGCATAATTATTTGGGATTTAGACTAAGACTACTTGCGTCTGGGACTGTGACTATTTGTGACAGCTACTACGACCACTTATGACTGCAATTGCGATTGCAACTGTAATTATTTGTGATTGCGACTAAATACCATTATGACTGCTGGTGACTGTGACTGCTATAGACTGCAACTACTTGTGATCGCGATTTGACTAAGGCCATTACTTGCAACTGCGACTGCGGCTACTTTCGACTTCACTTACGACTGCAAATGCGACATTTGGCGGCTACTACTAATAGCATTGTGACTATTACAGCGATTGTGATTCTGACTGCAAATAATACTGCTACTTCTACTGCCACAACTAGAACTATTGAACCAAATCAAACTATTGAACAATATGGCATACTGCATCCAGGTTGTCAAAAGGGCTTATTTGCAATATGTCACGAATGGCTAAGAATATTAAGTTGGAAATTCAGGGAATGTTTGGGGTGATGTTACACTAAATCAAAAGACGCTAGGTGCATCCAAGTTGTAAAAAAGGTGTATTTCGGCGTATCTGTATGAATCTCAGGGGGTATTAAGTTGGAACTTTCATTGAATGCTAAGGGGGATGTCAAACGAAATCAAAATACACTATATGCATCTGGGTTGGCAAAATGGCATATATTCAATATTTCAAGAACAGCCCGGTGGATACAGCAAGGCTGTATCCACCGGGCTTGAAGGGGGTTTGATCCACACACACCCTTCCCCGAGAAATGTTTGTCCGACTCGTAAAAACGTAACAAAAATGAATATAAACAAAATTATTGATATATGTTTTAAGTTTTTTTGTACCCCTCTCCCGAAAAAAAAAATCCTCGATACGTTCTTGGGGAGGAGTATCAAGTTGAAACACTCAGAGAACGTTCGACGTTGAACGTAAAGACATTAAATTATGTGCATCCCAGTTGTTAAAGGAAGTTAGCCACTAAGTCTCAGAAATGACTAAGATCTTTAAGTTGAAAATTTAGTAAATGTCGATTGGATATTGAACTAAATCAAAAGACAACATATGCATCCTGGTTATCAAAATGGCATGTCTGGAACATCTCATGAATAGTTAAGGGAACTAAGTTGAAACTTTAAGAGAATATTGAGTTGGCATGTTCAACCTAATCAAAATACCACTATTATGCATACCAATTGTCGAAAGGCGTATCTGCAGTGTCTCAGGATCAGCTGATAGTATTTAGTTGAAACTTTCAGGGGATGCTGAACTAGATCAGAAGGTACTATGTACATCCAACTTCTAAAAATGATTTGTGCAATATTTCAGGAATAGTTAAGGGCATTAAGCTGAAACTTTCAGAGAATGCTGAGGGGGATGTTGCACTAAATCAACAGACCCTAGGTGCATCCAAGTTTCTTAAAAGGTGTATCTGGGAATATCCGTATTGATCTCGGGAACAGCTACGGTTATTAGTTCAAAACTTTTAGGACATGTTGAGGGGATGTTAAACGAATGAAAAGACACAACATGCATCCAGCCTGTTTATCTTGTTACCCAAGTAACAAGAGTCATATTAAACTTAAGACATACAATAAATGAAGTCCCGTAATAATTATGGAATTTGAATTTGTTAATTTGTTGATTGTGTTGGAAATTCAATTTTACGGAATCTATTGGAATTTGTTCAATTTGGTTCTCGCTGCTTTCTAAACTCCTGTGGTGGTACCTAAGTGCATTAAAAGATTTCGAAATATGTTTTTATTGCCCAGTCCTCGAAATTTTTGAATTGTTTGTTCCTGAACTTAACGTTTGGCTTATTCAATGCAGTGACTTTCTTTGTGGGAAAGGAACAGCTTGATATTTCAGCAACTTTAATCTATGTAGTTTATCTCTACTACTTTCCAATAAAAAGGAATATGAATACATAATAGTCTGGAACAAATTACTGTTGGGTTAGGGCACTTTACTCTTACAAGTGGATTTTACTATTGGTGTGGACTTCAGATGTGAATATTTCAGTTTTTTATTTCTATTAAAATTAAAATAATCCAGAACATTCGTAAATCTGTGTTTTTTCATCGATCGTTGTAACTGTAGTGTCACACTCGCGCAGAATGTTCTTTTTTTCTCCAGAACCAGTTCATTTATTTATTCTTTTTTAATTTCGAAATTATAAAACCCTTTTTTTTTTAACTTTCTACATTAATGTTGCAACGATTTTACTCTATAGTCTTTAAAATTTAATTTTCGAATAATTATAGCATATGTTAGGATAGTCAAAATGATGGTGTTCTGTTCATGTCTTTCATTGGTAAATCAAAATTACAAGTGTTGTTAAAGAGTAGAAAAAAAGCATTTTATACTTTTCTTTTCGTCAAAACTCAAAATCAGGGAACTTGTTCTACAACTAGTTCTAAAAAAGAATAAATGATAGACTTTTGCTGTGAAATCTGACAACTTATTCTTAAACGCCATCTGTTTTTTGTATCTAAGTGTATACTGCATTTTGTTTTTCCTAGTGACACTGTTACAATATACACTACTGCACAGAATTTAAAACATATAGTTCTAGAAAAGAATAAATATTAGCTTTTGCTGAAAATCCTAACTTATTCAAAAATGGCATCTACTTCACTAACTTTCTTTCGCCTCAGCATATACTGCATTATATTTTTTCTAGTAATACTGTTACAATCCAAAGAGCATCACAGACGGTGCGACTTCAAAGAACTAAAAGAACCAGTTCTAGAAAAGAATAAATATTTTTCCTACTTTCTAGAAAAGAATATATATTACGCTTTTGCTCATGTCCGACAATTCGTTTATAAACGCCATCTACTATACCTAATCTCTTCAACCTGAGCATATCCTTTTTTGCTTTTCCTAGTAATATCTTTACAACCTAAACGACTTCGCAGAGGTGACTTTTTTAAAAGCAAGAACGGTCGCTTTTTTTCAAGACGATTGTTTTGTATGCAAACTTTCCGTCTAGGAATTGTTTCTAGACTAACGCAAATTTTTGATGTTTTTTTTTTTTTTTGCAAAAAAAAAACTCATACAAAGGGCTGGATAAACTTTGCGTTTTCAAATAGTTCGTGACAATGTACTGCAACTAAGGAGCGACTCGGCTCAGTAGTAACCGAAAATATAAAAACGGAATTTTCATAACAATTTATATGTCAAAAGAATTGTTTTTTATGCTGATTCAAATATATAAAATTTATTTAGCTTAATTTTACCCGAGGAAAACAATGAGTCCGAGAAAATTTGCCTGATTTTCAAAAAGAAGGGGGGAGAATTCCTCCAAAAAGTCAAGCGATTTTTTGAGTATCACACCATCAGATTCAACAAATCAGAAAACTCTACTGTAAAGGTTTCAAGTTCCTATATATTCAAAATGTGGAATTTTGTTTTGTTTTTCGCCATAAGAAAGATCACGGATGTGCTTTTTTTCTTCTTCTTTTTTTTCAGTAGTGATCGTATCGAACCAATGGTCTTAGAAGATTGGGAGAAGGCGCATTTAATCGGAAAAAAAGTTTTAGCGTAATTTTTAAGTGACTAAAAAGATTGGAGGGCAAATACTTCTCCTCCCACTCCCCTTTTCCTCCAAAGACATCCGATCAAAAATTTTAGATAGCCATTTGGTTCAGCATAGTTCAAAGATCCAATAATTATGTCTTTGGGGATTATAAGTTTCCCCACAGCTCCAGGGGAAAAGGCTGTAAGTTACGCAATTTGCCCATTTTTTTTAGTAGTAGTATTAATTTATTATCCAAAAGAAATAACAGAGAAAAAAGCAATCGGTACCACACCGAAAGTTTCGCTTGCGAGGGTGTGCCACTAACAAAAAAGAACGAAAAATAGAAGAGAAACAAATAACAAAAACAACGAACAAAAAGCAACAACAAAAAAAAACAAGTTAATCTAAAATAAGCAGAAGGGTCAAACCGTGTACCGACAAAAAACTTACATAAATAATTCATACACAATAAAACAACATAATATCATGATCCCAAAGCAAAAAAAAAACAAACAAAAATCAATAAACAATTATTGTCAATATTCAATCCATCAATCTCATTATGTTTCAAAAGTATAAAGAATAAAAAGTATTCTTTGGAGCTTGGGACAAGCTTATTCCACAGCTTTGACGAGTTTCGTATGAAACTAGGGGAGGAACCTCAATATCTCCACTTGTTCGAGTTCTTTTACCATTAACATTATATCTTTCCCGAAATATTCCTGTAAAACATCCTTGGTTCAGCCTGCCTAAGACTAAATATATTTGCTAATTTTCAAATATATTGGCTCAATCTGGCGTGATGAACATGGTAAAACACGTTCAAAAGAAAATTTTCCATTATAATGGAAAATTTTCAAGTATACTTGGAAAATTTCCATTAGTTTTTTTTCTCACTCAATTGGACTATCTGTCTTGGCTTTCTCTACAATTAGCCATGGTTTGATGCTCCACAACTATTCCATTTTAATTCAACGCTCCGATAATAGTACGTATACATAAAAACCAGTGTATAAAAATCACGCAATCCGGCTGCAGGTATTATATTAATCATACTCTACATTGATCTGACCGAATCCCGGTTCCCTATTCCACAAAACGATCTAATGGCATTATTCTCCAGTATGCGGATTGGGCGAAGTATTGAGGGAAAGTCCCAAGCCATACAGACGAAGAATACAAAATATACGGATGTATGAGGGAAAAATATAATAACCGTAAAACATTGTTCACATGTAGTATTTGTTATTGGGAAATGTACGGAATTTTTTGTCAGGCGGAATTTTCTGCAGGATGGGGCTTTTCAGTGGGGAGAATTTTCTATGGAAAGGAGGGTTTTAGGGTTAATTTTACATGGGGGAGGGAAGGGGATTGCTTGGGATGATGTGAAAAACGCTCAGAAATAAAATTTTAGAAAATAAGTTTTTTCAACAAATAGTAAGGAACAACATTTAAACTTAAAAGGAACAAAAATTATGAGGGGGGGGCACCAAAAACGCTCAGAAATTTAATTTTTGAAAAATAAGTTGTTTCAACAGATAGTAAGGAGCAACATTACGATTTAAAACGAACAAAAGTTATTCTGTTTATGAGGGGGGCCACCCCTTTCTCTTTACGCTAAAGTTTTAAAGTTCATTATAAATACTTTTCGTTCGAATTGGACGGCCCTTGTGTTCGAGCAGTGTTTTTTTTTAAAGGATTGTGGCAAAAAGTCAAAACCTTAGTGTAAAGAGCGAAAATTCCACCAAGAAAGCCCAAAAAGATTTCATGTCTTTTTGTAATTAACTATTAAGTAGATTTTTCTAGGGTGGCATAAGCCCATTTTGACAACGTTTATTTCGAAATATATGTCTCTAATAATCTATAAAAGGATTAATATATTGTCTGAATGTGCGTCTTTGCTTGAAGAATAATGTATTGCGTAAATATGCATCTTTGCTAAAGTATTTGCAAATTTTGCCTGCAGAGTTTGTTTCACAGAAGTGTTTATGGTAGTTTTTTGGCTAGACACTAGAATAAAAAAATAGTTTTATTTTCGGTATTTTTGGGTCTTAGGCCAAATTTTCAATTTGTTGATATTCCACCAGATCCTGGGTACTGAAATTGTATTATGCAAAGATGTTGGGAAAATCTACACCAAATAAAGTATTCCAGTTTGAGCTGTGGTGTTGTAAGTCAACAGGTACCAATGGACGCTGTCTTTTAGCACGATGTCATTTAGCTCATTGAAATTACTATGGAAAGTGTGTGCATCAAACCTAATAAATAGGGATAGTTGAAAAAAGAAATTGAACCTGACTAGACCAAACTTTTTTTTAACTTAAAGCTATTAGTTTAAAAAATATCTTTTCCAAAAGCAGAAGTTTTCAAAAGTAAAGAGCTTCATTAAACTAAAGATGAACAGAAATAAAGTCAAATAATAATTCAAAAGTATGGTGATCAGAAATCACTATCAATTGATAAATGAGACCGAAACCGAATACAAATTACAATCAATAGTCAATTCAAACCATTAATAATCGTTACAAATTACGTTAATAATCAATTAAATGAACAGAAATTGCCATAAACAGGAGTTTCTCTCTAAGGCTATAGCGTCATTTCCGCTTTACGAAAAACAATTTTTATTTTAAAAAGTATGGCTTTTATTCATCATATCATCAAGAACAAGAACAAAAAGAATAATAGTAACCAATATTACTACGGTGTCTTTTCATTCCCAATCTTTTGACTATTTTGAACAAAGTCTTTATCTCAAATTTGGATCAGGTTTCTTTGGAGGGGTTGGGGCCTGAAAAGGGGTCTGGTAGCCCTATAGTCTTTTTTGACATTTGAACAGGGTGCTGAAATTTCCAATCGAACGAGTTCCTTCCTATGTTTGTACAACTCCATCTATACGAGTGCCCCGGGGGAAAAAAATAATAAACCAATTCGTTCTTTACTAAGGCGGCACTATTACACCGCATATTATTACAAATCAATATTAAACTTTACTGAAAAATCCAAATAACGAAAAGATAAATTCGCTTTTAGAGCACAGTGTAGTTTTTAACAAGCCGAATTTTCGTGGGTTGCAAGTGGGATTCTAAAACAGGATTTCAAGTTGTGAGTTTTTTTCTACAATGTTATTCTGGAAAATTCAATTTTGCGTGTTGTTTTTCAATTTTAAGATGGCTGCACAAGCCATAACACTCATTGGCAAATTTCTATTTTGGGTTTTGTATTTTTTGCCGAATTTTCCTGCGTTGCAAGTGGGATTCTAAAACAGGATTTCAAGTTGTGAGTTTTTTTTCTACAATATTATTCTGGAAAATTCAATTTTGCGTGTTGTTTTTCAGTTTTAAGATGGCTGCACAAGCCATAACACTCATTGGCAAATTTCTATTTTGGGTTTTGTATTTTTTGCCGAATTTTCCTGCGTTGCAAGTGGGATTGTGAAACAGGATTCCAAGTTGTGAGTTTTTTTTCTATAATATTATTCTGGAAAGTTCAATTTTGCGTGTTGTTTTTCAATTTTAAGATGGCTGCACTAGCCATAACACTCATTGGCAAATTTCTATTTTGGGTATATTTTGTCAATAAATATTCTCTCTACAGAATATAATGATTTGGTTATGTTAGTACTTGGTTGCTTGGGACTTCAATTTAGACTATTAGTGTCTCTACTTCCGCAATGCAAAGAAGTTTAAGACTAATAATGTATTATCTAAGAGAAATATTTTGGACCTTTTTAGTTAGAGGGAGTTAAATCCGCAAAAAAAAAAGAAGCAAAAGGTGTATAGATTGTTAAAAATTGCGGGGATACTCCCAAGGACTATGGAATATCATATATCAAATTCAAAGGAAATAATAGGGGGAATCTAAAATATCCTAGATTCTTAGACTCAGCCCAAAAACCCTCCTCTATCCCCGTTACGTGCTTAGTAGGCTTAACTATTGCCTCACTGTATTTTATGGGAATAACATTTTGGATCAACCTTTTTTTGGATTCAAACAATAAATATTGCTGCACTAAGCCCAGTTCGTGACAACAGTAATGCTTCTCGGGGGACCTGCTAATAAAATTTTTAATTTGTTATTTTTCTCATTTTTTTTTTTAATTGTCGATTTATTTCAGTGTTTATCAGGATGTGAAGCCTGTTTTAGATCGGCTATTGGAAGAAAAACGGAAAATTTATGTTTATTCTTCTGGCAGTGTTGGGGCACAGAAACTCCTATTTGAGTACTCTACTGAAGGGGACATGCTAAAGGTGAGGGAACGTTTGACTGCGAGTCTTTATTTTGGTGACTTTAAACTACTGATGGTAATTATATAATAATATCCCGTACAAATAATATGAAGATATTGCATATTAATATAGAATGCTTCCATGTGATATTGTTATTGAAAGAAAAACAAAACTAAACTTGTCTTAATAATTCAATACTTGAGGAACAATATGCAAGAAGTTCAATTCTTGATTACTACTGAATACTGGACATAGCCAAAATGGTATTAGGTGGGGAACCCCCTCATCCATAGATAAAAAATGTGTACAGTAAATTGCACATTTAGATTGAGAATTAGTTTTTTCCTACAGTTTTGGAGACTTAAGAATTGTCGAGGCTCTTGCCAATCCGTGGAAATTCCAGATGCCTCTGGAAGAAGAGCAAGATATTGGGAAAAGTAGACTCTTATTCGTGATTTGGCTCATTTTTATTCAATAAATTGTGTGCCCTATAACATCTGTGTGAGAAAGTTCATTTCCGTTTGAGTCTGCAATGTCCTAAAAAATAAATCGTTTTTATTTTAATTTATTTAAATGTGAAATAATGTCCCTTTGCTTTTTTCTGACACAATTCGGCAACTTACAAACGACAATACACGGAAAGGGGTACCATTCGCTTATACATACTTCATTTTTGTTATTTAATTGGACAACAAACGACCGATTAGCATAGCTCTTTAACAGGGATGAACCAGCATTTCTTTGTGTAGGTGTGTCATGTTTTGACATAATTATATAACCTGCGTGAAAAGACGAAATGAAGAGTGAATTGAGAGCACAAAGTATTTCGTCACGACTGTTGTTGGCTTGCTAGGATCTGAAATGCCCACCTGGACGTGTTCATATTTTTAATGAAACTTCTATAGTTTTTGGACATAGGAGACGTTGCGTACACGTGTCCATATCCTGCCAATTTTACAATATTGGACCGAGGTGTTTTCACCAAAGATTTTTTTCCATGGGTAGTCAGATATTCCTGATCAGGGGTGTACACAGGAGGGGGGTCCTTGGGATTCAGACCACCGAAATCTTATACTTCGGTGGACCGCGTATTATACAATAATGCACGGAAAGGGGTAAAATTTGCTTATACGTACGTCATTTTCGTTATTCAACTGGACACCAGCGACCGATTGGCATAGGCCTTAGCAGGGATGAACTACTATTTCTTTGTGTAGTTTTGCGTAAGTTTTGGCATAACTATACCACCTGCTTGAAAAGGCGAAATGTAGACGTGAATTGAGATCAAAAATTATGTTTGTGTTTCGTAACGGCTGTTGTTGGTTTGCTAAGATCAGAGATACCCACCTGGGCATATTCCCGTTTCTAATGACACTTCTTTACCTTTTGGGCATGGGATATATTGTGTACACGTGTCCATATTCTGCCAATTTCAAATATGGTATTGAGACGTTTTCGCTAAAGATATATTTTTTCTTGTGTAGTCATACATTCATGGTCAGTACACAGTAGGGGTCCTTGGGGCCCGGACCACCGAAATCTTAAATTTCCCCGAATTTCTGGATACTTCTCATTTAAATTATCAAATAAGATTGCCCCTTCCCGACAGAAAAAAAAATTCTGCGTGCTTGTTTGATCCTGTTAAAACCCCAATCGCGTTTTGACACACTCAACTACAACTTGTAATTCTAATATTTGCAGACTTTTTACTTACACTAATTTTTCTCATTTCAAATCTACTATTAATCACCTATTAATCACCTTTCCCTAAATTAAAAGATTACCCGTCACCAGCAGTCTCCAGATGCCTAAGTGCGAATCGTACCATAATGGAAACCGTCCGCTTGTTCAAAAGAAACTGTCTAGTGACAAAAAATCGCCATTTGTAGCTGAATCATGAACGGTAACTATTATTTTGATTAATTTTAATAGTAAGTTGTTGTTGCGAAAATAAATTTAGAAAAATTTCGAGAAAGAGGCTGAAACCCATCGAAGTTATGCCAGATCGAAACGACAAGTTTATCCTTGGAATTGCCGCGGTCAAAAACCCTATAAGGTAGAATTGCTACCAACAAGGAAAATATCTTTTTGTGTGGGAGGCAGTGATGTTTTTGTTTTTGTTTTTCTCCGCCTCAAGTGGGGTACTGGAGTATCCTTTAGAGCCATTTAAGGGCTCATTTGAAAGCTAATATTTATGTCCACGTCGTTTGTATGTTCAATACCGTCATAAAGCGCCAAATGGCGCGCCAATTGGCCTTTCTGTGCTATTTCTAAAGTGGAAACGCTGGTAAGCATCAAAAGATTATCGTCATTATCAGCATCGTCGAAAACACTAAACCTATGGTTTACAATCCCCCATTTTTCTATGGTTCCACTCCTAGGCTCCTTAATAAGTGTCAAAATCGTCTGCTGACTAACAGAGAGGGGATAGTTTTACTACGTATGCTAGTTCTAGGCTAGTTGTGGTAATTTGCAAAAATTCAGGTTGGGGGGGCAAAACCTTGACGGATTCGCTTAAATATAGATAACCCCAAAAAAACGTTTTTGTCTATAATTATTAAGTGAATAATAAATAATTAAATAAATACAATTAATTGGCTTTCGATGATTAACCCAAAATGACCATTTAATCTGAAGAATGTATCTGCTTTTTACACTTCTTTTGGAAATTTTCACAATGGCTATTTGGGTTTGGACTGTGCTTAAATGTTTCTCAAAAGTGGGCTTAACCTTCTAAAACTGCATAAGTTGCAACTCAGAGTAAAGTAAATTCCTGAAGAGCAGCTCAAAGCAGCTCACTTCGAGCAATTTTGGAGTTGCATAGCCTGAACTTGCAGCTTTGTCGGATTAGACTCCCTTTTTCTGTCTCGGTAAAATTTATTGATGCTCCGTACAATGTGTAAAATATAATAATATTTAAAAATGTTAAATGCGGTGAATTAACAAATTACATCCTCCCTTTGGTTGGAAAATCTCAGAAATGAAGCATACTAAATTTATGTATTGATTCCGTGAAAATCTAAACTTTCTCTAAATGGGCGTATTTGAACTGTGACTGCGTATATTCACTCATAGTTCTCAAATATATATATATTTTCTGAAAGTTTTTTTTTCTGGAAATGCATCTGAATTTTGACATTCATTTCTATACAGCCATCATTCCAACTTAACACCAGGCTACTAGTTTTGGCTTTAAATGCATTTATCACCGGACGAAGCTCGTTTGTTTTGAATTTTGGCTACAAGAAAAAGGAGGTAAAGCCACATTAGGAGGTGTGATAAAAGATTTAAGACGAAGAAGAGAGAGGGATTCTGGGGTGGATTTTAGAAAGCAATGTCTATGAAATTATCTAAATAAAATTGTATATCTGCAAACAAACTTGTAATCTGTTTAAACAAAGGATAAAATCGTATTTTAAAGTTCTAAGGAGATGCAGGCCTTTAAGAGTACTGAAAACCTCTGCTTTAGCCTAGAAGTATCTGAGGTATCTCTCACGTATGCAGAAACAAAATAATGTCTTCACGTGGTTCTTTTAAGAAATAAGCCTAGATTTAATTACTTCACAGTTTTTGGTAAAAAAACAATTATCTAAATTGGACAAAAAAATTTTTTGTGAACAGTTGAAGGATGGTAGCATATGTGGCATGCCATTTTTTTTTAAATTCTTTGTGCGTTGAGAGACGTGCTCAGGGAAATTAAACAGCTGAAATGTAACTGACCAGAAAGTGATACATTGTAGTACCCAAAGTAGCAGCAATAGTTATAAATTCTTTTCTGTGTTTTGCTTAATTGAATCCTAAAAAAGTGTTGTATTTTTCAGGTCATTTTGACACTTTCGTTGGTATGAAAACGGAAGTTGAAAGTTATCAACAGATTGCACAAGCCATTAGCACATTACCTGAAAGGATCCTTTTCTTGACCGACATTCCTGCCGGTAGATTTGTTTTTTCTCCTCTTTGAATGATTAGCATTTGTGAAATGGTATCCATGGTTAGTAACAGCTAAAGACTCTGGAAGTCACCAGATAACGTTATTTTAAGTGATGTCCATGCTCCTTTTGTTTGTAGACAAAGTGTATCCAATACAACCTTTTTCCCTGATAATCTGGATTCTTGGTTTCTCCGTCCCCTTGGTATTTCAATATTCCCTATTGTTACTTGGATAGTCAAAACAGGAATTATGGTTAGGAGTAAGATTCTTAACTGAGATTGTAAAAAAAGCGGCAAAATTCAAAATATTTAGTCTTGGATTAGAAAATTTTCAGAAATCCTGTGGTAGCAGTGTGTTTGATCTTGGATTAGTAATATGGGACCTAGAATTCGAACTCAGCTGCAGAAACACAGTTTAGAGCCGACGCAAGGACCATACTAGGAAATATCTCAGGAAATATCTTTACCTACATGTATACAAAATCCTCAGAACCTGTTATTTCTAATACTATTCCTCACAAATAAAGCTAGATCATATAAGATGCTCCTAATCAGTTATCCATGGTGAACCTTTTTCTAAAGAGTCTTCATATCTGTTGATTACTGTTATTATTGGCTCCAAAAGTCAGTGCAGAAATAGGATATTTGAGTATAGAAATGCCAGTTCTAGCAGTATCATATCCGAGACGTGTGACAGAAGGGTCAGAATGAGGTTCAAGATTGTATTAGTCGCACGAACTAAGGGTTTTCTCTGACGAACTCTACAATTGAGATTGGGAGTAATCCCTGCCGTGTCGAACTGCAAAGTCTTTGAAGCGATTGCAATCGCTTTCTTCGTTTGTCGAGATTGCTAGATGTATATTCCTGTCGTTCTGAATTAGTACTTTCTTTTCAGAAGCAGACGCTGCATCTTCTGCTGGGTTCCAGGTTCGACTTGTCTCGCGTCCAGGTAATAATCCAGTAAGCAAAGAAGACAAAGAGAGACACAACATCATCCATTCGTTTGAAGAGTTGCTAGTAGCAAATACAGATTAATTTGGCTGCCTCGTGAATAAAAAATCCTCGTGGAAATTGTTGACTTTCTGTAGCTAAGACAAAGGATAATGTGGTCTGCTAATTATTTTGGTACTGTTTTTTGGTTCTAGTGCGGGTTTAAGCCCAAATTTTCCAGGAGAGAGGGGGACTTTCGACTGATTTAGATAATCCCAACAGAGTTAAGTTCCAATTAGTTAATTTGAAGGTAAATAAGATACTTAATTCCAAATACATACTACTGTTTCTATAATTTCTGCCCAATGTCATAGTAATGCAGAATGTTGCACAACTTATATGTATTGTCCTCTTCTGTAAAGTTTTTGTGACTTTCTGAAAGGTTATCGTCATGTCATCGAAAAGCTAGAGGGAGCCTCCTGTGGGCTTGGGCCTTATCCAGAATTTAAGAAATCCATGAATTTCCAAAACGTAAAACGCCAAGCTGCCTGTAGCTCATACAATTGCGCAAGCTCGTTGTCGACGATAAGTAAATCCTTCCCACTTCATCCCTGTTGTAAATGGATAGTAAAAATAAAATAAAGAACGGAAGGCAATGTCCAGGAAAATTATGCAAATGTTAAAAGAAAATTTGCCAGAAATTTGATGCTTGAGAGAAAAAAAATTGGACCGCATGAGAAAAAATAAAATAAAGAACGGAAGGCAATGTTCAGGAAAATTGTGCAAATGTTAAAAGAAAATTTGCCAGAAATTTGATGCTTGAGAGAAAAAAATTGGACCGCTTGAGAAAAAATAAAATAAAGAACGGAAGGCAATGTTCAGGAAAATTATGCAAATGTTAAAAGAAAATTTGCCAGAAATTTGATGCTTGAGAGAAAAAAATTGGACCGCTTGAGAAAAAATAAAATAAAGAACGGAAGGCAATGTTCAGGGAAATTATGCAAATGTTAAAAGAAAATTTGCCAAAAATTTGATGCTTGAGAGAAAAAAATTGGACCTGGATTCAGAAGGGTCGTTTAAATGATAAAGGAGATTTTACCTCGAATGTACTGCTCAATAAAAATAAATTCGGGTCTTCATCCTGTAAAAAATCAATTTAGCCATCGTTTTCGTACGAATGATCCATCTTGGCCTAATTGTTAGCACAATAGACTCACAAGCGGGAGCTCGTGAGCTCGAGTCTTTGTGGTGGCTGTCGTGTGGTTTGGGCCGAGGAATAGGGCTGTTTCTCTGTAAGACAAGCCGAAAGTCCGACTAGCCTCAAGGGGTTACCTAGGGAAATTTAGGGGAAACACAGAAAGTGTCTGAAGGCCAAGGGTGGGGCATTAGGAGATCGACACCTACGCTACGCGGATCTCATTGGTCCAAATGCGAAAGTTTGTTTTTCTTTATTTTTTGTTTTTTCGAGAAGAATGGAACAATATTATAATTCAAATGTTCCAGTAAGCTTTAACAAAAATGGGGTAGACTATTTCTGCTTCTCTTCCTTGAATTTTGGAAAATGCAAACACTTTTCTTTAACAAAATTTTTGTCAGTTCGGGTTAAATTTTAAAATAGTTTCAATAATTTTCCTCTTTAAATAATTTTGAATATTAGTGTCAGTTTCAATTGCAAGTCAAAACATATGGAAAGTTCTGTTAAAAAGTAGTTTTGTTTATTCAGAAAAAAAAATACAAAATCAGCACTATTAAAACTTGCCATAGATGTCTACAAAATACGGCACAACCGAGTAAGGACTTCCATTGAAACCGAGGGTTGGGTTCCGGAACTCCTGGTGGCAGGCTATTGAGGAGAGTTTCATTATTTAGCTCCGTTTGGCTCTCAGTCTTCAGTTTTAAACCATGTAATGTTTCTTTGTTATCGTATGGCTTGAGGCATTACTCTTAACGAGACTGCCCTTTGTTGCCCTCTTTCAACCTTTTGAGAGAGGTGATTATAATTTTTGAAAAATGTTCCCCTGTCCCCTCCCATATTTGGCTAGCTTACTCTAGAATAGGAAGAACATAGGCTCGCTAAATTGGAAACCGACCAGCACTGACATCTTTTTTTCCATCAGTAGAAACCTTATAGTTTAGACAGAAAAAAAGAACTTAATATCAAAAGCTCTATTTAAGATTTTAGTACAAGGAGGAAAGAGTATGTAACACAATTAAAAAAAATTGAAACTACTAAACAGCTTGGAATGCAAATAGAATAGGAGAAAATATTTCGGAACAATCTATAAAGCCTGTTTAAATGGATGTGTTGCAAGTCTTACTTTTTAAAAAACATTTTCATAATTTCTCTTGAATCGTCGCAACCGTGTTGCACAAGAGCAGTGATCGTAAAGAAGAATTAGAGAGCAGAATTTAAAAAATAAAAGGCCTTTTCGCTCAACTTGGGGTTGCGTATAATAGGACATATGGAGTCAAAATTTTGGATATCCGAGGCAGACTTTTCGTCATCTTTTATCCTAGGAGTGACTATAATTTTTGAAAAAAATTTCCCCCTCCCTATATTTGGCAGGCTTACTCTGGTATAGGAAGCACGTAGGCTCGCTAAATGGGAAACCGACCGGCACTGACATCTCTTTACTCCATCAGTATATACGTATAATCTAAAATCTTAGAAAAAAATCTAAAATAGAATCAAAAAAAGAATTTGATATCAAATGTCCATTTGTAATTTTTGGTATAAGTGGGAAAAGAATATATAACACAATCTATAAAAAAGATTGGAACTTCTAAAAAGCTTGAAAGGCAAATAGGATAGGAGGGAGTAACACGGAATAATCGATAGAACCTGTTTAAGGGGAAGTGTTGCAAGTATAAATCTTAAAAAAACATTTTCATAATGTCTCTTGAATCTTTGCAACCGTGTTGCACAAGAGCAGTGATCGAAAGGAAGTATTAGAGAGCAGAATTTGGAAAAATGGCCTTTGCGGTCAACTTGGGGTCCAGTCGAATAGAGAAACAATCCATATGGAATAAAAAATTTTGATAGGCGGATTTCCCGCTATCTTTTACCCTTTTTTTACATTTTCATTCGGATATAGAGAGCAGTATGTATTTTCAGCTCAAACTATCTTTATCGACGTCTATATTTTTCGTACTCTAACTACTAGGTTACTTACGACAGAAAAAACGAAGTGGGAAGGGGCTATAGACCCTTAGTTACTAATGGATAATTGTCAGGAAAAGGGTAAAAGCCAACCTGACCAATTGCACTCTTTTTAGTTATGAATTAGTTCGAATCCACTTAATATATGTACCTTAAATGAAAGGCTTAAATGCTTGAACAGGTTATCCAGATGCAAAGCAGATCTGACAGTGAACGGTTTAAGGGATTCCGGGAACCAAGATCAAACACCACGATATTATTTTCGTGTTTGATCCACTGGGGGAAAGGACACCAAAATATTTTAAAGATAAGACTAAAACAAAAATTATGAAAAAAAAATAATTTAAAATGATTAAGTGGATTTGATACCTTATCTCATCCACTATAAACGTCTTTTTTATAATTTGTGTGGCCAAACAATATAGAATTGATTAGGTGGTCTTGCCATAGCTTGTAGAGCTTGGATGAGAAATATGAATAAACGATACAAAACTATAAGTCGACGCATATTTTCTCAAAAACCTAAGGAAAACTTCTCCCTTTTTGTGCCGGAGTTAGAAATATTTAGTTTTAATGGAACTTACATCATTAGAATGCGTCAATTTAGATTATTTTTGTTTCAGTTAAATGTAACAGGATTTTCTTTTGAAACTGAGGAGAGGGCAATGCATAACAATGTTCTGGCATGTCTGAAAGGAAAATGCTATAAATCAACTCAAAGGAAATATCGCTTGTGCAATTTGACAGCTTTGGGAGTTATCTGTGGTCCTCCCCGTTTTGATTGAAAACCTTGCCGGCACACGAAGACGTAAAATTTCATTGTCTTTTCAATCAAATTTCCTATTCAAACCACATATTCTCAATAGATATTGATGGTGGCTAGTCCCCTGGGAGAATTCGCTAACGGGGTCTTTGTCTTTGAGGCAGTCAGCCGACACTATGGTTTGCAAAAATTATTTCAGGTATCGAATCCCTTTAAGCAATATAATGAAGCAAATTATATGGATATCTAACTTCAAATCATGAATTAAAACAAGCTAATTAGCCTGATAAAGACGTAATAGACTCTAGAAAGAAGGTTATCGACATGAATACTTCAAGCTTAGTCGAGTTACTCCTGGAGAGAAAGCATATTTCGGTGTTTGCACGCTGCTAGCCTAAGAAAATGAAAGTAAATCGTGAGGAAATTTTTTAAAACGAGTAAAAATTTTCCTTCGTATGTGGCCGCAAAAAGTAAGAGGCAATCTAAGCCTGCTCTCTACACTCAATTTCAGCTTTTCACAACCATTTAAAATTTTTGAAAACTAGCCTTACTATTACAAACTATTTTTGTTCGCAATAAGAGCCCTAACTATTTTTGTTAGCAATAAGAAAACCTGGGCTTGAAAAAATTCACTTTAAGATGTTTTAACCTCATAAGCACATCCATCCTAAAAAAAAAACAACAACAAAACATGGGCTTCCACCCTAATAACTGGCTACTGACAAGGGTCAATCTTTTTACTTACAGTCTTGTTACTAGGACCTATCATCTACATCAAAATCATGTCAAAATAAAACGATTTCTCTGACGTTCGTAACCCTGGAAGCCTCCGGCGAGTAGAAGACATCAGTTTTCATCCCAATGGACATAAATAAATAGTTCTTTTCTTGTTTCCTTCCTAACATATAAGTTTTTCATACAAAATAACTGAATTCAAGAAACTTGGATTTTCGGCCCTCCCCCCTTATCAAATAACTTTACAAAAGAGTTATAGTGGTAAAAACAGTATTTAGAGTCAGTGTCTTCTTCTGTATCGGAGGTACCCAAGAGCACTAATTCATAAAAATGTAGGGAGTGCAGGTGCTTCTTTTAGAAACATAGATACAAAAAAAAATGTTTCTCAAAATATAAGGGGGGTTAATTTATTTGATGGAATATTGGTAAGAATTTTTTTTTTCAGTTTTTTTTACGGAGGTACAAAAATTATGCTTTTCAAAATATGCAGAGGGGATCTAGGGGAGGGGTAGTTACGGTACTTGTTTCATTTCTTTTTCAATTTTTTCCGGGACAGAAAATAACCAGGGTAATAAACAAAGATTGCGCGAAAAAGCGTTTGAATTGAAACTGTAAACACTATCAATCGGTTCGTTGAAAGGACCTGTAAATAATCAGCGGCTCAGACTAATAGTAACTGAAACCCTAAAAAATATAATTTTGTTAACAATTAATGCATTATGCGCATTGGCTTTTTGTTTTGTTTACAAATATATAAAATTCATTAAGTTTAAAGCAACCCATCAAAAGCTACGAGCATGAGAGTCGTTTACTTCGGCTTAAACTTTGACTTATTTTGCGAGAGGTTGCCCGGCCTCCATAATCTCGTCCACATCCCAGAGCAACGCTTGTCATACCAAGCACTGCAAAAAGCCGTGTCTCTCCTCACCCCGCTTGGCCATTTTCTGCCTTGTGTGACGCCGGCCTTCTCATATAAATAATTTTTTTAAGTCTGCCACAGCTGGTTACCCGAATAAGGCCGAAAATTAGGGATGAAGACGACACTCATTACGGTATTTCTTATAAATAGGTGTATATAAACAGAAATAGCGAATCAAGTAGTTTAGTGATAATCTTTTTTGATTTCCATATGTGCTTATCGTAGCGACATGAAGAGTTACGTCAGTGACACTTAAGAACAATGCTAATGCCTGAAATAAGCAGAAATTTTCATACCACAAGTCAAAAACAGAGAATTAACATACAAAATATACAAAAGAAAATTGCACACTATAGACGAATAAAATATACAGCCTTAGACAGGGGGAACAGTATTGTGATAAATGCAAAAATATTATTCTGTTCTTTTTACTGTATGATATAGTTGTAATAATCATAATCAATTATAATTAAAATGAATTTATTAAACTTTCTCACAGGAATAAGCACAGACACAATACAAATAATGATTGCGTAATAACCCAGACGGCAACAATTACTAATAAATTTTTGATGTACCAAAAATTCTAGCTTATGTTTCAACCATTTTTTTTCTATATACTAGTTTAAAAAAAAATTAAAAAGAAGGATTTCAAGGAAAAATAAAGAGCGGCATTAAACGAAAGACGAGCAGGAATAAAGTCAAATAATGTAATCCAAACTTGACACGAAGAGAAATAGAAATCACTATTGATGAACAATGAGACGCAAACCGAACAGAAATTACAATGAACAATTAAATCAAAATAAAACGGATAGAAATAGAAATCACTAAGAATAGTAGGTCTACATTCTTTGAATAACTTCTTTTTTAAAAGCTTTTTATTTAATTTCTATTGGTTTTAACAGACATTATTTTTTTGTTTTATTAAAGGAATTTTTGTAAGATTTTGTTCGGTTTCCTGCTTAAATTTTACAACTTATGATATTGGCTTGCTTTTTATTATGACAATTTTTCTCAGCAAATCTTAATGATAGTTTTATTGTAGAACTTTTGATGGACGGGCAGGGGGGATATTATTCAATTAAATGGATTGTAAATCTGCATATTTTTGGCCTAAAGCCATCCTGACTCCCGTCCTATTACAACATTGAACATAGGCATACATTAATTGGCCACCATAATATAAGAATGCTATTGGATTATATTGTTTTATACTGCTTAATCGCTTAAATAAATGGATTTTGAGCTATTTTATTAAAAAGTTCTGATTTGCTTGATAAGAAAAATAAGAAAATAGCGACGAAGACCACGCTCCCTTTCCATAACAAACAAATACAAAGTAGAAACAATAGAGAAAATCTTTTCAAAACAATTAAAAAAGTTTTTAAAAAAACACTATTAGTTTCAATTTTATTTATATATTTTATATTTATATATTTTATATTATTTATTTATTTATATATACATTTTTTTTCTCGTTCTCCTATTGTTCTGAAGACGGCCCTTGGACATATGGCCGAAATATTCACAGAATTGATTTCCACTGTCTTGAAAAGATTTTCCTTATTGTTTCTACATTTTATTTGTTTGAGAAAAACAAGAATAAAAAATAATTAGAAAAATTATTAATAAAAAATAAATTAAAAACAATTAATTAAAAATAATTCGAAAAATAATAAAAAATAGGAATAAAAGTAGGATGTCAAAAATTGATGCAACCAGATTCGTTTCAGAATGAGGCTTTAGAACTTCAAATAAGGTGTTTTCATTGCCTGAAATTTTAAGAACATCAACATTTAAATAAATAGTTCGCACTAATCTCCCCCCCAAGACAATATTCAAGGTCCCGTCCCCCAAGACCAAATTCACTATCTCCTTGATTCCCCCAATATTCTCTCTAAATGTTAGTTAGGGTCCAGTAACATAACTTTTCACCCTTAGCCGTGCCGATAATGTTGCAGGTGCGCCATTTTGACAACCTGGTTGCTATGTCTTATGATGTAGTTCAACGTAGCCTAAAAGGTTCAACTTAATAACCTTAGCTTTTCCTATAATATTGCAGCTACGCCATTTTGTAATAAATCTTTTGATTAGGTCAATATCGCTCCTCAACATGCGCTGAAACTTTCAACTTAATACTCTTAGCTATTTCTGATACATTTTAATATGCCATTTTGATAATCTGGATGCATATAATCTCTTTGGGTTTAGTTCAACATCCCTCAACATTCCTTGGAAGTATCAACTAAAAACCATTAGCTATTCCTGAAATATTCCAGATCTGCTCTTTTGACAAACTGTGCAAATAGTGTTTTTGATTTAGTTCAACATTACCTGAAAATTTCAACTTGGAGCCCCTAGCCATCCCTTGTATATTTCAGATACGCTATTTCGACAGACAGGATGCATATTTTGTCTTTTGATCTCGTTCAATAGGCCTTGCAAGCTTCAATTTTACACCAAAAATAGTTCTTAATTTGTTGCAGCCGTTTTAACAACATGTAAACACATTTCCATTGATTTATTTCAACATCACCCTCAAGATGAACTGAAATATTCCCCTTAATACTCTTAGCCGTTCCTGAGATTTTACAAATACGCCTTTCTGATAAACTGGAATCACACTAGAGTATTTTGACTTAGTTCAATATCCCCTTCAACATGCCTACTAAATGTCAACTTAATGCTCTTAGCCATTCCTGAGACATTGCAGATTTTTTTTTTTTTTTTTTAGCAGCCTACATTCACATGGTGTCGTTTGATTTAGTTCAATATTCTCTTAATTTGTCCTGAAAGTTTCAACTTAAAGCCCTTGGCCCTTCCTGAGATTTTGCAAACGCGCACTATTGACAATCTAGATGCACTTTGAGTCTTTTGATGTCCTGAAAGTTTTAATGAATAGTAAATTTTGCCTTTTGACTTAGTTTAACATTCTCACAAATACTCTCTGAAAGTATAAACTTTATGCCCTTTGCCCTTCCGATATTGTTCTGCGGTTAGGATGGTAAGATGTCATAAAGAAATATTTAAAGGAAATGAGAACCTCTTAAGAGGGTGTAAACAGGAAGTCTTTGAATAGATTGGGCTGGAGGAGGAGCGTGCGTAGCCGTATTAGCCTCAGACGGCTTGGTGCTGCGGTGAGTTGTTAGTATTGGTGGTAAATCTAAGTACTGGTGATTGGCTTTTTCAAAAATTGTCAGCAATGAGCTGTTGCAGACGACAGCAGTATGGCATAAACAACCTTTCGGGTGGGCTAAGGTGAATGCCGTATACACTAGGCTTTTTTCAGCCAGATTCACAACAAATGCTGTAGTGCATATCCCCCTCCACTTCTGCTAGCCCCCATGCCCAACACAGGATGTTCAATCTCATAATTGAACCAGCTCTATTCGAATAGCCCCGGGTCGCGCTATTTCTTTGCTCGTAATTTTGAATAGATGGATTTGTTGAAATATCATTTATGATTTCTTATTAAATTGATTTATTTGCAAGTTAACAGATTTAAATTGATAATTAGTACTTATATCAGCCGGCCACATAAAGTCAAAACAATAGTCATAGGCAGCGCAGTCTAAGTAAAGATACAGATAAGTAAAAGTATTACCAATACTGTGTAACATTATATTGTTATGTTAAACAGTGACCCCAAATTGATTTCTATTATTATTAATAGAAATTAATCTATTAGTTTCTATTAAACATATTTCCAAATATGAGTTCTTATTAAATTGATTCGTTTGCAGGTTAACAGATTTGAATTACCAAGATTGTGTAACATTATGTTGTGACATGTTCCCAAAATTTAAAAAGTGACCGTATTTCAAATTTGAAAGTATTCGAAAAATGAAGTTAGAATATTTAACTTATCCATTGGGCATTGTTTGAAAAAGCATATCCAGAAAATCTGAACAATTCTTGACATCATTGCGGCAGAAACCCTAAATAAATTAAAAATTGCAAAGGATTAAATAAAATTAAATTAATAAATTAAAAATTGCGAAGGAAGTCAATTGGAAGTGGAAATTGACTACTAGAATTTGAGAATTACCTTCCCCTTTGTATCTTAGGTGGAAAAACGAATTCAATAAAAATTACACAAATGTTTTCCTTGTGTAAATTAGGGTACCCATTTGCGGAGGGGGTTACACTGACTATCGTTTTTATGTTTATAATTCCTTTCACAAGCCAAGCTTGGTCTCCTAGTGTAGCATGATAAAACTGATAACAATAGAAAAAAAAGAACGGATTGGTACTGCCCATATGAGCGCACAAAACTTCTAAAGTATGAGAAAAATATAGATGTTTTGTTTAAATTTATTTTCTGCTATTCTCAGCAGACATTTCGTACAGAATGCTGATGTAGTGATAAATATACCACAAGTAGTGCTAATGTTACAATTCTGAGCAATGTCAGAATTATTTATATATTATTATATTATTTATATTATAATATGTCAATTATTTTTTTTTTTTGGAACTGGTTTTAAAAAAAATATATTTAGAAAAGCGATAATAGCAGGAAAGTTAGCATGGTATTATACATGAAGGCAATTCTACATTTATGGATTAGTACGTGAATCCGGAACGTAAGGAATATGATGTTCTCGTCGCTTATTAGGCGTTTGAATTACAAATAATAGAATTTGGAGCTTACATTAGCTATTATTATAAATTCTTATTAGGCATTTCAAAGACAAATAAAAGAATTGCAGTTTCAATTAAATACTGGAAATAAAAATCAAACCGATTAACAGATTTCTAGAGCGGATTCTTCCTCTACCAAATTCCATGACCAAACTACAATCGATTTGACCTATCTAGTTTTAGTGTGAATATCATTACAAAAGCACTAAGTCTTATTTTCTTTTTCATTCAGAAAATTATATTCACTGTAAATCTACCTTCTTATTCTTCAATGATTCCATTTCTGTCCTATTTCACATTTAGAGGATGCATTCATTGCCACTTTTGACACTTTTAAAACAGAAGAATGTAATCTTGAACTGATAGATTTTAGGAAGTAAAAGCACTATAAATATCAGGGGGGAAATCACTTGAGCAAATGTGGTGAAACAGGACGCATAGAACATTTTTCTATTTTCCCAATAACTAGACTAACATTTCTACTTAATGATAAGGTATCAAAGGCAGTATATTTGGAAAAAAAAATATTACTGTGTAATGGACCCCTATTTTTCTCGTTTTCCTTACGTTAAAACCAAGCATGGATGAATTAAAAAAAATTATCTGTTCAAAGTAAAGAACAAATTTGACACTTAAAAGCGCAATATTCCTTAAGCTACTTAATAAATCATTGTTTTTTCTTAATTATGGAGGGAGAACTGGCTACCTCATCCCCCCAACGATGTCACTGCCTAAAACACGTCATCCCAGGGTGAAAAGTTATTGGGCCTTTCGGTTATTTTGAACAAATGGCTATTTCAAAATGTTGACCAGATGTCTTTGGAGGAGGGTAAATAACAAGGGTGGGGGAGGGTGATGGATACCCTCCAATTACTTTTGACTCTTAAAAATGCACTAGAACTTTCAATCGAATGAACCCCCTCAAAAGTTGCTATAATAATTTGTTAAGTAAGGACTGGCTAGTGAAAAAAGAATGAAACATAAGAGCCCACCTCGCTCTTTGCCTGGGGAGCACTATTGCGCTGTCCGTCACAGGATAGGTAAAATAAGGTCCGTGTGTGGGTGGAGAGGCATGTGGTTATTTGAGCCCGTTAGACAAAGTCTAAAGGAAGAAAACTCCTTTTTCTTCATTCTTTAGGTGCCCCTACCCTCGAACAGAAGCTTTTTGGTAGACTCCATCCCCAAACAAAAATTACGGATTAGGTCTTGAGCTGTAGCAACTGATAAAATAATTACTAGTAAACAATTAAACATTGGTAAAAAAATGGAGGATTAAAGTGATTTTAAGTACAGTTTTAAACCGCCTAGATGTTGACATTGTAAGCGACATGAAAGAGACGTCATACGTAAAACGGTCAAATAACAACCGCAGTTATTATGATATTTAGCTTTTTAGACAGAAGTGTCCATTGTATCACATGTTTCACGAAAAGTTCTACGGCAGTGTGGCCAATTAGGGGGTGGGGGACAGGGGCGGATCTAGAGCAATATCTTGAGGGGGGACAATATGACAAGGGCACTAATAAGCAAAATCTTGTGGAAGAGGCCAATGTGACAAAGGTGCGAATAATTGACCAAAATGATTCTAAGAAGAGTGAAAAAAGGAAGAAAAACAGAGAAAGAGGGCGCTAGAAAAACCTTGGGGGGAGGGGGCAGGCCCCCTTTGATCCGTAGGTGTTGGGGGGGGGGGGGTAATTTGCCCCCCGTGGATTTTGAAAAAAAAAACAGTATAATCATTGAAAAATAGCCTTTTTGGTCTTAACTGAAAAAAAAAAACGAAAAAAGCTAACCTCCTGGTCTTTAAGATATTTTATTCGCCTTCCCCCCAATTTCGTAAATTTTTGCCACTGTTTTATGGTTCCAACCCCCACGCTGTGAGGGTAACACTCTTTCAATGCTGTTTTTAACCTTTACATTCAAACAGAATCGAGGTGTTTATCCAAAGGAAAGGTTCTATTGCGCCTTTCAATATTCAGAGAAAGTGACGCAACTTCTCCAAGCGAGAAAATTTTATTTATAAGACTCGATGCTGAAGGAAGGTTTTGCCGCAAGGGTCCCATGCATGCAAGACGTTTTTGGCCTTCTCAATGGCCTTTCTATTTTGCTTCATGGATTTTATGCAACTATATTATGCTCAGTAGTAAATTTATAGAAGCCATCGGAGAAAGGCAAGTTCCCCCACCCCTGGGTACTTGCCCCATTTGTTGTTACATCTATTTTAAGTCATTTTAATGAAGATACTACCACCTATTAAAGTATCTCTTTGTAAAATAAACTTGCCAATTTGGTCGATTATTGACGCTCTTGTTATACCCCCTCCCCCAAGATTTTGCACTAGATCCATCGTCACTATTTATTATATTAATTATACAATCCCCCCTCCCTCTGTGACGAAATTTACTGGTGGCACACTTGAATGGAATAAATGCATTCGAAAGGAAAGCAACATTTTGAAGTAACTGAGCCAAAAATATCCCCAACTCCCATTTGAAGCATTTAGTTGCTGTAAATATCAGATTCAGTTCAATAGCCCAACATTAAGTTTTTAAGAGAAATTTTGGCAATTATATCCCTGCAAATGAAGATCTTCTTAAAGGTGACCTTTGGATAAATCACCCCTTCTTTGAAGATCTAAACCTGTGTGCACTTGACCATATCTGGACGAGTCGTCTTCTGATATCAATCCGATTTCACGGAGGAAACAATTTTGAAAAAAAATGAAAATAGCCAAATTGAAGTTGGAAATTCAGCACAAATATTAAAAATATCATATTTTCAATTTGATAGCCGACACGGGCCCAAAGCCCCTACCCTCTGCGTGCATGCCTGAGCAGCTTATCACCTAAATTATCTCTGGTGTAAAACTTAAGCAAACTGCTTTAAAAGATCCGATTCAGCCTTCTGATATTTTTCGTGACTTATGGTCGCTGTGTTTGTGAGATACGCCAAGTATATATTAATCATTCTGTTAAATAATCATTACTTCAATACCATAGACGAATTTAATTTGCTACGAAGGATCACCTGTTCTCCACCAATCAAAGCACCACAAACGAACGCGCTATCTGGTGAGCACAATTTTTTTTTAAGTGGGATACCCTCAGCTCATTATCGGAATTTGGCTCGTGATAGATGACAGAGATGGTATTTGCTTCGCTCCAGTCTTCGGCTATACATTTCACACTACTTTCAGTTCCTTTGTTTAATTTTGCCACCACTTCTAGTTTACCTGTTGAACGGCAACTTTCAGGAATTACCAGGCGACTTCTATGGGATATTCCCCTTAAGAAGACAGTTTTAAATGGATGTACACCCTAAACAAAGCTCTTTTCCAATTTCTGTTTATCCGAATAACATGTGTAATTTTTCGGGTTTTCAGACCCCAATCCTCTGGCTACAATCCTGATAAGCCGTCCATTCGAGAATAAGCCTGTCCCAGTAATCCAACAATGCAGAGGGCTGTTACTCCTATTTAGGGAGTGGGAGGGGAAACGCAGGAATAAATTAACAAATTTCGGTTCTTTCTGTTTGTCAACGATTATCTTTTTTGCCTGAGAGGGAGTGGATAGGCGCTCCCACATGGTATCCGTCATATTGTCAAGGAAAGTAGACTAACTTCCATGCATTTTGGAAGTAGTCAATGAGATTAAGATTTAGTAGCCTTTTGATATGTGTACATCGTTTCAAAATGAGATTATGTTATTCAACTGAAAAATAAGTTGAGTTACTTCGCTATTTCTACGCTGGTCAACCTAAGAAAAATGAAAACCTTACGCTCTTTACGCATAAGAGGGTAGTGCAGTGTCATGAGTCTATACCGAAAAGAGGGTCTTTGTGCTTATGTTCAACATAAAAAAAAAGATTTTGACTTTATTACCGATTTAACTATAACATCTCCACCAGGCCATATCCAGGGGGAGGATTAGGAGGTTTGACTCTCCCACGAAATGTTTATCCGATTCGTAAAAACATAACAAAAATTAATAAAAACAAATTTTTGATGCATTTTAAAGCCCCCCCCCCCCCCGAATAAACAGGATATGGCCCTGCATCTCCATACCACGTACGCAGTCAAATGAGAGGAGGAGGGGCTGAGGACCAGAATTCAGTAATTCCCCCCCCCCTAATTATCGTGAACATATTGTTCTAATTAATGCACTTACCTGTTATAGCAACCACATAAAAGAAGTGAAATTAGGTTAATCCTAATGGAATATTCCAAAATATGATGAAAATATCGAAAACAAGCCGCACAGAACGCATTATATTAAATACCTAACCGACTCTATATATTTATTATTTAAGTAAAATATCCATATAAAGGAGTTTATCTCACTGGGACTAAGCTAATGATCTCCGAATTCAGACATAGAAACGAGCTTTACTCAGATCAAGCACACCAGTGTGGGTGCTATAACACGTAGGAATCCTAATTAATAAATATTCTATCATTTCCCCCTCCTCGAAAAAAGTCCTGTGTACAAGGTCGTAGCCAGAATTTATTTCTGGGGAGAGTACTCCTCCCTCCCCCGGGAATGCTAAAACTTTTGTAAAAACTAACAAAGCGAATATTGAATTTTTTTTATTCTTTTTGACGAGTCGAGCGTCAAAAGTAAAAAATAAAAACTTCGGGGGGGGGGCAGCCTGGCAACCACCTTCATGAAAGACAGCCTTATCTGTGTATGTACCTGATTCAGAGCAACATGAGCATGTTATTCCAAAGCAACACCATTTCCCCGTCTTTTTTCTGGAAAATCCCGCTTCATATAATAATACCCTTTTCTACCGACCTGTTCAATTATACATTAGATTAGGCTACTTTTTAATGCATGTAGGGATTATTACAATGCTAACCTTTCTTGCATTCTGACTAAATCTGTGATAAGATATTCGAGTTGAATAACCTACCTACTACCCGTTATTAATCGTTTCTTAAAAATTAGGTCAGGTGTTGCATCTAATTGAAAAGCCAGTTTAGTTTCAGTTAGTGAATCTAGAAGAAAAAATTGACCTGGTATACGGGTATAGGTTTAAATTCATCGAGACCAATCATGAAATTTCGAAAACTTGTATTTCGATAAACTAAAACCAAATAAACATGTTGTAACATATAAAATTAAACGTCGGCATAACTTTAAATTTGATCCCATTAATAATTTGAGCTTAATTTTGTTCGAATTAATAAAAACAAGGCTGCTGCCAGTTAACAAAGCACTCTCATAATCTCGGAAAATCACAACCAACGCAGATAAAAAAAAAATAGTTTCCAATGCTTGTTCGTGGTGCCGCAGGGCATGACTAGACATTGAAACAAGCCTAATATCGCACCTAGGCATCAATAGGTTTTGGAGTACAAGTTACTTGGAGATTGCCAATTTGGCGTGAAATCATCCCACTCCATTTGTAAGTCACTAAAACCGTCAACAGAAGACTCATCAGACGAAGATTCACTGCTATAATTAACGTCTTGGCTAGCGTTTAACTCTGAGGAATATATGTCAGATACTGAGTCGAGGCACGAACCGTTGGACATATTTAACACCGTTCTCCAACTAATCGAACTAGTTTCATCACTAATTCCACTATCTCCTTCTTCATTATCATTTTGATTCCCTAGCAAGGGGCTTGGGGGAGGTACGTAGAAATTTTGAGCTGGAACTGGATCAAAACTTGCTGATTGTTGGCACTGAAAATCTAGACACTGTAAACCCTCCCTCTCCATTTCATTTTCTATTCGTCTAAGGGTGTTACACACTAGAACAGATCTGTGAAGGCAAGGATCGGAGAATTGTCTGTACTTTTTAAGTTTGAACATAGATATATTAAAGACCGACAGCCTCTGTTTTCTATAGTGTTGTCTTTGCTGGTATGTCATCGAGTCAAAGCGTTTCGCAGCAAATCCGTAGGAGGTGGAGTCCTGAACGGGGACCATGGTGCCAAGTTGTACATACATTTTACCATTTTCTTCGCATTTTATATTTTGTCCATAGCTACTAAACGTATTCTGGCTACATGATTCCGTACGTTTAGCATATCTACCTGACCATTTCTCACTTGCGCTTTCTAAACAGTTGTAAAGTCTATCTTTCATAGTGCACTGAATCTTGGCATTTGTGAAGACTTCGATTTCTTCCAAAGGACGTTTGTTAGGTGCTGCTTGTAGACCCATGTTTTCTTTTACAATCTGCAAAAAATCAAGAATTTAGCAATTTTTATGGGGAAGGTCGGTACGTGTCAACTCAAAATGCAAAGAAACCCAATATCGAAATAAACCGACAGATATGTATATTTTTTTAAGCATCATATACAGACACGTGAGTAGAGGGGGGGAGGAGCTCTGATCCTTTGCCCACGCAAACAAAATCTGGCTAACATACGCAATCAGATACATTTGTCATGTGCAGAAGGGATCATAAGTAGCCTACTTTACTCATCCGAAATCAGATCTTGAGTTCTACAAACCTTTGTGACAATAAATCTGATTGTCACAAAACGAATTGCCTTAGAAAAGGACGGAGCTATAGGATAAAGCGTCAGATACTTTAGGTTCGGTACATCTAAAGAAAAATTTACATCCTCCCAGAGCGATATTTTGGCTTAAGCATGTCAGAACAGGTGTCTGAGGGGACCAAATAGGCAAGGAGGCTTTGAAGTTTGACCTCAAAGAAATAGGAGTTTCATTGCTTTTTCAGAAGATTCAACTGCTTTTTCTGCTGTTTATACCAATTGAACAACATGACTTTGATTTTAATTTTGTAACATCTCCATATCAAGCATATGGCTAGGTGGGTGGGGGACTTGAGAACCGGGACCCACTAATTTTCTTTCCAAATCATTTGGAACATCTTCAACCACTTTAACTTTGTAAATAACTTCATATCAAGTACGACCCAGATGGAGGGGGCTTAGGACCGGGGTCCAGTAATTCTTTTTTCCAAATTATGGGAGCATTTTATTCCAGTTATTATTTTTTCGTTATTTCCCCCTCTCCTAAAAAAGTATTGGATACAAGGCCGTATCCAGGAATTTTGTTTAAAAGAGGAGTCATCAAATTCAACTGTCTTTTTTACTGTTTAGACTATTTCGAACCACTTATGAAAAATACTTTTTATCCTTCGTAGACACGTGCGCAGATGCGTAAGTGTCTGTTGCGCATGTATGCATATAATTTTCGTACAGAGATCCCTCACTATGGTTGTTCGAAGGGCCTGCCACAAGAACATACATGACAATATATTTCTAGAGGAAAATAGGCTAAATAATAATAATAATAATAAAAAAAAAAAGATACGAGACATCAATTTTTCAAAGGGAGTGGGATAACGGTGCTAAATGGGGGAGGGGCAGATTATAAAATGCGAATAAAATGCATATTCTACTGAAGACCTTTGAAATTTCGGAGGTGGCGGAGAATATGGGACCAAAGGTATCTCTGTCTGTATGTCTACGGAAATATCATAAAAAATATAAGATGAAGCAGGGAAATTTCGGAGCTTCTGGGGTGGCCCCAAAGATGTTCCCCACACATATCAGGCCTATAACCGTATGTAGCTTGGAAAGTTTTTAAGCACCAGATCACCTCCCCATCTATCGAAAATATTTACAGTGTTACAACAGAGACTATCTATATACACATACATCAAAGTGTACATAAACACATTTTTACGCGTCAAATCTGTAAACGATCCTGCTTCATTGCTTCGAACAGTACAAACATGATCATAAACAAATTTGGAAGGTATACATGCATATTAAGCCTCACAAAACAGGCATAAAAAACTTCATAGTGTCGGGAGCACTGCTACGGTTAAACACAATGACACTTCAGTTTGCGATATTTATTGCCGTTTTTATAGGTACTAATGAGGATAAGTTCAGTCGGTGGCATTTTTCTGGAAATACCTGATAAAAAAAAACTCCATAAATTTAACTTGAAATGTTAACGAGACTTCAGGAACAGACAGAATAAAACAGGATGTTCGTTAAAAGTAAGAACACATTCCTTGGAGCAAAGAAAAACTCAAGAGTAGGAAATTGTGAGAGGAAAGTACGCAGAAGGTGGGGGCCCACCTCCTGGGGGTGGTGGGCCCCACCCCCGCCCGAAATCCAGATTGTTTTTTTTATTTTAGGGAAACCTCGGTCAAATTATAAAAAGAATTGTTTATTATTCCCCCCTCCATAAAAAGTCATGTATTTGCCTGTCTTACCATCGTTATGCCAGAAAGCGATAAGGTCGAATATATGTGTGTAGTAACCCGGCCTAGTTTATTTCGGGGGGGGGGGGCGAATTCGAAAAAAGCGATTTATCTGGGATAGACGAGGAATTATAGGCGTTTGAATCATATCGCCTAGAATATACATGACAAATATAAATCAAGGCCAGTTTCCGCTGAGAATCTGCTCTAATTTTCGATGGCGTGGGGAGGGAGGGTGACACTAAACCTACCCCTTATTGGTCCAAAACGCGCCAACGGTCAAACTTTATTTTGATTGCCTTTCTCACACATTCTAGGGTACCTATTTGTATATTTACGTGGGTTAGATAGTTTAACCAAAGACGAGAGGGGGTAAGTCCATTAGAAATTGCAAATTTATTAAGTTCTCTCACGTTCCTTTATAGTTCCGGTTTTTGTTTCGCTCAAAATTGCAAAGAAAAATCTTATTTTTGATGAGCTGGTTCTTATTGCATTTAATTCCGCATAACTTCTCCCTTTCTCCTGAAAAATTTCGAGCATTTTAAACTCTCTTTTTTTGCTCTTAATAATATAAATAAAACAATCCCATAAGAAGAATACAACATTGATCAAATGCGTCTCTTCTCCAATACGTCCTTTGGTGTTTTCCTTCCCAACCGCCTATAGCCTCTCCCTTTGGCTATAAACGGGCTACCGTCCCACACAGAATGACGCATATCTCTGGCGTCAATACTGAAGTTCTCCGAACCAAGTTTTCGAAAGGGACAGGAAAAAGGAATGAAGGGGAATTTAACGGATAAAAAGGGGGAGCAACGACAAGAGGGGTTTATATTGTGGGGAAGCGGACTGTCAAGGGAGAGGTCTGAAACAGGGAATGGCTACAAAGGGGAAATTATGCTGGGTACCTTAGTTTAAAGTAGAGAACTCGGAAAATATTTTAGAAAGACTTATTCTAGTGATGTGATTCGACAGATAGAAAAAGCAAATTGAAGACCTGATCAAGCTGTATCCAAGCGCATTTTTGCCAGTTATACAAGTGTTGGGAAAGAAATATAAGCAATTTAAAATTGTTTATATTTCTTATGCACATTTTGCTTATAGGAAGAATTTCAGTTAGAACATAATATTTAATCTAAATGTCACTATTTTGTTTAAATGAATTCAGTTATTCGCCATTCTGAATGTATTATTATATGTGTAACAAAATGACTTTAAACTGCAATTACAAGACAACTGCTATTTTCTTCTTAATATGTTTTGATTTTTAGAGGGGGGGGGGGTGAAAATGACGTAGCTACTGTACTTAATTGACTTCTCTTTTAAACCTCTTTTGGTTTATGTGAACTTAAAAGGAAGAAAAGATTTCATAATGAAAAGCATCAATGTTTCTATGGTTTGAATGAGTTAATGGTAAATTTGCCGCCGATGGATTTGATTTCTCTCCATTCTTATTTTTGGGCATGTCATTAACAATGGACAGTTTATTACCCACAAAAGCGCGGGTAATTTTCATTCGTTTGATGTATGAAAATGAGAAGTGATCCCACGTGGTCTCCGAAGTTTACTATTTGAGCATGTAAAATCGCATTATGATTATTTGTCTGCCAAGAGAATGGATTGTAATAAAAGAGATCGTTTGTTTGTAAACTTTAGCACGTGCTTCTGTGATTGATGTCTTGTTAAATAGGCAACAAGTGATGTAATCATCCCGAAAACATCAAAAGCCATTTATTTGACAGGTGGATAAGATAATTGCTATTTGGAGTGGTATTTTAAATGACCAAGAAGATAATCTCATGGGTGACATCTTTTGATAGCTAGAGAATTTGATAAGGATTGATATTTTCTAGAGTAAACGAACGATTTTTATTGGATATCAAAATAGGCAAGATAGAAGGACTGAAAAATGTGGGCAACATCTTGTGACAGATCGACATTTTGGTAGATGTAGATATTTTCAAGCGCAAAGAGAAGATTTTTTATTACATGCAAAATACAGTCAAGCTAAAAATGAAGGTCTAAAAAATATCCACAAAGTCAATTTTTGTCCCAAAACACAAATAGGCTATTTTTTCACATCAAATAGCACATTGGATATGTTGCTTGTATATATACTTAGGGAGGGGAGAAAATGTGCCACCAGAACTAGTTCTAAGCCAGAGATGGATATGGAGAAGGCAAAAGCATGAGGAGGCATTGACTCCCATAAAACATTTGCATTATCCAATAAGTTCGTATTTATTTAATTATTGTAATCCTTGATTTATTCCCTTTTTCTTTTTTGTTTACACCTCTCCCTCCGTCACACGCTTAGCTAGTCTGCCTATACACATCCTTTTTAGGTATTTACGTCTACCACATTTTATTTCATACAGGGGGCTGATATTTTAGAGGAGAATACAACTTCATAAAAACACTAAAACAGGCAAATTACATAGAAAATAAGAAATTATGATACAGATTTCAGGGTTTTAGATTTCGGGTTTTGTCAACCCGAAGATCTTCTGTATACTCGACTGCATCCCCCTCAAAAATATACATCGAGACTATTATAACCTTACTTCTCTTCTTGGATGTGTTATATCCAAGATAAGTTCCTATCATTTCATATAACTCACAATTTTTTATTTCTTCTGAGCCCCCCACCCCTGAATAAAAGATTTGTGTGTATATGCCAGATCAAAGGCATGTAAGATTTCAATGAGATTTATAACATAATTGTAGGTAATTTTTTAAATCCATTTCATCGTCTATATACATTCTCCATTTTTTTAACTCCCCTTTTCGCTTTACTCTCTAACCAGAGACCCTAAAATGTTGTCTCGCTCAAATCGTGAGAACGAAACAAGCCAAGAGCGAAACACAACATCTGCACACCTGGCTTTTCGAATATCTTGCCAACATGAAGGGAATCATTAGTCATTGGTGTTAGTTGGTAAAAACCCGTATTGCAACATTGGACGAGTCTCTATTCGACTTGAAGGCAAAGAAAAATTGGAACACAGCCAGACAAGACGCGAGTAAAAGAATGCTGTAGCTGGCTGGATAAATGCTGAGTAGCTGGATTTTGGGTACAAGAATTTTGTTCGTTTGGTAGGGTCGAAAATTGCAAGAAAAAGAGGAATTTTATTTTTAGCGGTTTATATGCATTTACGAAATAGATAAGATATTTTTAGGAAACAATACTTAACCAGAATCAATGCTAATAATTAGTACAGTATCGGCACGAAAGTAGCACCAACTTACGAAAACGTATTGGGGGGAGGGGGTCTCTAATTTTTAATGGAAACACAAAAGGTATCCTTATTACGTGATGATCTTTGAAAACGACGATTTTTAAAAGAAATAACATTGGATACTATACAAGTTGGGCATTTACCCCCCCCCAAAAAAAAAAAAAAACAGAAAGAACAACAATGCAACTTCATCAGAAAAGATCACAAAGAGCCTCCCAAACTATTGTTAACACCTTTTTATTCATTATTTGGTACGTAAATATTATACGAGAAACTAAAGAATTTGGATCGCGAACGAAAGACATTACCCGCTTTTCAGGGTATTAATACCAGACAATTCGCTTCGGCTAGCTGAAAAAAAACGCATAGTAGCTATATTTTAATTAAATATTTAGTTGATATTTTGGTCATATTAGTTGAAGTATTTAATATAAAGTGCTTTGAGCCTTGCATAATTCTTTTTTGTAGTTTTCACAATTTTGCTAATAAAGTATTATATTTTTATTATAGTCTGTTTTATTTCATTGGCATTAACCGAAATTCGCTTCTCGAGTATATCTCGTGTAACACTTAAGTACCCATTATTTAATGCTCGATGATTAAAAAATAAGAGCTTGTCTTAAAAAGTTTAAAATTTTGATCACATGGTCGAAATGCAGTTCCGTTACCCTTACAGAATAAAAATGAATATGCGAATTCAACATAAATTATGGAGAATAGTTACCCTTCCTAACAAAGTGAAATTTGTTTTATGAGATAAAGTAATGAAAACTGGCCAAAAATCGAGGTACTATAGTAGCAGCCGCTCCAGTTACTGTGAAGTTCTGTCTATTTAAAAAATTCTCTGAGTTGTGTCACTTTTGTAAACCAACACCAGTTAAATTCTGCATTCCAATGATTATCATCTCCTTCAAAAGCTAAGGCCAACTTAATTCATCCACCTTTTTTCACCACGTGCTTTTCACACGAAATCAGTTTTTGAATCTTAAACGAATTTCATTTAATTGCAAAAGTGACGGAAGCAAATAAATCCTTTTTCCGGTTTCTCTGCCAAATTTTGTATGACTAGGTAATAATCTCAGCTGTTCCCATAGTGATGAATTTCTTGATTATTGGCGCGATTATTTGAAGTTTTCGACCACATGGCATGTTTTACACACGTTAATACAGGTGTCAAAAGGCTGAATGAGATGAGTCACTTGGTTAAAAGGCGGTTTCTTTTGTAAGGTGCAACAAGTGACAATGTATTATCTACTGTGTGAGTTTATAAATACTTTTGTTTGATAAGATAAATAGGGTTGTTATAAGATCGTGAGTAAACATGTCAAAAGGTTGGACTACTTAAATTATTGTGATAAATAATCTATATGTCCAAGTACGCCTAAAAGATGAAAATCTTGTAATTAAACTAAAAATTTTTCCTTCTTTCTTCCTTTAGGAAAGAACTGTTTTGGTGAGCTACGTAGACAAAAGACCCGAGAAGAACGCGTGGGTGTCATCAGGATTCACATAGAAGTCAATATTTACGATGCGTGCTCCCAAGGCCCGTAGGCGAAGGGATAAAAGGCCTCTGAGGATTAGGTCCCCCGGAATCCTATGTTTACTAGAATTTCTGTGCGATTCTTATTAAAATTATCAACCGAATTTGCTTTGTTATTATTGGTCCCCCCTAAAGTCACTAACGAACCCGAACAATAAAAATACTGCATAAAAAGATGTGCCTCCTTCCTCTCCCCTCAACATGATTGCTTTGTGAAAGGTTACCCCTGAACTGCATTATTCACACATTTCGATAAAATGAAAATTAGCGCAACAACAAGGCCCTGCAATTATACATTGGTACTTATCTGTTAGCCAGTACACACTCGAGAATTTGGATCAGTAAAATCAGACAATATCCGGTTTATTGTTATTTGTGTAGGGACACAATTAGCTTCGGCTTGGTGGAAAACTACATTGTAGTTATATTTTAATAAACATTTAATTGGTTTTGGTTAGGTCACATTTTGCATGCAGCCCCGCTATACTTAACCGCCAGCCCACTAATGTGCATTTATACAGCCCAAACTATATATCTTATCCATCTCCCAAGCGTCTCGGTTGTTTCAACCGTACTGTAGATCCAAATTTTCGAATGTGTATTGGCTAAAAGATAAGTGCCATAGATCTTGTTCATAATAGCTTGAGTTGAGCTCGGCTTCTGCCTGGCCGTCATTCACGACCTTGTTAGAACCCTATTTATCTCATCCGATATATGTGCATATGCACCTAAAGGTACATATGCACATATATGCACATATAGGTGCACCTGACAAAATCAAAGGGATGCGGCCAGAGCTTTTCTAGAGGAGGTGAAGACATAAACTCCAAATCATGTATTTTTGGGGCCCAGCTTTTCAAAATTTAGGCAGTGAGGGGAGTCCTGCAATACAATTTCTCATTTTCAAGTTTTTTGTGTCTCAACTACTCCTTCTAAAATACATTGTTGCATATGTACTAGCAACTGGGATATATTTAGCCCCCCACCTCCCATAAATAGCCTGCTGAAAACATGCTTACACTTACTTTTAGAAATAGCCTAGCTTGCAGGACCACAATTTCTATTGCTGAGGACAACAATTTCTATCCGCCACAGGCGGATAAAGAATTAATATTAGGCGGGGGGGGGATCCAGCTCCCAATCGGTATTTTCACCCCTTTGATCATGTATTGGTACAACTCCCAGCCTTCTAGGGGATACGTGCCCCTAAACCATCTCCTGAATTCAACCCTGATTGAAGCGTAATTCCTCTTCGTCTATGCAACTTCTAGTTTATTTTAAGACCAAACATGAACCAAAGTCAATTCGAACTGCCATGTCGAAAATTCTGGCTGAATCTAATTTTCTTTTGGTACTTAATATTATACCCACCACACTCAAGAAGAGAAGCTTAATCACAAAGAAATATACCAAATCTGATGAACATCAAATGATGAACATCTGAATCTAAAATCTGATGAACATTCTGGCTGAATCTAATTTTCTTTTGATACTTACATATTATACCGACCACACTCAAGAAGAGAAGCTTGGATATAATCGTAAAGAATAATACCAAATCTGATGAACATACAATATTTTAGTAGCAAAATCATGGAAACTAAAACAAAGAATTATAAAAAGGAGGCTGTCCAGAACACATTAAATTAAATACTTAATCTAACCGACTCTATGCATTAATATTGGTAAATGTTAGTTTCGTCACAAGCTGTCCAAAGTGTGTAATACTCCATATAGAAAGATTCTGATGATCGCATATTGTTTCTTTGTCATTATTAGAGAAGCACATCCATTTCTGGTTGGCCCTCCTCCTCCATGGGGCAAACTAAACATGCTTAAAGTGGACTTGCTAATAGGTAACATTATCTATAAGCGAAGCGTATTAGTCAATGAGCCCCGCGGGCAGCGGGACTAGGTCTGTATTCTATATTTATTCAATAGAGTGATAAAACTAAAAAACTCAAACGAGGTTTATTAAATACATATAGAAAACAGACCTCGTCCCGCTGCCCATGGGGCTCGTGGACTAATACGTTTTGCTCTATAGGTAATGTTATCCGTAAGCAACCCCACTTTATGCATTTTTAGTTTGCCCCATGGAGGAGGAGACTTAACCAGAAATGGATGCGCTCCTAGAATTAGCATTTTTAAGTACTATAGTAAGGAAACTATGCTGCTTGTGACGAAACTAAACATTTAGTTACAATATACCTAGATAGTAGTTTGTGCCACTGAGGCTAAGCTGTTTATGTCCAAGTGAAAACAGAGAAACCGGTTTTAAACAGATGAAGAATAACAGTGTGAAACACAACAGACAGTACAATGCGAAGTACCCTTCTTTCATTTGAAAAACATAAAAAATATTTAGGGCCAAATTGTAATTTTTTTACAATATGTTTTTAAACTTAAACCATGTAAATCGGAGTTTCGCAAATGTAGAAGGCTGACAGCATTTTCTTTGGCCTTATTTGTGCTGGGGGTATCTTTAGAGTTATATTTAGGTCTTAGGGTGGAAGGAATGGAATCAAACTAAAAGTGAAGATAAAAAGAAAGCAACTGGACTTCTCTAATAAAACAAAGCAAATTTTTTATTGTTATTTTATCTTATTTAGAAAGCACAAGATTACATGGAGATATTACATTAAAAAAATGAAACATCTGAATATCTTGATAACTAATTATGATACGACAAAACGAATTGAATCGTTCAATGGAACTTTTTAGCTTAAGATCGTAGGCCAGTGTTCTGAGTAATATTCAGTCAACAACAATTTCAAGCAACCTTTGAATTACTGGAGCCAAAATGCCCAAAGCCTAGTTATGATGACTAGCCTATACACAGAAAGGTAGACTAATTCCCATTCTGAACTCAAAATTGTAGCCTAATATCAAATAATAGTGGCATAAATTCCTGTTAAATATTTCACAGTTCATATAATTGACTTACCAATAAAGTGAATGTAGCCTACCACTTGAAGCATTTTTTATGTTTTTCTCCCAAAATTATTTATAACTAGGTTAGGTCAAAAGGACCTTAAATTTGAATCTGTAATAGCCTAGAAGCGACTATTATATTCGTAAAGAACATAAAAAAGGCATCGAGTGGTATGTTCACTTTGTTGGTAACTCAATTTTATGAACTGCGAAATATTTACCTAACATGGGACCTTGCCAATACTTTCCCAGAGTATGTTCTTGGCCCTGAAACCATTACCCTAATGAAAGGCCTAGGTTGTTTCGGTACTAGCCTAATATTTCTAGCCCGGAATTGTATCTGTCCTAGCCTAATGTTACTGCAAGGTTCATTCCCTGAACTACCACCAATAATAACAAGAGGATTACCGAAGACACCCTAAATAAGTAAACCAGGCATTCAGACAAGCTTAAAATACAGGCAACCAGAATCCAGTTTATAGGCCAACTCTGATTAGCAAGGAAAATTCATTATGTCAAAAACTGAATAAAATAAACACCAATAAAACCATAAACCAGATTAAGAGCACCAATATACGACCATAAATCATACCTGAAAACCTTCATTCATCTTTAATAAGCACAGTCATCCTGCTAATCGTGGATCAACTCAAAAAAATCACTAAAAAATTTATCTTTATCAATACTTATGCTCTGTTCGGCTTTCGCCCAGAAACTTAGTTCCAAGGTTTGGCTGACGCTCGCTATGCAACGAACCAAGAGAACACTACGCAAAGGCGGACATGACATTATCTGAGAACATAGGCGAGAACAGAATTTTCACAGAGCTTTGTCTCGTTGGCCTAATTGTGAATAAGCAGGGTTTTTTTTTGTTGAAATTATTTTGAAAAAAAGATTAGAGGAAAAGTTAAACTCCAATTGGGAACAAAAGTGAAAAAAATCTAGTCGTTTCCTGTGGTTCATGGTGTGTGTAGAGGGGGGGGACGGGTCTAGACAAATACAGTTTTGATTGCTTAGACCTGGGACAAAATTTTGATAAGCCCCCACCCTTTATTTCCACACAATTTTAAGGCCAAATTTGGTAAAATTCTAGTTAATTGACTTCTTGCTATCTTGGAAAGGGTTTAGGTTAGGAAAATAAAACTTTCAGGGATGGGTCTACAGGATAGAGTATGTCCTGGGAAGGTATTTCCAAGTACATACCTCCACTCCTTCTCCCTCCAGAGGACCTTGACCTTTGATGACCTTCAAAAATATGGGTGTTATAAAACTAAAACCTTGCAAGACAGATCTTCTGCTTAATTGAAGTACAATAAAACTGTTTTCAACTTCATAACTTTGCTCAATCCCATTTTATACGGTTTTAAAGATATACAAATACATTTCCTAAATTTTGAAAAAAAAACATTGATATGGCTCAAAATTCTACTCAACTAAAACCTTGCAAGACAGATCTTCTGCTTAATTGAAGTACAATAAAACTGTTTTCAACTTCATAACTTTGCTCAATCCCATTTTATACGGTTTTAAAGATATACAAATACATTTCCTAAATTTTGAAAAAAAAACATTGATATGGCTCAAAATTCTACTCAAATAACAGAAATTGCATTTTCAGAAGTAAAGGCAGACAGAAGCAACTAGTAACTGAAAATTAAGGCAAAATGTTGTTTTTTCAAAATTTCAATAGGTATAGACCTGTCATGTAGGCAAATTTCAGGGCCCTCTAGAGAGAGAAGGGGTGGAGGTGGGTACTTTAAAATACCTTCCCGGTACATACTTTAGCCTATAGACCCATCCCTGAAAGTTTCACTTTCCTAACCTAAACCCCTTCGAAGATTAATAGTTTATGTTTTAAGTATTTTTTTTTGTTTATTATTTCAAATATTTAATTATCATTAATTAATTATTACTATTTAGTTATTTGTAATGTTTATTTATGTTTTATTAATTAAGTAGTAATTCATTATTTTTTCCTTTATTAACTTCGCCCTCTCTTATATTTAAATAAAAATAAAATTTCCGAAATAATTATAGCCATTAGAATTATTTATTTGAAATCTCCTTTTGACCAACAAAACAGAGAAAAAAATGAAACTGACAGGATCAAAGAGACTTCTTAGTAACTAGCCCATTGATCAAGAATTTAGCCCAGGTTATTGCATGCCCTAGATTGCCAGTTTGGTATACAATTCTTAGGGCACTAAACATTTGTTTATGTAGAAATTTGTTTTGTTATAAACTACAGATCCAGTAAGGGAACAAAAAATGCCGAACAGGCGCTATACGATCATCATCAGAAGTGGTCGGTTTGCTAACAAAATTCGGAGGGTTGTGGGTGCGGAGGCCGTTCTTTGCATAAGTGCTCTGCATTGAACTTGGCACTCAAAAATAAGTCTCTCATTAATATTTTTGTAACTATAATCTGAAAATTGGAGCACTTAATACAGAGACTTTCAAATCAGCAAAACTTGAAACAGCCTTTTGATACCCGACACAGTTCAGTTAATGTTGTGACATATTAAAGTTAAACAAAGATCTAAACAAACATAGAAAAAATCTTTGCTAAGGTCACCTAGTGTGGTGGGTTTGACAGAAAGCAATGGCACAAATAGATGAAGTGCATATTGAAGATAGCTTTCTTCTTTTAAAGGGTTAATCAGTAAATCATACAAACGTAACAAAAAGGATTTTTTATCAAAAAGAATTTTTATCAAAAAAAGAAAGTATTTATCAAAAGAAGTTTTATTCGAATGTACACTAATGGAACTGATAGATTTATTACTCTTTTTAAGGAATTTTTGTCAAAAATCTAAACTACTTTGAAATTTATCTACTTTGAATTTACCAAACACAGCTCCTTTCTTTCATTAAAAACACTTTTCTTTTAAATCAATGCTATCTAGGGCAAATAAAGCAATTTCACCTATTATATTTGTGGGAGGGGTATATCAACCCCCTATTTCGAAAAATAGTATTTAAAGACCTTGAAAACACATCTTTTTTGGTATCTTTACTGGAAAAACAAAACAAAATTGACAGAAATACCGGAAAAAAATGCCCCTAATATTGCCTCAATATAAAAATATTGATTAATGTGCGAATCTCCTCCTTCTTGGCTTTTATTTCCATTTTTACTTATCTTGACTGTTTAAGTTACAATTTAGTTTTAAATATTATAAAACCGGGAACGCTAACCAGAGAGGCTTAGAAAATAATCTCATTTTTCAGCTCAGTTTTCGCTTAAAATTCTGACAATTTCGTCTAATTATTATTTAATTTATTATTAAAACTTTTAAAGCACGATCTGGATTTTGATGAATATTTCATGAACAAACGAAATGATAAATATGGAAAGTTTGATAATTTTTTGTATTTTTTTTAATAAGATTTATTTGTTAGGCTCAGGTTATTTAGAATAAACAAAATAAATCAGGGCAAACTATGCAGCAGATTTTGAAGAAAATTGTGCTCTATGTTGAAATTATTTTGAAAAACCTATCACTGAGACCTGGTATCGGCGGTTTCACTATATTTGGGCTAAAAACCATGGTTGCCAGGTTTTCTGCTGAACATATAGCCCAAACCGGCGCTATCACTAGCCGAAACTAGCAAAAGCTATTATAACCCTTTATGACTTATTATAGTGCTAGTATGGTTAAAATGAGGAATAAAAACAGTCAGCATATTAGATAACCTACACATAAATGTAAATCAAAGAAAATAAGAGCCCCGTGAACGAACAAAAATTACCACCCCTCCCCGTATGCCGTCGTAAAATTGACTACTTATTTATCTAAAGCAAAAAGGTGAATTACCCTTTATATACTCGATGGCTGTTTTTTTAGCAGTGAGAGAATAACCTTTATTCCATTTTTTACTTTCAGTAAAGTGATAGTCAATTCATGACGGCACAAGTGGAGGGTAGATAATTTTGTTCCTTTTAAGTTTCAACTTTGTCTTATCATCTCATTTATTCCAAACTTCTGAAAAATGAATTATGAAGGACGAAAGCAACTGAAAGCCTAATCTGTTTCTAGCTTTTACTTTTTATTTTGACACAATTAATATATATATATATATATATATATATATATATATATATATATATATATATATATATATATATATATATATATATATATATATATATATATATATATACGCCGTAGCTGAGGGAGGGGGTTCCATGGCTAGGGCTTGTCTATTCTACGCAAATTTTTAACGCCAATTCGACTTTTTTGCTTATATTTGAATTGGGTTAGAAGCGCTGTAAATAATCTTCCCCGGGCACCACCAGCCCTATGAATGGCTCTGTGTACAGTTACAATTCAGCTAGGTTACCTTATCTAAATTACCTTAGATTACTTAGATTACTTTAGATTACCTTTAGATTACTTAGATTACCTTATCTCTCTGACTGTAAAATCCTTCTCTTTGATTAAAAGTTTGACTATTTGTCACAACTCTACTTTTTAAATTAATAAAAACTTTAGCGTAAAGAGCGGGACGCTGAGGAGGGGGCAGCGTCTTGCATGTACAGAATAATTTCTGTTCATTTAAATTTTTAATGTCGCTTGTTACTTTCAGTTTAAAAAAAAGTTGTTTTTTTTTTTAATTGATTTGTGAACGTTTTTCAACTAATGCAGGTTCGAATTTAGCTCAACGTAAATTAAAAATTAAAACGAAATTCGCCCATTAATTTTTGGCAAAGTATCCTCCTGTGTAAATTTTTTTGTAAGTTTACCTCCAAGAACTACTCTCTCAATGTGAAAATCTCCCCGTATAAAATAACTGCTCCCCCACCGCAAATAATTCCCTTGAAAAAATATCTATATACTTCCCAATGACCAATACAACGTGTAAAAAATAGCCAAAGCTCAAAGCTTTTAGCCATTGCGCCGTGGGTGTTGAGGGGTTAAATTATCTTAAAAGACGTAGCTATTAAATCTTTCGACTATTTTGAACCGAAATCGGCCAAAAAAGGCCTTTCATATGGATTATAATGCCCTTTTTAAAAGTCAAAAATGATCAGAGGGCAAATAGCTCCCTCCCCATACCCTTTTCCCCAAATACGTCTGATACAAATTTTTAAAATAGTTCAAAGATCAGATAACAAAAACCCCGCGGTCGACTCGAGCTGAATTTACAAACCTGACTTTTACAGTGAGAGAAGGGAGCAAAACCCAAAATCTTGTTTATTGTGATTTTCGTTCGTTTCAAGTTGATTTGCATACTCAATTTAAGCTTTACTCGTTTTAAGACTTATTGATTCATTTATGTTAGTGCCTATGTTTTTTACTATGACAGTTTATATAATTTCTATTCGTTTTAAGTTTTTTGTGGTGGTAGTCTCAAACCCGGTAACCCCCTGGATATGTCCTTTGGAGAAACTACCAGTAAAGTTAATATTTAGCCTATATTTAACTTTTTTTTTAGTTAAAATATTGATATCACTTAGAATCTCCTGAGTTTTTAATCTAGACTTAGTGGTGTCCTTGGCAATCCTGAGATCACGTCCATATAAGTCTTAATTTGCTAGCGCGCAGGAAGAGGAGGGGGACTGCCAATCCCAGACCTCAGTTTGCCTCTCCCCAGAACCTAGTTTGCCCCCCTACCCCCCAGCTGAAATTTAGTTTATTCCAGAATCTTGTCAAAACTAAGATGAATCTGCATAATTCAAGCATCAACAGAAACGGAACAGTTTTTTAGTACATATTTACCTTTATAGTACTATAAAGTACTATTTAGTACTATAAGTGCTATATAGTAAAGTACTTTATAGTAATATAATTCCACTAGTGGAAAATTTGAAGAAAAAGTTTAAATTATAATTTCTTTTTGGTAAATACTAGAAACTTCCTGTGAGAAGGATAAGGGCAAATCCGTTTTTTTTCTTGTTGTAAGGCAAATTTTTAATTCAGGAAATTTTAGACTCCCAGAATTTTTAGGGAAGTAGACTTTGTTTTTCTGTGCTGTAGCGCTTAAGTATTTATTTTACGCTTCATGTGTGGCTCTGAAGAATTTGTGCTTAAATTGAGGTCTTCTTCACTAGTTAAGCCAAGCTCACATAATTTCTTTCAATTTAATTTTTCCTGTTGAAATGTATTAATAGATGGTGAATTTAAAAAGCAAAAAAAAATTTTCGGCCAAAATGATGTGTCACCTTCTGGAATTTGCTGTGATTATGTTGCTCTTTTATTTATTTTTTTGCTCGTCTTCTTATTTTTTCACATATTTTAGTTTATCCTAAATGTTTCTTCTTTTTACACAGAACATGGATGAGTAAAGGTCTCTGTCGAAAACTATTTACAGTATTTGAATGATCTTGGATGTGTTCTGAATAATGGACAAGTACCCAATTTTCACATTAGTCGGCTAGTTTTTGGATAATAGCCCCTCCCCTTCCATATCTAAAATTCCTTCGAACACGCCTCTGTACAATCATGAATAGGTTAATCTTAACCCAATGAATTATCCATTGATATCTTCTTTCAAGCAAAACACTCTAATTATGTCACCTGCGGAGATAATGGCGTGAGTAATTGGTTGAACAAAGTAGAGACATGACTGCAAACAAATTAGCAACAATCAATCAGACAAAAGATTTGTGTAATGTTGGACCATTGCAGGGAATAAAGCGACCAAAATGGCTACATAAATCCCGGACCAGACCCCAAAGCAACCCGCTTCAACTCAGATTTCTACAGTGGAAATATTATGGACGTTCCAAGAAATTGTTGAACCAATAATGATAAGGTCCAGACATTCTGATAAAACTACTGAATGTTAGGACGATATCATCCCTGATTGACGCTATGCACCTTCAAGTTTTATAGTGTAACCGCTTTGTATTTCACATAATCCAGCTATTGATTAATACATTCCTCAGCCCTTCAGACCCATCCCCTCTTGATATGTCTTTGGTATTATAAATTGTTATATTAGGGACCTTGTCCACGATATTCTGTTCCAAAATTATTTATTATCTTCGGTACTTGAAAAAAAAACTGTTTTGACGCGATATTGTCTTGACGTAGTACAGCATATCAACAGACTTCTATCTAAAAGCTCTCTCTTTTAAGTTTGAACACCTTTGCTCCGTGCATAGCTACGCTCTTGACAATCTTCATTTTGTAGCTCTGCATATCTATCCTTAGGCTTTTAGCAAGGGAAACCGGCTCAAAATGATAAAAGTTTTGTCATGTTGAACGAAGCAAAGTTCGTGGGAAACTAAAAGAGCTGTACATTATAGCTTTGTATTTAATTGCTGATTTCGGAACCTCTTACACATGACAAGATCGCGATTTGCTCGTGCCCATAATCTCTCCTTGTCCATTTTTTTTAAGATGCTGAAACCACAGAATTAAATCATGTAAACATTGTCTTTTTTGGCAGAAAATGCCTTAATTCGTTTTTATTACGATTTGTGAATTGAAAAGTGGTTTTATCATTTACATAATGATGATTTGGTTTTGTTTATGTGCATGAATGTCATCAATTTATGTAAATATAGTTTATCTTCGTGAAAAAAAATAATATTTATGTAATCAAACAGGTAATTCAATGACGGTAATTTGATCATCGCCAAATGCAAAATTGATTTCACTATTCAACTTCAGCAGTCTTATTACAAACTACTTATGTTTCTAGTAGAATATATACATTGTTTCAAGAAATGAGTTTGTTTTAAGGAAATGACTACATTCAAGCTGAATTCTTTCAGCATTTACTCTTACTACCATATCAACGCTAATCGAGAAATTTTTTCGTCGAGAGTAACAGCTATTATCATATCCAAATACAAGCCACGGGAGGGGGAATTTTCGCTAAAATTGATATTAGCTGCAGACCCTCTCCTTCTGCACAAAGTATAGCAAAGCTATATTTTTTAATAAAAAAAAATCGGTTTTCCAAGTTTTCGCGAAATTTTCAGCCAAAAAAGACAATGTTTGCATGATTTAATTCTGTGGTTTCAGCATCTTAAAAAATCGGTTTTAGCTAAAAACAAGAGTTCGCATTTTGCCTCTTTCTCTCACTGTAAAAGACTAAAATCTGCTGCGTCATTGGCGGTTTACTGAAAACTATATGTGTCTTGAACAGTCTTGGAACGTAAAAATTAAAAAGCTTTAGATTTTGCCTGAAAATGCACTTAAAAAACAAAAAATCTTCCAAGGCAAATTCTATTCCCACTTTGAGGTTCATGCTTCGTGTTTGCATAATAAAAAATTATAAACAAAGTATTACATATATGAAGGGTGTTGCTCCTCCTCAACACCTCGCTCTTAACGCTAAAATTTTTTAGAAAGCAACATCTTATTGTTCTAAATAAACGATCATGATTCGTTCTGAAGGAATTGGGACAAAATTCAAACCTTAGCGTAAAGAGCGAGGTACTGAGGAGGCGCAACCCTTCATATACGTAATAATTTCTGTTCGTTTTAAGTTTTAATGTTGCTCCTTGCCTTCAGTTGAAAAAATTATTTTTTTTTAATTTATTTTCTGATCGTCTTTAAATATGCCAGGAATTCAGGCTACACCTCCACAGAAAAATTCCACCTCCCCAGAGATTTATTTTCTAGACAATTCATTCCGAGTGAAAATATACCCCGGAGAATCACTCTTAACATCTCCATGCGTAAAATTAAAACATGTCCATCCCCCAATGTTTGTCTAACTAGTAAAAACGTAACAAAAATGGCCATATACAACTTTTTTATGCATTTTCTTGTGTTTTTCTAAAACCTCCTCGAAAATAAAAATCCTGGACACGACCCTGGCTGTGGGGGGAATGATAAATTCAAAGACATAGTTTTTTGGCCTTTCAACGATGCTGAACAAAATGACTTTCTCAAAATTTTGATTGGACGATTTTCAGTAAAAAGGGGCATGGGAGGGGGCCTAGCTGCCTTCCAATCTTTTTGGTCACTTAAATAGCCCACTAAAAATTTTAATTTCAGATCGAATCAGCCTTTTCTCGATATTCTAGGTCCACTGGGTCGATACGATCTCGCCTGAAAAAAAAACACATATCTGTGATTTTTCTTCTAAAAAAAAAAATACTACATACATTTCAGACAGGAGCTTGAAACCTCATCAATAGAATTCTCTGATATGCTGAGCCTGATGGTGTGATTTTTGTTTAGATTCTGTAACTTTTAAGGAATGTTTCCCCTTTATTCGAAAAGCTGGCAAATTTTTTCAGGGTAGTAGCCTTTGATGAATAATACTAAACTTAGTGAAACTTATATACTTGAAATCAGCATAATAAGCCAATTCTTTTGATATATCGATTTGTATCAAAAATTCAGTCCATTAAAGTTTTGGTTACTATTGAGCCGGCTCGCTCCTTACTTATAGTTCGTTACCACGAACTGTTTAATGCTAGGTATATTTTTTTTTGTAAACCATATAATATAATGCCATATACTAATATGATGATATAGAAATTGACTCAGTAAGGATTGATTCTCGGTATAAAAAAGATCAATTAGTCGTGTCAATTCAAACCGAATCAATGGATAGGCTGTGGCAGTAGCCACATGTAGAATTTGTTCCCAATCAAATTTTTAAATGGTAATCTCATTTTCCCTCCCCCTTTTCGGTTTTTTCTTCGCGTTTAGTTTTTATTTTTGAGTAATCTGAAAGGCTGTTTTATTCTTTGATCACTTTTGAGCGCTGAAGATAACTTGGTAAAAGTCCTTGCTGAAAAATCTGTCGAAATAATTGCATCTCAAGATTTTTACCGCCCCCCCCCCCGACTATGAAAATACCTTTTTTGCATTTTCCATTAAGGAATACCTTTTTGGTATTTTGATTGAGAAAAAAATTGCTCCCTAGATTTTGGAAAATATAACCCCCTTACATTTTCTTCAATTAACGCCCCAATAAGTATTCCTCTTCTTATCTATCCTTCCCACTACAACTTGGCTCTTATGTAATACTAAGCCCACCTGCACAAAGTTACTAGCAGTTACCTGGACAGTACAGCATAAAGCAGTACAGTACCGTACTGATTAAATTTCTTCCTTAACCTTCATTCGTCTCTCTCTCTTTCTCTTTAACTCTTTTAACCCTATTATATTCTGACCTTGGTTTCCTATACTCAACTATCCAGTGCAAATTCAGTTCCTGATCCATTCTTTTTTGACCCAAATCCTACTTCTCAGTGCAGCCTAATCAGTAAAGTTGAAGTGAGACTTTTACTTTGGAATTGGAGATCAAGTCTATTTTTTTTTCTTTTATGCTAAAAGGACTTTACTGTTAAGTAAAGGTGATGAATTGTGCCTAAGTCCCGGTAACTTTTTTTTTATCTGGACTGATTGAAAGTATTCTAAATTCATTAACTTCCCCTGGTATGGGATGTTTGTCTCCTGGCTTGTAAGTTTAAAACATGTTGGACAGTAAAAATATACTCTAGAGCTTACCCCGTTTTCGTCAAAGTATTTAGAGAAAGAAATTTAGAAAAAGATGTTTTCCAAAAAAGGCATATTAAAACCTAAGACAAGGATATTTTTTTTTCAATAATCCAAACTTAAAACGGCCAATAATTACTATCAATGAATACATGAAACAAAAAACAAAACAAACATCAATTAAAATATTACCCCCCGCCCTTTCCCATTGAACAAATCCTCCTTTGGAAAATGCCCCCTAGCTGAAAATATGGTTGTCCAAATTTGAATATTTTATTTGAGTTCTGTTATTTTTAATTTAGTTCAGAAATGCTAAGGAAAGTGAAAAAAGAGGAATTAATGTGTAAGTCTAGCCCCCTCAATGATAAATGTTCTTCTCGTGGAAGATTCTACCGACCCCCTCCCCCCATAAGAAAACTCCCACGCGAAAAATGTTTCATGTTTCAGAACACCAAACACTATCCGTAAGCAATGCATTTTAATGCCAAAACATCTCAGTTCTCATGAGCCTTCGGATAAAAACAGAATAAGCTCTAAGGGAGAGACGAGAGGAGGATCCCCCTCCTCTAAGGAGGATCTCCCCTAATCCCCAGGCAATTCTAGTCTTTTTTAATAAGTCAAAAGTGATTGAACACCAACCAACCGGAAGGGGTGTTTTTCGGTGGAGATTTTTCACGGGGTATTTTGCGCGAGGTGGTAGTTTCAGGGGTTTTTTCCACATGTCTTTTTACCGGCGGGGCTGGTTTTCCTCCAATCACTTTTGACTTTTAAAAAAGGGCACTAAAACTTTAATTTCCAATCGAATAATAAAACGTGATTAATAACCGTGATTTAAAAAAAACACAGTCCTCAGGGCAAGGGCTGTATGTTATTGCGAGTAACCCATTGATAAAATTTAGGGTTTTTATAGAAGGGATAGTCGTATAAACTTTGGAGGATCCTCATCCGATTGCATGTGATCAAAATTTAGAAAAATACCCCTAAATGAATCCGATCAAAATTAAGAAAAAACTGTTTGTTCAAAATAGTCTAAAGTTCAAATAACCATACTTCTGGGCTTAACCATCCCATAAATGCGAGTTTAGGGCCCAAGCTATTGACTGTACCCAGTGGAGGTGACAACGGGTTATATTTGTGAGGAAAAAAGCTCAAGAGGGGAATCAAAAAGCTGTCTGTTTTGATAGTAATACGACACAAAAGTCTTCTCTCCCAAGCTTTAAAAGTAAGAGCTTACCATTGGCAGCTCCCACTCCATAGCCTCCATCTTTTTGTAAGGCTAGGTTTTTATCATACTACTTGCACAGGATTGACAATAACGACTACTGGATTTTGACATTTGTTGCTTTTTTAATGTATTTGACCACTTACCCCGTTTGAATTGTGATCCAACTATTAGTTGCATAATGCATGTTGACCTTGTCATTAAGTAAATGAAATAAGAATAATTATGTAAATAAACTATAACCAACTGATAGGATATTAGATTAGTAAAATATTCTGTTATATGCCTTAAAGTACCAGGGACATCGAATTTAAAATCTGATTGTTTTAGCTGATTAATTTGGAAACTTACAGAACCACCTAGACTATGCATAAAAGAAGAAGAAGAATTGAGAGTTCAATTTATATGAAAAACGCCTTTAAATGCAGCTATTGGTAGTACTAGTCACAAAAAAACGTGGATGAAAAATCGGCAAAAAATAAATTAGACAACAATCAGCTGAAAATGATGTGGTTTCCCTTGGAAGATGTAGTAGCCATTAGAACTCAAAATATTGTTAAGTTTAACTAATTTGTTTTTCTCCTTTATTTTCACGGTTCGTCGTGGACCAGTTACAAAAATGCGTTACTCCTCTTAAAATTTCATAATTTTCAGACTTCCAATAGAAAATTTTGGAAAAAATACAGTTTCCAGGAATGGCTTGAAGTGGCGTCAATTCACAAAAATGCTAGAGGTGGCAGGAGCACAGTATATTTTTCAGAGAATAGTTTTTTTTTGTATACTTGTCTGTTATAGCGCCGACCATTCAAGTTATTCATCCATTTTTGAACAGGTTTCTTTCGTTAGTTTCTGTCAGCTTAGCGTGAGACAAGACAAAAACAAGTGACATAATAGATGGGAGGTATATAAGTTGGGCTATATGATTGCAAATTTACGGTGGGGGGTTGTTAAATTATTTGGACAGTGTAAAGTTAGAGAACAATTCTTACTTCATAATATGCAGAATAATTGTACACAGCACATTTTGCATCCAGACCCATTATACTTTATCCCCGCCCTGATGTGCAAATCTATAACAAAAATGTGTTCAATATTTGTATGATACTTATTTATATTTCACTAGGATAAACCTAACTTCACTTCTTGAGTAGTCGGCGCTATAACAGACAAATACCGTTTTTTATGATAAATAGGGAGCAAATTTGACTTCTCTTGAAAGCCTTCCCTCGCTGCACTTTCCTAGTCAATAAGCCTACGATGAGTTTAGGACTCAAAACTGTTCTGATTTTGATGTCCTTGATACTTTCAATACTCTGTAATGAGTGTTTTTGTTACTATTGTTACTGTAATTTTCTGTATTTATTTTTATTTTAACGAAAAACCTATATTGCCTAAAATTTGTGTAAAGGGTAATTAAAAAATTATTTAAGGTTTTCTTTCTAAAAAGAGTATTTTTAGGGTACTCTAACACTCACTACTTAGCTCCTACCCTATCTTTATTTTCACTTTTTTTTATTGCCAGGATTGCCACTAAGTGTGCTGGCACATTTGTTTTGGGGGGGTGGGGGCAGACGCTAAAATTGCAGTCGTGGTTGGGTGACAGGAAATATATTTCAGCATATTTTTTCTTAGGAATAAGTTTTTTTTTTATTTTTAGGAAAAAACTTTTAAATAAAAGAGCGATTAAATTGCTTGTAAAATGAGGCAAAATACAGTAAATTTTAAACGACAAGGTTTTATGGCAACGGGATCAATTTATTTAATAAAGAATATATTTAATTATTATGTATTTAATCTTAAAAGAAAATCAAACTCAAACCAAAATTACAGAAAGATTTATTGATTTGGTAGATTGTAACACATGTAGACCTGTCTTAATGCAATTTCCTACGACTAAGAATAGTTTCCAGAAGGAGTAGAGATACTCAAAAATCCTCCTGCCTGCATAGATACCAGGTTTTGATTTTATAACGGCGATATAAAATGTATCTCTTTCATAACAGGACAGTTCTCCCCCTCAACTTAAATCTCTTATATATTCAGGCATTAAAAAAAATGATAGCAAAGGAAAAAGAAAATTTAAACTCAACTATCCAGCTGTCAAATTGATCCTCTTTCTTTTCCCAAACAGGTTGGAACATGGGTAAATTCATAAGAAATAAATAATTTTGGATATATATTGGCATATTAGGAGGGTTTTGGCGGTAAAATATAGTGGAAGAATATCCAATATCTATTAACTGCAAATTTCCTGCATACTATGAAGTAATGATTGTTTTTATAACGAGTTTCCTTCCCAATATACCCAATTCTGTCCTTTTATCCAAAGAATAGTTATCTATTGGTTTTCAAAGTCAATTCTGGTTAAATTAAACACCCAGACTAGCGTTAGATTAACCAGTACGTATCTGTTAGCCAGTACACACCCGAGAATTTGGATCTACAGGCATGGGTCTGAAAAAATTGAGACGCCTGGGAGATAGACGGGATATATATAATATGGGTTGTATATTCGTCCATTAGGGGGTGCGTGGCCGGGGGCAAAGTATAGCGGAGCTGCACGCAAAATGTAACTTAACCTAACCAAAATACCAACTAAATATTTATTAAAATATAGCAACAGTGCAGTTTTCCACTGAGCCGAAGCCAATTGTCTGCGTATACAAACAGCAATAAACCTGTTTTTATAACCGGTATAAACCGGATTTTACTGTCTTTAAACCAGGTTTTATAAATACAAATTATCGAGTGTGTACGGGCTAACACTTAAGTAGACTACCAACTTAATTTTTTCACTGAATACACAAAAGTGTTTTTCAGTAAAGTATACCTCAGAACATTTTCTTTCAAGGTCCAAGGGGACAAAGAAACAAAGAAGGGAGTAGCCCATTCTATAATTTACAATTGATACCTGAATATTGATACTTGACTTTTCAATAATCGAAAATTAACTCACTTTGACAGCTTCTACTTTTTTTGTAGTTAGAATATTTTTAACTAGCAGCTGTTCATAATTCCATTGAAAAACAACACACTTTAGCTTGTAACCTAAGATTATCTTCAGGTATTAAGTTAGGGAGGGAGCGGGTAAACGTTTAAACTGGAAGCAGGGGCATCCATAAGGGGGGCAGAGTGAAGCTCCAGTACCCCTCTGGCTGAATGATACTGCCTTATATTTTTATATTTTTGTTTTGAGATTTCTATAATACAGCATTGGAGGTGATGATTAGAGCAGGTAGGCCCACTCCCTAAAATTCAGCTTATGGGCGCTCATGACTGGCAGGGAGCGCTATTGCGCTGCCTAAAATCTAAAATTACTATTGAGAAAATATCAAAATTGTCACTTTTCTATAAAAGAAGTCTATTGTGCAAGATTATCAAAAGATGTTTCATTTGAATGTACATAAAAGGTAAGGTAAAGGATACGGCATTAGACTTTACAGTCCTTACCGGCGGTGCTGATCTCCGTTTCTTGGCCCTTCAGCCAGGAAGTGCAATGGGGAGTTGGGGGCCAGCCATCCTGTGCTTTCGCACACCCTTCCTGTTTACCTTCCCCAGATTTCTCCAGGTACCCATTTAGAGCTGGGTCGACTCTGGCTAAGCTTACAGGATCACACCACTGACCCCCGTCCCAAACCGAAGAATTGGGTACACCGGGATTCGAACCCGTGTCCTCTCAGACAAAGAACCCCTTTTCTTTCATTAAGACACTTTTCTTTTAAATCGATGTTATCTAGGGTGAATGAAGAAACTGTTGCTTTCAATCTAACCGATTATGGGGGGGGGGGTGTATCAGCCCCCTTATTTCGAAAACTAATTTTTAAGTCCATGAAAATACATCTTTTTTGGTATCTTTACTGAAAAACAAAACAAAATTAACAGAAATACCGGAAAAAATTCCCCTGAATTTTAAATACCGTGCACATCTCCTCCCTCTTGGTTCTTATTTCCCATTTTTACATATTTTAACACATTCAGTGACAATTTAGTTTTCATATTGTAAGTCCGGGAATATTATATTGACAGGCTAAGAACTGATTTTATTTTATAGCTCAATTGTCACTTAAAATTGAAAATTTCTCCCACGTAGTTTAGATTAGCGATATTTGCGGAAATGATTTTTTAAGGCATAGTAACGAAACGGCCAAAGAGATCGAAACAATTTTTTATGAAAATGAAAATCACAAGTTGAGCACTTGTCAAATGACTGAAATAAACAATAGACAATTTTTTTTAAAGGTATAGGTAATAATTCATGTTTGTTTTAAGTTTTAATGCTGTTCCTTACTTTCAGTTTTAAAAAAGTTGTTTTTTATTTATAAAAACCACAAGCCGAAGACATATAATATATTTGGTTTATTATCAAATAAAAATCATAGTTATGAAGCTGCTTAAGGTAAAATTAATGCTAAGATTGACTGGAAAAAAATCATTGCTTATATCGGCCATTATTTAACAAAATTCGGATTTTAGTGTAAAGAGCAAGCTATTGACGAATGGCGAACTTCCTCATATACGCAATATGAAGGGGTTCACCCCCTCGTTAATACCTCGCTCTTTATGCTAAAGTTAAAATTTTGCTCCAATTCTTTAAGAATGACCCCTGAATCACAAAAGCCGTTTAATTAGAATAAGAATGACTCCTGAATAACAAAAGCCATTTAATTAGAGTAAATAGGTTTTTTTGAAATTGCTAAAAGTACTTTAGCGTCAATAGCGAGGCATTGACGAGGGGACAAACCCCTTCATATACGTAATAAATTCTGTTCGTTTTAAGTTTCAACGTTGCTCCGTAGTTTCAGTTGAAAAAAACTTGCTTTTTTTAATTTCTGATTGTTTTTTAAATGATGCTGGGAAATCCAGCGCCCCCCTTCATGGAAGTTCTCTTCCCCCATGAAAAGTTATTCCATATAAAGATCATCCCACGTAACCCTCTCCCCCGAACTCCTCCCAGAAAAAAAACCTAAAAACGTCTGTATACTTCCCAGTAACCGATACTATCGATTATTACTATCAGGAACTGTAGGGGATTAAGTCGTCCTCAAAGACATAGTTATTAAAGGTTTCGACTATTCTCAACAAAATGGCTATCTCAAAATTTCGATCCGATGCCTTTGGGAAAGAATGAACGCGGGAGGGGGCCTAGTTGCCCTCCAGTTTTTTGGTCGCTTAAAAAGGGCACAAGAAATTTTAATTTCAGTTTGAATGAGCCCTCTTGCAAAATTCTTGGACTACTGGGTAAACACGATCACCCCTGAAAAAAAAAAACAAAAAACAAATAAACACGCATCCGTGATCTTTCTTCTGGCAAAAAGTTCAAAATTCTACATTTGCGCAGATAAGAGCTCGAAACCCCTACAGTAGAGTTCTTAGATACGCTGAATCTGATGGTGTGATTTTGATTTTGATGGTGTGAATTTGATGGTTGATGATTCTGATAATCTGAGTATTATATGCCTTATAGGGGATGTCTCCCCTTTTTTTCGAAAATAAAGCAATTTTTCTCAGGCTTGTAACTATTGATCACTAGAACTAAACTTGATGAAACTTGCATATCTAAAATCAGCATAAAAATTTAATTCTTTTGATGTATCTATTGGTATCAAAATTCCATGTTTTACAGTTTTGGTTACTATTGAGCCGGATCAGGTGCTAATTGGGGATCAGGGGATACAAATTACATGAAAGTTGGAATAAATAGGAAAATCTAAAAATATCAGTATTTCTGCTCCAACCCCCTCTAAATACGTCCCTAAGTAGCTTGAAAATTATTTTGTGGGGATAAGGGCATAAGAAATCAAACAAATAGGTTAATGACATTAAAATACCCAAGAGGTTAAAGACAATTTACGCATTTCTTGAGACATCAGGGGCCAATCCTTACCATTGTTAAGTTGCGTGGAACACCAGTTTAAAGTGCTGGAGAAAACACAGTTATTAAGTGTTTACATATTGCAACCTGACCATATTACGTAATTTCTACCTTAATGAATTTGGCTTATAGACGCCACCTTTAAATCGTAATTAGAAATATAAAACTAAAATGAAAAATCTTGCAACACGAAAACACAAATTAATTCATATCATTTTACCTCGACTTGTGTTTTCGGTTTTTTATCAGAAAGCGAGGGAGATGTACCCCCTATAGTGGTCTCGTCATGACTTGGTGTCTATAGGCATGTTTATACCGTCAGAATTGTTACTAGAGATTTTCTGCCACCGTGTAGAAACGTGACTGTGAACTAGCAACCTATTAACAATCAGTGGGTATTGGTCTGTTATAATAATTGGGAGAAAAATATAAAATTGCTGAATCCATAAATAACGATCTAAAAATATTTCAAGAATGCAATATACAACTGGAAAAAACACGGTTTCTGTCCGTAAATATCACATCACTCTTTAAATTTTGCTCCCAAATCCATCATTGATTCGAATTGTCGCATAATCTCATTAAGAACACCAATAAAATTTTTTAGGGAGGCTGAAACGGGCCTAATATTTCTAGTAATTTGATGATCCTTTTTTTTGTAGATGGCATTAAAAAAAAATTCTATAAAAGTGAGGCGTTTTAGTATGAAATTCTTCCTCTGGAGAATGTACCTCGTTTCTTCCACATTTTCCCTCCGGTCGATTCGTTCATCTGTCTTCCAAAAGAGAAGAGTGGTTCCTTCCCCTTGCTACTCCATGGAAACCGAATGTTCGTCTAATCAATAGAACATATCAGATTGAAAAAGAAAAAGGCACAATTTTATGGTATGTGACAAATATAAAATTTGAGATAGATTTTGTGTATTATTTCTTGTTAAATTTGTTTATTTATAATTTGTGATAACGGTAATCTTTGCAGTTATGAGCACTTAAAGTATCAATAGTATGTGTTGGGAATTATTCAATGTACTGTGTTTCAGAATTATCTTGTCAGCTTCATTTCGATGGAAAAAGGTATAAGAGACAATAATTAGTCTGAACAAACCTATAATTCATAAGAATCTTCTTTTGCTTGATTTATAAGAGAAGTCCCCCCCCCCCCCTTCATTGGTTCGAATTGAGGGGGCTAAAGCCATTTCCAGTGCCAAATGTGCTGTCAGAACTTTTTCTCAGGGGAGGGGAGCTAGTACTACAACGATTTTATTATTATCGGGAATGAGATAGGATTTCTCCCCCTTTCCCTACTAAAGCATTTTAAAATGGATATCTTCTCATTTCTCGGGGAAAGACTCGCTTCTACGACCCCTCCTCGAGGAACTAAGTATCTGGTGGCCGGTGTTTACCCCCGGGCAATATCCCCCCCCCCCGCGGAAAAGACCTCCCCGGAAAATAACCGCCGAAAATACCCCCACCCCGGAAAATACCTTCCCCCAAACAGAAAACATTCTCCGTAAAATACCCCCCCCCCTGGAAAATACCTCAGTGGAAAATTCCCCTCGGAATACACCACCACACGCTGCTGGATGGTCTTCAATCACTTTGGAATCAAAGACCTTGAACTCACGATTTCTAATCTAATAAGCACATTCCGAAGTTTTTGCATCCATGAGCTGGAGGTACGGATGAGGAAGGGGCAGCCCTCCTTCTATACAGTATAATTTCTACTCTTTTTGGGGTTTCGCATTACTGTCTACTTTCATATAACAGCGTAGACCAGAAGTATCCCCAGAAATCATTATGGAATAGATATCAATTTCACATTTTTCATGTATTTTTCACAGTTTCTTTTTTATCACCCCTCTACGAAAATACCCTCGCTTCCCACTCAAACAGAATCCTGGTTAGGGCCCAGGGGATTATCCATCCAACTCTACGTCAACCTCTAATTAGAATTATAACTAATTCTGAAATTATGGTCAATGAGATGGGTCTATGAGAGCTGGGATGTTTTGACATGAAAATGCACACTTTAAGATATCTCTCTCCTTCCCTAGCTACAAAATAATCAGGGAGCCCCATTGTGGAAGTTTAAATGCTTTTTAAAGTTTTGTAATTTGTCCATTATTTACAGAAAGCATTTTTTATTGGGAAACATGCGGACATTTTTCGCGGGAGAGTTTTGTATAGGGGGGTATGCAATTAGCATGAATAGGGCTCATTACCCCCATGCCTTCTCAAGACCAGAACATAATCTGCACTTTACTTAAAACAAAATACAACTTTAACATTTTCATTTTTGTGACTATAATAAATAAGGAATCATTAAGACTTTAAGGAATACATATCAGTATATGTATATTAAACCGACAATCCACGGTTACTTATTATTATTATTTTTTTATTTTTTTAGTGAAGCACAAATTTCGTTCTGGCCTTGAGAAGCCATTGGGGTTGTCAGCCCTACTCCTGATAATTTTTGCTCGTTCTGAGTTTAACCAGGTTATCCATTGTAATATCTGTTCGATTTGGTTTCATTTATTTATTAATGGTGATTTGTGGTAGTTTTACACTTGAAAGATAGGAAGAATTAACTCGTAGAATTTGACAACGCTTTCATCCGTACAAACTTGAACAATAACAATGTGTTGGTTCCCACTGTCCTTTCAAAAGAGCGCTAAATCTTCTTAAATTATTCGGTGCCATTTGTCTTTAGCTTAATTTTGATGATTTTTTGCCTACATTTATTTTTCATTGTTTTTCTCTCATTTTTTTTAAGTTCTTCTAACCGCGTGTGTATTTGCCATTCATTTTTATTTTTGACTCACTCACATGCCCGGTGTCACATTTCTTTTAACCTTGTGTGTGTCTTGGCTCTTCATTTTTACTTTTGACATGCTGCCCTTTTCTTCTAACCCCCCCCCCCCGCGGAAAAGACCTCCCCGGAAAATAACCGCCGAAAATACCCCCACCCCGGAAAAAACCTTCCCCCAAACAGAAAAATTCTCCGTAAACCCCCCCCCCCCCCCTTGGAAAATACCTCAGTGGAAAATTCCCCTCGGAAAACACACACACACACACACACACACACACATATATATATATATATATATATATATATATATATATATATATATATATATATATATATATATATATATATATATATATATATATATATATATATATATATATATATATATATATATATATATATATATATATATATATATATATATATATACATATTTAGCATATATATGTTGCTGCCTGAGTGGTCTTACCATTCAACGATTTTACAAATTTTACTCTTGTATTAAGCAATGTTACTTGAAAGTGGTATATATATGGTAATAAAAATGCTTAAAGAAAAATATGTCATTTAATTATTTTCATTTTCAGGAATATAATTGAATCTTTTGTCTGCAACTTCTTTGAGACACTGGTGATTATATGCCCTTCATACCTGTGATTCCCAACGTGGGGCGCATGCCCCACCGATCGGGTAAGGCCGGAATGTGCACCCTTCAGTTAACTACACTTTCGAGGCTCAATTTCGAAAAATGTTTTTTCATACGAATGGCATAACATCCAATTGCATTTGAATAGCAAACAAGGTACACGATAATACATTGTGTAAAGGGTGTTGTATTCAGACAATGTTTTAATGGCACTTGGTATTAACCAAGTGACATATAGCGATCGCAAATTCTGTCGGTCTGTCTGTCTGTCCCGGTTTCGTTACTTTAGGCACTTCCAGGTTAACTAGGACGATGAAATTTGGCAGGCGTATCAGGGAGCGGACCAGATTAAATTAGAAATATTCGTTCTCACGATTTGATCATCTGGGGCGGAGTGGGGGTCGGTTAATTCGGAAAAAAAAATAGAAAAAATGAAGTATTTTCAACTTACGAACGGGTGATAAGATCTTAATGTAATTTGATATTTGGAAGGATATCGTGTCTCAAAGCTCTTATTTTAAATCCCGACCAGAACTGGTGACATTGGGGAGAGTTGGGGGGAACCTAAAATCTTGGAAAACGCTTAGAATGGAGGGATAGGGATAAAACTTGGTGGAAAAAAAATCAGAAGTCCTAGATAAGTGATTGACATAACCGGAACGGATCTCTCTGTTTGGGGGAGCTGGGAAGGGGGTTATATCCGAAAATTAGAAAAAAATGAGGCATTTTCAACTTACGAAGGAGTGATCAGATCTTAATGAAATCTGAAGTTTGGAAGAATATCGTGTTTCAGAGCTCTAATTTAAATCCCGACTGGATCCGGTGACCTTGGGGGGAGTTGGGAGGGGAACCAAAAATCTCGGAAAACGCTTAGAGTGGAGGGATGGGGATGAAACTTGGTGGTAAAAGTAATCTTAAGTCCTAGATACGTGATTGAAATAACCGGAATGGATCCGCTCTCTTTGGGGGAGTTGGGGGAGGAGGGTTATTTCTGAAAAATTAAAAAAATGAGGTATTTTTAACTTGCGAAGGAGTGATCGGATTTTAATGAAATTTGATGTTTAGAAGGATATCATGTCTCAGAAATCTTATTTTAAATTCCGACCGGATCCGGTGAAGAAGAAGTTGGGGGGGGGGCGGAACCTAAAATCTTGGAAAACGCTTAGAGTGGAGGGATCGGGATGAAACTTGGTGGGGAAAATAAGCACAAGTCCTAGACACGGGATTGACATAACCGGAACGGATCTGCTCTCTTTGGGGGAGTTGGGGGAGGGTTAATTCTAAAAAATAAGAAAAAATGGGGTATTTTTTACTTACGAAAGAGTGATCGTGGCTTAATGAAATTTCATATTTATTAGGACCTCGAAACTCGGATCTCTTATTTTAAATTCCGACCAGATCCAGTGTCACTAGGGGATGACCGGAAATCTTGGAAAACGTTTAAAGCGGAGAGATCAGGATGAAACTTGGTGGAAAGAATAGGCACAAGTCCAAGATAGGTGACTGACATAACCGAACCGGATCCGCTCTGTTCGGTGGAGTTGGGGGGGAGTAATTCGGAAAAATTAGTAAAAATGAGGTATATGTTACTTATGAACGGGTGATCAGATCTTAATGAAATTTGATATCTAGAAGGATCTTGCGCTTTAGAACTCTCATTTTAAATCTCCACCAGATCCGGTGACATTGAAGGGAGTTGGAGGGGGAAACCGAAATTCTTGGAAAACGTGGAAATCGAGGTATCTTAGCAATGGGTGATCGGATCTTAATTAAACTTGATATATAGAAGAATCTTATGTCTCAGATGCTCCATTTTTAATTTGAATTGGATCCGGGGACATAGAGGGTTGGAGGGGGAAACAGAAATCTTTGAACCTGGAAATCTTGGAAAACCCTTAGAGTGGAGAGATCGGGATGAAACCCGATGGGAAGAATAAGCACAAGTTATAGATACGAGATTGACATAATTGGTACGGATGCGTTCTCTTCGAAGGAGCTGGGGATTGTTAATTTGGAAAAATCAGAAATATTGAGATATTTTTAACTTAAGAACGGGTGACCGCATCTGAATGAAATTTGGTATTTAGAAGGAACTCATGTCTCAGAGCTCTTATTTGAAATCCCGACCAGATCTTTTGACATTGGGGTGAGTTGTAGGGGGAAACCAGAAATCTTGGAAAACGCTCATAAGTGTAGTAGATACGTTATTGACGTAACCGGACTGGATCCACTCTCTTTGGTGGAGTTAGGTGGTGGGGTTCAGTGCTTTGGCGAGTTTGGTGCTTCTGGACGTGCTAGGACGATGAAAATTGGTAGGCGTGTCAGGGAGCTGCACAAATTGACTTGATAAAGTCGTTTTGCCCGATTCGACCATCTGGGGGGCTGAAGTGAGAGGAAACATTACAAAAATTGATATATTTTTAACTTACGAGTGGGTGATCGGATCTTAATGAATTCTGATATTTAGAAGGACCTTGTGACTCAAAGCTCTTATTTTAAAACCCGACCGGCATTAAGCCTCGGATGTTCGTTTTAAAGCAATTTATTGATTTTTAGAATTTTGCTAGAGCTCATAACATATGAGTTCTTGGCTCTTGGCTCTTCTGAACTCGTCACAAGTGCCATATGAGCTCTTAGCACTTGTTTATTAGTGTAAAACATGCCTACAGGAAGAACCACCCCCAAAAGAAAAAAATAAGTTTGGTCTCCTTTCAGTGACGCCAATTCGCAAAAATGCTGGTGGAGGGGCAAGGATATTCACCCACTTGTCAATGAGGATACAAAAGCAAAACAAGATTGAGCAAACATATTTAAAACAGGGAGCAGTGGTTGCTTCGCTGTTTGAATAAATCGTCGACTAATCTATCCAAATCCAGCTTCTCCTCTTTTTCAGTGGCCTTGATCACAAGTTTACTGAGTCTTTCATTTCCCGTAGTCAATCGCAGATAACCCTTCATACGCTCTAATGCCGAGAAAAATCGTTCATTACTGTTAGCGGTCACGGGTAAAGTAGCAACAAGTTTCATCAATTTTACCACTGCAGAATAGGCGGTTAGGAGGTGGATAAAATTTTGATAGTTCGGACCAGACCCTGTTTAAAAAGCATCACATTCTCAAAGATTCAACTTTGCAAGAAAAAGCTGGAATTCTAGGGCGTATTCATCAACATCGAGAATCATTTTATAATGACGCATTACCCTTTCAACTTTAGGAAATCAGACATTGAAGGGTAGAAGGCAGATAAAGCGTCGAACAGAGGCATATTTTGCATGGAATGTATGTCAGTCTTGCTCGTGAGATGGTCTTTTACCTCAAAGTAAAGAAACTTACCGGGAAACGGAACATTAGTCAGCCAGTTCAATGTGGACTAGCTGACTGATACCCCGTATACCGGTTTTTGAATTTGAAAGAGTTTTTGAAACGCATGGAAATGATTTGGCTTCTCGTCTTCCGAGCACTGATTTTGGATTTTCGATACTTCGATTTCTGGATATCGTTTAAAGCCAAGGATTTGGTTATGTTTGTCCGGAAGTTCTTATTTGTGATCATTTCTCAGCTTTTAGAGTGTCTTGTATGTCCAGAAATCAGTTCAAGTGCCTTATATATGAAGCAACTTTCGGTTTGAAGGTACTCTGACAAACAATTTACAATGACTAACACTTTTTTCCGTTCTATACAAAGTTGAGAGAAAAGAGGCCGAGTTGATTTTTCAATTGTCGTTTTGCTTTACACGGTGCCTCGCCGTCAGAAATATTAGAGACTGGAGCTAGCAAAGAAACAATACAATTAAATATGGCCTTCACCTTGCAACAACATGTGTAAAACCTGCGTCTTTGAACGGTCCCCTCAATCTCAAAGAATTTTTGCCTGCTAATACAAGTAGTACTGAATGATATTTATACGTATAGCCTTTGCACCACAGAGAAAAATTCCAAAAGTTCCCTGATGTTCTTGTGGCAATCGGTCAAAACTAAGTAAAATCTATAGGCGTGACGGTGTAAAAAAGTCCATGAGGCACCCTCCCCCTAAACTTTTCTTGAACTCCGTTAGATTCCCCACTTATAACAAATATGCCGTCCTAATATTTGGCAACATACAACAACAAACTTACCAAAAACTTTTCTATAGTTTCACAAGCTGAGGTGGATAAGTTTTCGGCGTCTAATATTCACATGTAATAGCAGCCAATTAGTCGCTCCACTATTTCTTCATTTGATATATACCTGAATAGGATTGCTAATTGTTTTTTTTCCAGAAATATCTCTTATCAAGTCAATAAGAATAGCATTTAGTACTAATTATCTTAATTTCCACCGATGGTGACACACAATTCCTATGTGTTTTACCACCATCATGTTGCTTCAATGAACCAGAACTGTCTTTCCACTTACAAAATCCTGTCTCGATGAAAGCCTTTTTTTCAGCGGTCTTCTTAGCTCGAAGAGCCCCTCTATATAAATGGTTGCAGGAAAAACAAAACACATACTCTAAGTTTTATGAGTGTTAAGTCCATCCGTAAGTCTTAAAGCAACGGGGTTTTGCTGGTGTTGTGCTGAAGACGGCCCTTTGACATAGGGCCAAAATATTCACTGAATTGAATTCAACTGCTTTGAAAATTTCCTTATTGTTTTTAAGTTGTTGTTTGATTTCTACTAAGCTTCACAGTTTTGTCTTCTTTTTTAAGGTTTTTAAATTGTTGTAATCCCTTGTCAAATATATGCAAATATTTATGCAATTACTAGTTTTTTGCTCTCTAAGTAATTTAATATAAACTTCTCCATACATGACAATCTTCAATTTTTCCACATAAGTTTGACACGTGTGACAACATCATTGCAATGATGAATACAAAAATGAAGTCACTCACATAATTTTCTTCTTCTATAATTAAGGCTCTTAAGGAATTTGCTCAAACTTCTGATCCATCTAGATCGTTTTTCTAGGCCAGAATATCCCATGACACCAATTTTCCCGAAGAAATATGGAGCTGTTTTCGATAAAAAGAAATACATATATACATATACATAAATATACAGTTTTTTCTCGATTGTAGAGAGAGTAAATCCCAAGTAGGTTTTTTTTTTTTTAGCTATTTTTGTAAGCGTATTTGAAAAAAAAACACGAAAAAACCCCCAAAGATTATCTTTTGGACGAACAATGCTTCGAAGATTATGTAAAATAGAAAACAAAACTACCTACAAGAGATAAAAAAGGTTTTCAAAATCAAGAGAATTTCAAAAATCTTTACGGTTTATCCTGAGGATATACCATAGCTGAACTGTGTGCTTATGATAAGTTGATCTGGTTCGGAGCAGCGGTATTAATTCCTGACAATGTAGGTGGGTGGTCTTTTCTTTTAAATCTCGGGTTGATTTTTTTTTTGTTTTTTAAAGTTTTCCATAAAAATATATAAAAACACATTTGAGGGCATAAATTCAAAGAGACCCCCCTCCCTCAGCCCTCTGAAATTGATGCCACTGGTTCGAGATGTATGGTAGCCACCCTTCGTATGTAAAGCTTGCACAAGCATTCCCTTTCTGAAACAGTTATAATGGCAACAGCATTCTTACTTCATTCTTCACAGTACTACTTTAATGAATTCTATTTTTTTAGGCGCATTTAGTCTCTTTTGTTTTAGTTTTTTGTGTTTCTTTTATCTTCGGCTAAATAATTCCGAACTTTTATTTTTCCATCCATTTTTCTTGCCCTTTCCGCTATTTTATATTTATTTATTCTTATTTAACAGCGAACGTAAAATTCTCGTGTTTTTAGAGCTAGGAGTAAGGGTGCATAAATGGGTCCAACAAAGACGCATGAGGCTCTAAAGAATATACCCTAAACATCATTTGTATATACCATGAATCTACTAACCTACTCACATTAGCACATTACACATTAAGTCATGACAATTTTATGCATAAATTTTTATTTGGGTTGAATGAAACTGGACTTATGACATGCGCCTGAGTAAATCAGACGCATTTTATGATAAGTACCAAATTTTAATGAACCAAAAAGCGACTAATTTAGTATTCCTTTTTTTCTTATGACATGCGCTTGGGTTCCCCCTTCCAAGGGACCCTAATACTCCTCCCTCAATTTTTGCCCCTCCCCCCTTTTTTAGGACTTCAAATTTTTGGAACGAAGAATTTTTGGGACTTATAATTTCTTAAGACTTTTGGACTAAGAATCTTTTTGGATTTCGAATTTTGGATTTTTATAGAATTAGGATTTTTTGGACTGAAAATTTTTGGGACTTATTACTTTTTTGACTTAGGATTTTTTGACTTAGAAATTTTTGGGACTTGAAAATTTCTGGACTTAGAATTTTTGGACCTAGAATTTGTTGGGACTTAGTTTTGTACTCTGTTTTGCACGAAGTTCGATGAAGATACGCTTCTTTGAATCAACTTTGTAGTTAAAAATGTTTTTTTTTACTCTGTTTTAACCAAAGCTCGATGAAGATACGCTTCTTTGAATCAAATATGTTGAAATGTTTTGTACTCAGTTTTGCACAAATCTAAATGAAAATATACTTCTTTGAATCGAATGTGTGGTAAAAAATAATTTGTTCTGTGTTTTGCACAACGATCATTGAAGAGACGCTTCTTTGAATCAAATGCGTTGTTTAAATGTTATGTACTCTGTTTAGAACAAAGCTCAATGAAGATATATTTTCCGAAAACAAGTTTTTGAGCGAAACCTGGTGAAAATTAATATATCCAAAACACCTAATTATAATTTTTACAAATTATACAAATAACTATTTGTTCTCTGTTTCGCATAATGATCAATGAAGAAACGCTGCTTTGAATCAAATGCGTTGTTCAAATGTTATGTACTCTGTTTTGTGCAAAGCTCGATGAAGAAATATTTCCCCAAAAAAAAGTTTTTGAGCGAAACCAGGTGAAAATCAATATATCCGAAACGCCTAAAATACTTAGTCTGAAGAGATTTGACGAGACCGCCGTGTGCCCCATGCAGGACAGTCCGCCCGTTCTTAAGCTGACAGTGTTCCATAGTCCCATCGTCCCTAATTTTCTCTTGGCTAACTGTCGATCCCTTTTAAACAAGATGGAAGATTTCCAAGTCTGCTCCGTAGCAGAAACACAGCTGTTGCTACTGTGACGGAAATTTGGAGCCTCAATGAGGCTACAGGACGGGTTGATGGATACTGCCCATTTTAAGTATTAGAAATATTCGAAGTGACAACAGGCTCGGTGTTGGAGTAGGAATCTATATGTGGAAAGATATTTCGTGTAAACTCCTTCTTGAACTCACAAATTCAGATCAAGAGGTTATATGGGCAATGTACAAAATCGCGGGATTGTCTCGTCATTTTTCATGCATGATAACGGCATCTGTATATTACCCTGAAAGCGCAAAAAACAGGCGTGACCTAGTTTTCTACCTTCAAGAAACGGTTGACACACTTAGAAGCCGATAAAGTAGTCTTGTTTTTATAATTGCTGGTGATTTTAACAAGACAAAGAAAGCTTGGCTAGCCTCCAGTCTTGCTCTTAATCAGATTGTGAACATTCTTACTCACTCGTCCGACAGTGTCCTCGATCTGATCCTTACACAAAAAGCTTGATGCACAACGTTTTGCACAAAGCTTGATGAATATACGCTTCTTTGAATCAAATGCGTGGTTCAAAAAGTTTTGCCCTCTCTTTTGCTCAAAGCTCGATGAAGATACGCGTCTTTGAATAAAGTGTGTGGTTCAAAAATTCTGCACTCTTTCTTACACAAAGCTCGATGAACATTTGTTTCTATGAAGCAAATGTGTTGTTCAAAATGTTTTGTACTCCGGTTTTGCACATGCCTCGATGGAGATACGTTTCTTTGAATCAAGTGTGCGGCTCAAAATGCTTTGTACTCTTTTTTACACAGAGCTCAATGAACATACGTTTCTTTGAATCTAATGCGTGGTCCAAAATGCTTTGTACTCTTTTTTGCACAAAGCTAGATAAAGATACATTTTTGAATCATATGTATAGTTCAAAATGTTTTGTACTCTGTTTTGCGAAAAACTCGATGAAGATACATTCCTTTGAATCAAATGTGTGAATCAACATATTTTTGTTCTGTTTTCCACAAAGCTCGACGAAGATGCATTTCTTTTAATTAAATATGAAAGAGAAACAAGCCAGTCAGACACACAGTCACAGAGAGAGAGAGAGAGAGAGAGAGAGAGAGAGAGGGAGAGGAAGAGAGAAAGAGAGAGACAGAGAAATTTACCTACAAACATACAGAGTCAGATGTACAAACACCCAAAGGCAGACACAGAGACAAAATGACACCTATTCAGAAAACACGCACCAAAAAATCAGAAAAACACACAGATTCAGACACAAAAATACACAAGGACAGACACGGGGAAAATCAAACACTTGCTCGAACACATAGGCACAAGAAAGAAAGACAAGCAAACATTTGCTAAGACACACAGGCAAAGAGAGAGAGAGAGAGAAAGACAAAAAAACCTACAAACATACCGAGTCAGATACACAAACACACAAAGACAGACATGGGTGCGCCACGCTAAGAGATTGTAAATGAACCTAACGTGAATGAAGTTATTTCAGACACACAGACACAGAGAGTGAGAGCGAGACAATAACAGCTACAAGCACGAAGAATCAGACACAAAATCACACAAAAACACGTGTGTGAGAGGTTAGTTTACATTAAAGTAGCTACATTTAAGTTAGGTTCGTTTAGGTTTTGTTAGCGTGGCCGACTCCACTAACTTAACCTCACGCTCGTGTACTTTTTGTTTCTGTGTCTGATTGTGTGTGTTTGTTGGTGTTTTCGTTTCTGTCTCTCTCTCTCTCACTCTCTCTCTCTCTCTCTATGTCTGTGTGTCTGAGCGGATGTTTGCTTGTCCCTGTTTCTATTTTTGTGCATTTGCATGTCTGAGTCTTTGTGTTCTTATGCGTTTTTGTTTCTCTCTTTCTGTGCCTGTGTGTCTTAGCGGCGTTTTTCTTGTCTCTCTTTCTGTGCCTATGTGTCTGAGCGGGTGTTCACTTGTCCCCGTCTCTGCCTTTGTGTGTTTGTATTCTGATTCTGCGTGATTGTATGTGTTTTTATCTTTCTCTCCATGTACTTGTGTGTCTTTATGGATATTTGATTCTTCGTTTCGGTCTTTGTGTGTCTGAGTCAGATTTCTCTGTCTCTGTCTGTATCTCTCTCTTCTCTCTCTCTCTCTCGCTCTCTCTCTTTCTCTCTCTCTCTCTCTGTATCTGTGTGTCCGAGTGGCTGTTTTTCTTGTCTCTCTCACTGTGATATCTGTATGTCTAAGCAGGTGTTTTCATGTCTCTGTGTCTGTCTTTGTGTGTTTGCATGTCAGACTGTTTGTAGGCGTTTTCTCTCTCTATCTCTGTGCCTGTGTGTCTGACTGGCTGTTTGCTTGCTTCTCTCACATTTGATCCACACAACTCTGTTTTGCTTTTTGCAAAACAGAGCAGAAACATTTTAATCCACACAGTTCATTGAGAGAAACGTATCTTGATCGAGCTTTGTGCAAAAGAGAGTAGAAGACATTTTGAACCTCACATTTGACTCAAAGAAACGTATCTTCATCAATCTTTGAGCAAAACAGAGAACAAAACATTTTGAACCACACACTTGATTCAATGAAACGCATCTTCATCGAGCTTTGTAAAAAGCAGAATACAAAACAAAATTTTAAACCACGAATTTGATTTAAAGAAGCGTATCTTCATCGAGCGTTGGACAAAACAGAGTTCAAAATAAACTGGAACATACATTTGATTCAAAAAATGTTTATTCATCTAGCTTTCTGCAAAACAGAGCATAAAACATTTTGTATCGCACATTTTATTCTAAGAAAGTTATTTTCATCGAACTCTGGGGAAAACAGAATAAAAAATTTGAATCACACATTTGACTCAAAGAAAGGTATCTTCATTTAAGCTTAATGAAGAACAGATTAAAAAGCATTTTGAACCACGCATTTCATTCAAAGAAAGGTATCTTCCTCGAGCTTTGGATTAACAGCGTACTAAACATTTCGAACCGCATATTTTATTCAAACAAGCATTCTTCATCAAGTTTTTTGCAAAACAGAGTACAAAACATTTTGAACCACACATTTGATTAAAAAAAAGTGTATCTCCATAGAGTCTTGGGTAAAACAGAGTATGAAACATTTTTAACTATAGATTTGATTCAAAACAAGGTTTCTTCATCAAGCTTTGTGAGAAATAGAGTATATAAAATTTCTAATCACACATTTGATTCAAAGAAATGTATTTTCATCGAGCTTTGGGCAAAACAGAGTAAAAAAAAATGAACCAAACATTTGATTCAAAGAAATATACCTTCATCAAGCTTTGGGTCAAACAGCGTACAAAACATTTAAAACCACACATTTGATTCAAAGGAATGTATCTTCATCGAACTTTGTGCAAAACAGAGTACAAAATATTTAAAACCTTACATTTGATTAAAAGAAACATTTCTTCATCGGACTGAGTACAAAACATTTGGACCACATATTTGATTTATAGAAGCATATATTCATCTTGCTTTGTGCAAAACAGAGTACGAAACATTTTGAACCACACATTTGATTCAAAGAAGTGTATTTTCATCCAGCTTTGAGAAATAAAGGGTACTCACATTTGATTTTGTACAAAGCTTGCATACTACACATTTGATTCAAAGAAGCGTATTTTCATCTAACTTTGTGCAAAACAGAGTGAAAAATATTCCGAACCATGCATTTGTTTCAATGAAACGGATCTTCATCAAGCTTTGTGCGAAACAGAGAAAATACACTTTGAACTACACATTTGTTTCAATTAAATGTATCTTCATCGTACGTTGTGCAAAACAGAGTACAAAAAATTCTAATTTTCGAAAAACTCTAAGTCCCCAAAAAAGGCCGGGCCAACGTTTGGGGAGGGGTATTGTCGTTCCTTTGAGGTTGGACATGGACGACCATAAGCTCCCTCTAAAAAATGTCATGGCAATTGATTCATTTGGGAACATAATTTCTCCGATTTACAATACCCTAGTGCGTGTCATAAGAAAAAAAGTGGTAGCAGATTTGTCACTTTTCGATCCACAAAAATTTGGTTCACATTATAAAATGTGTCCAATTTACTTTACTTAAGTGCGTGTCCTAAGACCAGTTTCATTCAACTCAAATAATACAATTTGTTTATATAATTGTCAGGACTTGGATTTGTGATTTGCTCATTTAAGTAGGTCATTAGGTTTATGGTATGTGCAAAAGAAGCTTAGGGTATCCTCCTTAGAATCTTAAAGAAAGTTAAATTTCCAATTTCTTTCACTCCAACACTAAATGGAGTTAATAATCTAAGGTAGGAATTGTATTCTGTTTTTACTTAATTTAGAATGGAATTTCTCGTGAAAGATTTCTAGTTTGCAATAATTACTTAATATAATTGTTGTATTCCACCAGTTAACGATGACCAAAGAAGCATCTACGTCAGATGTCTTAACCATCTTGTTAAATACTTTGAAGCTGATACGTCTTTCGAGTTCAAAAGAGAAAAATGACTGGGAAGTTGCTATATCGCAAATACGGGAAGTCAAGAAGAAGCTGAGTCATAATTTCGGAGATGAGATGCACGCTGCTCTAGAAAAAAAAGTACAATACATTGTACAAGAAGGTTTTCTTGACCCGTTATTCCCGCATATACTTAGTATAGCTGAACTAAGGAAAGAGATTAATTATGTGGATCTGATAAAGGATACACATGAGAAGCAGAACAAACATGAAGAAAAAGTATCGGAGAAGAGGTAATCCGAATTTTAGTTCATATTCAAAGATAAAACTAGAGAAAAAGTGATCTTAATAGCAAAAAATTTTGTGACTTAAAAAACATTTCGTTCATTTTAATTTTATCAAATTTCACACAAAAGAACCAATCATTTTTTTATCTACTTAAAATAATGCCAGTCCTGATCATCAGGTTCTTTGATCCACGTAGTCATGGTTTTGAAAACGCGGTATTGTCATAAAAATAGACCAATGGAGATGAGGCAGAAGTACATTTAACGCCATATCGGCGATTGTGGGAAATTCAGTTCTAGTTCCGATTCAGAATTCAGTCAAGGGCTTTTTTCGGTATTGTAGTTCTAAGTTTGAGTCACACGAAAGCTCAGCAAATTCCTCTTGACCTTTAAGTGGCAGATGATCAATCTCACTTAAGCCAATCCAAAACGGCTTTGGAATCCAAACTATTTTTTGTAAATCAATATTTAATATAAAATATGTCCGGAACTCTATTTTTAGCGCTTTTAAGTGATCTACAATAGTTTTTGCAATAAAAGTTTTACGATGAATTTTCTCAATTACAAAATTGCCGACACTAGAAAACATTTCGAACGAATTTTTTTCGACCCTACTTTTCCAAATGCTGTTCTTTTTAATAAAACTTTCAATTTTATCGTATGAAGTAAATATATCGTAATTTTTTCATTGAAGAGACAAGTTAAGATCGTTTAACTTCGCAAAAAAATCTGAAAAATAACGCAGATTGGATAGCCACGAGTCATTTTGAAAAAAAGCAGCAAATTCACATTTTCGTTCAGTTAAAAGTATTTCGATCTCGTCCTTTAATAACAATATTTTTTTTAAACTTTGACCTCTTGACAACCATCTTACTTCTGCATGTAATAACAAAGTTGTGTAGTTGGAATCCGTGTCCTTACAGAGATTTGAAAATAAGCGACTGTTAAGGGCATGGCTCTTAGTAAAATTTATGACCTTAACAGCATCCTGAAGCACATCGTTCAATTCTGGTGCTATCAATCAATTAAGAAGGACCCAAAGGATTTTTACATGCCAGGAATGTAAGGTCCCGTCGGTCGCGAAAGGGTTAAACTGACTAATTCGGAATAACATGCACTTCGTTCACAATCATACAATGGCTAAATGAAAATAACACGAAATGTTTATATAGTTTCTTCGAAATAACACATAGAAATTTTGTTGATAATATTTAACAGGATTATTTCGGTTTTAAGAAATTGACAAAAATAAATCTACATTTTTTTTTTATAAATTTCTATAACATCTTCTGATTCATAGTAAATTTATACAAGATATCATAATGATTGGAATAGAAATGCTGGTATGAACAGTCTTTCCGAACCAGAAGATTTTATGATATAATTATCTACGATGATTGTTATTTTACTTTATAACAATAATTTTAAAAGTTAAAAAACATTTGCTGTTAAATTGTATTTTATCAATCGCGACCCCATAATTTTGCTACGCGACCCCAAATGGGGTCGCGACTCATAGTTCAAGAAGCCCTGGATTAGATAGATAGATAGATAATTTTTTATTTGCAACAATTACATAAATAGATATGACAAACCAGTGCACATCCCTTTTGGCATACTTTACTGGTAGCACTGACAATATTACAATGTTACACTACCAAAATAAACATTAAAAGGTCATAAAAAAAAGCTGGAGCACTGACAAAATAAAAACAAAAATAAAGCAAGCCAAAGCAAATACAACCTACAGCATCAACTTAAATATACAAAAAAAGAAAAAAAACATAATAATAATAATTCCCTGCAACCCATTAAACATAAATCACCTAATTATTTGTTATTTGTTTAAATATTTGAAAACCAGTCATAGCTTTAATTCTCGCATCCAATAATTTTGGCAAATTTTAACTTTGCGATTATGTTTTGCAATTTTTTAATAAATAGTAAGTTCTTCAATTTTGAAAAAATTATTTTTATCACTGCGTCGTTGAATTTTTTAAAAATAATTTTAAAAACTGTCGCTTATTGCTACATCCTCGCACTGATACAGGAACTGAGTTCCAAATTTTTGACACAGTATGACGGATATTGAAAACCCGCTCTTGACGTTGGACGAAATTCACACGAAAAATCTGAACGATGAGTGGTTGGATAATTATGATGTTGGGAATTAGTTGAAAAAATACCAGAGAAATTTGGAGGTAAACTATTGTATAAATAATCGTGACAAATATTAGACATAGGAATTGTATGAAGTTGATCCAAAGAATATATTCCTGAAGTCCCATATAAGTGTCTAACTGAAGACCTATGCTCAACATTAAAAAAAGAATTCTCATTGCTTTATTCTGGAGTATTTGGAGAGATATAAATACAGATGGAAAGGTAGAAGCCCAAACACAAATACAATAAAGAGAATATGGGTGGACAATAGAATAATAAATTGATTTTAGAATATTTTTAGGAAAGAAAAGACGTGAAAGAATACCAATATTTCGGGAAATTTTTAACGATAGTGTTTTTACATGTTTATGAAACGACAAATTTTCATCTTAAATAACACTAAGGTATTTAAGCTGACCAACCCTTTTTAATTCAACACCATTCAACAAAAGAGAGAAGCTATCTGAAATGACTGCTACAGTTCACGAAAAAAACATATATTTTTTTTTTCTCATTAAGAGCTAGTAAATTCCTTGAGTACCAAAAAGATACAGCTTGTAACGTGCATTCAAGGTTATGGAAAAGAACTGCTAAGTCCCGGTGAGAGGAAAAAATTACTACATCATCAACAAACATAATAATTTTACAAAGAGGCAAAATATCCGGTAAATCATTTATAACAAAGAAGAAATAAAACAGGCCCAAGGACAGAGCCCTGAGGTATTCCGTAATTAATCTAGATAGTATCTGAACGAAGATCACGGGAATTATCAATACATTCTAGTCGTCTCCCAGAAAGATAAGATGCAAAAGAATTGACAGTTTGTGTTGAAAATCCATAAGACTTAAGTTTTGTAAGTAGCAAAGAATGATTTACAGTGTCAAACACCTTAGCGAAATCAAGGAAAATTGCCAAAGCATGTTGATCACCATCTAATAAATCGTTTATATTCAATAAGAGTTCATGAACTGCCAGTTCAGTTGACTTTCCCCTTATACATCCATATTGAGAAGTGTGTAATATCTTATTATCAAATAAATATTTTTGTAGTCGACTATTTCCAATTTTTCCAAAATTCTACTAAAAACTGAAAGCAAAGAAATACCTCTACAATCTGAATAATCAGTTGAATCACCGGCTTGACAATTTGCGCTGAAAATACAAAATTCTTTGTTTAAGTTTCGTAGTTTTGTAGTTTGTAATTCGTAATTAATTATTTGTAAGTAATATAATTTTGTGCTATGTAATTTTGTAATTAAGTGAACTGAACTGAACTTCTCAAGGAACTGAAACTGGCGACCGTAAGGTTAACTAGCCTTTTTGGGGGCTTAAAGAAGGTGTCCTGCACACAAAAGTTTTCATCGGATGTCCATCTCCTGGTACAAAGACCAGGCATCCTAGTTTAGTGTCATTTGTCACCACCTCCTTCCCTGTGTCGTTTTCCCTTCCCAACCAAGGAATCTGATCGAATCCCCTTTCACTCTAATGAACAAAATGTCTTAAAAGAGAGCAATTTTACGCAAGATATATCATACAATTACAATGTATGTGTAATGAAATGGATGTCTTTTTCTATCGAACTTTAACCGATACTAACCATCATCCTGATTGAGATGATTTCCTCGACCTCCGCAAAGCCTGTTCTTTCGTCCGGCTATTGTTTTTTGTTCCATTTATAGAAGGGACTTCTTCAGTATGTCCAGGTGTTTAAGATTCATTCTCCAAATATTTTGGAGGGTCCCACCCACCAGTATCAAACATGCTTGATCATGCAACATTCGACCCTCAGAGGAAAGGGAAGGGTCACCCATAACTCGCTTGCAGCAAGAAAGAATTGAACCTCATAAGCGGTACTACAAAAGAACTTCTCTCACAAGCGGTACTACAAGAGAACTTTTTTTTCCCACCTCGTATTCCTCCTCAAAGGATTTTTTCTGTGCCTTGGTCAGTTTTTGATACATTCAGGTGGATGGATCCCCTAGGTATGGTTTTTGCAGCCATTATGCTTTGATTCTGACTGATTTTGACCATGAATTTTTTTTTTGTGGGTTCCACTGTCAACCTTGGAAGGAAAGGAATTTTTATACAATTCATAAAGTCGAAGAATGAACAGATGGTTCTAGCTAGAAGATTAGGATAGGACACAGTAAATACTACTCGGTATCAGCGGCAACCGAGGTCAAGAAAAGGACGGGGATCCGGATCAGTTGTATCCAAAGAGAAGGATGTCCTGTCAATTTGCTAACAATACCGTACTTTATCGATGTGTGCCGGCTGGCAAATCAGAGTGGAGGCTGATTTGACGTATACGAGGCTCCACCCGAAGCTGATACCCGGAAAATATCATATGGACGCTCAGGTGCAGAATGGGTGCTTACGACTCCACGTCTTGTCGGACAGATTTTTTTTTTTTCTTTGTTTAATGGTATTTTTTTTAGTGGTATGGATAAACAAAATAAGCTTGTGGGATTTTCATACCTTGAAGGCATGAGTGTAATCATTTCCTGTGGGATCTTCCAAGGGGGAGCTTTGCAGGGGGGAGATACCCCGGACACCATTTGTATGTCAAAAATTTGCTTCACCGAGCGAAGCTTTTTCCCCTGGTACTTCTAAGTTTAATGTATTAAGATTAAGTAATATATTAACATATTCAATTAATTAATGATTAGATTATGTTTTTATTATAAACATTTTCGTTTTCTGATTCCAGAAGTCTAACGGCTTATGATATTGAAGTTACTATTCAATGCAGAGACGACGGCAAAAACCTGTCCAAGAATTTCCAATGCCGATCATGGTCACTCCTCAAAGAAATGCCTTATTTTTCAAAAGCTATCAAAGGTAATTAAAACTTGAAATTATCTTGAAAAAAAGGAAAAATTAATGAGGAATTCAGGTCATTAGAGAATTTAGAGAATGTAGGTTTTTTATACAAAATGTTACCTCGGAATGGAAGTAGTAACGGATTTTTAAACGATTCGGTTGAATTACCAGAGAAAGGACCAGGGTAGAAGACAGGGTAAACGAGTCTAACAATAACTTAAAAAATGGAACATACAAGTCTTATTATTTTGGAACATAAGCCTCCAAGAATGGTGCCGGAATTCTCAGTCTTAAAAACTGGACGAACAAATATTAGAGTCAAACTGTGAATCACATAATTTTGAATTTTTCGGTAAATTAATATGATTTTTTTCTTTTCTGCAAGTTCTTTATATTTTTCAACAGGATTAAATTAAAGTGTATCCTGGGTAGGGAGGCATACACAAATCTAAGCAGAGGAAAGAACATTTAGCATCAGAATGTGCTGAATTTAATTGGCCGAATTGCTTCCTAGAAATTTATTTGTCTCATTGCGGGTAAGTTGATCCAATCTTTTAATGAGTAATTACATGGTAGGGTAAACACTCGCCCTTTGGACAATCCAACTAATGGTAGACAATCACTTTCCGGCCAAAAATATCGGTAATATTTCAAAAGAAAGTACTTGATCTAGGCTAAACAAAACTATCAGGTACTTTAAGGAGAGCATAGAGGAAGCATAGAGATGTATCGTATATATATATATATATATATATATATATATATATATATATATATATATATATATATATATATATATATATATATATACATATATATATATATATATATATATATATATATATATATATATATATATATATATATATATATATATATATATATATACATGCACACACATTCATACCTACACATATCCATACATATATGGGTTTCAATAGACAAGTCTCTAAAATTTAGTAGTAGAAATTATCGTTTTGAATCTGTTTGTAGTTTTTTGACCTTCGATAGGCTTAATGTCTGGTCTCCCACACCCAAAACAAGTTCTGTTTGACCACTAATGGTAGAATAAAGGATTAAAATATTAGAGAAAATAGTAAGTGACACTTTAGTTTCCTAAATCAATATTATGCCACTACTATAATATAAATAATATTCAAATTAAATTATATATATTTAGATTTAAAAAAGCCGAAGGCTTTTTACTGTTTTTACACAACGCCGTTTTACTTTTTTGTTGTGATATATTTTAGAAAGTCCTTAGACAAGATCAGACTAGTGGACAAATTTAACACAAACCTGAGCCACCTTGAACCTTCCTTGGGAACAATCAAAGTCCTAAACAACAAAAAACTTCAATCGAAAAGAAGAAAACAAGCCTTCACGAAAAATATGTGAAGTTAAAGCTACTTGTTGGAGTTGATTAAATGAATATTTCCAAAACCATAGATGTTTTTAAAAAGTGGGAAAACTGGAAATTCAACTTTTAAGAAAAAGTCCTCCGTGTGTAGTTTTAGTAGTTGCAAAAAAAAAATTAAGAACAGCACCAAGCACCAAAGCTAAGAACCAAACAGCTGAAGAAACTATAGTTTTGCTTTGAAGGTGTTGTCGTCATTGGGAATCAATAGATTGGTATTGTTGGAATTTTTCTGGACGCAAAGCCCTGTTAAATGGTGAATTTTACGGTTCATCATGCCAACACTAACAAGATAGTGGTATTACCTGAAAAATTATGATTTTGAATCAAACAAAAGAAAAAGCTCGGAAAACTGAGGTTTTCACGTATGAATAGACCTGAAATGGATCCAGGTGGTAACAATGTCCTTATTTTGATTTCCTTGGTAGTTTAAGGACTGGTACTCAACAAAGGAATAAGAAGCAAAAGTGAAACTAGAAGTTTATAATTAACCCAGACGAAACAACGAAATTAACACAGTGAATTGTTTTTTTTTCTTAAAAGTAGCTCCTTATCTTCAAAAAGTCTCTTTTACCTCTCTGTATAGATGCGTGAAAGGGTGAGAAAACTAATAAACAAAATAAAAATTGAGTTGAAACGTCAGTGACAGTCAGTTGCGATTTGCGAACGGTCATGAAAGATACCCACTCTTGCTTTTTACTTTCTTTACAGTGAAATTAGTTATGTTTTTTGAAATTTTCGAAGGCTTAAAATGTTGCAAGTTTATTTGATGCATGCCTAAACAATCATATCTTATATTATTGAACGATTTTAGAAGACCCTGCGTTGTATAGCCTATGTACTAAATGATGCAGTCTGAGCCAAAAATTTTTGCTGTAGTTTTTAGGCCAAACTGACTGGTAGACTACATTGGGACCATAGAAGCAAAAGAGAATTCTGGTTCATTTGCTCATCTTTTAAGATAAAAAGATCAGAGTTTCTAATTTTTAATCTACTATAATAAATTATTCATTTTCTTGAAAAGTTAAACCGTGATTTCGATGGGCACTGTATCAAACTCTCAGTGTATACTGACATCTAAAACTATATTATAAAGATCTGGTTGGCCATTGGTCTCATTTTCATATGTTTTGCCATTAAACCCATAGCAATAGGAATAAAGAACCTTACAAAACAAATACTGTACTAATAGACATTACATTTATGCAAATGTGGAATTTGAAGCAGGGCAGGATCTAGGTGGTGGCGAAAGTTGGCAAGTGCCCAAAGTGGCCCGCCAAGGCGATTGCAAAAGAAGCAAAAATCATAATATTTATGGGCAAAAATTGTAACATTTGCGGTATTGATGGTGGAGCACGGGGAAACAAATTCTGCATTTGCCCCCCCACCTGAGAAAAAAACCTAATTCCGGCTCTGCTTTAAAATAAGCGTAGTTTAGAATAACTTCATTCACAAAAATGTTTTATTAAGACCGTTATAAAAATGTAGAGATTTGTATAAGCTTTGCAACTGTAGAAATAACCTAAAAATGATGAGAGGGTAGCAAATTTTCAGAATTATCCAGAGGAAGACCCCAAACTCCAGTTTTTACGGGGATTTGAACCCCTTACAAACCCTCCAAAGATCAAACTTTGCGACCTTGTTATAGTACCATTCGATTCCTGGTCAAATCTCTTGGTTTATCATGAAATTTAAAAGTAGATCTGAAAAACCAGTATCATTTGAGCAAGCAGTCTTGTGGATTCCCAGCGTTAGGTCTTGCAAGACTTTAAATCCTGCCTGACGTGAAAAAGAGTGAACGTGTTTTTTGAAAAGAAGAGAGCAAGCTTTAAGTGTGATAATCCGCAGCTTTGGTGATTTTTTTTTAATTGTATTTTTTTTATCTAAACATTATAGTTATTTAAGAAAATTATATGTTTTGGATCAAAAGTGCCGTAGTATCACCAAAGAGTAAAGTATGGAAAAGGACCAATAAATTGCAACAGTGCAAACCTAGCGCTTTGTATTCAGTTTGCATCAGACATTAGACCTCTAGATTAGTCTTGCGCTCTACATGTTAAATGTATGATAATACTTTCTAAATGGCATAATTTAGAAAGAAAGTATTTTCAAATTTGAATCTGTCTTATCTTGTCTCACCAGGTCAAGATCTCTCCGATGTTGATATAAAAGTGCATTGTGACGTAAATGTATTCGATTGGCTGATACGTTGGATTGAGTCGCAGCAGTACAGATCACTAGAGACACCTGGATTAGAGCCAACAAATGTGGTGCCAATTATGGTATCGGCTTCATTTTTAGAAATGGAGAAATTAGTTCAACTGTGTCTCAACTATTGCCATGTAAATATTCATGAAGTCCTTGCAACCACTCAGAGCTTTGGATGTGTCAGTGATGAGCTTTTTCAGAGGTTTGTTTTCCTTTTAATTGTCAAACATTATAACTGCTTAAAAGAGATATCGTATGAGGAAAAACCCTGTAAAAAGAAATATTTTACCCTGTTATTACAATTAGTTTTGAGAAATAAAACTCACAGGAAGTCTGACATTTCAGACGGAGCAACCATGTGAACACACAGAAGTTGGCAAATTCATATTAAATGTAAGAAATTACAGGAAAAGATGTAAAAGTATCGAAATTTAAACTATGAGATTTTAAACTATGAAAAATATGATTTAGCTGATACCTAACCAGAAATTGTATATCCCAATACAAGGAGGGAGGAAGGGGAATTCTCTACTTCCATCTTACCCTTCAACCTTCGCCTTTTTGTCGGGTTTGGCCTTGTGAATAATGCTGCTTATCGTCAACCAACATTATTGTCATAAAACAAAAATCGAATTCAGAGGGAAAAAACTGCGTAATTTTTGAAGTAAAAGCAAAAAAAGAGAGTCATTTCTTAGGTTATTTGCGTAGAATGTCTTGAGGATGAAAATAGACTATGAACAGTAGGGGTCAGAAAGCCCCTAGGGGCTGCATGTGCCTGAGTTTGCAAAATATATTTTTTTTTTTGCTATTGAGAATGTTATTCTTGTTACAAGACAGTCCTGAGGGGACTTCATCCTCTTTATAGTATAGGGCCTCATTTTCGCGATCTTCTCTTCAATTATTAAGATTTACGAGCCAAAATGGGTCAAGTCAAGTGAAAACCACCATGTGAAAAATAAAAAGGAGCCATACAATATGTATACTAAAGAAAACTGATCTCTTTCTATGGATGCTTGAATTATATAAGAGTATTTAAGTTTTACAATACTTTTAAAGACACCAAATTCCATCTGGGGGAGGGGCATTTTTCCCCCTACCCTATCGTACATTACCCCTCTGTAGTAAAAAGGGGATTTTGAGCCTCTGCAATTTCCATGTAATCTCTCAACCATTTTTTTTTCTAGAATTTAATTTTTTTGCAGAAATCAAGAATAATTTTAAAGTGGAATCATGCGCGTAGCTTCAATCTATATAATTGGAGGAATGGAGTGAGCCTATATGCCTTTCAACATCCCCACTCCTCCCATTATTCTTATCAAAATAAAAAGAACATAAAAATTAAAAATAAAATTAAAAAAGAAGTTTGAAATAGAAGTTTAATAAAAAATAAAAAAAAGTCTGAAAAACTCGCTGCTGGATTGGGAGTGTAACCCAAGATGCCCTAGTGACTTGTCAGGGCTACCAATCCCAGACCAATCTGATGGTCCTTTCATAGTATTTTAGTTTAAACTTTACCGTTCTATTCAAAGCATGTAACATTTCAAGATTACTGAAACATTGGAATGTAGAATAGCTTTATTATTTTCATTTTCTTGTAGATCAGTGCCAAATTATAAATACATATAATAACGCAACGCTGCCGGCTTATTGTCAAGTCTCCTCCTCTTGCATTTACAAAGGTATCGATTTATCGATACTTTTTTTTATTATCATATGCAAATTTGTTTCGTGAAATTTCCGAAAATTACCGTGAAATTGGTTTATCCCTAAGTGCAAAAAAATGTGAAATTTTGATTTTCTATGAGTTAGGTGCAACTAAAGGTGATGTTACTATAGATTTGAATGGTTTTGAAGTTAAGCCTTGCGACAAGTTGACTTACCTTGGTCTCCCCATTGGTAAAAATATTCAGAAAATTAAATTATTAATGTTAGATAATATGGAGAGCCAAATCCGTCGTTCTTATGGCACAATAATTAGTTTGAAATTCAATTTAAATTGAGCCCTTCTTGTAAAGGATTTTGATAGTGTAGTCATGCCAAATATTTTGCATTTAATGCCATTTTGCAGAATATTCAGTCAAACTGGTGATCTTAAAATGAAGCGTGTATTTTTTTGGTATGCTAAGTTTCTACTGCGAGTCCCCCCATGGTCTTGTAACATGTACCTCACGAGGAAATATAATTTGTCTTATCCATGCGCTAAGCTATGTGAGTTTAACGCTCAAATGACCAGTAATTAAACTAGCCATGAGTTGCAAAATGTCATTTTTAATGTTTAGAACTAATGTTTGTTGTTGTTTTTGAGTGTTGATTCTCTTTCTTTTTTATCTTATTTTGTTTTAATTGTACTCCATCATTTCATTTTTTGAACGATGGATTATCAATAAGTATATACATTCATACAAATATAAGATCAGCTTAGAAAGGTCTATTTTTACTTTGAAATTCACGCCATCTATTGTATTATATATCCTAGAATACAGTTTGAATAATATCTGCAGTCTCCATTGCTTGATTCTTATCGGATATACTCTGAGGAATTTTCAAACAGAGTAGGGTAGGCAACCACACAGTGATGTTTCGCTAACAAACATTTAACTCAACAAATAGATAATTTTTTTGGAGAAATATTCTTGAAGTATGAAAATAAGCTATAAAATGCGTCAATAATTTCAGCAGTATTTTAGAAATTCCTATGCATTATTCAAGAAAATTGTTTAGAATTGACAAATGTAAAGGTGTCTTATTTCTTCTTAGCTCAGCAATAGGCTATATTTTGTCTGAATATCCACTGATATTTTTGTGAAATTTGGTCGTTATAATTTTAAACTTTTCCGTAAATCAAAACTAAAATCTTACCTTAAATGGAATATTCTATTAAAATTTTTGGAATTTGAAATTTTAATTAGCTAAAATTAAACCCAAGATTCTAGCCCGAAACCTCTCAAAAGCAATTTTCGTCTTTTTTAATTTTTGTCTTTTCATTTATTATTTCCTTTCTTGCTTTTATACGTCAAAAATTTCAGTCTCAGATACCAAATGTATAATAAAAGTGAAAAGCCTTTGGATTGGATGCAAAGGCTTTTAAGCAGACAATCATGACCAAGCAGTCCATACATTAGGCTCGCGTTCCAGGGCTTACATGCTTCACTTTTTCTTATTGAGTAATAGGCTTATCACATGCACATAGAGTGACGCCTACAGCAATACTTAAGGCAACCGCTTTGATCGCTGTTATCTTTTCAAATTCCTACGGTTTCCTTTGCAAATCCTCGTTAGGTAAAAATGAATTTGATTTTATTCAGCTTTAAAATAGTTTCACTAAAGCTTAACTAGTTTTATAATAAATCAGATGCTCGTACATCCTATGGAAGTAGGAGCAGTCATGTCTCCCACGGAAGAGAGAGGAAGAGGTGACGGGCCTGTTGACCCACCTAAAACAAAATGTAAGTTTTATAGTTTTCCATGTTATACCTTTTTTTCACACCATTTTCGAACAAAACTTGTTGCCCACAGAGTTTCTATGCATGAAAATTTATCCCTAAGAGATGAAAATTGGATATTTCGCTATTTGGATGTTCGTCGCAGATTTCCTAATTGTCAAACAAATTCTGTTTTTTTTTAATTTAAAAAAAAACCTTGAAACAATTTTTTTTTAACAAGTTAATCACCCCTCCTCATTTCTTACAAAAGAATTATTGGCAAGAAATTCAAATCTCGCTTGAACTTTTGAAAATTCCATCGTTCTTAACTTTTAGATTGGCCGATATGTTTACAACTGAAGAAATTTTGAAAATTGAGCGTCAAAGCATCCAATCTCGTCTTTTCTCTCATCTTGCTTTGAATCTTGCTACTGGGACTAAGAAAAGCAATCATGCAATATACATCTCAGCAAATACTCTCTTTCGATGTACTTCATGTAGTTTAATCCTGACCCGTGAATGCTGTCTTTATGTTCCATGTACTTTTGGAAAGTTCACTGCTCTGCAGTCGGGAAAAATTGTTTATCGACATTCAAGGTAAGTCACTACTTAAGTAGTGACTACACTGCACGCATGACATTTTTAAATATAGTTATTCTATTGAATAGAAAGAGACCAAGCATAAAGACATTAAGAATTGAGTAGTTTATTAAAAAACAACATTTTTTTTCCAATCGCTAATGAAGTTGGGACGTATTTTTAGATTAGGCTACCTTTTTTTTTTATTAGTACTACTTACTCTTTTATGTTTTGAATTAATGTAAATACGCCCTGGAGTAAAAAACTCCCGAAATGTTGGGATTGTGGAATTACTGCTTTTGATGCCCATTTGCAGAGGACAGAACTGAAAATAAGTTAATCTTGTTTGCAGGACTTAAAAATGCTGTTGTAGCTTTCTGATAGTCTCATATACAGTTTGGTACTAAAAGGAAATATTTTGTTTTTATTATGAAATTTTATTGTAAAATTTTATTTTTAGTTTGTATATATTTTATTTTTTGATGAAACTGACAAAAATTTCAGTTTTATACAACGAACAATCTACATATATAAATATTGTCCAGTTTTAAGTAAACTGTTGCTTTCTAACATGTTTGATGTTTTTATCCTTTTTTTTTCCTCCGAAATTTGCGTTTGACCACGTTTGTGATATATATATTTTTAGAAAAAAAACATCTTCTCCTGTGTGCTTAAATTCTTAGGATCGTCGAATAAGTAATAGAATATCATTTAATAATTGGTCATTCTATTTAAAACATTTTTTATTAGTTATTAGTTTTGTCCTTTCTATAGCAAGATTTGTGGTGTCAGCAATAGTGATGAGTTACCGCTAGTCATAAGTCATGACAAACACCGACTGACTTTACCAAAAATGTATCCACGGCTTCTGAAAATTGTATTCATGACACCATTTGAGAGAGATTTCTGCAAAGAAACCTCCAGAGGTTTAACAAAATGTCTTTTAGAGTTTGATACCCGATTATATGATAAATAAAGGAATGCAAGCAGTTACATCTATAAAAAAGTTTTGTAAGACATGATAATTTCTTGTATTCTAGAGACAGATTATCTTAAAGCACTGAATTAGCAAGACTGAGAGGAATGTTGGGAGACCTACAGCGCTAAAATACATAAGGAATCAACATACCCACTAGGCTTACCCTTGATAATAATAGAACCTAGAATATTGGTTATAGTTTTTATTTTGGTTATTTAAATTACTTTTTTTTATTTATTTTATTTAATTTTCTTTTTGTTGGTTGGATTGAATATTTTTTTTTGAAAAAAACAAAACAAAATGTTTGTGGGGTTATTAGTTATTAGTAATTTTAGTTATTATTAGCAATTTCGTTGTTATGTTTCTGTTGGTAAATAAAAATCTGAATTAAAAATTGAATTGATTGACACTCAAACAAGCCTTTGTCTTCAAAAACTGTCCTAACCTCTGATTATTACTTTGGTGAGTTGCTGCTCCTCAGAATTTTAAATCAGTCAATATAGTTATTCGCAAAGTGAAAAAATTAAACTTCATGTGAGGTCTTAACAGTTCACTAATTTGGTAATAATCTATATGATTTTTCAGATAAAATTTTGCTGAGAAGATTCTGAGCAACTCTTAAATTTGTGTCTCCTTATTAGTTTTGCGTGGTTTTGTCGGAATTTGAGCTCAATTAAAATTTTTGGAACAGATCACAAAGACATTTTGCCAAACAGTTTAAATAGCATGATAATTTTTAGTGAGACCATAAAAATGGAAAATGTGATATTCACTAACTGTTATGCTTGCTCGAATGAAATATCACATGATTTAGTAACAACATTTTTGTCAAAGGTCACGTTTATTTCACAAAAACTATATTTCACTGGAGTGAGATGTGCCCAAATCATGGTGATAGCTAAGGTAGCATTTTTGTCCTTTAAAAAGTTTCTGAGTAAACCATAGTCTAGATAATACCGTCGACTATCAAAAAAGTGCTCTGTCTCCTATATCCCCACCGGTCTTGACATATAGAAAAGATGATCCTGGAAATTCGAATAATGACACATTTCATAAAATATGCTAAAAGCAAGTGTCCTTTTCTAGTGCCACTATGGATTGGGGGTGAAGGGTCGTCCTCGATTACCTTTTTTTGTCATTTGTGTCCCTGGGACAAGACATAACACCATACCTAAATTTTAAGGTTGCCTTTTTTATCTGAACGGTGAAGAAGGAGCTACAAAAGTGTGTCTAACGTAAAAAGTTATTTGGGTGGCCTCAGGTGTAAGGTACTGAACTATGTAAATAGCTAATTCCAATTATAAACGTATTTAAATAGAAAGTTAGACATTGTTCATTTCATTGATATATGACACTTTCAAGGATTTACAGTCACTATGACTTGAGGGAACCACTTATGGCCCTGCAAGGTCTATTCATAGGGCTAGTGGCAACTTGGCAAAATTAAGCTCAAAGTACTCCCTTCTTGTAAGAAAATTTATTTGAACTGGAAGACGCAATCGTTTCAAAAGTTTAGACCGCAGTGGACTCCATGGCAACAGTGTATGGGGGTTCACTTGCCATGAACCCCCGCCCCTTTAAACAGCCATACCTCTGGTCTAATATGTACTGGCAAGCTACACCTCTCTCGTCTCAAGATTATCTATTCCCTAACAAATGTCCTATTTAACTAAATTTTAATCATTCAATATTAATTCAATTTAAGTTTAATCTATAGCGATCATGCCTCTTAGTGTAGCTGTGGTCTAGCAGCCCCGAAAAAAATTTAGATATCCATTTGAAGCAAAATGGTCAAAGAATTTATAATATAAAGCATTTATGTGTACACATACCTTGATTGGCTTAATTATGGCACTTGGGCAACTTTTTAGCCTATAGTACCCGGTCACGTCACTATAATGTAATTTTCCCTATAGTTCATTCTTAATTTATTCTCAATTTATTTGAACTGGAAGACGCAATCGTTTCAAAAGTTTAGACCGCAGTGGACTCCATGGCAACAGTGTATGGGGGTTCACTTACCATGAACCCCCGCCCCTTTAAACAGCCATACCTCTGGTCTAATATGTACTGGCAAGCTACACCTCTCTCGTCTCAAGATTATCTATTCCCTAACAAATGTCCTATTTAACTAAATTTTAATCATTCAATATTAATTCAATTTAAGTTTAATCTATAGCGATCATGCCTCTTAGTGTAGCTGTGGTCTAGCAGGCCCGAAAAAAAAATTAGATATCCATTTGAAGCAAAATGGTCAAAGAATTTATAATATAAAGCATTTATGTGCACACATACCTTGATTGGCTTAATTATGGCACTTGGGCAACTTTTTAGCCTATAGTACCCGGTCACGTCACTATAATGTAATTTTCCCTATAGTTCATTCTTTAGAAAGTTCTACTTTTGGGGTATTATTAAGCATGAATTTACTGGCCAAATATAAAGAAGTGTATTATTTCTTACGCCAGCATTGGTCTTTAAGAGGTTTTTGTAATAGTCCCCTTTGACTAACCAGGGTCAAGATGTGCCTCCGTGTGACATGGTGTATTATTTGTTTAAGAGGTTTTTGTAATAGTCCCCTTTGACTAACCAGGGTCAAGATGTGCCTCCGTGTGACATGGTGCACACTACCCCTGGGACGAAACTGCCAAAAGAATATAATAGCTCATGAATAACCAAGGCGTGATGAATAAATTTCGCAGCGTCACATGCTCATGCCGTACCCTATAAATCAGTGCTATACAACACAGGATAATCCGAATTACGTTTGTTAGGTACGACCAACTCTCCCATTCCTATGTTTTTTAACTCAGGTATTGGATTTTCTAAGAGTAATATTTATCTATGAGTCTTTCTTCCGTACCATCGAGGTTTTCCTCCATTATTCTTAATTTTAAAATACTTTTCACATATACCGTTCACAACATTTGTAATAAGTAGGACCAACTAAATTAAATAGTCAAATAAAATTAAAATAATATAATAAAATTGGTTTTGAAGTTTGAAGAAACTGAACATATAGTTTATCCCTCGCTAGCTTGGGTTGACGATACCTGCAAAACACGAGCTGAGGGTATGTTCAGTCTAGAGTGTTCAGTTAATTAGTGCCATTTCAACACGCATGCATTCATGGCGCTAGATTTTGAGAAAGATATTTTGCAGTTATAATTTTCTGTGTTTAAATTTCAGAATTATTTCCTTAATAGTTTTTCTTGATGGTCACTGTCAATATTAACTGCCTATCAGAATTTGTGGAAAGATATATACAGGGATAAAATAGGATAACGGGTAGATTCTTGCTATTTATTCTATTCTTCCATGATAAAGTATGGCGTGATGCCAGATCAACAGCATAGTCTGGTCAAGTAGCTTTACAGAATCTAGTGTCTATTCTCTTTTGATTTTTCAACTATTATTTTTCTGTCTTTAATCTTAATTTCCTGGCGTCACATTTCCTCTTTAGAAAAGATGTGCGTAATAGCACTTTTTCTTTTCAGTGAATACTCACACCAGTAACTTACTGCTGCAAAAAAATATTTTCTAACCAAATTTAATAATTGTGTAAGAAACGCATCAAATAGAAAATTGAAGCTTCCCTCTGAGAAACAAAAAATAGAATAAACAAAACATAAACAAACAAAAGTAGCCAATACCATCTAGGTAAATTTTAGTGTGATGAGTAATGAAAGGACAGTCCAAATAAGGGACCAGCAGATGTTTACTAACTATCATCTCTGCCCTTTACCTAATAATAAGGGTTGAACTAATCTCCGATGACAGATCTATCAAGAATGACTTTGTTTTATAAAGAAGAAAAGATCAAAGATAAAATTTGTTTTATTTTAGAGATCCGAACTGGTCACTAGACAATCATCTTAGGCAATTGAAGAATGAGCTGCGTTCTTGGTCAAGCATATATTGGTATTTATGGGGAGAAAGTCACTACGCAATGTGCAGTCAGTGTGACACGGCTTTCACATTTGCTCAATACAACAAGTGTCGATTCCATCCCGACAGTCCTGTATATCAAAAGCACAGGAACATTTACTTGCCTTCTGGAAGATACCCGTGCTGTGGTACCATGGCTTATCGCTTCCACCTTCTGCCTGAAAATACGGTTAGTATTATTTGAGTTTTATAGCGCTGAGAATAGGGACACCATTGATGGATACTCATTTGATGAATGCTCAGGGTATTCATGGTGTCCCTGAGGGACACCATTTGATGGATACTCAAGGTAGAGCAAGGTAAACCACTGCCAAGAATTTGATCCGGTCTTGTAAGAATCGATTTAAAAAGGTCTTCTTTAAAGAACAAAACGAAAAAAGAAGTTATTTAACGAAAATTAACGAGTTACATTAAGCCTAAAACGATTAGAACTAAATTGAAAGAGCAATTCAGGAGTCATAAAAATATAAATTACCATCAAAATATAAGCAAATCCCAAAGCGAACAAAATTTTCAATGAATAATCAAGTTAAACTTAAAAAGAACCGAAAATACCACAAACAGGATAATGCCTCATATGCCTTCTAAAGACTAGAATCATTCCTAATTTTGGGTTTTTGTCATAACGTCAATAAAAAAAGAAAACCACCATAACAGCCAAGACTACTGAAGATATAAAATGAAATGTAATTAACACTTCATTATATATTTATTTTCACCGTTGAAGGTCTAGAAATTCTGAATTTATTACAAAAGAAAATGTTAAAATCTTTTTTGTTTTCAGTAAATTGTCTATTATATTCTAGTCTTTAGAAGGCATATGGGGCGTTAGCCAGTCCTATTCCCCAGTTGTGCATCTATGCCATTTCGAAAACCTGGAGGAGATCAATAGTTATTGTAGCGATTGTAGTAGCAGTGGAAGAAGCGGTAGCAATCACAGTCGGAATCAAAACTGCAGTAGTGGTAGTAGCAGTAGTAGTTGCAAATATTCACAGTCACAAATAGTTTTAGATGTGGTTACAGTCAGAATCACGATTAGTCTCAGTCGTAAGTAGTACTAGTATCAGTCATAAGTAGTTGAAGTTCCAGTCGTAAGTAGTCGTAGTCACAACAAAGTCACAAGTTGTCACGTGCATTTAAACGCTTCTGATTTGCTCCAATAGGCGATTTACTCCAATAGTTTCAAGAAGTTACTGTCTCATGTAGCTGCAGTCGCAATCGTAACCAACCGCAGTTTTAAGTATTCGTAGTTTTAAGTAGTTTTAAGTATCGTAGCAGCAGGTGTGAGCAATCACAGTCGTAGCATTAGTAGCAGTAGTAGTAGCAGCACTAGTAGTAGTAGTAGTAGTAGTAGCAGTAGTAGTAGTAGTAGTAGTAGTAGCAGAAGTAGTAGTAGTAGTAGTAGTAGTAGTAGCAGTAGTAGTAACCACGTTCGACGCACTGGACAGGGATTACCGAGGTGTATTTAGGAAGCCATTATGGAGTGACAGCTTTCATACAATGTGCTCTCCAGGCTGCTCTACGCTAGAAAATACTGTAAAAATGAAATATTACTTCGAAAATAGAATCCTTGTATTCGAAAATAAGTACATGAGGATAATTTTAAATGTAAGCTTGCAACTGAAAATCTTTGATTCTTAAATTCACAGCAGAACAGGTCAACCTCTCATTCCTGTTATACTAAGGAAGAAGATGTAGACATATTTAGGACATCTACTCCGTGTGAAAGAAGGTCACCTTCCTTGGACAGCCTACGATTGGAAGTCAGGTGGCGGAAGAAGACGAGGTTGTCCAAACCTACAGCGAACTTTTGACTTAGGTCTAAGGACGACTGAGACCTTGTTAATACCTGAATGGGAAGAAATTACCACTGCAGCACCGTTTGACGAGGGGAGGCACATCACAGACGTTTTGTGTGCGGTCAATGGCTATGGAAGAACTAAGGTCTAAAGCTTACACTTGGGGGAGGGAGAAAGAGAAGTGAGAGAAAGAGAGAAAAAATGAGAGAGTGAAAGAGAAAGAGAGAGAATCAGAGACAACCCTATAGAGTTGCCTATAGCAAAGAGTTATAAGCCTCCATAGTTTTATTTTTAATACTACTTTTTCCTCAGAGTCAATTCATATTGAAGGGATAGTGGCAGCTCCAGGCCTGGGCAGGGAGTAGCTGCCCCAGAATCTCACTTCACTTATCATTGATCAAAATTTTGAAAGTGTAATTTGCTAAAAACAGTCAAAAGTAATTTTGCTTCTGGGCATGCAATGCCCCCAGAGCCCTCAGGGTAAGGAATATATATTATACAATTTACCCTTTCTTACATACATGATTCATCATTAAGAAAAGGCGGATGTTTGATTCATGGTATGTTTGTAAAGATAAGGATAATAACGCGCAACTTCAGGGAATGTTGAAGGGCATGTTAAATTAAATGAAAAAAATACTATATGCATCCAGTTTATAATAAGGTGTATTTGCAATATTCTAAGAACAGCTGAGTGTATTAAGTTCTAACTTTCAGAGCATAATGAGGAGGACGTTAAAAAGTTATCTGTTGGAAATCAGTTACCCTCCCGTTTTCTTTCTAGATGCCCCTATGAAATGTTTGACCAAAGTTTTGACATAGCCATCTTGTTCGAGTCAGATAACTATGCCTCCAGGGATGACATAGCCTCTCAAAGCCCAGTGGCAAGTGCTATACTTTAGATAAGTTGCACATTGTTTACATGTAAAGTTGGTTGTTCGGAAAAGGGGGCATGTTAACCTGGGTCTCTGGAAAGGCTGAAAGTATCAGGGTAAAACTTTTCCAAAACGTTGAGAGGGATGAAAATCAAAATCAAAACACTCTATATGCAGGAGTGTTGTGAAAAAGGCACATCAGCGATATCTTAGGAATTACTTTGGATATTAAGCTGAAACTTTAAAGGTATGTTAAGAGGGATGTGGAAAAGGGAAAAGTAGACAATCATTCCCGCTCTTGCCCTTCTAAAAGCTTCCTCAACACTGATAGAAATCTTTAAAGACATTTTTCTTAAAATACACATAAGCTCAAATAGGTGTGCCTCCGCGAATGCCATGCCCCCACAGCCCCCTGGACAAGGATGATAAATTATCCAGTTTATTCATCTTTAACATGTAGGGTTCATCATTTGGAAACGAGGGAATGCTTGATCATGGGTGAGTCCGGAAAGATAAAGGGTATTAAGGTGAAATTTGGGAGAATGTTTCGGAGTATGTTCAGTTAAATTAAAAGACACTATCTGTATCCAAGTTATCAAAAAGGCGTATCTGTAATATCTTACAAACGGGTATGGGTATTAAATTTATACTTTCAGGACCACTATTACTGCTACTAATGCGACGGCAAATGCGACTGGTTGTGACTGCGACAATGACTACTTCTGACTGCAACAGCTTGTGACTGTGATTGCGAATACTCACAATTGGTATTACATCTACTTGTAAATACTTTCAGGAAGTGTTGAACGACATCGAAAGCACACTATGTGCATGCTTATATTCAAAAGGGTGCGTCAGCAATATCTCAATAATAACTTAGCACATTAAGTTGAAACTTTCAGGGCATACTGAACAGCGCTTGAACCATCAGGATTTACGGAAGGAAATGTTAGACTAAATCAAAAGACACTATGTGCATCCAGATTATCAAAATAGACTCTCTGCAATATCTTAGGACTGACTAAAGGTCAGAATATTCAGTCAAAAAATACTATGTTCATCTTAATTTTCAGAAGGGCATATATGAAATATTGCAGGAACGGCTAATGTAATGGCATATCTTTGAAGCTTTTGAGGAATGTAGAGAAGGTTGTGGAAATATATCAAAAGGCACTAATTAGAACTATTAAATCAGAATTAGATTTTTTTTTTAATTCTTATGCCAGACATGAAAAACTGGAGAAATATTCATTATATTAGCCAATAACAAAACCTCGGCAATTAAAATCTAAAGTCCAACCAGAGACAAATTCCTCTTTAATTGAAATCCAATTCTCTTTAATGAAATCCATAATTTAAACTAAAATCGACAAGAAATTACTATTAAAGAATAAATGAAATCCAAATCGAACAGAAATTATGGTAAACAATAATGGAAAACATAGAGGGTACAGACATAAATGAGTAAATATTTTTTAAACGAATAAAATTTAAATTAAATATTCAAGTCAAACATCAAACGAACAAAAATTACTAAAAAGAGAAGTTTAGCCGCTACTTTTTTCTTCGTTCCCTAGCCACTTAAGTGTAAAGCTTGTGGTATCACTTACCCTTTACTGAAAACAAAATATACTAAAAATATTTTCTTTCAAATTTGTAATTTTGAAAAATATGAATAGAAGTTAGACTAAAATAAATTCTTGAATTGCTGATTTTCCAGGAATTACAATAATTATATATTAAACATATAGTTTATTTTTATTTGTACTTTTCAGGCACCTTGATTTTTGGTAGTGATTAATTTTTTATTTGCCTTCGGAGATTTGAAAAACAAAAGCATAGTGTTTAAAATAAATATAGTTTTCAAAAAATTCAAATGATGGGAAAAGGTTTAGATTCTTTGTTACACAAATTATATAATGCTGTTGAAGCCAAAAGTGCATTTGACGGCATTTTAAAACTGTGTGCAGAGGAAGGCGTAAGTATAGAGATGAGCAATGAAAAGTACAAGATTTCGAGATGATGTGTTGGGACAGGAATTGAAAAGACTGTTTTGTTGTTGTAAACTGGAAGATACTTGTAAAGTTTGAAGTATTAAAGAATGAAACCGAGATTTTACCGACAGAGAATATTTGACTTTGCTTTCAGAAAATTATTTGAAAAAGAATAATTTTTAAAGAAAAATAGCTTTATTTTTAAATTTAAACAGCATTAAAGATAAATATTGTTATCAAAGCATTAAATAAATTTTGGATTGTTCGTATGAAAAGAAATTGTATAAACGACCTATCAAGAGCTTTTTTGAAAAGAAAAAAACAAATAAAAACAAGAATAGACTTTCTATAAATTGAGCTCTGCCTTATATGTTAATCAAGTTACAATTTTGCTCTTTTAGGGTTGTAGATCGCGCGAGCATAAAATATCACCCAGGTTTTTGGAAGATGAAGTAATGGCAAAGGTAGTGGATTTCTTTTTAAAGCATAAGCAGTCTATACTGCAACAATTTTCAAAAATGTCTCCTTATCAAAAAAATCTCTGCTCTGGTAAGTACTTTTTCTATAGCCATTGGTGCGTCTGGTATGAGGCAAGTATGGACACTACGGCCCTAAAAAAAAAGGTCTTGAACCCTAGCGTGACCTTAAGCTCTGACAAAATAGAATAAATTTCTCAGAAAAAATGTCAGAAAAAACATTAACAACAAATATTGGTCAAATAAAAGAGTCATGCTTACTCCCACCGTTTAGCTGTGCCATTTAACCAAACACTTGGAACACTATAATTTCTATGACTATCTTAGTTCTATGACTGTTTACCTTAGTTCTTCCCTAGGAATGACGCATGGACGGATTATAAATAGACTTATCTATAAACAAATGAACTGACATCAGTTTTATATAATCCTAGTAAGGCTTATGCCAGATTTCCCTCTCACTCAATCGGACCATCCGTCATGGTTTTTTCTACAATTAGCCATAGCTTGGTGCCCACAACTACTTGATTTTAATTCAAATTAACGGATTCAAAATTCCAGTAATCCAAAACTCAAAATCCACTTTCTTCTAAAGCTCAGAAGTCTTCAAGATTTTTTCAAATCTGTTTTGACAGGACTAATAATGCTTATTGGAGACCTCTGGTTATAACATACTTTGTGAAATTATATTAAATTTTACTTTTAACCGCAACCAGTCTCTGTTGCAACAACGTTGCAACGTTGCAACAACGTTTGATTATCTCCATTTATGGAATCTCAATAAAAATAACGCTAGAGCGACATAAAAACGGCCAGAAATTATTATCAAAAAATAAATAAAACCTAAAACAAGCAGAATAAATTTGCTCACATCGAATCTAAAGAACCAGTCTCTGTTGCAACAACGTTGCAACCTTGCAACAACGTTTGATTATCTCCATTTATGGAATCTCAATAAAAATAACGCTAGAGCGACATAAAAACGGCCAGAAATTATTATCAAAAAATAAATAAAACCTAAAACAAGCAGAATAAATTTGCTCACATCGAATCTAAAGATAAGACACATTGATATAAATAAGTATATACGTCCTAAAACGAGTAGAGGTTAAAATGAACATTCCAGTTAAAATTAAAACGAATAGAAACGACTGAAACAGGAGTTTATAGCTATTGCCTCCTCCACACCACTGGGGTCATCTTATTCCTTGAGTATTTTTATTGGATATTTGACTATTCTGAACGAAATGGCTATATCAATGGCTGTACGCCTCTGGGCGTGTGGCGAGGGGTTGTTACAAAAGATGAGTGACGGAGAATGCTCGTTCGATTGGAAATTAAAAGTTTTAGTACCTTTTGTAACGTTCAAAACTGATTGGAGTGCAACCGGTCCCCGTCCCTTGTTCCTTTCTGCTACCTGAGCCCCTTAACCTCCAGAGACATATTATCAAAATTTTCAGATAGCCATTTTGATTAAATTATGTGAAAGGCCCGATAACTATGCCTCTGGGGATAACATAAACCCCTACTGAGCCCGAGGCAAAGGTTGTATACAATGACAATTAGCAATTGTTTAAGCACAAATTTTATAATGGAAAACAGGGACTTGTACTATACCATGGGAAGGGTTAAAGCTAATAAGTTGAAACTTCCTGGTAATATTAAGGTGTATATTGAACTAAATCAAATAAACTATGTGCATCCAGTATATCGAAGGGGCTCACCTGTAGTATTTCAGGCACAGCTAATGGTACTGAGGTGAAACTTTCAGATAATGCTGAGGGCAATGTTAATGTAAATTAAAAGTAAATGTAAACAGAAGGGTGCACTTGCAATATTTCAGGAACTGCTAAGGAGAATAAGTTGAAAACTTTTTGGGAATACTGGAGGGGTGTTGATTTAAATCAAAATACACTGTGAGTGTCCACGTTGTCAAAAGGGCGCGCCAGGAATACTTCCAGAACCAATATTAAGGGTTTTATGTTCAGACATCCAAGAAATGTTGAGGGGGATGTTGAACTAAATCAAAAGGCACTATGTATATCCGTGTTTTCAAACTGGCGTACCTGCAACATCTCAGGAACAGCAAAGAGTATATTAAGTTTAAACTTGCAGGGAATGTTAAAGGCAGACGTTGAACAATATCAAAAGAAAATATACGCATCTAGGTTTTTAAAAAGGCTTATCTACTATATATAAGAGGAAACAAAGAAAAGATGTGCTAGGCTTTCAAGGGAATGATGAGGGTGCGGTGAACTATATCAAAAGAAAGTATGTGCATCCAGTCTGTTCAAAAGGCTTATTTGAAATGTCTCATGAGGGGTTAAGGGTATTAAGCTGAAAATTCCAGAGAATACTGTGGGGGATTTTGAACTAAACTAAAAAACACAATATGAATCCAGGTTGTCATAAGGGCTTTACTACAGTATTTAAGGAACAACTGATAGAGTAAGTTGAAATTTTCAGAGAATATTGAACTAAATTGAAAGAAACTATGAACATCCAGGTAGTCAAAAGGAATGTATCTACAACATTTCAGGAAGTCTCAAGGGTATTAACCTGAGAATTTCAGAGGATGTTCAGTAAATCGCATGGCATATGCCCTAGGGTTGTCAAAAGGGTGTATTTGCCACAGGTCAGGAATGACAAAAGTTATTAAGTTGAAAATTTCAGATGAATGTTGAAGGGCATCTTGAACTAAACCAAAAGACATTGTGAGCATTCAGGTTGTCCGAAGGGGGCATCTGCAATATTCAAGCAGTGGCTAAGAGTATTAAGCTGAAACCCTTACTTTGAAAAGTGTTTTTTAAACGACTTTTAGTGGCCCCAAGTGATTCTGCTTTTATATTAGTTTTATATAATTTATTAAGATAGGAAGCGGAAGATGCAATCATGAATTAACTCACATTATTACATGTTTCCATTTTCCAGAAACTTCTTGTAAGTTAGCGAAACTATTAACCACAATTGAGATTAGAACTATTTCCAGGCATTAGGGGGAATACAGGAAAAAAAGAAGGCGAATATAGTAACTTTTTAAATACAATTTCTTATAACCATAAAATGAAAGTTCTATTGTTATTTTTATTAAAGGTAGTTTAGAAGGGTGGCTTTGACAAAGGATTATTCGATCATTAGTAGTATCGACAAAAATTTGGTGTTGACCAGTGGATTGTTTCCTGGCTTTTAGTTGCAATTTTAACTTGAACTTATTATTATCTGCTCAACCAAACCGGAAGCAAAAAATGCAGCTCCAATCTGAGGTCATTTTTCCTTAGTTCCGATGAATGTTCTGTTAAAAAAACGTGATCAATTACTTCGTTATATATATATATATATATATATATATATATATATATATATATATATATATATATATATATATATATATATATATATATATATATATATATATATATATATATATATATATATATATATATATATATATATATATATATATATATATATTAAGCGTATTTAAAAAGTTTAAATTTTGTCAGGGAAATTAAAGGATATTGATTTTTTGTCGAAAAAATTTTCCTTTTTGTCTAGCTTATTTCGTCTTTTCGGTTTTTGCCGTAAATATTTCACAAATTTTTAGGTTTTTCGAAGAAAATCAGAAATTTTGAACTGTTGTCATACATGCTTCGAAGATTTCTGTTCTTGTCGTAAAGATTCACAGATTTCCAATTTTTGTTGAGCCTATTTCTAAGGTTTTTATTTCTTATTGAGGAAATTAAGAGATTTTCAATTTTTGCTGTAAATCTATTAAAGATTCTCAATTTTTGTCGTGGAACTTAACAGATTTTCCGTTTTTGTTAGGCAAATTTCAAAGATTTTCAATTTTCATCGAAGAAATTTTTGTTCTACAAATTTTCAGTATTTGATGTAAATATTACACAGATTTTCATTTCTTGCCGAGGAGTTTCACAGACTTTCAATTTTTGATGAACGAAATCAAATATCTTAAATTTTATATTTTTATTTTATATTATTTTATATTATTATATTTTATAATTATTTTATATTATTTATATTTTATATTTTATTGATTTTTATTTTTTTCAAGCTTACTTCTTCTTTTTGATCTTTGTTGTAAATAACTGACAAATATTCAATTTACCAAGAAAATTTAGAGGTTTTCATTATTGCTGTATAGATTTCAAATATTTTTAGTTTTCATTCTGGAAAATTAGCAGAATTGCAATGTAAGTCTTATTTCAAATGTTTTCAATTTTGTCAAGGGAATTGAGAGATTTTTCATTTTTGTTGTAAAGGTTTCACACATTTTAAATTTTTGTCGAGGAGATTCACAGACTTCCAATTTTTATTGAGCAAAATCGCAGACTTTCAGTTTTTATCGAGCGAATTTCGAATATTTTTTATTTTGTAAAGATTTTCAACTATCATCGAGATTTTTTACTCCAAAAATTTCCAATATTTGCTGTAAATATTTCACAGATTTTCATTTTTTTTCCGAGGAGTTTCACAGACTTTTAATTTTTGTTGAAAAAATCACATATCTTAAATTTTTATCAAGTGTCTCAAACATTTTATTTATGTTGGGGAAATTCACAGGATTTTATTTTTGTCACGCTTACCTCGTCTTTTTGATCTTTGTAATAGATAACTCACAATTTTTAATTTTTCAAAAAAATTTAGAGATTTTCACTATTGCTGTATAAATTTCAAACATTTTTAATTTTCATCGTGGGAAATTCAGAGAATTACAATTTTTTGTAAGGTGCATTTCGAAGGTTTTCAATCTTTGTCGAGGAAAGTCAGAGGCTTTCCATTTTTGTTGCAGAGGTTTCACACATTTTAAATCTTTGTCGAGGAGATTCACAGATTTCCAATTTATGTCGAAGAAAAATCACAAACGTTCAGTTTTATCGAGTGTATCTCTAATATTTTAAATTTTTGTCGAGGAAATTCATTTTCTAAAGGATTTCAAAGATTTTAATTTTTTGGCGTGGAAATTCACTTATTTTCAACTTTCGTCTAGCATATATAATGATTTTCAATTTCTTTGGGGAAATTCAGGGACTTTTGATTTTTTTGCAAATTTTACACATTTTCTATTTTATGGACGAAATTCACAGAATTTCAATTCTTATTCAACAAAATCACAGATTTTCAATTTTTCAAGCGTATTTCATAAATTTAAAACTTTGTCAAGTGTATTTCGTTTTTTCCGCATTTTGTTGTAAAGATTCCTCATATTTTTAACTTTTGTCTAAGAAATTCAGGTATTCTCATTTTTAATATAAAAATTTCACAGATTTTCAATTTGTCTCAAGGAAATAAACACATTTTAAATTTTATATGAATGTATTTCAAAATTTCCAGTTTGTGTCAAAAGATTTTACCATTTTCAATTTTGTCTCATCTATGATGTTTTTTCAATTTTGTCGAGTGAAATCATAGATTTTTCAATTTTTTGTAAATTCTTGAAATGTATTATTTTAAGATGGGTAAATCCTTACCGATTTATTTTCTGTTAAATTCTAAGATTTTCAATTTTTGTCGTGGAAATTCAAAGGATTTTTTTTATAGTAAAGATTTGGAAGATTTTCAGTTTTTTCGTTAAGATTTCCAAAATTTTCATTTTTTTTAGTTTATTTTATTTTTTGACGAAAAAAATATATTTCATACAATGTTGGCGAAATTCAGAGATCTCAACATTTTTGTAGTAAAAATTACAAAGATTATCGTTTCGGATGATGACCTATCATTAATGATTCAAAAAAGAAAATTAAAGTTTACAATAAAAAGTAAGAGTTACGATACAGGATGTAGGGTTTTGGGAGCACGAAAAAATAGCTATTTAGAAATAAAGTAAAAAATTTTTTTTAAAGAGTTCACTTGGACAAATATTAAAACTAGCTGTCTTAGCAGTGAAATTTGAAAGGTAAAAATGGCCTCGTAAGAAAAGAAAAATCAGAGGAGACAAGGTTGTAGCAGGGCTATATGCAGATCTATCCCGTTTGTTGTTAGTTTTAGGTTTCATTGCTGTTTAATAAACTGCCATTCGCAAAAAAGATAAAATTAGCCTCGTTAGAAAATATCCGATTAAAAAAGGTGATTAAAATATACCAGAGGATGGCGAAGATCTTTCGTACTTTTTACCAGGACTCTCTTTTATTAGTATTTGTGCACATATATTGTGTTTGCTGCTATTATTTTAGTTTTCCTTAGCATCAGAGTAAAATTCGCAAAATCACGTTCGTGAAATCTGCGTTGAAAGAAAAGACAAGTTTCATCAAAGGTGATTTGATTGTAGCATGATGTGGCACAGATTCTTTCACGCTTGTTGCTAGGATTAATTTTCATTACTAATTAACTGAAATGGACTCAAAAGAAAGATAAAAAGACACGTAATCTTTCAAAATAAAGATAAAAAGACAAAAGAAAGACAATAAGACATGAATAAGACATAAAGTATCATATTAACCTGAATTTGTATCCTGTATTGTAATCTGAGATTGTTTTCCCTAGCTGTTATTATCCTCGTTTCTCTCTTCTTTACGGGTTTTTATCGTTTTTTCGTGATTAGCCAGTCTGGTCTCAAAAAATATTTATCGTATGAAGAAGGCGCAGTTTAGAGGGGCACATACAATTAAAATTATCCTTTTCGTACTATTGAACCATTAATTAGACTTTTTTTTATAGTCGAAAGGCACGACCTGAACCTTTTATGTCCTTACTACCATACTTTAAAAGAATCCTGTCAACTCAATTTAGGATTTTTTTTTAAATGTAAGCTCCATCCTCAATACCTCAATAGCAATCAAAGCAAGTTTTAGATCTTTCTTCCAAGATGTCTAAATTTCTTCCATAGTTTCTCATATATCGGTGTAAATTTGCGTGTTTTGGTGTATTTTCAAAACTAATCCTCCAAAATCCTGTGCTATAACAGAAAGATTCTACGATGATACACAAGAAATATATCCCCTCCCCCTGGAAAGGTGACCCTTCAGAAAAGAAGTGCAATGGGGGTTTGGAAACCAGCTATCCTGTGCTTTCCCACACTCTTTCTTCTTATCTTCTCCAGATTCCTCCAGGGTACCCATTTAGAGCTGGGTCGAATCTAGCTGAGCTTACAGAGTCACACCGCTGGACCTCGTCCTAAACAAATAACCGGTTACGCTAGGAATTGAACCCGTGCCCCGTGGAAAAAATCCCAACTGACCACTACAACCACTTAGCCAGGACGGCTAAGAATCGTGCCATTCCTTATTTCTGGAGAGACAAATAACCCCGTATAAAAACTTGATGCTTTGAAAACATCCAGTAAAAATTTTGTGCCAGTGCAAACAACATGTAAATAAATTGCAGCGAATTGGTTCTTGTTGGTGAAATCTTAATCCAGCACAAAAACGCAAAGTTTTCAAGTATTTAAGAATACACTCTGAGTCCAAGGCCGTATCCAGAGGGGAGGGTATAGGGTTCGATTAAAATAGTCTTTGAAATCTATGATGGGTGTATGCGAGGGTCAGAGGTTCGAGGGAGATTAGGGAGACAAGAAAATATCATAACTTTAAACACTAAAACGCGTAAAGACTCAAAACGAGCATTTACCATACATCAAAATGCTACAAAAAGTAGCCTCTCTTAGTCCCTTTTAAACTTTCTAGGTCAAATCAAGCCTCTTGAGTCCCATCCAACTGTTTTAGTCCCTCTTTACACGGCAAATTGGACAAGCAATTGGGAGAGGGAACATGATATGCTATTTCAGCTGGACAAATTTCAAAGTGCATACTGTTGGGTCAAGAAACGCAATTTTCTGACCTTTTTTCCAGCGGCAATTGCGGCTTATTCTATTGATTTATGAATAGTCAAAATATAAAAAATATGAAAGATTCAAAGTTTAAACAATTTATAAGTATTAATATTCTTAGATGTAATATTATATTAATCTTATATTTAATATGATATAATTAACTATTATAATTAATTAAAATTAATTATTATTACTTCTATTATTACAATTAATTATATAATTAATATTACGCAAAAGTAGAGTAAAAAAAAGAAGAAAATCATCCGCATTTTTAAGAGGATTGGAGAAGTTCTTCTCAAACACACCAAGCTTCTTACTAGCACGAGTTAAATAATAATCACAATCAAAGGAAGAAAAAAAAACAACAACAGAAAACAATAATTTCACATTGTACGAAAAAATAGGGCTAGGGGATTTTTTTTAGAGGGAATAGAGGTTACGATCAGAAAAGAAGAAATATCAAAAGACATTAAAATACTAGTACATTCTGTAAAAAAGTGTAATTTCACAAGGTTTAAGTCTTAGAACGCTAAAATTCTGGTAATTAAAAGTAATAGTTATAAGAATGAAGATTACGATTAGAAAAGAAGAAATATCAGAAGACACTAAAATACTAGTACTTTCTGTCAAAAGTGTAATTTTCTAAGGTTTAGGTCTTAGAACCCTAAAATTCTGATAATTAAAAGTCTTAGTTATAAGAATAAAGGTTACGATTAGAAAAGAAGAAATATCGAAAGACATTAAAATACTAGTACTTTCTGTCAAAAAGTGTAATTTCCTAAGGTTTAAGTATTAGAACCCAGAAATTCTAATAATTAAAATTCTTAATTAAAAGTTTTGTTGAAAAATAGGTACAAAACAAAACAAAATAAGACAAGAAAATAATCAGCCTTTTTGAGAGGAGGGGTACGCTCATCTAAAGTATGTCAGTGTCCTTACTAGCATCGAATTAAATACGGATCGCGGCAAATAAAAAAAAGAAAGAATTTCCCATTATATGAAACAATGGGCGAGGAGATTTTTTCAAGAAGGGTGCGGAGAATATCGTACACAATTTCAGGTGAAGAAGTGTCAAAGAAAATTTAAATATAAGTAATTTTGCTTCTGGGGTTAATTATCGTTAATTTCTTAGAATGGAGTGAAATCTAAAAACATAAATCTTATTGGGATCTAATCAACATTAACTACTGGTAAATATGCGTCATCACGCGGCATTGGTGGCTCTGAAAATAAGAATTTACATACATCATTTTTTTGACACTGTTAATTTTTTTTGTCTAACCCAGAATTTTCGATCGCTAATAACTTGGCCTTCTTTAACCATGAAAGACAGAACGCCACTTTGCTGGGACATAATCTTTTTGGCTGCATAAAAATAGACTAGAGCTTTTAATTTCCCTTCAGATTAGCCATCTCCCTGGTTTTCATGTGCATTGGTTTGGTGCGATCACCTCCAAAGGCAATTAAACCTAAAAAAAAAAAAAAAAAACGCACCTTCTAAAGCTCTTTGCTTTAGGCTGTGCCATGTATTTCTAGCTTATATTTTGCTGATTTTTCACACACACTTGCTTCGGCACTTGTATAGCAAACCCACTACCGCTCAAGTTGTTCATTCATTGACGCACTAAAGAATTGTTTTTTTTTTCATTAGTTTCTTTTAGCTTAGCGTGAGACAAGACAAAGAGAAGTGACAGAATAGATGGAAAATATATAATTCGGGCTATATCTTTGCACATTGGTTGGGGGGTAAAGTATTTGGACAGTGTGAAGTTAGAAAACAATTTTTATTAGATAATATGCAGAATAGTTGTACGTAACATATTAGACAAGCAGGCCCGCTTTACTTTACCCCCACCCCATCCCCCTTAATATGTGAATATGTGGCTGAAATTTGTTTCTGAAGTATTATATTTTTATCTTACTTTAGTATATTTCATTAGGATTGAGCGTTAGAGAGGCATATTAGAAGAGTATTAGGTAGTGAATATATCATACAAGTATCCTTGCTTCTTTTAGATTTAGCTCTTGCTACTGCGAAAAACTTAATAATTACATTGGGAAGGGTTTTTCATTAAAAACCGAGTTGCTCTTTATAATTTATTACTAATGTATTCTTATTTGCACAAGTTTCCACTTAACCAACTCAAAAATCAGATGTTCTATTCATTATCCTCAGCACTTTAAAGTATATTACACCTTTAGTTACACAGATCTTTGCTTTATTTTGTTTTTTTTTTTCCTGACTGTGTTTTAAGTAATACAGTTTCGTCTGCAATCTAAGGATCATATTAAGTCATTTCTGTACTTATCGGTTATGTAGCAAACACTCGGAAAGTAAAGTTCAATTAATGCTAATGAAATCCAACAAAATATGATGAAAATAAAATCGTTTAGAAACAAATTTGGACTAAATATTTGAACATTAGGGGGGGGGGGGGTAAAGCATAGCATATATTATACTAACTTAACCTAACCTAACCAAACCGAAATACCAACTAAATACTTAAATAAGATATAGCTACAATTTATTTTCGAACCAAGCCAAAGCTAATTGTGCGGTATAAAGAAGTTGCTTGACCAGTTTCTTGTGGCATATTCGCATCATCCGCGATCGAAATTCTATAGTGCTTGTTATATAACCGATAAGTACAGTCATTTCGTATTAAAATGTATATTTATATATCTGATTTAACTTCAGTCCAGATAGACGACATTAACCAATGGGGATCACTGGAAAGGCCGGAGACTAGATTCCTTGTTCCACTCCCAAATATTCCTTGGTTATTAGAAGACCTTAGCAGCCAAGGTAAGTTGATGTTAACAATCATACGCCACTTATAAGAGAAAATTTCAGGAATCAGGAGTCAAAAACCTCAAGCAATTCATCTGCCTGACACTTTGGCCAACAGTGGCCTGAGAACCATAATTCTTATTCTAAATAGGGTTCATGGTTTTCTAGATTAGATAATCTTATTAGGATTTTTCTATTTACTCATTTTTATGATGAAGTACAAAAACTGTATTGGAGAAATACTCGAGTGGTTAACAAAACTTCATAGAAATATTATATATTCCCAGAGGGAGAGTTTTACAGAATCAAACCTTGGCCAGTTGTCTCGACCTTTGATACCCAAAGGGCATTTGGTAGCCCAGATTCCCAATAGCTCCTCCAAACAGGCATAACATAGCTTTCTGAAATCATTCTCATTACAGGAACCCAAACTTAGAAATGCGAACTAAAGCGGTTCGTGTGGACTTGAGAAGATGTGTTAGTCCCCGCATTGCACTCTCTCTGGGACCATGATTTCCTGAGGCCAAAGTAATTTAAATGAATTAAAAAGTATGAAACTACAGCTTGGAATTTTACAGCATGACAAAATAAATGTTTAATTATATTTTTACTGACGAATTTGGACGCTTTGATGTGGGTTTACTAATTAGGAGTTTCAGAAGCTCATATCCCAGGGGTAGGAAACATGAAATTTGGTGATATAGAATTTGTTTACTCAGGCAGGAAGGATGGGGTACACAGAGGGGGGGAGTAAGGCTCATGACGAATAAGAAAGCTGCTAATTCGCGTTTTGGTTGGGAAAGTATTGATAATAGGAGACTAGTTATTCATTTATGACTAAAAACCACAAAGTATCAGTCATAGTACCCGTGTAGAACCGATTGACGGAGCATTTTACGTTGTATGATGATACTTTTTAGACTTAAAGATACTGTGGACTAAGTTTTAAGACAAGAACATGTGTCGACCAAAGTTCTGATTCATCAAACACCTGTAGTCCTTAGTCTTAAAGATTATGAGAAAGCGTTTGGTTCAGCTGATAAAAGTGATTGGGGGTGTGTACGTAAATAGCATAGCTGCTGCTTAGATAGGTTTCGTATTAAAACAGGAGTTAAGCAAGTTTCCGTTCTATCCCCATTTAGATATATCATTTTCATGGATTTGTCTCAAGGAACGCAGCAAAGGCAATGGGAGAACATGGAATCAAGTGGGAAAGTAAGACACTTCTGGACTTAAATTGTGCTGATGATGAAAGTATCCTAGATGAAGGTGTTAGCAAAGTGAATGAACTTTTTGAGGTTTTTGACTTCAAGGTAAGATAATAGGTTTGAAAATTAATGTTAAGAAGACTAACTCGCTAAGGCTAGGGATAAGCAAAGATGAAAAGGTGATTTTGGGTACTAAAAGATCGATCAGATGGACAGCTCCACATACCTAGGTAATATTATTAGTAAAGACGGCGGGTGTAGTGAAGATATTAAAGGTAGAATAGCTAAGGCCCAGGGTATCTTTTTACAGCTGAAAGTTCGGAAGAATAGGAAGATAAATCTGCAATCCAAGGTTAGATTATGGGAAGACACAGTGATGACAGTGGTGAAGCAAGGTTCAAAAGCTGCTCAGAACAGCAGGAGAAGATTTTCCAGAGAAATTGCCTCTGGATTTAGTACCAGACTGACTTACCGTATCTCAAATACTAGACTATACGAAAAGCATGGTTCAAAACCACTTTCTAGGTATATGATGAGAGATTAGATGAGGTATTAGATGAGTTCATGAAGATTGATGGAAAAAGATGTCATTCGTCTCAAGTTCTGACTCAAAATAAGGAAAATTCTATGGAAATAAGAGTAAGTGTAATTTGTGCAAGGTACAATTGTATTTTATACAGGCTTGTGCCTGAAATGGCCGCTCAAGACAGTGGCTCGATCGTAGACCTGTGCAACACAATCTGACCCACTGAGCCCTGGATCTGTACTTGATGCTTGATAGCCCCGACTGTGTTTCTGAATCATGTTTCTCCATATGAGAGCATCCAAGAGCTGCCTTCTTTCACTCTCTTACCATGAAAGTATTTAGTCAAAACTACAAGCTGTTTCTTTACATATATCCTTAGTTTTATCAACCATAACAGCAAAGAATTTTGTTTCCACAGACTATTTGACGATATTGGAGAGGAAGTTAGTTAGAAAGCCTATCTTGTGATAGGCTTTCTAACTAAAAGACAACGCGCAGGGTTTCTCGGAAGTTTCCTAATTTTCAGTTGTATCACTTTCATTATGTCCATTTTAGAAAATATTTTTAAAGAGTATTTTTAAGACCTACTAAGAATATGTTTGCGCACACAAACTTTTTCACAGTTAAGATCAAATGAATATAGATATGGACTACATATTTGGGCCCCTTCCTAACACCAAGGGGTTGCCCTAGCCCCTCCCTCCCTAAATGACACCACTGGTTTTGCTGGTGATACCTTTACATGATCTTTTGGTTATTTTATAATAAGGATACTTCCCCCTTTGAAGTCTTAGGTTCTAAGGGATTTACTTTTACGACAGGGGATCACTTATGGCTTAGGAGGCAAGGATAGACACCGGTCTTGACTGTACCAGCTTTTAATTCATAAATCTTATAATTTTAATGAATAAGGTGCTTTTTAAGCTATATATTATTTCTTATAATAATTTTTTATAATTATTTCTTATATATTATCTTATATATAGATAATATTATACATTATCTTACAATTATTTCTTATATATATTATTTTCATTGGCTCTTTAGATTCAAGATCTGAAGGTTCTACTTCTAAGCAGACGTCGCGTCAAACAAGCGCACCTGGCTCCGTCAACAGTCGGGGTACAAGCATCAATAGTGACAAAGGGACTTCAAGAACAGGTAGGTAGATTAACTATTTGTACCCACATTTCAGAATCTCTGTGAACCTGAGACTACCGTGAAACCTAAGCTACAAGAGACGTATTTCACATTACTGAAGTTTTCTTGAACAAGACTTGTGTCCCCTATTGCCTACAGGCGATTCTAGTGAAACATACCAAAAGCAAAATAGCTTATTTCCATTTATACAGCTTAAAATTGTGCCGGCTGTATTTGGACAATAAAAATGCAATGCTAGCCTACATAAACAGGTTGGAGGAGGTTCATCCCGGTTTTTCAGCGTAATAACTAGCCAGAAGTGTTTTCCAGCCAACCAGTCAGATTGTTTGTTTGTATTTTGAATCTCTCCATACTCGCAAGTGCTAATCCCTTGTAATCAGGAGCAACTGTATGCAGTCGCCTTAGTATTGAGCAACCTGCATCTCAGTATTTTTATAGTACCATCTTTTTATTTCTTTCCCCAGCCCCTTTGTATAGAAGGGATTTGTATAGAAAGGGATCCAAAATATTTTAAGGGACTTTATTTGATTGGAAATAGGAAGTTCTAGGGCCTTTTTAAGTTTTAAAATTGATTGGGGGATCCTTGACCTAATTTGCTATTCAGTCCCCCTGAATCCAATTGCAACTTCCAGAGAACAAGTTTTCCTGGAATAGATCCAATAAATAGACTTCCGATTAATCCCCACTGACATCTGGTGAAAAGTTCTAGATAGCCGTTTCTCTGAATAGTTTCGGAAGGTCTAATAGATACACCTCAGGGATTGACACAACCCCCATGGCCCGTGAGGCATGGGCTATAAATTACAGAAATTACCCATAGTCCATAGGTAGGTTTCCTAGCGGAAAAAAAATTGAACACGTTTGATCTTTGGTGTTTAATTGGCTAAAAATGTCAAATTAGCTGTAAAAATTTTCAGGAATTATTCCATGGACCAAGAGAAACTCTTATTTTCGGGATGGGGTACAATGGGTCCTGGAAATGGTCTGAAAACTTTTTGGCCATGGTAAATTTGAAACTTATTGCTGTTAGTTCTTGGGCCAAGAGCTACCCAATGTTCAAAAACAAAATTTGCTTGAGGGTGTCGACACCCAAAAATGGAGCCGAGAAAGAGCCACATAGCTTTTTTCCAGTTGGCTATGAAATATAGATCCTTAATTTCTTGTGCTAAAGGAACCCTAATGCAGAAGGAGAAATTGGACAAATTTTCGGTTCCCCCGACAGAAATACCAAAATACCGTGTTTTTTTTTCTTACAGCTTAAAACATACACGCATCAATTTTGGAACAAAAGGGACTCAAATATATAATGAAAAAATGAAAGTAATTGATTCAACTGAAACTGGGAAAGAGAAATGGCCAAAAATCTGTTTTTTTCTGAACATTCTTAAACTTAAAATGGTAAGTTCTTTAGCCAAGAAAGAATTTATACGAGCAAATCGAGCAAATAGTTTTAGCCTGAAGGCACGGGGCCATAAAAATAGGAACCCAGAAAGGGCTAGTTTTTTTTTCTTTTTTGATCAGCTTGAGACTTATAACCTTAATTCTTTGGGCAATGGGGACCCAAATTCCCAAGGAAAAATTGAGAAGAAAATTTGGTTCTCTATAAAATTGGATACAAATTTGGACCAAAGTTCTTATTCAGATGAAGGAGGGATCCCTAAATATTGGGTCCAAAATGTTCTTAAAAGATGTTTTTTGGCGATTGTGTTGAAGTTTTTAAGAATCTTTTCCTGACTTGCAGGACAATTACATTTTTTTTAAAAGAAAACGACGTTTGAGAGCCTTAAATTTGCCAAAAAACTTACTGTCCCTAATGAGTCTGAAACTTACTGCCCAAAAACTTAAGGGAACATAATAAGAAAATAATGGGAGTAACGCTTCCCAAAAGAGGACCCAAAGCTTTTCTTTGTGTCAGCTCCAAATTCACACCCTTAACCCCTTGAGTCAAGAGAAACCTAGTATGCAAAGAAATACCTTCGCTTTTCCTCTTATACAGGACCTGTTTCAGAAAGTGAGACTTTTTTTTCTCTGAACTACTTAAAATTTACACACACTAGATGCTGTGCCAAGGAGAACCTCATTCACAAAAAACATGCTTGAGGGTATGGATCCCAAAATTGGGACCAAATATATTTTTTTTTCGATTGAGCTGGAACTTAAATCGAAAAGTTCTTGTGTTAAGGAAACTAAAATTTGCAACAATAAAAAATCACTAAAACATCGGTTTTAATGAAAATGGGGCTATAATCTAAAAACCACCAACAAACTTTTTTCTGCAGGCTTGAAACTGAAAACCATAAGTTTTTGGGAAAGTGGGCCCAAATGTACAAGACAATTTCAAGCTTGCTGGTACGGATCCTACTCAAAACTGCGGCCGAAAAGTCAAGAAAAAATATTTCTACATTTAGCTTGAAACTTTCAGGGATGGTTACCTTAGCTAAAAAGGACGCAAATTCATTTTTTTTTTGGGGGGGGGGGTCATAGGGATATTAAGAAAAGTTTAAAGGCCTTGGTGTCCAAGATAAGTTTGGAACTAATAGCCCGAGTTCTCTCCCTGAGAGGAATTTATATATAAGAAAAGCTCTGGGGCATGGTTCCCCCATGGCCAAAAACTATGTTTTTTCATCAACTAAATCTAATATCCTCAGTCATAGGGCCAATAGGGCCATAATATAGCAACAAAATATTTTTTCCCAAAAAGAGTTAAAATAGGACGCCCCAAAAATTTTTCCAATATTTTTATGAGTACCCATGTAAGCTCATGAGACAATGAAACTCTAATGTGCCAAATAAATATTTAGAATGGAGACAGGGGTCCCCTAAAACTGGCCCAAACAAAAGTTTTTTCGACTGGTTTTAAATTCATATCAGCAACTCTAAGTGAGCCCCGATTCATAAAGAAATGTTCGCTTCAAAGATGTTATTTCAATAACAGAAGTTATTTCAGAACATAAAAAAAAATCTTCGCTTCAAAGATATTATTTCAATAACAGAAGTTATTTCAGAAGTATATTCTCATAGAAAGAGAGAGAAGGACTTATTCATTAACAGATAATAATAAAAAAAAAATGGTTACTACCTACCCTAAAAAGCAAAGCTTGTCTGAGGGGGAGATAGAGAAAACAAAATACATAAATAAAAGAACACTAGGCCATCGACGCCACTAATACCACCGCACTCAACTATAAATATGAAGAAAAAAAATATAATTACTTTACTTTTCCTCTGGGAACTACATATAATAACACCCACAATAAATAAAATAAACGAATGAATCAAAACTCATTATCTACAAAAAGCAGTTCCTTAACGGTTTTTCGAAATATAACAGAGTCTCCAATACTCCTTTTATTACTCGCCAAACTATTCCATTTCCGTGTAACTCTATATAAAACAGAAAAACATGAACGGGAAGAAATACCTCTAGATACACTTAAATCAACACTACCCCTTGTATCGTGTGAATAAACAAAAGACCTAACGCATAATAAATCACTAAAACGGCGTAGTTGAATATCCTGCAGTAATCAAAAAATAAACCACAATACATAAAATTCACGGAGGCTCGCAGCTGGCAAAATTTTCAAGGTTGGACAAAATTCCCGAACAGATTGACGAGGAGGAATCCCTGCTAAAAGCCTAACGGCATGATTTTGTAGAGCTCTTATTGGTTTAAGGATAGATGGAAAAGTAAAGAGCCAAATACTTGAACAATAAAGTATATACCGATGTATAAGAGAAAAAAAAGATGGTGGAGGACAGATTTAGGAAAAAATGTTGGAGTTTCTTCATTATACCTAGATTTCTTGCCGAAATTTTACTAGTTAAAGTTACATGCTGCTTAAAAGGTAAAGTTTCATCAATTAAAATCCGGAGGTATTTAAAAGAAACAGTCCGTTTTATAACTCCATTAGACGTATTTATTTCCTTCATTCATGGGTAAAAATCCGACGATCGTGAGAACATGACAAAATTAGACTTGGCTATATTTATCCTTAGTTTATTCACCCTCAGCCAGGTTACAATTTTATCAACTGATTCCCTTCATTGACTTCTCAAGGAGTTGCACTGTCTTAGCTGTGGAAATTGCTGTTGTGTCATCAGCAGAAAGCAAAACTGTTTCATTAGAGGGGTTAACCGTTAGTTCATTTATTCTGTAGCAAAAATTATTTAGAGACATATCGCCACTGTCTTTTCTCATGGTTGTAAGAATAAATTTTTATGTAAATATAAATAATGGGAGATAGTTGCCATAAACGATAGTAGTTTTTTGTTTTTTATTACCAACGAGAAACCTACGTCATAGATGACCCTTGAAAATAACTTCTGTAATTTTTCCTACGATGCATAATCTTATAGTTTTCATGTAGGAAGAATTAATCTAAATTATAGTTCAAGGACAAGAGACATTTGATAAAGTAATGCTCTGTTGTTTGGAGGGACTAAAGGGGTAGCCCTATTCTTGTTTGTGTTAGCTTTTGCTCGTTTCAAGTTTGACTTGATATTCCATTTTAATTTCTTCTGCTTCTAGGTGCTTAGCTGTTCATCCCTAACGGTATCTGTTATGTGTCATGTTTGATGCTATTTTTGTTTGTTTTGCGTTTCATTTATTTGTTCATAGAAATTTCTGTTCGTTTTAAATTTTTATCATTATATGAGCTTTTTCCAGCTTATTGTAGGTTTTAATATGACTTACGTTTCTCGTTGGTAATAAAAAACAAAAAATTACTATCGTTTATGGCAACTATCTCCCATTATTTATATTCACATACAAATTTATTCTTACAACCATGAGAAAAGACAGTGGCGATATGTCTCTAAATAATTTTTGCTACAGAATAAATGAACTAACGGTTAACCCCTCTAATGAAACAGTTTTGCTTTTTGCTGATGACACAACAGCAATTTCCACAGCTAAGACAGTGCAACTCCTTGAGAAGTCAATGAAGGGAATCAGTTGATAAAATTGTAACCTGGCTGAGGGTGAATAAACTAAGGATAAATATAACCAATTCTAATTTTGTCATTTGCTCACGATCGCCGGATTTTTAACCATGAATGAAGGAATGAAATACGTCTAATGGAGTTGTAAAACGGACCGTTTCTTTTAAATATCTCTGGATTATAATTGATGAAACTTTATCTTTTAAGCAGCATATAAATTTAACTAGTAAAATCCTGGCAAGAAATCTATGTATATATTTTACACCGCATTTCTTGCGGTGTAAAATTATATTCTAGGGATAAATTTTCTTGAAATATAAACTATAGCATAAATTTACTATTTTACATAATGTATTTCAAAATAGTTACATCATTTTGAATTTTTGAAGGCTTTCCTGAAGTTAAAAAATTAAAAAAAAATTGAAAAATTAAAATTGAATTAAAAAATTTAAGCATATGGAAAGGTCTCTTAAGGGTTTCCAATATGAAATACAGATCAAGCGCTCGTCAACAACGCTGACAAAAATTAAGGGGGGAAAGAAAGATAGAGAGAGAGAGAGAAAAAAAATGACCCATAAATTACAAAATCATTATTTTTTCGCATTATTTTAAACAATTTTTTTGAGTAGTGTTAAAAGATTTCATATATTAGTAGTCAAGTGAATCCTGCATAATAACTTGAATTTGCCAAAAAGTCTTCATTTTTAAGCGCCGTTTTTAACTTTAGGGATATAAATGGTGAAATTAAACTTTTGCACAGATATAATTTCTGTGTCGGAATATGGTATTTTAATAAAAGTTGACTTGTGCAAAATTTGTAATTTTTCCACCTGTACAGTATACACACTGCCTCTCCAAAAAAGATGGGGTTTTAGGCAGAATAAAATTTGCTTTTAAAATGATCTGATGTATTTTGTACAACAACCACAAGCAAAAGTTTAGTTTCCTTGAAAAATTGCCTTTGTAAAGACATTTGCTCTTGACTTACGGCTTCAAAAGTCGCAAATAACTTACAAGAGGGTGCGAAAAAAAAGAACAGAAATATATGACTGATTTGGGCTAAGAATCAGTGAACGTCAGAGAAGCTGTACATTTTAAAAATTAAGTGCATTTTATCTTACTTTTAAGTTTCTGAAGACGTTCTTGAAGAGGACATAAGGAGTGAAGAGGACGATGATCCCTCTCCCCCACTGATACGGAGTGTCAGGATCCCAATGTTTAAGAGAAAAAACTTGAATCCAAAACCACTTCCATCTTACAAGTAAGTTCTTCTTTCTTTCATGCTTCTCAAAATAAGGGCAACTCAACTTGTGACTTACTGTTATTAAACTTTTAAGTAAGAAATGGGTAAATTTCAGATCAATTCATATTTTCAGTGTCTTAGGTCAATAAAGTAGTTTCCTGCAAATAAGTTTTACTAAAGGTCCACTTACAGTGAGATTTTACTAAAACCGTGATTCATTGATTGACTTAATTGGTTGATACTTAATTGGGCCAATTAGATTTTTTCCAGAATTTCTTGACTGGCTGATACCAATCTGGGAATGCCAATCAAGGATAGCAAAATTTATATCGAAGTTTGAATTCATAGAAATTTTTGGACTATTTAGGAAGAAAATTTTTTATTGGCCGAATCGATTTCTTTCTCCTTGAATATTTACAATGCACAAATTTTCGAGAAGGATTGCCTGTTTGAAGTCTTCAAGGTAGCCCTCAATATTGTTCCTCGAAAGGGGGTACTCTGTCCCCTAGATTCTATAGTCAAAATGAGAAAACCTTTTAGAATCATTTAGTTTTAGGACATATCTTCCCCTTAAATCTAGCATAGGCCTACCTCTCTTTATTTACCAACAAAAAGCACTTATTTCTACCTTGTTTAATAGATTGGCTTAAAGCAGGGTTGCCACAAAAGAATTTTCGTATTTCGGTTGTTAGATCATGAACAACAACAACATAAGGAACTAAGCTAAAATATGCTTAAAAAATATTATCGTCCAACGTCTTGTAGGAGAACAGGGTGGCTATATTAATAATAATATTATCAAAAATGGTTATCATAATAATAATAATAATAATAATAATAATAATAATAATAAAAATAATAATGATAATAATAATAACAATAATAATAATAATAATGATACTAATAATAATAACAATAATGATAGTAGTAATAATAATAATAATAATAATAATAATAATAATAATAATAATAATAATAATAATAATAATAATAACAATAATAATAATTGTAATAATAAGTTTTATTATAACCCAAATAAAGCCACATAAAACAGTACTAAGCCGCACATGGCAACAAAAACTTGAATTACTCTCTTTTTTTCACCACTCCTTTAACATATTTGAAGACCTGAAAGATTGTCATTTTAAAGTCGTCTGTAGGATCCTTAAGAAACCCAGGGTTTCACACTAAGAAATTACTTGTGAAATGAGGAAACTGCCGTCACGCTGCTAGAATATATGCCACATTAATCACCCCTATATTACATCTGGGCAACAATAGTCTAATCTGCTGCCATCTAGTATCTTATGGGAAAACAAAGTTGTTATATAAGCCAAACAGAACGAGAAACTGATAAGAGTTGGATCTTCGGTGATGTAACAAAGTGATAGAGCCAAGGGCTCAATTTGTGAATTGTGTTACTCAAATCTGTTCTTGTACCAGTCATTTACTTGACTATTATTTTAGCATAACTGCAACATTATGAACCAAGTTTTATATCTGCCAAATACCTTACCATATACCCTTCAATGTAATTAATAGCAACTTGTTTAAGTGAAGTTACCACTACAGACAAGAAAGATCTCCCGAGCAGTTGAGTCTAATTCATAAAGCGATTACTTCTAAGCATTCCATCTTCTGCTTAAGTGTGGATTTGCTTGATAATCAAAAGCTTAATAATACAGGAATTGCTACATAAAAATTTGCCATTATAATTTTACCTATGCTGCATACATAAGGGTCAACCTGATGCATATAGACATGTCATTGTAGTTGTGCCTCAGCCCCATGTCCCCTTTAGCCAGATATAGCCTTATGATATGTACAAAAACTTTTTTTTTTTTTTGGTTTGAAAGCAGTTCAATTTGAAATCTGAACACACAATTTATAAGAAATAAGCAGAATAAAAGCAGAAACCCACCTAGTAAGCATTTTTTAGTATAAACCTAAAATATAGGAGTAGGGCTGAGGAAAAATTACAATGGTAATGTTTACTACCTTTGGAAAGAGTCTGAAATGGGAAATCAAATTCTAGATCTCTTGTTTCTCTTTGTATTTTATCTCTATTGTATAAGTAAATAACTTATTAGACCAAATTGCCTTTCCATTTACAATATATTATCTTTGGAAAGAGTCTGAAATGGGAAATTTAATTCTGAGATATTTTGTTTCTCTTTGTATTTTATTTTTGTTACATAAGTAAATAATTTATTAGACTTAATTGCCTTTCCATTTACAGTATTAAACAAATGAAATTATAGAAACACGGATATAATGTTTTGAATAATATAGTGGACAAAAAACAACAAACAAATCTTAACTAAAAAATAATCTGAATTTAAGCCGTTTTTCTATATTTTCATTTGTTTAATTTTGTTTGTATAAGCAAAATTAGCCACGGAATGCCTACATTGCCATACACCTTGCTATGTATTTACTATTGACATCTATGTATTAACATCTTTGGAGTGATTCAGCAAATTCAATAAAGCAATTCCTTCTAGATATACCATCTTATGTTTATTTGTGAGTAAATGACTAATTTATAGTACCAATAAGATGCCATACTTCATTCTGCCAAGTGCAAAATATAAACAACTTGAGAAAAAAGTAAGAAAAATATGTTTGTTTAACTTTATGGAAATAACTGTGTTTATTCTAACCTTAATAATACACAAATGGCTAAACCTTTAGTCAGAGTTAATATATCTATGAACAGCCGTGTTTTCATTCCAACCTTTCATTCCGTGCTTTCATCTCAAATCTGACCCCAATTGAAAACTATAAAGGACTTGCGGTCTATAGTATTGCAAGCGCCAAACACTCAGTAATATTAGCCAATTGTTTCAAAGAAGACAATATTTAAGTAATTCAGTTAATTATTTCAATTCGATAAAAATATCCACAGAGATTTTTCTAGGAATACTGACTTACGCTGGAATCCTTTGTTTACAACTCGTGCCAACCAGGATAATCTCAGAGAATTTGAAGATAACTTGATGTTTCAAATGGCATGTGAATATCATAAGGTAAAGCTCTTTATATCACATTGAAGTGTAAAATAAAGTGTTGTTACCAATTATCTGGATTGTCATGCGCACAGTAAGAGGAGGGTCGGATTAAAAATGACTACCCGCAAACTGTAGCAGAATGACAAAATTTCAGGCACAATTTTCAAGTTGTTAGATAAAACGAAAAATTTTTCATCAGAACTAAACTTAAGATACAAGTCAGGGCTATATTGCCTTGCATGAGCTTTTGTTATTTTATTTGAAAATTTCTTCGTAGTGTATTGCGAATGATCTAAAAGACTCGCCACAATGAACACTTTCAGATTTCTCCTATGCTTTATTATTTTGTCTCATAGTTCGCCCTTCATATGCATTTTTTGAAGATTATACCATATTTTTCAATTAAAATCTCAGCTGGGTCTCAAGGCAGAGACATTATGTACATTTCAAAACTGAGATGATCAGGGCGTAAAATCCTTGAAGAGATTAAGGAGGACCTCAAGAAGTATATCATTCCAGTTGTCACCAGAATGCTCTGAATTTGTAGTATAGGTGGTAGGTGTTTTGTCTAAGCATCATACCGTACAGATATCGCTTCTGAGCAGTGAGAGTGTGAGCAAAAGTCATTGTGCAAAGCATATTTTCTTTCATCTTGGTCACGGAGTAAAACTGGAAAAAATGAAAAGCCGATAGAGCAGCAATACACGATAGATATATGCAGCATATTTTTTTTTCATTTTGGTCACGGAGTAGAACTGGAAAAAATGGAGTAGAACTGGAAAAAATGAATAGACGATAGAGCAGCAATACACCATCAATTTTGCACTCTCTTTTGTGACACTGCAACAGACTGTTATCTTGATTGAGCAGGCCCGTGTAGATAGCCTCATGCCAAAAGTCAAGGTTTTTCACAAGTATAAGCACAGGGATAAATCTGGCAAAAAGTTCTGGCACCCTGCAAAAAGTTGTTGGCCTAAAACGTGTCAAAAGTTAAAGAACTCTTCGAGTCCTAACACTGGTTCAGCCTGCTATTTAATAGCAGAAGAACTTAACATGTCTATGTCAATAGTACACAGTATTGTAACTGGGAATCTTAATATGAGAAAAGTGGGTGCAAAAGCGATGAGTGGTGAACGAAACAGCAGCAAATTGAACTCGGCTGCGAAATGGTATAGGCTGTGGAGGTTAACACAGACCACTCGGAAATCTTAATAAAGAGGCAATGAACCAAGAATCTTTTAAATGAAACCCTGAAACGGGAATCCAAAATTCCAAGTGGCACACTAAGAGGTCTCTGTCAAGGGTGTCAATTTTGTTTTGGGGAAAAAATTTTGCTTGTTGATTTTGAAAAATATATGTTTTTGGTAACTCCATTGAAAAATGCTCGTTTTGAGCATTGTTATTGAAAGAAATTACGTCCTCTAGATTGAAAAATGCGTTTTACCTTCCCCCTTCTACGCTTTTGTTATTGATGTCACTTATCACAAAGCCCAAAAAAGTCGATAGTGGTAAAATGGTGAAAGCCATATTTATTGACTGGCTTGACAAGCCAGTCAATGTGTACAGCGTACACAACAGTTTTAAGCCTAAGGGAAAAATGGTCAAAACTGCTTTCTGCAAGGATGTCCTTAAGTACGAGATAGGGGTTCTCACTTTGGAACTGCCTCCATACAGCACTGATGGAAGCCTATCAGCCTTTTTTTTGTTTTCTTGAAATTAAAAACAAAACCTGAAGAGTCTCTTTCATACCAATCTTTAAAAAGCATTTAGCAAGGTGGCACCCAGGGAGCATACGGATCATAAAAATTGCACTGGCATCGATGCATCAATGCCCATGGGGATAATTTTGAAGAATTTTGAGATGTTGTTGAAATTTGTTCTGGTGTATCCCCCCGGAAAAATCCGAGGATAAATCCCCCTCCCCCACATAGAAGTCACCGGAATTATTCTCCCTGTGGAAAATTCTCTCTGCAGACAACCCCCTCCCCAAAAATTTTCCCACATGAAAACTGTGAAAAACATATTATGATAAATAATAAGAATTAAGAGAAATATAAGCAGACTATACGGTGTGAAATATTTGTACCGCGTATAGTTTTTTTTTACATTTTTATTTCTCAACTATATGATATTTTCATATAGAAAATATTATTAATTAAAGATTTTTCTCAACTATGTTTATCGGGTTTTCTGTGGTTAAGTTACGACATAAGATTGAGATAAAACTTAAAGAATATAATCTGAAAATATGGAATTAGTGGCAACTGCAACTGATACGATTGAAGCGCACAGGAATAACAGGTTACGAATCAAATGTACAAGTAATAACTTGCCGTAAGCTTGTTCTGGAACTGACATCTATAGTACACGATATTAGTTTACCCCTTGTGTTCGAGACCATGTCCCCTTGGTGCATATTAGATGGTTCTCCAGTCTGAAATACCTTTAAGGGGCTTGTATTTGGTCACTTATTTCCCATAAAGCAAACAGTAAGCAAAGTTTTTTTTATCGATTGACTTTAAATAATATGAAGTCAAGCTCCAAGTCAGAACCAAGAAAATTATATACGGACAGAACTATTTATTCTGCATAGACTTTGAAATAATTTTAAAATATTCCAAATCCCTTCTTTTCCCCATTCTTTTTATTTGTGTTAATTTCCTTTTGATAGATAAATTTAACATATATAGGAATTTTCCAGGGAGTAAATGTTGGCAGGGGAGCAATATCCGGTGAATTGTTCCTTGTAAAATTTTCCACGAGGGGGGGGATTCATATATCCAATGCAGTCCCAGCCTGTTATCTCTGTTTCATGTTTTTTATTTCTTTAGCCTTTATTTTACCATGCTATCATAACTCAATCCCAAAATCGAGAAAAGGGAATTAAAAGAAATACAAATGTAAGTATAAATACTGTAGGATACTCTACGCCGCATGTTCTTTCTATATTTTGCAACATAGGTAAAACTTTCCAGAATCTCTTGATCCTTCATTCTTTTTATTTTATATACTTTTCTTTTTGATGCTCAATTTTATATTTGGGACATTTTCTCGGGAATTGTCCGCTGGGGAGAACTTTCTGAAAGCGGGGGGGGGGCAATCAATCTTGGAGAATTTTCCGAGGGATGTCTTCCGTGGAGGAGATTCATTTATTCATTTGAGTCCCAGCCTGTTATCTGTGTGCACTAGTCCTCTAGTCACAGATCTTATTTGTACTTCATTTTCGTGTATCATTACATCCGAGGTTTTCCTATGGACCATGGACCTTGCAGCAGAAGAGATATTTAATCCACTTTCATTCTAGGGCTTCACAAAAAAAGATGTCTTCCAAAATGGTACAGCAAAAATTCCAGGAAGAGGTCAACGGACTACAAAAAGTGACCGTCGAGCCCAATCTGCAATGGTGACTGCTTTTGCTGCAATTGAATCTAGGTCAAAATCAGGCAAATGAATTTTCAGGAAAAACTTTGTTCTCGTCTTTTGCTTAAGTGACTTTTAAGTAAATTTACTAAAATATTTAGATAGTATATTTAGTATATTAAGATAACATTTAGAACTTGTTAAACAGTTTTTCAAGATTGACATGAATTACAACTTACAAGAATTGTTGATTACCGAAATTTATTAAACTAGGACAATTCCAGGTTTGATTGTTATCACTATCTTTAGCAGTTTTATTCTATCATAGACAGCGTAATAATGCTGGCTAAGTTAAGAGTGATGTGGGTGCAATGTACCATTTGTTTTTCTTGTTTTTGTATCTTCTGACCAAGGCACTTCGTATAGAGCAGTTGTCGTAGAAAATTTGAAATGGGCTCATCCGATTAGAGATTGAGAGTTTTAGATTGGCTTGTTATAACATAAAAAATGGAAACGATCAACAATGGGATTTTTAAAGGCCAAATGAAAATACTGAAGAAAACACAGAAAGCGAATATTGAGAGAGAAGAAACGCCTCTCTTTTTTTGTGTGAACAAAATAATATGATCAAGGAAAAAGTAAAAAAAAAAACGTGGAAAGTACAACAAAACCAATGAAAAAAACACCAAAAAATTAAATAAAATTCATTAAAAGATCAAAAATAAAAGAATTAAAATCAAATATCTAAAAAAAATAAAGTGAGTTATTCACTAATATCCATGGTTTGCACAAAATCCAAACAAATATGAACTGCCATCGATAGATACTAACGAACAACTGAGAAATAAAAGAAAAAATTCATTCACTCAAACAAACGAAGCAGCAATTGAATAAATCGGCGAACTAGGTCACCTGATTTCTTATTTTAACAATTGTATTTCTAGAGTATACCCTTTGAGACATAAGGGGCTGATGAAGTATTTGATTATATGATTGGAGAAGTGGTTCAACGTTTATTTCAGGGATGACTGAAGTATCGGCTTCGCTTTTGAGAAAAACGACATAAGGCTCATTTATTCTTAAATCACCTGAATCTCTGTTCAAAGCTAGACCTAAATGCTGGTATTTGTAAATTCCAACAGCTTCTGTGTAGTGCTGGACAATATCTTCGTCATGCGAAATTGGGCTAGCATGATTAAATAAAACAGTATGGTCTGGCAAACAAACACAAAGTAGAAATAATAGGGAAAATATTTTCAAGACAGTGGAAATCAAATCTGTGGATTATTTGATTAGTAAGGTCTTTGTCGCTATTTTAGTATGGTCTGGATTATTAAAAATGCGTTCTGGGAGGACAGAGTCAAAATTTTCTGTTTTTTTTTCGCTTTTTAAGGGTGTTATTATCATGTTATTAGCAATTGCAAAGGCAAGTGCTACAGGTTAAACCAGGATATTTTCAGGCTTGATCGAGAAATTTTAAGCACGCTTTCTTAAGCTGATTTTCATCAAACTAAGGCTATTTCTGAAAATTCTTTTCAGCATGATTTTAGGATTTCTAGGCAAAGGCTTTCTGAGAAATTCCACCGTTTACAATAAGAAAAGTTCTAATAATCCATCTTTTGTTCCAAAAGTATATCCTGGTACTGCTGTGATAAATATTAGCTCCAACACCCTTACAACAGACTAAAATCAGGTTCTATCGAAAGGATTGAAATTTTCAATAGCCCCCTCGAATTATAGTAAAATTATTTCGATCACAGAAGGGGCACTTCATGACTCTCGTGTGGAGGTTGGAGAGCACACTTTGTTGAAACCTTGTTGGATTCTCCTTCTGTTCATAATCATTTTTTTTTTTTTTTTTTTTTTTTTTTTTTTTTTTTTTTTTTTTTTTTTTTTTTTTTTTAAGTAAAAATGGACACTTAGTCTTACGTTCACTACATAAAGATCATTCCAGGTGTATTACTAAAGCGGTTTTAGTAAAGCCGATAAAGGCAAAACTGTTGTTATATTGGATTCAAATGATTACGACAAAAAAGTCAGAAAAATTTTAAATGATTCCAACACATATGAACAGTTAGCTACCAATCCCACGGAAAAATTTGTCAAGGAAGTCCGAAAAGAGCCTGGTAATCAACTTCGACCCATTGTTTCCTCATTTAAATCTCCTACGGCAAAAATATGGAAATTCTTATCAGTTGTATTTCGCCGATTAATTCAGGCTCAAAAATCCTATATTGAAAATTCCTTAAAGTTTTTCGGTTAAACCAAATACATGAATGGGCAGTTTTGATGTGATTTCAATGTATACCAATTATGATCTTCGAAAGGCCGAAAGGATCTTGGAGCATAAATTCAGTTCTAACCCGTCTATATCAGAAAAAATCTACACTTTCGAATCAGACACTCTTTTCACTTACAGTCCCTTTGTAACAGAGCTTCTTTTTACTTCCATTATAGAGGAATTTTATATAGAGAGAAATATGGGGTTTAAATGGACACCCCCTTTTCACCAATTGAGGCTGATATCTTCATGGAAAACCTCGAAGAAAAGGCTATTTTGCAATGTTTTTTTGTAAACCGGAATTTTGGGTTCAAAACTTAATTTACTTAATTTGGGTAAAAAAATTATTGTGGGAGTATGGCGACGAATCTCTGGAGTCTTTCCTTCACTTGCTTAACTCCTTGGATCCAAAGCTTAAATTTATTCAGGAGTTAGAGGTAAAGAGGCATTTTCCTTTCTTAGATGTCCTGGTCCACCGAAATGATATATGCTCGAGTTTGGAGCCTATAGAAAACCCACACATAGTGACCGATACTTAAATTATTCCTCTAATCATTTTCCTGCTGTGAAAAGAGGAGTGATCACTTCTCTAGTTGACAGAAAATTGCAAGTTTGTTCTCCAAGTTTCCTGGATCCAGAGCTTGACCACCTTCGAGATGTTTTATTTGGAAATGAATATCCAATTAGTTTAATAAATTCTGTAATTGCAAAATGTATCAAAAACTTTTACAGATTTTGACACAGTAACCGTAAATCAAAGTGAAAATTCAGTTTATCTTGGTCCTCCTTAAGCTAAAGGGCTTTCAGACCACATTTCCAAAAATCTAAGGAAAAATAATATTTTCACCTACTATATACCCAGAAAATCTTTAAGTTCCCAAATCTACCAAGGTAAAGACCCTATCCCGATAAAACTCTAGTGTGAAAACTCCAATGTTTACAGAGTTCCTTGCTCTTGTGGTCTTTGGTACATCAAAAAAAGAATTGACCAAAGACTTACGGATAGATAGACTCAGCACTTTACGTCAATTAATAAAACCTTAAAAAGCGACAGAAAATGTTGACTCTGCCCTCTCAGAACGCTTATTTAATAATCCAGACCATACTGTTTTGTTTAACCAAGCTAGCCTAATTTCGCATGACCAAGGTAATGTCCAGCACTGCAGAGAAGCTGTTGAAATTGATAAAAATCAACATTTAGGTACGGCTTTGAACAGCGATTAAATAAATAAAAAAAACAAATTTTTTTAACTGAAAGTAAGGAGCGACATTAAAACTTAAAACGAACAGAAATTACTTCGTATATGAAAGGGGCTGCTTCCTCATAGACGCCCCGCTCTTTACACTAAAGTTTGACTCCTTCTCTCAACTCTTCTTTTTAAAGCAGTAAAAAACTTTAGCGTAAAGAGCGGGGCGTTGATGAGGAAGCAGCCCCTTTCATATACGAAGTAATTTCTGTTCGTTTTAAGTTTTAATTTCTTCGTTTTAAAGTCTTTAATTCTTCGTTTTAATTTCTGTTCGAAGTAATTCTGTTCGTTCATGTTTGTATTACTTATATGAGGGGTTCACCCCCACGTCAGTATATATGATTCACAAAAGCCGTAAAATAAATAGTAGAGATTACTAAGAATACTTTTGCGTAAAGAGCAAGGTATTAGGAGGAGGTGAGCCCCTCAAATGTGTAATAATTTCTATTCGTTTCAAGTTTTAATGCTACTCCTTACTTCCAGCTGAAAAAACTTTTTCATATTTATTTTTTCATTGTGTCTTTTTGAATAATGCTAGAAAATACTGCGCTCCCTTCATGGGAATTTTCTTCCCCCATAACAAATTCCTCTGTGGAAAGTTCCCCCAACATATCCCCCTCTTCTCAACCCCTCCCCCCAACCGAAAAATCCCCCTGAAAACGTCTGTACACTTCCCAATAACCATTACTATATGTAAGCACTGGTCAAAGTTTGTAACTTGTAGCCCCTCCCACGGGGACTGTGGAGGAGTAAGTCGTCCCCAAAGACATAGTTATAAGGTTTTTTGACTACGCTGAATAAAATGGCTATCTCAGAATTTTTATCCGTTGACTTCAGAAAAATAATTAGCATGGGAGGGGGCCTAGGTGCCCTCCAATTTTCTGGTAACTTAAAAAGGGCACTAGAAATTTTCATTTCCGTTAGAATGAGACCTCTTGCAACATTCTAGGACAAGAGGGTCGATACGATCACCCTGGGAAAAACAAACAAACAAACAAACAAATTAACACGCATCCGTGATCTGCCTTCTGACAAAAATACAAAATTCCACATTTTTGTAGATAACAGCTTGAAACTTCTACAGTAGAGTTCTCTGATGCGTTAAATCTGATGGTGTGATTTTCATTAAGATTCTATGACTTTTAGGGGGTGTTTCCCCCTATTTTCTAAAATAAGGCAAATTTTCTCAGGCTCGTAACTTTCGATGGGCAAGACTAAACTTGATGAAACTTATATATTTAAAATCAGCAATAAAATACAATTCTTTTGATGTAGCTATTTGTATAAAATTCCATTTTTTAGAGTTTTGGTTACTATTGAGCTGGGTCGCTCCTTACTACAGTTCGTTACCACGAACTGTTTAATTCAGGTGATTTAAGAATAAATGAGTCGTATCTCGGTTTCCTCAAAAGAGAAGCCGATGCTTTTTTAATCCCTGAAACAAACTTTGAACCACTTCCCCAATCAAATAATGAAATACATCATCAACCCATTAAGTCTCAAAGGGTATTCGCAAGAAATGCAATGGTTCAAACAGTTCGTGGTAACGAACTATAGTAAGGAGCGACCCGGCTCAATAGTAACCAAAACTCTAAAAAATTGAATTTTGATATCAATAGCTACATCAAAAGAATCGCATTTTAATGCTGATTTTAAATATACAAGTTTCATCAAGTTTAGTCTTACCCATCAAAAGTTACGAGCCTGAGAATATTTGCCTTATTTAGGAAAATAGGGGGAAACACCCCCTAAAAGTCATAGGATCTTAACGAAAATGACACCATCAGATTCAACGTATCAGAGAACCCTGCTGTAGAAGTTGCAAGCTCCTATCTACAAAAATGTTAAATTTTGTATTTTTTGCCAGAAGACAAATCACGGGTGCGTGTTTATTTGTTTGTTTTTTTTTTCCCAGGGGTCATCGTATCGACCAAGTGGTCCTAGAATGTCGCAAGAGGGCTCATTCTAACGGAAATGAAAAGTTCTAGTGCCCTTTTTAAGTAACCAAAAAAATTGGAGGGCATCTAGGCCCCCTCCCACGCTCATTTTTTCCCAAAGTCAACGGATCAAAATTTTGAGATAGCCATTTTGTTCATCATAGTCGAAAACCATAATAACTATGTCTTTGGGGATGACTTACTCCCCAACAATCCCTGGGGGAGGGGCTGCAAGTTACAAACTTTGACCAGTGTTTACATATAGTGATGGTTATTGGGAAGTGTACAGACGTTTTCAGGGGGATTTTATTCAGGGGGCTGAGGAGAGGGGGCTATGTTGGAGGATCTTTTCTTGGAGGAATCTGTCATGGGGGAAGAAAAATTCAATGACAAGGGCGCAGGATTCTCTAGCATTACTATAAGAAAACAATGAAAATAAACATGAAAACGTCTTTTCAAATGAAAGGAAGAAGTAGCATTGAAACTTAAAACGAACAGAGATTATTACGCATATGAGGGGTTCTAAAAATACTTTAGCATAAAGAGCGAGGTATTTAGGAGGAGATAAATACCTTGCTCTTTATGCTAAAGTATTTTTAGTAATTTTAACTATTTATTCTACGGCCTTCTGATTCAGGGGTCATTCTTAAAGAGTTGGGACAAAACTTATGATTTAGTGTAAAGAGCGAGCTATTAACGAGGGTACAAACCCCCTCGTATACATAATAAAAATATAAGGTTATGAAAGTTTGTTACGTAAGTTAATTCTTAAGTTACGTATATTTTTTACTAATAGAAACGTTCGTTAAAAATTAAAAGTTCTAGTTGCCTTTTTAAGTAACCAAAAAATTCGAGGGCAACTGGGCCTCCTTCTCCACCCCTTATTTCTCAAAATCGTCTGATCAAAACTAAGAGAAAGCCATTTAGCCAAAACAAGAATTAATATACAAATTTCATTTTAATAATTTAAGTGCGGAGAGCCAAAACCAAACATGCATTAATTCAAAAACGTTCAGAAATTAAATAAAAAAAAAACTAATTTTTTTAGCTGAAAGTAAGGAGCGGCATTAAAACTTAAAACGAACAGAAATTACTCCGTATATTAAATGAGTTGTCCCCTCCGCAATCCCTCGCTCTTTACGCTAAAGTTTGACTTTTTGCCACAATTCTACTTTTTAAAACAATTAAAAGCTCTAGCGTTTTAAGTTTTAATGCCGCTCCTTACTTTCAGCTAAAAAAATTAGTTTTTTTTATTTAATAAAATCAGAAATCAGGTGACCTAGTTCTCCAGTTTATTCAATTGCTGCTTTGTTTGTTAGAGTGAATGAATTTTTTCTTTTATTTCTCAGTTGTTCGTTAGTATGTGTCAATGGCATCTCATATTTGTTTGGATTTTGTGCAAATCGTGGATACTGACGAATAACTCGCTTTATTGTTGTTAGGTATTTAATATTAGCTCTTTTATTTTTTTTTAGTCTTTTAATTTTCGGGCGTTTCACTTCATTTGTATTGTTGTACTTTCCACGTTTTTTTTTTGGTTTTTGCTTCTTCCTTCATATTATTATCATATTATTTTGTTCGTGCTGAAGAAGAAAGGCGGTTGTTCTCTAGAAATATTTGCTTTCTGTGTTTTCTTTAGTATTTTCATTTGGCCTTTAAAATCCTTATTTTTGATCGTTTTCTTTCAAGATATATATATATATATATATATATATATATATATATATATATATATATATATATATATATATATATATATATATATATATATATATATGTAAATGATATATGTGTGTAAATGATGTTTGGGTTCGTAGAAGTTATAAAGGCCAATATCTCTACTCCTGTTTGTATTAGTTTCTTTTCGCTTCAAGTTAGTTAACTCGTTTTGTTCATAAATTGAATAATTCATTTATTTATTTCATAACTTCTTAACTTTATTATTTATAAAAATCTATTTAGAATAAATGTCATATATTCATTGAAAATAAACTCTCATGACTGGCTTATTAATTCATCTCATAACTTATTTAGTTTTTGAATAAGCTCTCATTTATCTCATTTATTTAGAATGAACTCTTTAACTCACTTATTTATTCATACCGGCTTATCTTTGTTTTACAATTGAATTACTAATTGCTCGTCTAAGGTTTAATAGAGTTTAAAAGAAAGGCCCATGGCCTTTCCAGTGCTCCTTAAGGCAAAGTTCATCAAAATGATCCGTATAAAGGGGGATATAACACAACCCTGCTTAACTCCAGATTTGTTACAAAACCAGCTGCTAACCTCACTTCCTACCTTAACCGAAGCAGTGTTATTCTCGTTCATAGCAAAAACCACTTTAATGTATTTTTCTGGTATACCATATAAGGATAAGACCTTGGCTAAAGTTCTTCAATCAACAGAACCAAACCCTTGCTCATAATCTATAAAACCGAGGACCAACGGTTTTGACAACTAAGACACTTCTCAATTATTAACCTAAGAGTGAAAATTTAGTCGACACATCCTCTAACTTTTTTAAAACCGCACTGTTCCTCTCTTAAAACTTTGTCTACAGTATCTCTAAGTCCAAAGAGTATCATATTACTAAGTAATTTTCTACCTACAGAGACCAGACTAAAGCCTCGATAATTACGACACTCACTCTTATCACCTTTCTTATACAGTGGTTTAATTAAGGTTTTCTTAAAATTGTTAGATATTTCTCCTTTTCCGAAAATCATATTCGTAATCTTCAGTAGCTTATTTCTTACCTCAGAAGCACTATATTTAAGGAACTCATTTACCACACTATCAATACCTGGAGCCTAATTATTTTTAATCCTTTTACACTATTGCTAATTCTTCCTCATAAAACAAATCTTCCTTCACATCAAAGGTATCACAAATTTTTTTTGTGAGTCCACATTGACTACTCCCTCTCAATTTATAAAAATGCCAGTATAATATTTTACTATTATGTCTAGCTGTATCTTCTAGATCCTCGGCAATTTGATCCATGACCTCAATTCCACACCTCCTTAGTTCATATTTGAATGCTTTCTCCACTTTCTTTACATTCTTTTTGTTTTCATGTGATCTTCTAATAGGATAATTCTTATACAAACCCCTTCTACTCTTTATTAAACATATAGCTTTTTCACTACTATTCTTAGATGCAGTCTCAACTTTTTTCTCTAAGACACCATTAGCAACTTCACAAATTATTTTTTTAAAATTGTTCCATCAATCTTTCCACATTGTCAAAATTTAAACTCACATGTTTAGTGTTTCAGCTTTAAATTAACCCTGGATACTACTAGATGGTGATCATTACTTTCAGTATCAATAGCAGAATTCCTATATACCCTAGTATCTATTATTTATTCTGATAGTCTTCGGTTTACAATAACATAATCAAACAGGTTTGCTGTCTTACAATCACGTGAATACCATGTCAACTTAAAAGTCATTTTATGACCGAACACCGTATTGGTTAACCGTATATAACTAGCTTGTTATACCTACAAAATTACAAAAGTCTATTATCATTACTTTTTTCTTTTCCTACGCCAAATTTACATAGGCTTGGACACCATCTATCCTATTTTACCAGCCTGTGCGTTAAAATCTCCTAGTAAAAACACCATATTTCTACCCGGTACCCTGTCTATTTGCTCCTGTAACTATAAGTAAAATTCATCTGAGTCACTAGTATCTCAGTCAGTCGGTTCAACAGAGGCATATACTACTATAACAGATACCCCGAACTTTTTAGTCATAAAATGAGCAATTAGTATTCTGTTATTGATACCTCCCCAGCCTAAACAAGACTTAGCAGCTTCCTTATTCACCGTGAGCCCAACTCCCTGCCTTTGTACTCCATCCTTCCTGCCTGGATAAGCACATTCTATATCGTCTAATTTCATGCTTCCTACCCATGGGATAAGAGTTTCTGAAGCTCCTAATAAGTCCAGTTCAAACCATCTAAATTCGTCTGTCCAAATATCGATACGATAGTCCTTCTTCTACGTCGAAACATTCCAAGTTCCCATTGTCATGTTCTTTAAATCATTGAAATTATTTTGGACTCAGGAAAAGCAATGATTCCAGATACCAGTACAGGACGGGTTACCAACATATCTTCTCAAGTTTATACCGAAGCACTTAAGCTGGCTTAAAAATGGACAGCAAGAAGTCTCTGGGACCTCCATTATAATTGGAGGCTTTTTGCAATCCTGGGCCCATCTTGGTCACAACATGGTTTTCAGCACTTTGCGGTCCTTTTCTATCAACAAGAGTCAAAATCCTGTACAGACAGTCTCAAGCTTATTACCTCCGACTCATTATATAATCATATTAGGCTATTACGGGGTCCCTATAATAAATAAATTAGATAGGACGAGGTTTTTCAGTTCAAAAAAGCCCATCAAAACAGACGATAAAAACCCAGAAGAATTATCCATTAATGGGAATCCCGTGCGAATGTGTTATCTCTTACAGTTTGGCTTCACACTTGTTAGGAGGGGTTTTATAGGTAAGGAGATAGAAGTAAAAACCCCCTGCGCCAAACAAACTATGGTCCCGCTCAAAGCCCTTGTTTGTACAAATTAATCACTAGAAAAGGTACTTAAAGATTCTTATCTCAGAAGAACTTTGACTATTTGCCAAGTTGTTTTGTAAGAATTTGTTATCTTTTTGGTTCATCAGAAATTATTGAGGCAGTCCCACCTAAACTATGAATAAAATACATTTTAAAGTTGCCATCCTGCTATTTGTTGTTGTCAGAGCCAAACCTATTCGCCACCAAAATAATATTGTCAATTCACATTCTTTGGGTAAGCACTTTTTATTAGTTCAGATCAAGCAAACCTGCCTGGGAGTGGGTGGAAGGGTGAGTAATGTGATTGAGGTCAAGTCTTGAGGCTCAAACTCTTGCCCTAAAATATAGAAGTTGTCTGTGAGCTAAAAATAGACATCTGTTCAACCAAATGAAAAGGCCCATTAATTCTCGAATGGATTCATTCCCAATTGAAATAGAATTTTCACATAAGACGAGAGGGAAACTAAGAAATAAGCATGGTTGTAACCCCATTTTGTTACAAAGCTCACGAAATCGGTAGAAAATGGTCCCTTTAGGTAGTGTCAAATTCAGTAATACTTCAATTTTTACCTTTTCTTTTTTCTATAGGCCTTAAAGATAACAAGGGTACCCCAAAAAGAATTGCACAAGAATATATGGATCAACAGAAGGAAACACTCACTGAAATTATCTTCGAGATCAATAGCCAGAAACTAAACCCCTCTGCTGCTTACCAGGGATAAAGCTTGAAAAATAAGAAGCAAAAATACAAGACTTATACCATACTTTTGCCATTTTTCTAAATGTATGCTAAGAGAGTCGTCCTGGCCGAGTGGATTGGTGCGCTGGATTCAGGATCCTTTGTCTGAGAGGACGCGGGCTCAAATCTCAGTGTACCCAATTATTCAGTTTGGGACGGGGGTCAATGGCGTGACTCTTTAAGCTTAGCCAGAGTCGATCCAGCTCTAAATGGGTACCTGGAGAAATCTGGGGAAGGTAAACAGGGAGGGTGTGCGAAAACACAGGATGGTTAGCCCCCAACTCCCAATTGCACTTCCTGGCTGAAGGGCCAAGAAACGGAGATCAGCACCGCCGGTAGGGACTGTAAAGTCTAATGCCGTATCCTTTACCTTTTTTATGCTAAGAGAAATGAACCTTCAGTGTTTTATTTTACGGTTTATTCTTTTTCCCGGCCACTTCGTGTAGAAGAAGGAAGATGGACGTAAGAACCCAATAGGAGTCTTGTTCGATTGAAAATTTGAAGGTTATAGTTCAATTTCTATTGGTTGAAAGTGATTGGAGGAAAAACAGTCCTCCTGTCATGCCCTTTTTACTAACCACCTCCCGTAATCTCCATGACATCAGTTCTAAATTTTGTGATAACCCTTTTTTCAAGATGTTTAAGAAGTCTAATAGATATGCTTCCAGGGACAATATAGCAGCTACAGCCTTTGGGGCACGTTTCATATGTCATGCGAATTCTTAATTGTTTACAAATAGGTTTTATAGAGGGAAAATGGGGCCAATTTTAATCTTGCGGATTTGATTTGTTCGAAAATTCCAGGAGCTTTTCTCTCCAGGCTAAAAAGATCACCTATTTTGCTGAAGGGATAGAGCTAAATTTCCTAGCAATGGACCAAAAATACTTTTGTTCGTGACTAGTTTTGAGTCTTATAGCTAGAAGTCCCAGGGTCAAGGGGATCTTGTTTTTTTTTAACATAAGAATTTTCGGTTTTCCGAAAAATTAGAGTCCAAAAAGTACAAAATAAATTTTTATGATCGGAAAAAAACTAGAATTATGCAGGGACATCAATTCCCAAGAATACAAGGGGAAATTTCTTAAATCTAGGAGGAATCGCTCTCTTCCAATTGGCACCCCTTACCTTAAGTTATTTCATCAAGAAGATCCCCATGCACAGGAAACAAGAAGAAAAACAACATATTTTCTCCCCAAAAAAGAGCCGTAAAGTAATTTTACTTTGAACAGCTTGAAAGTATACATGTAAGCTCCTAGGCCAAGGAACATCTCCTGTACGAAAAAGGATTGACTTGATTGACAGTTTCAGTCCATACGTATTACAGTTTGAGTCAATCCATAATTAAAATTTAACAAGACAGAGCTATAATAAAACCCGTTGTTTTCCTCGATGAACACTTGCCTATTCCTCTTCTTCCATATATAACACAGTCAACAATATGAATAAACTAGCAGTATTCAATTTAAATGCAATAGAACCACTTAATACCTAAGTTCAAAATATTTCAAACGAGGCTATTTTTCCCCAACTAGATTGATAAGAAAGAGGCAAAAGTGTTTAGACCATTAACAGATGTGCAACAATCAAAATAGCATATGTGAAACAATTTAAATCAAAGACTCGGGAGGAAGGATTTACAAATGAAGGTGCATGTAGGATAAAATCCGTTCAAATATAAGATATGCAACAAAGGGTTTTCTCAAAATTCAAATTTAACTACATACAAGAGAGTCCATACTAGAGAAAACCATATAAATATAAATGTAACATACGTACTAGAGTAATTTCTCAGAAATTAGCATTATCTAAGCATATGAAGATTTACATAAGGATCAAAATACACCACATTCCCAAAAAAGTAAAAGGTAGTTTAAGCCCTCTGTTCAGGCAATAGTGACTGCTTCAACTTTATCAAGCAATAGGGAAATTATGTTCTTTTTTGCGCTATTCTAATAAAATATATGTTTTTTTCTTGTATATTGATTTTAACTAGCCGTTTTTAATAAAATATAAAGTTTTCCTTCGCCAAGTGTTTTCTTGCTAACAAATTTCAATCATAACATTTTTTCAGATGAATTACCTTTTATTTTTTTTCCTTCCCTATTTCCTTTTTTTGCCAACTAATTTCTAATGCGCCTTTTTTTTCTGCCTACCGTACTAATATTTAATAGAGCCTGTTGTACACCAACCGTTTTTTCTCGCTAACCAATTTCTTAAGAACAATTTGGTTATTTAATTCTGTGTTAACGTATTAGGTCACAATTAACCAAATTACAACAATGAATCGTTTCGGATATTGGAAGTTTTTGAATTATTTGATAAAGTTTTAAAATTACGGTTAATAATATCGTATATGATATGATGTTGCTAATATTGACTTCTAGGGTTAAAATGACTTTATATATATTTTTTTAATGGACTTGTAAATGTCTGTAAACTTGTAAATGTTTTTACTCTTACACTTAAAGCATTGTAAGCTCTAGTTAATTAAAATTGTGATAGGTGAATACAGTTAAAAGTTGTCTTCAAATTATTTTGATCTACTTAACTGATCATTGTGGGCAGTTTAAATTTGTGATAAATATCGTTTCGTCCCTGGCATAATTGTCAGATAAATATCCTAATTATCAGTTAATAGCTTGCTGAAGCGATTCAAAATTTAGAAATTACAGATCCAATGGTTCCGGAATGGGGACGCTTTTTCCCTATTGTTTGAAGAATTAAATAGTTGATCTTAGTCTGTACAAATCTTTCATGGATATTTTTATCATTCTTCGACGGTAGTAATTGGAGGGCAGTTTGGAGGATTACATGTGATAGGCCTTGATATACTTTGGTCATAATAATTACAACTCTGGCCTTGCTTCATAGCTGGTTATTTCACAATCGTAAAACACCAACATCATTGGAAGTAAAACTATATTTGTGAAACATTTGCGAGACACATTCTACTTTTGGACCTCCGTCTTGAAACGTCAGCCCAAAAAAGAACCACAAGAACTTAGAAAAAATTATGTAAATGTGACGTGGAATCAATATGCTCTAGATGACGTATACAATATGTTCTGCATAAAGTAGGCTGGCTAAAAAATTATGATTGCAAAAATGACTTTCTAGATTTAAAAAACAAATAAATTTCGTCATGGAAAAATTACTACATCACGAAGAACATTCAGTCCGAAGTACTGGGAAAGCTCCTATAAAAATTGAATCTACTTTCGTAAATTATAGTCTTCTGAATCACTTTGAAAATTGTTTGCAAGAGATTCAGCCCGTCACTCTTAATGGTTTTAACCCTTCTGTTTATCTAAACGTAATGTCAGTCTCTAACGGTCCTGCCTGAAGCCTTTAAAAATTGAGGGGGAACAAAAAAAAAGTCCACCATTAGTCTCCATGGCTGTTCGAGAAACTTACAATTGTTCCCTGGCTTTAACAAGAAGGAAAACCACTGTTTTCCATGGGTAGTACGGATGTGTCCTCTTTTTTATTTTCTTTTTTTCTCGGTTGCTAGCAGGGCATTGGAAAATATTCAACTGAAATGCTGTTACACAAAAATGTTTTCAGAAAATCCACAACGTCACCGAAGGACTTAGGATCCAAATTTTGATTGTTCGACTCACTTTAAGCCGTTTTGTTTTCTGGAACAATGAACTCGGTATATAATAACAACTGTCTAGTGACAATACAAACAGCTATTCTTTCTTGAGAAGAAAAATCATAACAATTCATAGTTTTAGCTGAACCAGCAAATATTAAATCATTCAAATATTTGCAAACGTCTTTTTTGAATTTTTGCACCTCTCAGGAAAGTTTTGGAGAAAAATTGAACCCCAAACCACTCCGACCATGAGCGGGCAAAGTTTTGATGGGGACTTTAATACCTTGTCCATACTTTCCCAGGAACCCACCCTGCCATCCAAGCTTACGCAGAAGCTCTTCTCCATTTGTAATTCTTGTCCTTTCTCCCGGATTTTCATTTTCACTTGTATTCTTTTCCTTCCCTCCTTTAGACTCTTTTACACTAGTTACATCGTGTTTTGAAATTATGTCAGAATTAGTCACATCGGATGTGCTGCTTACGGTGAAGCGATGTTTCTTTATGTGCCTATCTTGGTCACCGTCCTTAGACAGTTGCATATTATTGGTTGCCTCACACAGATTTTCAATATCCAAACCACTCTGACCATGACCAGGCATAGTTTTTATCAGGACTTTAATACCTTGTCCATACTTACCCAGACCGTCACCCTGCCATCCAAGCTTGCGCAGAAGCTCTTCTCCCTTTGTAATTCTTGCTTGTATACTAGCTACATCGTGTTTCAAAGTTATGTCAAAATTAGTCACATCAGATGTGCTGCTTACGGTGAAGTGATGTTTCTTTATGTGCGTATCTTGGTCACTGTCCTTAGACAGTTGTATATCATTAGTTGCCTCACACAGATTTTCGTCACTAGTAGAGAGACAGAAATTATTGTTATAAAATTTTTCTCTAGAGGTGTCATAAGAAAAATAGCTTTTATCAATATACTGACATTCGTCACTACAGTCAAAGTAGCTATAATTTTTTGACCTATTAATACCATCACCCATAGAGCCACAATAGCTATCAACTTTTAACCTGTTAATATCATAACCACTAGAATCACTGTAGTAGCTATTATCTTCCGACTTGTTAACTTCATCTTTTCGCTCTTCACGATGCATCAAGAATTGAGTTTTATTGCTTTGAAGAATGTATGCATTGAGACTACCTTCATGTTTTGTGCTGAATTCATTGGAATCACTAGAAAAGTTGCTGCTGAAATTATTGGAGGTTACCTGAAGCTCTTCAAGGCTACCTACATCCCGTCCCCACTGTGACTTTTGCAAAGCACCAACTGAATTTGGAGATTCTTCAATGACCTGAGAAACTGAATCTCTCATAGTACTTTGATTCATATCACTTGATACTTCGAACTATGCTCTTACTAAAAATACATTTCGGGGAAGCATAATATTAACACCCAAGGGAATCCATAAAAGAATAATTAAACCCTTTGTTACAATGTATTATATTCAATAGGCCTTTCTATGTGTTTTATATCTTTTTGCATCTGTGGTTTATTGTGAAACAGTATTTTAAGACTGTATTCTAAATATTTTTGCTTACATTTCATGTAAAATAGAAATTGCATTGATACGACGTTATCCACCATGTTCATTAATTTCGTCATATTTTTCTTATGGTCAAACTTAATTGACGAAAGTAATACCATTATTTTTCTACTTTTCGTTCTTTGCTCTTATTAAGGCTTTTTTTTTCAAAGTCCCTTAAAATTGTTTTCGAAATGATATTTTCGTGGTTGCAGTAGTACTGCAATCTAGGAAGAGACGAACGCCTCCCATAGCAGCAAAAAATATTTTCACTTAAAAGGTGCTCAGCATGACAAAAAACATTAAAACTACTATACAGATTTTCAATAGTCTCTAGTTTTTCACGGGGACAATATATTTTCTCACAAAATACTGACATGTAAATTTTTAACATCATGGATCTGTCATATCATTTTTTTGGCTTTGAGCAGGAAGGAACTTTTTCATTTCTGCACAAATCAAGCTTTTAATCCTGTGGATTTTTCCATAGATTTCTTGGCACGCTTCGTCCTTATTGTTATGATTGCCCGTGCATCTACTACACTTGGTCAGGCTTAAATATTCCCAGCCGAAATTTCCAAATCCTTGACAATTGAGATATTGCTCGTTTTTTCGATCGGTAAAGTGACACGAAATAAACGATATTTAATCTACACTTCAAACTTCAGCACATAATCAAGGTCATCCTTTGTCTTAAACTTCAGCTGCATAACTCTTGAATTTCCAACACTTGTCACAGAAATTACACTTTCAACAAGCACGTATATTTAAGAAACATGAAAATCAATGTCCTTTTTAATAATACCTGTGTGATCGATTCTTATAATTCTGATACTGATACTTGATTAGCCAAATACTGATAGCCATGATACTGATACAGCCAAAATTCTGATACTGCTAGGTATTGCAGCCACTCTTGCAGCTACAGAATCTTAATCAACCACGTAGACTAACAGTCAATTTTGGCAACTCATAATTTGGCATGATTAGCCATTAGGAATGTCCTATTCCTAATGTCCATTAGGAATGGGTGTTAACACTTGATTAGCCATGATACTGATTACTGATACTGATACAGCCAAAATTCTGATACTGCTAGGTATTGCAGCCACTCTTGCAGCTACAGAATCTTAATCAACCACGTAGACTAACAGTCAATTTTGGCAACTCATAATTTGTTTCACATTGTCAACAGAGCCTGGTTTCTTGACAAAACCACGCTTATTGTAGAGGTGTACCTATTATTATTGTCAGGAACATTTGAAAGCACCAAAAGAACCCAGAGATATCGGCAAGCTTGCACTAATGGCCAGATAATTTGGTTTGGACTTCAACGTTTCCTTTTTTTGTCCAAAAAATTAGTATTGGGGTGCATTCATTCAGGCGCGAGGCCACTATTGTAAGGGGGTACGTTGAGAAGGAACTCTCCGGTGGGCCAAATATTACAACCAATGGCAAATCTTCATTTCACTCGTCGAGTCCACATAGCAGCTCAAAATTTCAGACAAAACGATGACGCTGGATACAATCCTCTTCTCTTTTCTGGTATCTCAACTTTTAACACAACTTTGCAGGTATTAATTGGCTGCTTAATTGTATCTTTTGCAAAAAATTAGAACCCAGCCTTATCACATCTCCATTTGATTGAGCCCATTTCAAAGTTTCTACGAAAACTCTTTCGATACGAAGTGCCCTGGTCTAAACAAAAAAAATATTAATAATAAATATATAACACATTGTGCCCACATCACTCTTTATCTAGGCAGCGCTATTGCGCTGCCTATGATAATACAACACAAGTATCTTTTGAAAAGCTATTTCTCTGGGGTGTGATGTCAGGTCGTAAATAAACTGATAAAGGTCAAATACATAATTGGTTGCTTTGAATTAACATATTTCATTTTTCAAAGTCTGTTTAGCAAGTTAGATTTAAGCATTAAAATATCTTTGTGAACTGAATCAATATGCTTGTTTTTTTTCTGTTTTAGAATGCCAACATGCCATTGACCACACGGACATTACAATTTTTCTGTCTATCAGCCCTTTAGCTGATAGACAAGAAAATAATGTCATCTGGGAAAGAAAAATAGAAATAAATTGGAGCCATGGGCAGACTGAAGATGACGATAAGATATTTTTATTACCTTATTACCCAGAATCTTGCAGTCTAGACAATCCTGTTCTTGAAATAACTCCAGGACTCCTTATTAAAGATTGGATAAGGACTAATATTAGCTTCCCAAGATATGAACGAGTGAATAATGATTCCAACAGTATTTGCAAAGATTTTTGGGTTGCATATGTTAGAAACAATGTCATTATGGCTACCGATTGCATAAAGGTAAGTTTTTCAACTTACCTCTTTTTCAACTACTGAACATTAAGGAGCCTTATTAATTCCTTAGAATTTACTATGAGAACCTCATACTAAATGAGGCTGCTATTAGACCCGCATAGGCTAGTATTCACTACAAAAATGTTCGGTGCATTTTCACTTTTATGAAGGCGCAATTTTAAACGAGACATGTGGAAACACTGATGATAACCAAAATAGAAATAAGCCCAAGCCCCCCGCGCGCATAAGTCGTCATGCGCCATTGTAGTTGTGTCCCTGTGTCCCACCTGTGAATATGAAAGATATATATATATTTTTAACTACGTAAAATTTGCGAACATACAACATTCTTCGCTGTCCCATTATCTGTGCATATACAAAGCCTTATATACTTATAATGACGTCATATGCAAACGCTATTTTTACAAAGAAACAAACATGCATACATACAACTTATTTTTATATAGATAGATAGATAGATAGATATACATGTACAATACAAATTAACTACGTAAAACTTGCGAATATACAACATTCTTCGCTGGCCCATTGTCTGTGCATATAAATAGATTGTCAGGTTTACCAACCCTCGAACATGCAACATACAATTGTCCATGGGAAAAACAATCTGTATTAGATCTATACCGCATTTTTCAAATGATTGCAAATGCTAATCGAATTGGGAATTGCAATCTTTTAAATTGAAAAGGCAGATCCGTTGGAATCATGGGAATGCGAGGAATAAGAACAGCCTCACCCTCAAAAGGCCCTGTCAAAATTGTTGCCTCTATTACGTTTTCCATTTGTTTTTTTTTTTTTTACGGCAAGTCGCGTGCCATTGCAAAGCCTTGGTGGGTTGACATTTCGTAACAGTATTATTGGTACGCCTATTTTTAGTTGTAGCACGTGTGGCGGAAACCCTGGGAGATCCAGGGAATTTAAAAATTCAGATGGATAATAAACCGCTTCATTTGGTTCCAGAACTGTGTCGACTGACCTGTAAAGGACTGCCTGGTCTCGAATCTTGGTCAAAATAATAATGTTTATTTCGTGGACATCTTTTTTCTTGGCTGCTAGAATCGCTCGTTCCCTTAGCCATTTATGATTTCTATAATTGGCTAGAAAACTCGGAAATACCTTTTCAACGAATTCATTTTTGGACGTCACTAAACTACAGAATTCAGCAGGCAGCTGTATACGTCCTGAAATTGAGTCTACAGGGAGATTTCCATTTCCAGTTGCCAGCAATTGATCTAAAAATGTTTGACCGTAGTCATCATTTTGCAATCGGACACGCATATTTCTAGTTAATTAAATGCCTTTACATGTGCCCATAAATTAGAATTTTTCAGGCAAGCATCCATTTCGTCTGCAGGGGTTGATCTAGGTATTATAGGTAATGTTTGCATGAAATCTCCAGCAAGCAATATTAATGTGCTGCCAAAGGGTTTCGAATTTCCTCGCAATGCGGCTACTCTGGACGACGCAATTGCCAACGCTGTCAATTTTTGATCGAATTGATGCCAGAATCAATTTTATCACAGACATTTTACCAGTATCTCCTGGCGCATCCAAAAAGAAGATTTCTCCAACGTTGTTATCGACACAATGCATTATCTTATCATAAATGCCCTTTTGCTCAGACGTTAACTTAGAAATATTATTTTGTACATATGACAATAGATCACTCGTGCTGTAACTTTGTTCACCATCCAATTCTACACATGTCCAAACAGCAGCGTTACGATTAGGTGAAGGCATTCCAAAATTCTGAAGAGGTTTGTTTGCCATACATAAGCACAAATCTTCAATAATAACTAAAGTGTAGTTATAAATTTCTGATGTAAAATCAAAAGTCATATCTTACGTTTCTAACCGTTTTCGATGGAGTATATCCTCGGCCACTTTTCGATTTATATTTTCCCATAACTCTGTAGGAGCTGAAGGAGAGCAAGTTGTTAGTATGATTCCAAACAAAGCACGAATTTGACTTGGAGTTGACGTTTCGCACGCGTCATTGATGCAGTTATCTCAGTGTTGGCCATTCTCCAATAAATTCAGATCTTGGCATGGACTACGGTAAGTGTCATGTATAGCACCGTTTACAGTTCTCAAATGCTCAAAAGACGAAAGCTTTTGGCATTAACTCTTTGAGCAGCTTCCTCGGCTGTTTCTTCTGCCATTGTAGGATTTATACTAAAATTTCTCTTTGAATTAACTCTTTGAGCAGCTTCCTCGGCACGCTTTCTTTTGGTAATTTCTCTTTGAGCCGCGAGCCTGTTTTCGCGTTTTTCTTGTGATTCCTCGGCACGATCTTTTTTGGTAATTTCTTTTTTTTTAGCCGCTAGCCTGTTTTTACGTTGTTCTTGTGATTCCTCGGCACGATTTCTTTTGGTAATTTCTCTTTGAGACGCAAGCCTGTTTTCACGCTGTTCTTGTGATTCCTCGGCACGTTTTCTTTTCTTACTTTCTCTATTAGCCGCAAGCCTTTTGGCATTAACTCTTTGAGCAGCTTCCTCAGCTGTTTCTTCTGTCATTGTAGGATTTATACTAAAATTTCTCTTTGAATTAACTCTTTGAGCAGCTTCCTCGGCTGTTTCTTCTGTCATTGTAAGATTTATACTGAAATTTCTCTTTTAATCACCTTCTTATATACTTATAATGACGTCATATGCGGGCAAACAAACACACATATGCGGACAAACACAAAACACGGAGAAACGCACAAACTTACAACTTTTTTCTACATATATAGATATTGCATATCGTCACTGTCAAAGAGTCGGTGATAAGGAACTGTAAATAAGGAGCGACTTGGCTCAATAGTAATCGACACTCTAAGAAACAGAATACTGATATCAATAGCTATGTAAAAGGAATTGGCTTATTGTGCTAATTCTCAATACATGATAGTCATTACACTCAGTGTTATCCATCAGATGCTATGAGCCAGAGAAAACTTGCCGGATTTTCAAAAAAGGGTGAAAAACTCCTTAAAAGTACAAGATTCTTAATGAAAATCACAACGTCGGATTCAGCGTATCAGAGAAACCTACTGTAGAAGTTCCAAGCTCCTATCTGCAAAAATGTGACATTTTTTGCCAAAAGAAAGATAATGGATGCATGTTTACTTCCTTTTTTTTATATCGAAGCAATGGTCCTAGGATATCGCTATCGGTCCTAAGATCGAAAGTTCTAGTTCCCTTTTTAAGTCTCTCAGAAAGGAGAAAGGAGGGAAACTAGCCCTCCTACCACACTCTTTTTTTTCCAAAAGTCGCGTGATATAAACTTCGAGATAGCTGTTTTCTTCAATATAGTTGAAAGGTACAATGACTATATTCTAGTTGTTGTAGAACCACCGAAGGAAGAGCCACAAGTTATGAAAATTGCTCATTATTTAAATACAGTATTTATTATGAGGAAGTATACCTATATTTTTAAGGGGGGATTTTCTGGGGATAGATTTTCTACGAGGAGAATTTACCATTGGGATGGAAATTTCCGGGGGTGAACTTTCCAGGCGAAATTGTACACGGGGAGAATTTGCCAGAATTTGTTTACAAATTTTTTTTTATGTGTCTCCCATTTTATATGCAGAGATGCTTTGAGGGAATAGTCCGGGGAAAATTTTCAGCAGTTAGTATTCTTTGGGGGATTTTTACTTGGGGAGATTTCCCACAGGAGAAATTCTCCATAGGGGGAATAATTACCGAGAGAAACTGTCCATGGATCAATTTTATGCGGGAGAAACTTTGCATTTGGGGCAGAAAGATTTCCGGGAAATATGTTCCACACTGGGAAGAATCTTCCTTGACCTTAAAAAGGGATCAGAAATTACATAAAAACAAATCTTTCTACCAATGAAAGTTTGCCAAAGAGTATTTTTGAGGCGGAATCGTAAGCACGAAATTTTCTGGGAGGAACTCGCATTGAGGATGAAATTTTTCGGGGGGTAATTTCCCGGTGGAAGAATTTTACGTGGGAGGAGCTATCTATAGAGGAATTTTTCATGGGGGGATTTTCCACGAAGGGGGCAATTTTCCAGGGATTATTTGAAAATCGATCAGAATTTAAATATAAAAAAACAAGTTTTTTCTGCTGAAAGTAAGGAGCAATATTAAAACGTAAAACGAGCAGGAATTATTCCGCATTTGAGGAAGGATACACCCTCCTCTGTATCCCGTTCTTTGTGGTAAAGTTTAACCTTTTGCCTCAATCCTTTAAGAACTATTCCTAAAACACAAAGGCCGTATAATTAGAATGAAAATATTTTTTTTTAAGTTTATAAAAACTTTAGCGTGAAGAGAGGGATGTTGAGGAGGGAGCTGGACTTGCTAGGAGCCTTAGAAGATAATATCCCAGGGGGTAAGGAATATGAAAATAGGTTATATAGAACTCATTTACTCTCGCAGGAACTTTAGGGTGTATAGGCAAGGGGTAGGGTTCATGATGAATAAGGAGGCTTCTATGTCTATCTTATTTGCAGGTAAACCCATCTTGGATGTCAAAAAGCTCTTCGATTATTGGACCGCAGAAAATCAGAGACATTCTAATTCCTGGGACGCATGACTCTGGAGCATACAGCTTCATTGACTCTGCTTTGCAAATCACAACCAAATATGCAACAACTCAAGAAGAAAACATTTTCAATCAGCTATACTTTGGGATTCGTTACCTAGATATACGAATTCAGCACCTGCGTAAGTATTAATAGGAACAAAAGTAGGAGAAACCAGAATCAGTAGTAGCAAAAGGCCTATTTAAACACCAAACAGACGGTCTACATCGTAATATAAGTGTCTATAAGTCTATAAATGTTGCCAATATATCGTCTATAATATATATCGTCTATATCGTCTATAAGTGTTGCCAATAATATCAGTCTTCAAAATAGACTACAAAATTTATTGTTTTCAGTACAGTCGACACTGTCAACACCTAGAAAACACGTGTTAACAAAAAAGCATATAGATAATTTGGTTTAAGACCCAAGTAAAACTGAACAATCTTTGCTCACTGCGCAATAATCATTAAACTTTTCTTTATAAGATATAGAAAAACAGGCAAACTCTGAACTCAGACTACAATTTTCTCAACATGTTCTTATTGAACTGAGCTATTGGCACAACTGATTAGAATAAGGGTGGCTCTGTGGTATATTTTAGGGAAGGCATGCAATGGGAATGATCCTCTTACCAGGAAAAGTTTTCTGTCATGCATTTTTCTAAATCGTTTTTTTTGTGTTATCAGTGCAGTCCTACTGTGGTTTTTGCATTCTTTGTGCACATGCGTAATTTTTACTTTGCCAACAGGAGACCTCATATTCCAACTTCCTCCATGTTAAGGTGCATTGAATCCTCATTAAAACCAATTTTTAATAATGCAATTCTACTCTACTAGTACTAGCGACTCACTGTAGCAAAAAGCCCCTTGGGGCCAACAAAGTTGTACACGATCTTCCTCCATCCCAATTTCCTCTTCACTTCTTCCAGAGAAGTTCCAGTCACCTTAAAATCCTTTCTTATGACTTCCTTCCGCTCCATTTGGAGACCTCCATGTTTTCCAATTGGCCATAGATGGATGGCCGAAAGGGGTGATCTTTGGCAATGTGTCATCCTTTACCCACGAAACTTAGCTATCTCAAATCTTCACTCATTACAGCATGAGAAAGTCGGAGAGAAACACATTTTTTGTACAGTTTGTTGTTTTATATACGGTCAGTCAGACTGGTACGCAAAACAATCTTTAGGCAATTCAGCTAGAGAGTATTTGGCAAATCCTCCTGTGTTTTCCGAAACACCCACTTTTCAGAACATGCTTCATTGTACCCACTCTGTAGCTATCAATATTCTGATCCTGCTTCGAAGACTTATCTTTCTACCCTTCCAAAATTTATTTAAATGCGAAGAAAAATCTGGATCTTGTCTGTTCTACTTTTAACATTTTCACTGAATCTACCATTGGCAACATTATAAATAAATAAAACCTGACATAAGCCTGCAAAATTATGTAGCTTCACATGGCATACGCAGCATGTGTCTCATCATTAAACTTTTTTTTCATTGTGCCCTCATAAAGAGTGAATGATCGCCGAAACTCTAAATAGGACTTATTCAAGTACACATTCTGAGATTTAGGGGCCTTTTTTTTTAAATAAAATACATAAAAGGGGCATTCAACCATTTATTCTGCAATGAGCAGCCCTATGATCCACTTTGCCTCAGAACAACATTTACTGTCAGACCAATAATGTCTGCAAGCAGCCTCTGCAGATGCGAGCAGCCCCAGAGGGAAGGACAAATAAAATTATGTTGATAGCTCTCAAAAAAGTAAAAACTTCATCAGTATATTTTTTTGCAGAAAGATGAACATGTCAAAGTGTAAAATAAACGTCTCAATAGGGTCAGGATAGGTAAATATCTAATAAGGACATAACCACTAAAGAAGATCGGGAACAATCTGGAGTTATGGTTATTAGCCTTAAAGAGGGAAATACCTGAACATCAACATACTTAGAAAATTTAATTATTATCTCTTGAAAATTTCCAGTTAGAAGAATCTTTTTTTCCTGCGTATGTTGGATGTAATTTTTTTTTTTTCAGCAAATACAACCGAACTATTTTGGACGCATCATGGACCAATCACATATCGGCCAGTGAAGCTTGACATACAACAAGTCAAAGATTTTCTTGACATTTCCAAGGATATTGTCATATTTGACATTCATGGAATAACAATAAATACAGACAAATACCCTGAGGCTAATGAAGAGCTCAAAGCATTTCTTAAAGAAGAATTCAATGGATACATGCTTCCTAGAAATTTAACTTGGGAAGCGACGTTTAACGATTTATGGTTATACAGGGATGAACAGAGGATGGCCGATAAAGGTGGTGTCATAGTTACTTATAATAATGATTATCTTGGAGATGATTCAATGCTTTGGGAGGCTGTAAACCATAAATGGGGAAATACAAATCAGGTCGATGACCTGAAAATATTTCTTGATGCAGTAATGGAGCAATCGTCTCAAGGTAATTAGCACTATCCTTTATTCAATTTGATATCGGGTCAAATTCAGCTCTACCATTTATATTCCAAATGTTTCTTCTTTTTTCTTCGCCATCAAGATTACAAACCGATTTGCAGAATTTGGAAAATTGAACGCAAAGAAAATCACCATCCGAAGACTGAAACCTTGGGGGTAGAACAAATTTCCTTTTGAATAAATATTGTTATGCACTAAGGACAGCATTTGCAATCTGGGAACATTAGCCATAATTCAAGTATTTTCTGTAACAAATTGTATTAAATTAAAAAAAAAAATTGTTACCATCAAGATTTGCGTGATAGTTTTTTACGTAATTAACATCGAGCCTCATTTGGAACACGCTTAGAAAATAAAACATACAGTAATGGTCGGAGATGTAAAGGGCAAATACCAGGTCCCGGAGACAAACTGAATTTACAAGTTATTGTAGCAAGTTCGGCTAATAGGAGCAAAAAATTGCAGGTGACATTACCCTAGCCTTCTTTCAGAATTAGATTCTGAGGCTGTATACTAAAGTATACTACTACTAACAACTCACCACAATACCAAGCCCCCAAGGCCAATAAAGCTGCGCACACTTCTTCTCCATTCCAATCTGTTCAAAGCCTCCCTCTTTACACCCTCCCAGAAAGTTGCCATTTCCTTTAAATCTTTCTTTATGAAATCCTCCCATCCCAGACGAGGACAACCTGCCTTCCGTTTAGACCTAGACAGTTCACCGAGAAGGACAAACTTCGGCAATCTGTCATCCTTCATCCGCAGAAGGCGCCCTCACCATTCCAACCTTTCTTTCGTTATAGCCATAGAAAGTGGGATTGACCCACATTTTTCCTACAGCCTACAGTTTGAAATACGGTCAGTCGGCCGGGTACCCAGAACAATCCATAGGCAATTTCTCTGAAAAACATCTAGTAAATCTTCATCAGCTTTTCGGAGTGCCCATGTTTCAGAGCCATCTTTGACCACTGTCATCACTGTACCTTACAATATTCCAATCTTGGTTTGCAGACTTATCTTTCTATTCTTCAAATTTTTTTTTTTTTTAACTTTGAAAAAAACAACCAAGGCCTTGGCTATTTTACTTTTAACATCTTCATTGCTCCCACCGTTTTTACTAATAATGCTACCAAGGTAAGTTAAGTTGCTCACCTGATCAATCTTTTCGTTACCCAGCATCACCTTTTAATATTCAATAGCCTTGGTGACTTTGTCTTTTTACCATTAATTTTTTTAAACCTGTTCTAGCACCCTGAACTCGGAAAGGCTCTAAAAGTTCATTCATTTTGCTCACACTTTCACCTAGGATTGTTAAATCATCAGTATAATCTAAGTCCAGGAGAGTATTTCCTCCCCATTTGGTTCCGTGGTCCCCCCTTGCCTTTCCTGTGCTCCTTAAGACAAAGTGCATTAAAATGATCCACATAAACGGGGATAGAACACAACCCTGCTGAAATCCTAATTTAGTACAAAACCAGCAGCTAACCTCACTTCCTACCTTAACCGAAGCAGTGTTATTCTCGTTCATAACACTAACCACTTCAATATATTTGTCTGGTATACCATACAAAGATAATACCTTTGCTAAGGCTCTTCTATATACATAATCGAGCACTTGTTCATAGACTATATAACTGAGGACCAAAAGAGTTTGACAACTAAGGCACTTCTCAATTATTAACCTAAGAGTGAAAATTTGATCGACACAATCCTGTACCTTTTCTAAAACTGCAGTGTTCTTCTCTTAAACTTTGTCCATGTCATCCCTCAGTCTAAAAAGTATAATATTACTAAGAAATTTGCTATCTATAGAAACCATACTAATGCCTCGATAATTACGACACTCACTCTTATCAACTTTCTTATACAGTGGTTTAATTAAGGTTTAAGTAAAATCATTAGGTACTTCCACTTTTTCAAAAATCATATTCACCATCTTCAGAAACTTATTTATAGCCTCAGAGCCACCGTATTTAAGAAAGTCATTTACCGCACTATCAGCACCTGGAGCCTAGTTATTTTTTATTCCGTTTAGTACTGCCGCCAGTTATTCCAGACAAAACAAATCTTCCTTACCATCCAAGGTATTACAATCTTTTTCATTTTCCTCTATATCTTTTCCTGCAACTGTATCTCAGTTTACCACATTCTCGAAATGTTCCACCCATCTCTCTTTAACTCTCTCCTTATCAGATCGACTACTCCCTCTCGATTTATTAACATGCAAGTACACTATTTTACTATTATACCGTCTAGCTCTATCTTCAAGATCCTTGGCAATTTTATCCATGGCCTCCACTTCACACCTTCTTAGTTCATATTTTAATGCTTTCTCCACCTTCTTTACATTTATTTTGTTTTCATATGATCTATCGCTCAGATAATTCTTGTACGAACTCCTTCTCCTCTCTTTTAAACATAAAGCTTTTTCACTAATACTCCTAGCTGCAGTCTTAACTTACTTCCCTAAGATACCATCAGCAACCTCATAAATTTTTTTTTCTAAAATTATTCCAACCATCTTCCACATTGTCAAATTTTAAACTCTCCGTTTTGACAGAAGATCCCTTTTGACTTTCAATTTTATACTCTATGGGTTTCTATCATACATTGTTTGGAACGCGCTTAGAAAACAAAACATATAGTCTTGGTCGGAGACGTTGAGGGAAAGGCCAGGTCTCAGTGACAAATTGAAGTTACAAGCAAATACCAGGTCTCAACGACAAATTGCCTTCAGCAGTTATAGTAGTAATTCTGGGTAATGGAAGCCAAAAAATTACAGGTGGCATTCCCCAAGCCTCTTTTGGAACATGCTTAGAAAACAAAACATATAGTCATGGCCAGAGATGTTGAGGGTAAATAGTCTTGTGGTCAAATTGCATTTATAAGTTATACTATTGATTTTGAGCAGAGGAAGGAAAAAAATTACAATTGGAATTCCCCTAGCCCTCTCTCAGAATTAAATTCTAAGACTATAAGACTGTACACTTTCTGTTAAAAAAACTAATTTTTTTTTATTTAATTTCCGATTGTTTTCAAAATCATGCCCAGGCCTAACCAAGATATAATCCGGGATATTGGCCCATGAAACCCTGTTTATTTGTTGTTAAATTTATATATCAATAATTGACTGGTACCATCTTACTAATAAGTAAATTGATTAGTATTGACTTACTTCTTGAGTTTTTCTGCTTAGGAATTAAAATGATGGATTATAATTTAAATTTTGGAAAAAAACTTGAATACACATCAAAAATTCACGATAAATAGTATTTCGTTCAACGAGCCCTTTTTAATTTTTCTACTGCAAAATTTTGGATGGAAGAAGAGGGGTATTGTTGTTCATGGACTGCAACTCTGTGTGACTTTTGATCTTCTACGTGACTGAAGCCATCACAACCTCTGCAATAGGATTCTCTGATCGATAAATACATTATATACATGTGTTTAAATACGTTGCAATATTTCAAATAAATAGAAAAAGAGAAATATACGATTTTAAATGCATGAAACTAAGTTCTTTGTAGCATTTGCTCCACACAATCACAATCACTCACCCTCCCTCCCCCTTCATGATAGCTGATACGCAATTACACTTCACCAGACGTAATTTCACAAAAGAATAAAGTAAATCAACTTAGTAAAATCCCGTACTTCCACCATGAAGCATCACTTCCTCTGAACTGGGAAGGATGAAATATAGTTTATGCAACTTTTAAATTGATTAGCTTCTGAAAATTTTTTAGTTGATTGCTAATTGGTCCTTTTTAAAACTAAGTCATAGTTTGGCACTACAAAATGGCATAAAATAGCACTTTCCGGTGGCACAATATTCACGGTCACTTAACAAGGAATTTTTAATTTAGGTCTAAATGAGCTCTCTCCCAATTTTCTACGGCCTTCAGTTTCATACAATCACCCTTAGAAAAAAACAAAGACAAATAAATATGCATCCACAATCTCTGTTCTAAGAAACAAAAATACTCCTTTCCAAATTTTATAGATTGGAGCTAGAAACCTTTACAGTAGGGTTCTCTGATATGACGAATTTAAAAACGGAATTTTCACCAAGATCACTTTCTTTATGGGGATGTTTCCCTATTTTCACGAAAATCAGGCAAGTTTTTCTCAGATTCATAAGTTTTGGTGGGTAACAATAAACTTAATGAATTTTATCTATTTAAAAACATCATGAAAAACCAATTTTGTCGATGCGTTAATTGCCATCAAAATTCTGTGTTTAGTTTTGGTGAATATTGGCCCGAGTCACTCTCGGGCCAATATTATCGCGAACTATCAAGATATAAATTATCACGAACTATCTGACAAGATTTCTTGTGATAAACCAATTTTATATGAACATGTTCATATTTTTCATTTTTATTTTGTTCAGTTAAATTGGACTATCAAAAGAAAGAGGGTCAATCTGACAGCCGGATTTTAAGTTTAAATTTTGTTTTACTTTTGCTATTCTGTAATTTTTTAAATGTCAGGAAATTTATATCTTCAGACATTTAGACAAGATACCATTACTTCATAATCAACTTGAACTTTTTCTTTATTCAACTTACAAAATACAAAAACAGTATTATGCCCCAACAGAGAGTAGAGCTCGTAAGGCTGGGACAGCGCAAAAATATAGAAAAAAACATCAACATCTCATCGTAATAATGATTCCAAAATTTAACACGGCAAAAGACAAACAAAATAGAAAAAACTTATAAAAGAGAAGTAACAAGGATAAGTAAATAAATAAATATCGGGCAGGAGGGGCGTGGGAGGCCATCCCAGACACAGGGACAGAAAAACAAAACATACAAATAAGAAGATCGAATAATTTAATTTTCCATCATCAATGGTGAATAATCAAAAATTTAGCAAACAATCTTTAATATTTGCTTTTTCAAATTTAGTTGAGATTTTGGGATAGATCAAACAGAACTTTATCATTCAGCTTATAATTGTTAGCAATGAAGGGTATTTGGTACCTAATCGAAAATCTTGACCTTTCAGAACTTACAAAAAGAATTCGGTACGTCCCAGATCTCCGACAATCCGAACGAGGAAGTAAAATTAACAGAGATTTGTCATAGAAGTAATTTTTAGAATTTTGGATTTGAAAATGCCATATAGAAGTATTTAATACTCCGTATATCGTTTAAATCTAGCAAATTTAAGAAGAGGAATAATGTCTTAGTTTCCGAAACATTTTCAAGTTTTGAAGGTCGATGTAAGAAATTTCCAAGTATTCTTATTGCCCTATTTTGTAGTACCTGTAAGGGCTTTATATGCTTCCAAAATGTATTAAGATATATAACTGAGCACTAATTCAAATAAGAAGTAATTAGAGAGTGGTAAATTATTTTTAAAATGGTAAAAGGAAAGACATTCTTCACACGATACATCGACCCAATATTTTGAGCAAGTTTTAATCTTAAATACTCAATATGATTATGAAATGACAAAAGGGGATCAAGAAAAACTCCTAAATAACGATATGATTGGACCCTACAAATTTTTTGGTCACCAACCTGAAGCTACTGACAAGAAATCTCTCAAGTGACATGTTTTGAACAACCAAAAAACCATAAAATTAGTTTTTGTAAAATTTGGTATAGGATTATTGGAAACAAACCATCGATTTACTGAGGTAACACTTATAGTCAGATTTTCGATCAATGTCAATGAATCCCTAGCTTTAACTGTTGTAGCTGTATCATCTGCAAATAGAATTGCATGGCTAAAATTCTAATGCAAACCTTGTGGAAGATCATTAATATAAATCAAAAATAAAAGTGAACCTAATACTGAGCCTTGGGGGACACCAATATCAATAAGACTTTTTAAATTAGTCATTTTTCCACCGACATTTACTGTGATTTTGCGTCCGCACAGGTATGATTTAATAATTTGTAATCCTTTCCCTCTTATGCCGGAATGTTGCTCCTTACTTTCAGTTAAAAAAACTAGTTTTTTACATTTAATTTCTGAACGTTTTTGAATTAATGCATGTTTGATTTTGGCTCTCCACACATAAATTATTAAAATGAACTTTGTATATTAATTCTTTTTTTTGGCTAAATGGCTTTCTCTTAGTTTTGATCAGACAATTTTGAGAAATAAGGGGTGGGGAAGGAGACCTAGTTGCCCTCCAATTTTTCGGCTACTTAAAAAGGCAACTAGAACTTTTAATTTTTAACGAACGTTTTTATTAGTAAAAAATATACGCAACTTAAGAATTAACTTACGTAACAAACTTTTATATTCTTATATTTTTATTATGTATACGAGGCGGTTTTTACCCTCGTTAATACCTCGCTGTTTACACTAAATCGTAAGTTTTGTCCCAATTCTTTAAGAATGACCCCTGAATCAGAAAGGCCGTAGAATAAATAGCTGAAATTACTAAAAATACTTTAGCATAAAGAGCGAGGTGTTTATCTCCTCCTAAATACCTTGCTCTTTATGCTAAAGTATTTTCAGAATCCCTCATATGCGTAATAATCTCTGTTCGTTTTAAGTTTCAATGCTACTCCTTACTTTCAATTGAAAAAACGTTTTCATGTTTATTTTTTCATTGTTTTTTTCATAGTAATGCTAGAAAACCCTGCGCCCTTTTCATTGAATTTTTCTTCCCCCATGACATATTCGTCCAAGGAAGATCCTCCCACATAGCCCCCTCACCTCAACCCCACTCCCAAACCAAAAAAAATCCCCCTGAAACGTCTGTACACTTCCCAATAACCATTACTATATGTAAACACTGGTCAAAGTTTGTAACTTGCATCCCCTCCCCCAGGGATTGTGGGGGAGTAAGTCATTCCCAAAGACATAGTTATTATGGTTTTCGAATCTACGGAACAAAATGGATATCTAAAAATTTTGATCCCTTGACTTTGGGAAAAGAATGAGCGTGGGAGGGGGCCTAGGTGCCCTCCAATTTTTTTGGTCACTTAAATAGGGCACTAGAACTTTTCATTTCCGTTAGAATGAGCCCTTTTACGACATTCTAGGACCACTTGATCGATACGATGACCCCTGGGGAAAAGAAAAAAACAAATAAACACGCACCCGTGATTTGTCTTCTGGCAAAAAATGCGAAATTCCACATTTTTGTAGATAGGAGCTTAAAATTTTTGCTATAGGGTTCTCTGATACGCTGAATACGATGAAATTAACTAAAAAAAACAAAACTAACAAAAAACAAAAATAGTAGTAGGAACTAACAATTATAGTAGTAAAAACTAAAAAAAAATAACTAATAAGAAAGTTTTTGAAGAACCATGGTCATAGCCATCTTTTAACATATCCTACATATGTTCTCTATAATCATGGCATTTACATAAAGACTGGGACTTGAGTTTTTTCAAAATCGCAGAGTACACTACTATGGAATAGCTGTTATTCAATACTTACCTAAATGCGTATTATTAGTAAAATTGTACCATTGAAATTTTCAGGTTTATTCAACTATGCTTGGTCGGCGATGTCACAGCTTACCCCTACCACTGTAGACATAATCGGTGATACGTTAAACGGTCTACGTGGAGCAGCAGATTTGGTGAACAGAAACGTGAATAGGTGGCTTCACGATGAATGGCTTGAGAGTGCCAATATTGTGGCAATGGATTTCTTTTTGGGGAGTAATGTTGTTGATATTTGCATCTTTGGAAATAAAATAAGACACGGCTAATTGGTTTGCCAAAACTGGAACTGCCTCAATAAGTAATTGGGTCTGCCAAAAGGGTCTTCCAATAGAGCAATAAAAAGCACAATTCAAAAGCAATCACTAAAAATCACAGATGGCTGCACAAAACAAGCCAAATTTATGAAAACTACCCATGCCACCTTTCTGTCGCAGGTGGTTATATTTAATACAGGATGTACTTATAAAATAATAGTGTATATTATAGTAATAAAACAGGCTATAATGTAATATTTCTTAGTATTTTGTTGCCAGTATTTCTGGAAATATCAGAGAATTATAAATCACAAACAAAGAAATGAGGTCATCAAAAACTTAAAAATCAACTCTTTTAAGTTGCTCGCAAGACGGAAGAAGAGAGACAGAAAATTCTAACTATGAGCAAGTGAGGCGAGGCCTATTTTGCCTAAGGCCTTTCTTTCTTTCGTCATATCATAAGTCAAGAAGGCACATGCAGTGGCAGCTTTAACCTTTCCTGCACCCGGGGCAAAATCCTGATCATCATCCCCCACCACAAGAAAAGATGATTCTTTAAAGTATTAAATCACCTCAAGAAACGCGCTTTTTCTGGCTTTAGTTCGCGCCCTACCCCAATAATCTTAATCTACCACTGACAGTGACATACCATACTGGTGAGATTAAGACCAATCTAAAATAAAACACTCTTCTATTACCTAATTTTTAAGAAAGTTCCTTACTTTTATATGGATCAGTCACAAAAGTAACGTAAGATTTATTTTATCAGAAAATGTCACAAGCGGACTGAAATACTTTTTGAATTAAATGAAATGGGGATCTTTCCAAAATAATATTCGTCTTTTTTCCAAGGCATCGTTTCATCATTAAGTAGCCTTATACGATGGTTATTAAGGGTAGCTTATTATCTTAACAGTAATTTTTTTTATAAGATAATCCCTGTTAAGTTGATTATCTTGACAATAAGCAACTTGCATAGATTACAGTCATTACATGGGGGTCTGGGAAGCAGGTTGTCAAACCCAGTCGTGTAGTTATTAGATCTTTGAACTATTTTAAACAAAATGGTTATCTCAAAATCTCAGACATATGTCTTTTGGGGAAAAAAGGTGCGGAGGGTTAATTCTTGCCCTCAAATAGCTTTTCAAACAGTTCGTGAAAATTTGCCTTATTTTAGAAAATAGGGGCAAAAATCCCCTAAAAGTCATAGGATCTTAACGAAAATCACACCATCGCATTCAGTGTATCAGAGAACCCTACAAAAAAATTTCAAGGTCCAAGCTACAAAAATGTGGAATTTCGTATTTTTTGTCAGAAGACAGATCACGGGTGCGTGTTTATTTGTTTGTTTGTTTGTTTTTCATTGATTTTTCCCCAGGGGTCATAGTATTGACCAAGTGGTCCTAGAATGTTGCAAGAGGGCTCATTCTAACGGAAATGAAAAGTTCTAGTGCCCTTTTTAAGTGACCAAAAAAATTGAAGGGCACCTAGGCCCCCTCCCACGCTCATTTTTTCCCAAAGTTGAGATAGCCATTTTGTTCAGCATAGTCGAAAACCGTAATAACTATGTCTTTGGGGATGACTTACTCCCCCACAGTCCCTGGGGGAGGGGCTGCGAGTTACAAACTTTGACCAACGTTTACATACAGTAATGGTTATTGAGAAGTGTACCGACGTTTTCAAGGGGATTTTTTTGGTTTGGTTGTGGGGTTGAGGGGAGGTGGCTATGTGGGAGGATCTTTCCTTGGAGGAATATTTCATGGGGGAAGAGAAATCCAATGAAGAGGGCGCAGGATTTTCTAGCATTACTATTAAAAAAAAACAATGAAAATATAAACATGAAAAAGTTTTTTCAATTGATGGTAAGGAGTAGCAATAAAACTTAGGAGGAGATAAATACTTATATTATAAGAATTAATATGCAAATTCCATTTTAATAATTTATGTACGGAGAGCCAAAATCAAAAATGCATTAATTCAAAAATGTTCATAAATTAAATAAAAAAACTAGTTTTTTTTTCTGAAGGTAAGGAGCTACATTAAAACTTAAAACGAACAGAAATTACTCCGCATATAAAATGGGTTGTCCCCTCCGCAATCCCTCACTCTTTACGCTAAAGTTTGACTCTTTGCCACAATTCTACTTTTTAAAACAATTGAAAACTTTAGCGTAAACAAAAAGGGATTGCGGAGGGGAAAACCCATTTCATATACAGAGTAATTTCTGTTCGTTTTAAGTTTTAATGTCGCTCTTTACTTTTAGATAAAAAAACAAGTTTTTTTTTATTTAATGACTCTTAAAAATGGCACTAGATTTTCATATTTGCAATTTCCAGCCAAACAAAATACACAAGCTCCAAAAGTGATACCATAAACAGGTTGCTTTTGGTGTCCGCCATGATTGAGAGAAGCCTGATTCCTTCGCAAGGTATTGAACAATACTCCGGCCAGAGTCATTTAGTCAAGTTCGAAGCTCAAGCCTCAAGGGCCCATTGCTTCATATGGGACTACAGACACAAATCATATTCATGATCACCAACAGTAATGCTCCTCTGTGGGTGCTCATGATCGAACTATTCACTCAAATACACTCTGATTGTTAGTACTTTCTTTTCAAAAATGACAGGACTATGAACAATTGAAAAAAAAAAGGTTGATAATCTTATTGTCATAGCAGTAGTAGAACTTTCTTCTGTTTCAGATTTTGTTTTCTCACATCAAATTTGAGACTTATTTTATGACATATTTTTGTTGTTGCAGTCTGTAAGTAAAGAGCCGTTGTCATTTGGTGTTTTATTTATAAAACAAAACAACAAATAAATGACCCAACTGAAAGCCCTCGTTTCCAATGCTATGCATAAAACGCAGTGTTTTTTTTTTTTACTTTTTCATGGATAAATTAGTTGTTTTTTTTTATCATGCCCATAAAGGGCCAGATAAAAATAGGGCCCAAGGAGCTGTTCGACGACCGATATCATAGACAGTTCATTTGAGCTTCTGGCACCTGGAAAGTACGATTCAAACCCACCTGTTGCAAGGGAGCCCCCCGACCGAAAACTCCACGCCCCCCCCCCTCAGAAAAAAAACTTTTCATCTCGCCCCTCCCACACACACACACAAAATTGAATAGCCATGGATAAAGTACAAAGCAGGTACTTCAAAATGTCGGTCAGATGTCCTGAGGGTTAACAAATGTCCTAAGGGTCACCCTAGTGAAGATTCATTGCCGTTTGTGCTAATGAAATTAAAGCCCACCCACCATTGTGGGACAACTGTGGCAGAGCGTAAGACACAGAAGTATCGACAACGGGCTCTGAAAAGGGCTGCCTGGACCCTTTCGGGGTACCTAGAAGCAGGGTTGCCACCGGTGTTGATTTATCAGCAAGCTTGGTGGCTTCTTTTTGTTTGGTGTTTTTTAATAATCTGGTGATTCTACTTGCAATTTGGTGATTTTACTCTGTTTGCGTTCCAGCTGATGAATACAGCAAGAAAAATTCTGATGAAATTGCTGTTAACAGACTTGGCTGTAAGTGGATACCAAATTTATTGCATATCAAATAGCCGATCAGGGGAGGCGACCGTAAACCGTGAAACCTATATTAATAAAGAAAAAAACTTTTAGGAAAATATAATAGAGAGCAGTCGCTGGATCTACGAAACGTGGCTCAATTTTAAGTTAGTTGCAGGTACAAAAAATGTATTACCGCACTCTGGATGAGGTGTAGTTCTAGCTGAGGGACTTCCACTATCTTGGAAAATAGTTGCACTAGGTGAGTCAAACTTTCAGGAATTAACTCAGACCCTAAATTATGTCCTGGAGAGGTGTTTTCTAGCTCCTATTTCAAGGTAATCACTGTATTATTTGTCTGTAAACCCAGACGACTCCGGTTTAGATGTAGTTGCTTTCACAATTCTCGATGCATTTTAAAAGCCCAGACTTCGGATTGAAAATACGAACTTATGTTCCAAATTCAAATCTGAAATACTTGCTGATCGTAGATTGGATGGGAATTTAGCTGAATCTCCAGAAATTATGAAAATACACTGATGTTAGAATTAGTCAGGTTAAGAGAAAACTATTCAAAAAATTAGTAAAGTATTCTATGTCAGTCCCGTTTATTGTTCGTTCTAAAAGCATAACCTTGTATGAACAGCTTGGTGAAAATTCTGCAAGTGAGGCTGTTGAGGAGTGACAAAGGGGGCTCATTCTGTTGAAGAAAAATTGGTTCAGACGTTTGTATCGCAAGATGCTTCTGTTGTAAAGAGTTCTAGTAAAAAAAAAATTATATCTCCATCAATTTTGTCACAAGAGGACAGACAAGAAACCCTGCTTCTGACGTAGTCAAATGAGATACTCAATAAAATTCTGGATCAGAAAGCGATTTCAACATTAAAAGCGGTAATTATGCTAACTCTTTTGAAGGGTCAGATAGACCGTTTAAGGCTCCTCCAGGAAATAAACTGCCACTGACTTGCAAAGCAAGACACATGAATGAGGACACCAATCGCAGTGAAAGTTAAGAAGTAAATGAAGCCCTCAGAAAAGGAAAAAAAGACAGATATATCGTTCATCTTACGGCCTCAGCAAGGACAAATACAACCGCAATAATAAAAATGCAATTTGAAAAATCAAATGATGAATCGACAGACAGAACAGCAACAAAATCTATTATTAGCTATGATTCTCTGAAAAATGAAAATCCACTAGAGCAATTTTTTTTAACGACAGATGCGAAAGCTAAATGGTTGAAAAACTTAACTGCAGATGGATCCAGTAAAAAAAAAAAAAAAAAAAAAAAAAAAAAAAAAAAAAAAAAAAAAAAAAAAAAAAAAAATACCACTGACAACCATTGCGTGTGTTTTGCGGTTCAGTCATGAGATTTTTTAGTTTTATTGAGTTTAGCCTAAATTGGAAAATGGAATTTAAACGGTGTCAAGCATTTCTTGATACAGCTGAGTGCTGTCTGATTCACCCTAGCGAAACAAGATGGCTGGCAATGGAGAGTTTGGCAGAACGTCTTCTAGAACAATGTCGGACGATTAACCTTTAATTTTCAATCTTATCTTGCAGATAATATATCATCAGCTAATGCCCTTTACAACGTACTTATACGCGGTGATTTTACATTACATTATGTGTTCCTTAGTTTTGTTTTAATAATGGTGAATCGAGTTAATGTAGAGTTTCAGAGTGAAGAGGCACAATTTCATTTACTTCTTAGTGAGGTGAAGTCAAAGGAAATAATGTTAAATTTTATCAAAGCAGATGTTTTGGATCACACTAGCCCATTTGCTATAGACGTTACAAAGCCTGATAATGTGCAAAACTTAAAAAACATTTATTTTGGATGAAAATTTGAAGCGCATATCAGTAACATAGGAGCAAATCTTGAACACCAAATATTGAACAACGTGCTGTTCAAATTGGTCACTTTCTGCAAAAAGCAATGTTTTCAAGTTAAATCACGAATCAATTCCTATGATCCTCTTCTGAATCAATTGAGATATGTTAATCCGACAATTGCCATTTGTGGTATAATTCCCTCGATTGCTTTGATGCACAGTAAATTTTCTGCAAACTTTAAATTTTGGAGATTTGCTCAACACAGACTGGAAAATTTTTCCGCAATGTTCACAATGAAATCAGAAATAAACACTAAGCTAGAGCCAACACGGTTTCGGTTCTTTTTAGGGGTTTGTAAGGATGGTGACGGAAATTCTTTGCTATTGACCCTCCTCAGGTTCACGGAAGTATTGATGTCCCTGTCTCAGTAGAGAGAGATAGTTCTCTTAGCTGAAGTTCATTAATAGCACGTTACAATAAAGGCTGGACCTTGGAGCATAGGTTTGTCCCGGATGCATTCTGGAACATACCTGATGCACCTCTGTGAAAAGCAAAAACTGGAATTTCAAAAAAACCAATAATCAAAACTCATTGATTCCAAGCATTCATTTGTATAATTAAACGAAGTTGTTATGTTTTGTTGTCAACTGAAAAATCGTGTTTTGCTATTTCTCCTTTAGGTTCAAAAGTTAATATAACTTTCTTCTTTGAATTCAAGAAGAAGCTGAAAAATCGTATTTTACTTTCAAGTTGCTAAATCCATGAAGAAGTAGGAAAGACACAAACATAAGTCACGCCCCATTTCGTGTCCACATTAAATCTTCCATGTGTGCTTCTGGGAAAGACAAATTACGTCTGGGTTAAGATCAATTAATTCTTCCTATATTTCTTCATTCGTTAATCAGTTTTTTAATACAAAAGGACAAGAATAATTTAAGAAAGATACAAGAATGATACTGCTGCAGTTAAGGTAGAAAATGAGGTTAGCAGCTAGTTTTGTATTGAATCAGCAGTTAAGCAGGGCTGTGTTCTATCCCCCCTTATATGGACCATTTTCATGGATTTTGTCTTAAGGAGCACAGGAAAGGCACCGGGAGAACACGGAATCAAATGGGGAGAAAAAACTCTCCTGGACTTCGATTATGCTGGTGACTTAAGCATCCTAGATGAAAATGTGAGTGAAATGAACTAACTTCTACATGTTTTGCGAGTTCAGGGAGCTAGAACAGGTTTAAAAATTAATGTTAAGAAGACTATATCACTTAGGTTAGGAATAAGTGATGATGAAAAGGTGACGTTGGGAAACAGTTTTGCCATGGAATTAATAATAGAGAAAGTAACCTTTCTTTTCCTCTTTATCTTAGAGTGAAGGGAGTTGCAAAAACATGTGAATTTAAGTGAGGTTCTTAAATTATTTCCATTTGCAATTTCGAGTTACCACGAATTTTCTCAGGGAGGGAGAGAGAAACAAAAACATAAAATTGTTTATTTGAATAAGCCCAGGAATTCAGTGAAATTTGGGTTTCGCAGGAGAGGATTGCCTCCCTTCCCTCTCCTGCTCGCGTCCCTTACTTTTATGCTACTGATTTCAGCCTCAACCTTCACGAGACACTGAAAAGGCAGCAACACTAAAAAATCAGAAAAATTTCGGGTGTACGGTATAATTTTTAGGAATCCTCATTGACTTTTGATTGCAAGCATTTGTAGGCGGATACATTACGATTATTGCGCAATATGATAGTAGGCTACAGTGACGAGTTTTCTAGAAATTTTCGACAGTATTCTACATTTTAAATTATGAAAATGATGGTACTTTGAGCGATAGGCATCATTTTTTACCACTAAATATGACAGAGTAAAATAATAAAAAAAAACAATAAAACTTTATCCATAATTAGTCATTATATTTTAATATGATATATTTGGATACATTCCAAAACCTAGCATTCAATAAAGCTGATTAATTACAATTTCAATAACAAAAACCGTACATAATTTAGATGGCGTCAATATCAACATCGTCTCCTTCATCCTGCTTTTCGCCTCTGCTTTAGCTTCTTCAGCTTTACGACGCATTTCTGCTTCTTGCGTTTGTATATCCCTGGCTCTATCGTTATATTTAATCTAAAAGAAAGATCATCAATGAACAATATCATTTTAAAACAGCACAATGTTAGTAAAGGTAATCGAGCGGTACAACCCAGGCAATGCCAACATAATAATATACTTGGTGGAAAAAATGATTGTCAGTAAATCTAATTTCACATTTTAGATAATTTAGATACTTTTAGTTTAGATAAATCAGTAGCTTTACACAAAAACTATCAAAAGTTAAGTACTGACAGAAGACAAAAATTTTTATCGGATGCAAAACAATGGTGACGTTGTCACGCAAAATTCGGCTAATGCGCATTTAATCAAAAACTAAATTCTCTATAATCTTCCTATCTGAATGAGAGGACAATCAGTACATAATCAAAAATATTTTATTCATCTCGTGCATGATTTCCTCAGTCATAGAAACAAATTCTACAACCCTGATCTGAAAAGGATACTAGCAGATTTTTCTCCCATACGACGACATTATTTCGTCAAGAGGACGTGAAATCCGGTTGCCGAAGCGAACATCCTAAACCTTAAAGATTAAGGCTAAAATTTCCTGCTCATGATGAATATTAGGGAAACATTCGTTAAGATTTATTAAACAAAATGAATCAGTGAGAAGCGCCACAATTCACAATCTAAAGCCTAAGCAAACAGTGAAAGAACAATTAAAAAGAAGAAAAATGTGGCAACATCAAATACGACATTTCAGAAACATAATTGACACTTTCACAGCAAAAAAAAATCTTTTTTTTTTAAATTATCTCCCCTTACATAAATTTACGAAATAATTTAAAATAAATTTATAGCCCATGTAATGCTTTCAAAGCAGAAATTTTTTTTAGATTCAAAACTCTGCAGTTCTAGTGTTTTTTTTTTTTTTTTTTTTTTTTTTTAATAGCAACTGTTTTTTCCAAGAGGCGGAGAAAAATACTGAATTTTCAAAGTTTTCAACCGTTCAGCAAACCCTAAATAAAATTCATATCTCGGCTTTTAACAAAGTAGTCAAAAGTCTTCAAAGGAAGAGGAGGCATTTATTTACTTGTTAATGTTTTGACACAAGTTTAATATGAGTTCTCAAACAAACACATAAATATACAGTTCAGAATGGCCAAGTTTTTGAGATTTTTGAGTAGCTGTGTAGCTATAACTAAAAAGTTGACTATTAGAAGCCTTAAAGTCATATTCAAAAAGTGAACGAAATAAAGTGAATAAATGCAGCTAATCAATAATGATACATCTCTGCCAGTGTAAAATTTGCAAATTTCCCATTCTAGGTAATATTGAATATCAAATTCTTACTTGATATGTACTTTTGGCATGATATATATATATATATGCTCTTAACATACTTAGATGTCTGTAGTCCCGTATAGCCTTATTTGAGATAGCTGATTACGGGTGATGATTATCGTCAGGTTGGTCCTTTTTGTTTTATTGATTGAATAATCTTTTTTTGTTTATTTCCTGTTCTCCTGTTTTCAAGCCATGAATCACAATGGGGGGAGTGGGAAGCGTTGGGGGGGTTAATATCTAATTTCCCATTTTATTGATATGAAAAACAACAGTGAAAAAACTAGCTTTATGGCAATTTCACTGGTTTGCGTTCCCGAAACAGACTTTCTTCGGCTGAATACTTGAAAAATAAGGTTTTTCGAGTTTGAAACCTAGGCCTAATTCCTACATCTAAATACCCATGGAAAAGGCCTACGTCCATCGAACACGTAAATAACAAAAAATATAACACAAAAAAAAAAAAATTTGTTCGATACTCTTTATTTATAAGTAGCAGTAATGCCATATATATCTGACTTATTATACTCTTTTATTGCCGAACAAAAAATAAATACAGAGTACAGAACACGTTAGAACAAGAAAAAACAACAAAAAACAAGACTATGGATCCTAGGTCAATTTTTCGAGATCCTGGGTATTTTTCCTAGGTCGATAAAGACTTTTGTCATTTAGTTTTACAAAATAAGGAATATATCAAGAAATGAGGGGGGAGATGCAATTAATAGACACTTTTCTAAAACTAAGCATAAAACCAGATACAGGTTGATCCGATCCCCTCCCTGCTGAAAATGTCTGCACACGAAAAACAACTAGTTTATAATCTATCATTCAAAGTCCCACGTCCACACTGCTAGCAAACTGTTTATGAACAATCGGTAATATAAATACATCGAGTCAGGGCGTCAAAATTAGATATAAAAAAACGTAGATCAATTTCTTAGATCTTTCTTCCGACAAATTTTTGCTTACAATACTCCCTATTACGAGTTTATATTTTCTGATCACAGTAATGTTAGTGATTTAGAGAATGTTTGTGACTTTGTAAATAATCAATTTTAGCATACTAGTAAGATTTTCTTTGCAATTAAAAGCGATTAAATGCCTATCAATACCCACAAAAATGTTCAGACCAATCTTTTAAATTTTCTAAATTGTGTTGATTGACAAAGAATCCTAGTAAGGATTTGACAATTCCAGTTGACAATAACAACTAATATGCAACTAATATTTTACATACTCTGTCATATCTATTTGCATTTTGTCTATTTATTAATATTTACTAATAAGTATTGATTCACAGTTCTAACAGTACAAGAGAGCGTGCTTAGCATATTGAATCAGACAATATCGACATCCACTCGTACACTAACTAACTTGGACTTAGCTCCTCCTAGGCTGCCTGGCACATCAGGAGACACCGCTGCCTCTATAAAACGATCTCTGAAGAGCTTGTGGCCCCAAATCTTCCAATGATGTTTACGCCAGTACTCGGTCAACCGTCACTTTCTGCCGTCCAGGGTCATCTAATACCAGGAAGGACCCAGCCCCAGAAATCGCGGAAGAGCCTGTCATCACGCATACGGACCATTTGTTTCCAATACTGCGAACTACTACTCTGGATTATTTAAAGAATCAATTGTTGCTTAGATCTTTCACATACAGATGTATTCGTAATTCTGTCAGACCAAAGTATTCCTAGGATGCGTAAGGGGTAATTATTTCAAAAACCTTGAATTCGCTTTTCAACTTGTTTCACAACTCTGGGTGGTTAATTTTCAAATTCAAGTAGTCTATTTGACCACAAGGTAAGTATTTAAAATGTACAAGCTGGTATTTTAAAGCGGACGCTCAAGAGTTGGCCATATATAGCTAGGCTTCTGACCCTAAAAAAGCGCTTGAGAATAATAGGTGCTACAAGTTACCAGCTCAGGATTCCTTTGAAGTGTACCACCTTTTCACATTAGTAAGTATTAGAAAACTCTCACCATTACACAGGATAACCACACATACAACTCACCATTACACAATCAACGAGACAAGCGACATACTAATATGTGATTAATGAGGCAACATATCTTGTATATATATATATATATATAAAAAAAAAAATCCACTTATTCAGTCCTTCATCATTACATTTTTTGTATTATCAATAAATAAGGGCATATTCTCGAGACACAAATTTACACGACTCAAAGCACTATACATTAACTGACAAAGACGGGTAATTTAGCCGCTTCACATGGAAGTAAATCTAGCAACGCTAAAAGATTGCAATACCCCTTGCAATTCCTCTGCTACGAATTAGCAACTCGACTGCAAAAGCATTGAATTCTAAAATTTTATCCTTTTAAAAGAAACTATTTTTAATTGAAAAGAATTGTTTCTTTTCTTCGTTAGCAATGACGAACACCTTGAAAAAAGTTTAAATTCTGACGATCATATTCCCACTTGAAAATATAATTATTTACCAAATAATTTTACAGTGGCGGATAGGTGGTCAAATACCATGCTAAAATGTACAAATTTCTCCAAAACAAATTTATATTTTTAATATCAAATCTAATTTAAATATACTATTCTTAGCTTCAAATGAAAAGAAATACATATTTTAGTGAGGCACTTTGATCTTCTAGCGATCTGTTTAATTTGTACAATGAAGAAAAAAAAATATTTTACGATTATTTCGAAGACATTACTTTAGTGAAAATAAATCAGAGCTGGAACCAACTGACAACTACAATGATTCATTTCAGGTGTTTTATCATAAAATTTGAATTCCCTTAAATATGCATGGTGCTACTAGTAGAAGCAATCGCAAAGCATCTCCGATTAAACCTAGGATAATGATTAGCCCTCTAAGATCGATTAATAAATGAATTATTTATATAAGTTTCTTTTTAGTCAGCCGAAATCCTCGGGCCATCACAGCCAGATCAAATTTGTCTTTTATTTACAGAAAGAAAGATGGAGAGAGAAGAATAAATCTTGGAATAATTAAGAGATTAAATAGTCTATTAGTTTGCCTCATTTTAAGAAAAAGGTTAGATACGTACTATATTTAAATCATGAGTTTTAGTTTTTATCAGGTTTCTTGGAGACTTAGTAGTTCTTTTGTATTTAAAATTAGGTTTGCGCCTTGAATGAAACAAGGAGCAATCTTTCTTTCTTTTTTCATTTATGTTAATTATCAGTTCTTATCCCAAGGACAAGCTCTACTTCTTCGGTGAGTTATTTATGTTGTATGATTACTTTGAATAAAGGATTTCTCTACAACAACATCATGTCTTTTCTACTATAATTGCACGGCAAAACAATATAGCTTGCAACAGTTCTAATGCATGATTCTTAAGAAAGAAAAGTTAAAAACGCACCTTTTCAGATTTTTCCACATCTTCACAAACTGCAAGCGCTTTAACTCCAGCTGCCAACTCCTCTTGCCGTTTTTTAACTGCATCTGCAGAAACGTCCTCTGACCATTCAACATCTTCGTCGTCACCAAAATCATTTTCCTAAAGAAACATTAATGGAATAAACTAAAAACATGCATACATCTGAACATGCAAACATCTTATTTTTGCTGAAGATAAAAATACAGTTTTTAGTATAGCTGAGTTCCGAGCCAATGTTGGCAAAACTTGACAAATCCATTGATGCGTGCTAGCAAGGAGGGCTTGAGAAAGAGGAAATAAGAGAAGGGAATAAGGAAGAGAAAAAGACAGGGAGAAAAAGAAAAAATGATTCATCTAGTAGGTTGGATTACCAGCCCTTATTAAAAGAAAAACTCAGTACATTTAATATAGATATATATTCAAGTGTCTAGCTGTCAGTTCCATCTTTTCGGTGATTTGCGGCTAAACTATTTTAACAAGATACCTTGAAAGTCCTACACATAATCCCAGAGCCACGAATGCCAATCTATGCATAAACAATATTATGTATTAATCTATTTCCATAAATGGCAATTACAAACATATTTTCCAATTTTAAGCCTTTCTATTGTATTTTAGTAAACGAGTACAACAGTGAAACCCCAACCTACACGAACGGTAACTACAACGACCGAGGACTCTAGCTAACGAGCATAAATCATGCAAGTCAAAGGCCCTAACCGGCGGAGGGAAGCAAGATATTTATATCTATATATATATATATATATATATATATATATATATATATATATATATATATATATATATATATATATATATATATATATATATATGAAATCAAGGGTTTTCTCATGTAAGAAAATGGTTGCAACCAGCTTTGGGGCTAATTAGTGCAGTTTTCCCCGTCTATCAATTTTTCTACTTTTCTACCGTTTTCTTTTTATTCCATATCTGCTTTGACAAAGCTCCCTCCTCGAAATCAACTAATGCGTACCTGCCTGTGTCAAACAACTCTAGTTTCTTGTTTTTGAAACATCTACAAGAGCTAAAAAACCCAATGTAGATGTAGCAAATATCTAACGGATCTTAGTACTAATATCGAACACTGGGTTAAATAGACGAAACCGAAAGAATCCCCGGGGATAACGGCTGTGTGAGGTCAAAAAATGCCATGTACGAGGGGCAATAATACCAAATATCAATTTTTAGGTAAACATTGTTTTGCTTTTTTGTTGTTTTTTTTTGTTGATATACGGGCTGCGGAATAAAAGAATTAAAAAAAATTGTCTATTATCATTTTTCGCATCCGACAAACTATGAGAAAAAAAAATAGTCTCTCTGTGGGTAAGAAGTTCCTTACCTTTACTGTGGCATCTCCATTTTTAGCCCCACTATCTTCCTCTTTCTTTCCTTTTCTTCCACCTTTCTTTTGAGATTCTGTGAGCGAAGCGCCTTGAACGGTTGGATCAACCTGTCATAAAACAATTTTGTGAACAAGATTTAAGTTTAAAATGAGAAGGATTATAAAACTTGGAAACGGGCCAAACACCTTTTATTGATCTTTTTTCTTTTTAGTCTCTACATGAGATTTCTAAGATCAGACTACTTCAGTGCCAATATTTAAGGCAAGGAAAGAAAAAACACTATTAGACATAAAAAAAAAGACAAATCTCATTAAAAGACTAATGGACCAGAACATTGCCACACCAGAGACATGTGTATTATGTCTCAATTTTCAAAATTCTAAACAAAGAATTATGTTTTCTTTTATAAAACTTCTCAAAGTTGCATATTTTTTAGGATCTAAATTAAAATTAACAGTTTCTTTTTATGCTTCCTATGATATTATAATCTAAATCCTACATCTGAATAACGTCTTGTCTTTTCATGAATCTATCTTTTCATAAGCAACGTTTTTTCACACACAAAAACTCTTTTAGAGCCAGTAGAAGTCAAAAAAGCTTACCACGTTTCAGATATAAAGTCTAAAACACCAGCATTTGATAGCTAATACGAATGATGGAAAATAATCATGAACTTTCTTTTTCACCTGAGCAAGATATTCAGTTTGAACATTAAAATACCAGATGTCTTCGGCGGTGACGAAACAACAAAGGGTCATAACAAGGTTTTTAGTAGAGGAGGAGGGAAATTCATTAATAAAGTCAGATTACATGCATCAGAATCATAGGAGGGAAGAGGAAGAATAAACTAAGAACGAGAGCGAAAGAGAGAGTGAAAAGGAGAGAGGGAGGGAGTGATGAAGAGAAAGCACAAAAAAGATAAATGTATAGTGACTTTCTTAGCGCTGTACTAGGTGAAATACCAAATAGAAACTTTGAACCACAAGAAAAAAAAGTCACCACTCAAGATGCAAAAATGACAAACCTCTGGCGGATTCTTAAGAATATATGTTGTCAGCTTGTGTCTAGTCTCCAATAAGCCTTGATGACCACAGGCTTTGCAGCTTTGACTAATCGTCTGCTTCTTAGCATTGCAAGAAAGGACTGTTTCAGGGTTCTCACACTGTGGACACAATACAAAACGACTATTGAAACCATTCAACAGATCCTGAAGTTTGGAAGCATCGTGGGCAGCATTGACAATGTATCTATCATTCTTGGGATCGAATTGAGTTTGAGCTCCAAGCTCACAGCCAAATACTTGGTTGGATCTGCAAAAAGTGGATTTTAGCTTTGAGGGCTAACTGAAGGCCTTTCCGGTCTTTATATAATCAGAAACTAAAATAGAGAAACTCGTTTTTCGAAACAAAGCTAAGTTTGTTACTCGTAGATTACTTACAAATTTACACTATGGTGATTTTATAGTCCGTTAACTGATACTGTTGTATTGTATACTGGAATTATTGAAAGTAAAAGCATATGGAGAACTTGAATTACAATTTAATTTCATAAGTTTTTAGTATATATTTATATCCTGAAACCGTTCATAGTTTGAAATTATGTGCATTTAGCTTTATTGATGGAATCATTTTATGCCAGTGAATGCTGTTGCTTTTAAAATGACACCGCCCATGGAAAAACAATTTTCCACCAAAAACTTATAAAATCCCAAATGCCATCAGTAAGCCTTTAAATTTGTCGATGTGTGCAGCTCCGGCACGCCACAGGATCGGAATATTTTTCGAGGGAGTACGATCGTTTACGGTAATTTACATGGTATTATGGAAAAGTTTTATGAAGCCAACTTCTACATTTCAACTTGAAACTAAGTTAGCTCTATCGATTGGTTCAATATGCCTTCCTCTGCTTTATTTGGTCCTCAACATAAGTAGAAGTACATGCTTCTTCCCGAAACGTGTTACATTTAAACACAGAAAAACGTTTTCAAAGGCATCATTTTTCCTAGGAAAACTTCCGTGGAAAACAAAACAGAGTTAATTAAAGTAAACAAACCCGTGACAGATTTTCAGTTCTGTCTGTTTTCTCTAAGATTAATATTTTGCATGTTAAGGCCTTTTGAGTTACCACATCCATGATGCGTTAGTATATTACGATGTTCTATAATGTTCATCATGTGTTATGAGGACCCGATGTTCGGACGTTCATGCAATTTAAGTGTATTTTTTTCAACCTTATCGGCGATGTATGGAGGTTGTCTGAATAAATCATATATTTAATTCACTATCTAAACACAAAAACCGTAAAAATGAAAAGGGAAATCATGGTTTGGTTGCTGTAAAAATTAATCTAAAATATAAACAAAAGGAATTTGAAAAATTTGAGCAATTAAGCAAAAAAAGAGCCTAAAATCAACATCAAAATATATCAGTATACATTTAAGTCTGGATTTACAGCAAGAATTACACTAATTTTGATTTTAAGAAGCTTATTTTCAGGCATCTCGAAAGTAAAACGGTTATAAGAAGTAATGAAATATGGAAACAAAAACGAAGTTTAGAATATTAGAAGAAAAAGCTGCAATCTTTTGCTACAATCCAGCACAATCCCAAACAAAACGATTGTAAAGATCACAGCAGAGCACAAGCTTAATAGCACCCTCTTCATGAGGTTGCGCTCCCAGAGGCACAACCACATTGTTTGTAGGAGTGGAAATGGTAGGAGTGGGAATAGACCCTCTTTCTGCTGAGATATTATACCATTCAATATTCGTCGAGTTCTTGCACCAAGATGGTTCCATTTTTTCGTTTGAAAAAAAAAACAAGAACTAAGAGTTCATATGGCACTTGTGACGAGGCAAGAAGAGCTAAGAGCCAAGAGATCTCTGTCTGATTAAGATAGCCTCCGTCTCATCTTAAGTAAGTAAGTATCTCCACATTGGGCAATAATCTTTCTGTTTCGATGAAGTCGTGTAATGTCTGTTACGAAAGTTTTACTGGCTATTGTAGCATAACAAATAGAAAGCCGAACACGAGAAAAGGTCCCTTGTGGAGAAACCTAAGGTGGGAGAGAGAGAGAGGAGAGAGCAAGAGGAGAGAGAGAGGAGAGAGGAGAGAGGAGAGAGAGAGAAGAGAGGAGAGAGAGAGAAGAGAGGAGAGAGAGAGGAGAGAGGAGAGAGAGAGGATAAAGAGGAGAAAGAGGAGAAAGAGGAGAAAGAGGAGAAAGAGGAGAGAGAGGAGAGAGAGAGAGAGGAGAGAGAGGAGAGAGAGGAGAGAGAGGAGAGAGAGAGGAGAGAGAGAGAGGGAGAGAGGGAGAGAGAGAGCAGTTCACTTGCTAATACCGGTTCTGAGGATCACTTGCTGCCGGCCATATGGCCGGCACTTGGTGAATTTACCCTCTAACTTTTTTTTATCCTATTCTGTCTAGGTTTATTTTTAATTTAAAAAAAAGGAATATTTCTCTTTTCAGATGGAAGGGTCCAAGTCTAGTCTTGTTTTTAATTATAATATTGTATTTAATTGCTTAAAAAGTTCGGGCCTTTCTATCACTTTTGAAAAATGTCAATTTTTTGTAGTAAATTGTTTGGAGAAAAATGTCAGGACGACTCTCGATTGCGGCAATGGTGCTATTTTCCAGTCGTCGCCAATAGAAACTTATTAGGGATTATCTCATGTTACTTCGAAAAGAGATTTCAAACCAGGCCTGGTTCAGCATGTTCAGATGAAACTACGCAAGGCATTTGGTCTTTTAATTCGTTTTCTGGGTCTATATCGTCGGGACGTCCTTGGTCGTATGTATAGCGCTCTTGCTCTGCCTCACGTATTGTTCCCATACCTCCTCTTCCGTAATTTCAGACCTTCTGATCTTTCGCCCATTAAAGCATCTTATTTTAAATTTAAAACATTTTTGCTTGGTGTCCCCCTTTCTTTTAGTAACACTGAGATCGTATTAAATCTTAGTACAGGATCCTGTAGTCTGTATAAAGAAAAATTATAAAACATTTGAAGACAAGGCGAAAGTGGTGAGGTCACCTGGAAAGGAAATTTAAATTATGAAAATCATAAAGAATGACTGAAACTTACCCGAGTGACAAAGATAATCAAACATCATATCCCGCTCTTCTTGTGTTTTATGTGTTGCTTTGCGATTTATTGTTGTTATCAAGTGGCGGATGGTTGCTTGGTTGAGGACACTAGCCCCCGGCCTCATGCCGTTTGGGAAAATCTTCCCCAGAAACCTCTGCACAATTTTTGATACGTTTGCCAACTTTCCACCCGTCAATGACAACAAAAGTTTGGCGGCTCCGGCACACCAGGCTTGACCAGAGCCGGCCGAACGAATGACATGTAATTCTGAAAAATCTTCTCTTCGTCGAGGCTGAGTGCCACACCAGCGGACTTTAAGGAGGCGGTTTTGGGCTTCTCTACAAGGACCACAAACATTTCTTCTTCCTTTACTGCTTGCCGATTTATGAACTCCTCCACTGTCATGTTTTCTGGGACGCCAGGCCGATGACCGAACAAAAAGGACACCAGAAAGCACAGGAAGGCCGTCAAGTGTGGTAGATCGCCGTCCAAAGCCGATTCCTTGACAGACGCTGGAGCAAAGGAGCCATGAACTGCTCGACGCCTGCCTTCAGCTTTATATAGTCATCGTTATTGAAGGAGTGGGGGGCGAAAGCCCGGTGCTCCTTACGCCTCTTTTCTGTTGTCGCAAGTGACGAGTGCCTTCTATCCAAATGACCCAGGGCCTTTACGAAGGAGGTCACATGTGTTAGATCCAGGTTCTTCGGTCCGTCACTACCACGGCTGCTGATGTAATCGACAAATTTCCGAAAGCCCTGGGAGTATTTGTTTCTTGAGCTTCCCTGCATTCCACATTCCGCCAACTTTGCGAAGAATAGCTCCACTCTGCTGGAGCTATTCTCCCACTTGTAATTTGTGCCCTCCAGCACAAAGTAGACGGGCAGGCAAGGTCGGTCCAGGGGCAGACAAGGTCGGTCCAGGGGCAGATAAAGTCATTTCAGGGCCAGGCAGAGACAGTCCAGGGGCAGGCAAGGTCGTTTGGGAGGATTTTTGGCAAACAATATTTTTAATCGTTCTGGTCATCTAGAAGGGGAAAATAGTGTCAGTAACAAGTACTTGATATATGGCTCACAAAATATATGGCTTAATCCTCCAGCTAGTCGTGTGGATAAATAAATTTTTAATTCTGCATCCGAATTAGTAACACACTAAGATATAGTTGTGCCAATTAAACTCAAATGAAAAATAGCTTTTAATATAATGCAATACAATCATATCAATATAATGGAATATAATCATTTCAATATAATAAAATATAATGGAATAATAGCATGAGAACCTAGTAAATTACCAGGTTCTCTTTTTTCTTAAAAAAAAATAAAGAAAAAAAGCTTAAGTATTTTTAGTATATTTTTTTTGGGGGGGGGGGAGGAAGTTCAAGGGGAGGCTACATGGTATAATCTTTCAATAGAGGAATTTGTCTTGGGAGAAGAGAAAGGGGTTGCAGGATTTTCTAGTATTATTTTAAAAATCAATGAAAAAATAAATAAGAAAAGTTTTTTTCAAACTGAATGTAAGGCACAGCATTAGAACTTAATTAACCTCGCTCTTTAAGCTAAACTATTTTCAGTATATTTGGCTTAAGGGGTGAGAGATAGAAGGGAGGGTGGGGGATAATTTGAAAAATAAAAAAATACAGATTATTTTAAGGATCCAGAATAACACAACACTTAGTAAAGAGTCATTATATGACATAAACACCAACAGGAATAGCTGCTGACAGTCAGGTACAAAATATGAGGATTTAAGATCAAAACCAGATATTTTTAAAATGTACTTGCAAAAAGCACCGTGTTTAACTGGTAATTTACTAGGTTCTCACAATATTTTTCCAGTATATTCGAAAAATGACCGAGTTCTCACACTGTTTTACATATACTTGAAAAATAAGCAAGTTCTCACGATTCAAAAGTTGAAAAATACTATTTCAAATACTAAGAAAACTCACTGTTCCAGATTCTTTCCTATGATTCTATATGTCTCCTGGAACTCAATTCTAAGAGTACAAGCCTAAAGAAAAAACTTTTTTTTTGTTCATGTTTTAAACTTCAATGTCTAGTTGCACTACACAGCAGCTAGTCGGTTTTTCGCATGGTTATAACTTCAAAAAATATAAAAATATTAAGGACCCGGAAGAACGCAACACTTAGTAAAGAGTTATAGTATGACATTAAACACCAACAGGAATAGCTGTTGACAGTCTGACACAAAATATGAGGATTTAGGATCCAAACCAGATATTTTCAAATTTAATTGCAAAAAGAACCGTGTTTAACTGGTAATTTACCAGGTTATCACAATATTTTTCCAGTATATTCGAAAAACGACCGAGTTCTCACACGTTTTACAAGTATACTTGAAAAATAAGCCAGTTCTCACGATCCAAAAGTCGAAAAATACTATTTCAAATACTAAGAAAGCTCGCAAGTGTTCCAGATTCTTTCCTATGATTCTATATGTCTCCTGGAACTCATTTCTAAGAGTACAAGCCTAAAGAAAAAAGTTTTTTTGTTCATGTTTTAAACTTCAATGTCTAGTTGTACTACACAGCAGCTAGTCGGTTTTTCGCATGGTTTTTGTAATAAATAGGCTGAGAACTTGCAGGTCAATTAAACTTAAATTTTGAGAGAAGGCATCTCCAATTTTTCTAAGATATTGTAGTAGTAGTAGTAGTAGTAGTAGTGGGTCAGTAGTAGCAGTAGTAGGATACCTCGCTCTTTACGCTAAAGTAATCTTAGTGTATTTGGTTGGGGGAGGGTTAAGCAAGGAGGTGGATTGGTGGAGGTTGGGGATACCTGGCTCTTTACGCTAAAGCATTTTTAGTATATTTGGTTTGGGGGGGGGGGTTAAGAAAGGAGGGGGCTACCTCGCTCTTTACACTAAAATATTATTAGTGTATTTGGTTGGAGGGAGGGTAAAGAATGGAGGGGGGGATACCTCGTTCTTTTCGCTAAAGCATTTTTAGTATATTTGGTTGGGGGGGGGGGGGGTTAAAAAGGAGGGGGCTAAGTGGAGGGGGGTACCTCGCTCTTTACACTAAAATATTATTAGTGTATTTGGTTGGAGGGAGGGTAAAAAATGGAGGGGGTATACCTCGCTCTTTTCGCTAAAGTATTTTCAACATATTTGATTGGGGGGAAGGTTTAGAAAAGAGGGGGAGTAAGTGGAGGGGATACCTCGCTCTTTACGCTAAAGTATTTTTAGTGTATTTGGTTTGAGGGGGGCAGTTGAGAAAGGAGGGGGATAAGTGGAGGTCCACAAAAAACCTAATCAAATAAAAAAGCTTTTATTACCAATAAAAACTTTTGATTATACCACGGACTAGATCTGGTAATTTCTGCACTAAATTTTGCAGGGATTTTTTTTTTAGCTAGGCATGTCCCCTATTGTCAAGCATTGGTGGTACTTGTATTTGGTTGGGGGTAGGTTAAGAAAGGAGAGGGATTAGTGGAGGGTAGGGATACCTCACTCTTTACGCTAAAGTATTTTAAGCATATTTGGTTTGGGGGGGGGGCAGAAAGGGGGATACTTCGCTCTTTAAGCTAAAGTATTTCTAGTATATTTGGTTGGGGGGCTTAGTTGAGGATGGAAGGGGATACCTCACTCTTTACGCTAAAGTGTTTTTAGTGTATTTGGTTGGGGGAAGGGTTAAAAAAGGAAGGGGATTGGCGGATGGTGAAGGGCCCCAAAAAAAACCTAATAAAATAAAAAAGCTTTTATTACCGATAAAAACTTTTGATTATACCATGGACTAGATCTGGTAGTTTCTACACTATATTTTGCAGGAAGTAATTATTTTATTTTTTTAGCTAGGCTAAAAACACATAGAATATATATATATATATATATATATATATATATATATATATATATATATATATATATATATATATATATATATATATATATATATATATATATATATATATATATATATATATATATATATATATATATATATATGTGTATATATATATATATATATATATATATATATATATATATATATATATATATATATATATATATATATATATATATATATATATATATATATATATATATATAGAAATACATTTGAATATTTCTTTAAACCAACAGATTAACATCCCAAAGAAATATTTGTGTAATAGCAAGGTAAAATATTAGGACAGCTACCTAATGTGCAACAACTGCCTGAAGTGCAAATATATGGCGCAAATTATACAAGTCCAATGCATTTTGTCACCCGTTAATTTGAATTATCACATATATTTCATTGTTATACAACAATTTTGCGGGGGAGCTTTCTACTCAGGGGTGATTTCCATGGGGAGAAATTTCCTGAATTAATATACAGAATTTTTTATTCATCTTTCTTTCCTTTCGAATGCCCAGTTTTACATACGGAGATATTTTACAGGGAAATTGCCAGGGAGAATTTTTCAGCAGCAAAGGAATTTTCCACGGGTAAGGAGGGTACCTAGCACCGCCATGGGGTAGCGCATTTGTCCCTATCCATATATCCAATCCATACAAAATGACCCATGATTTTACACAAAGTGTTTGTGGGAGCACTAATAGTTAAACAGTATTGCACAGTTGCACAGCGTTTATTAGGGGGGATAGAAGCATTTAAAGGCTCAAAAAGTGCATTCCTAGGTCCAATGTTTCGAAACATACTTGAGAGGTCTTCCAGATTCCCACCTAACTTTCTTCATTTAGAAATTATATTTGTGCTGTAGTACAACATATGATCGGATGGGTTAGAAGCTCCTCTCTAATTACAAAACATTCATTTAGAGTGAAATAAAAACCCCATTCATGTACTAAAATATACAAAGATGGCAACAATCAAAGAACAACTCATTGTCAGATGCAAAGACAACAGCCGAGTCCCATTTTATGCTACAAAACATTACTTTTTGCAAGAAGAGAACCAGAATACGAGGATATACAAATTTTAAGGTGAAATTAAATTTTTCAATGTCTAAAACCCACGAAGAAGAATATTTAGCCTCCCATCTTGAAAACAAGGAAACTCTCTTTTGCAAGGGTGACAGTGATGTGTCTCCCTTTTTTCTTTTTTTTTCCACTAGGACTAGCAGGCTACCCCAAGAGATGTTTGATCACTTGTAAGCCACTGGTCATATCTATGTTCTTTTATAGGTTCGTCTTAAAAGCTTCATCGTAAAATGTCATATGACACCAACAACGGCAATTTTTAGTGTCATTTATAGAGAGGAAAGGCTAGAAAGCGTGACAAGGGTGCTACTGGAAGCTCCAAAGCCGAAAATTCTAAACGAGAAGTTTAGAATTCCCTCTTTTGTGAAGAAGTACCACTCAAATTCTTTTTCCAAATGACAAAGCTGCACATATCTAGTTGGGAAACAGGAGAAAAACCGAGTAAATTTTAAGAAACCCAAAAAAAATGAAAAAACAGATTTAAAAAAAAATAGTTATCGGTTCGCAGTCTATTCAAGGTATGTTTACAAAAATAGCTCAAATAAACTGATTCGTGATATTTCTCAAAATTTGTAGCAAGGTGGTTTCTCCTAGTTAAGACCATGAAATGCTCCTTTTAGGGCCTAAAGAAAAATACCCCTAAAAAATTCTCTGGCTTAGTCTATACCCCTAAAAATCCTCCCTCTATTGGTCGAACCCTGGAAAACCTTAAAATTTCAATAACATTTAGGCCAATCTAGGAAAATTTTAAGGGAAGTCAAAATGTGTATCAAAATCAAAGGAGGGACAATTGTTTTTTTTTACCAATTTTTCAATAAAAATACCAAAAAAAGAGTTTTTTTTCAATGAAAAAATCAAAAAGATAATTATTCAAAATCAAAGTGGAGGGAGTGGAAAAATCTAGGAGGGAACCCCCCCCCCAATATATATCACTACACACTTAAGGTATTTCTAGACTAGAAGCAGGGAAAACGTAGATGAATGCTGTCACTTTTAAAATGGCGCTGCCCAATGAGAGGAAATTGTTGCCCTAAATAACTAATTTGCCTTGATAACTTTTTTATTTCTGATTTGTAAAAAATAGAGCAATAAATAGCATGCCACAGACTCAACTGTGACAATAACTAAAATATCTTCAGTGAGCCTTCGACACTTGTGAGCTTAAAAAAGGCTATGGAAAACCTTCAGTTCCTTAACCTCGTAAACCAAGCTCAACTATAGGGACATGGTAGTTGAAGTTTTCATTTTTCTCAAATGAACTTAGCCTTATCATTTTGCATTTCATTCTACTCAAACAAAAGTTTTGCCAAGCTACAATTAAAATAAGTATGTGTGTGTGTTCTGTAGAACCTTTTCAAGGTATTATTGGGGACGAGAGGAGGGGTTGTTTTCCAGCAGCCGTCCCCTCACTCTTCTCTGAGTAAATTATACAAATCAACATAATCAAGGGTCAATTTTCGTTTCCATTCTCATAACTAACTCACTTCTGAAGTGGTTTATTTTTATCAAATGCGGTTACTGATGAACGAATTAGAAAATTTGAATGTGTCGCTGCTATCGGCCGATTTCCGCCGTAACAATAAACACTTGCTACAATTTTTACAAACGATTGAGGATTTTTAGCGTGACGAAACATGCTTAATATGATGAACAAGAAGATGGGGCTCAGACCCCAAAAATTCAGAAAAAAAAAATCAAACCACAAGCATCCAACTATATTGAGAGTATGCGGATTTATAGCAGGAATAATAAAACATTTGCCATATCAGGGGGAGGGGGATCACGGGCACAAAAGTATCCCCCACTACCTGCATGGAGCTGATGATATTCCTGCCCTATTTATTCTAGTTGTATCTCTCCCTCCTATACAATTATACCTTTACATACAGTTGATAGGCTTGTCCGAAATGGGTCGGTCGTTCCACCTTCCCTAACTTTTTTGTATCCCATTCTGTCTAAGTTTATTTTTAATTTAAAAAAAGAATATTTCTCTTTTCAGATTGTTCCCGTCCCTCCTCTTCCGTAAGTTCAGACCTTCTGATCTTTCGCCCATTATAGAATCTTATTTTAAATTTTAAAAATTTTTATTTGGTTTGCCCCTTTCTTTTAGTAACTCTGAAATTGTTTTAAATCTTAGTGCTGGATCCTGTAGTCTGTATAAAGAAAAATTATAAAACATTTGAAGACAAGGCGAAAATTATCCTCTTAGGCCACAATTTATTTCCGCTTTTTAGTAACAGTTCTGACTCTTGATAATTTACAGGCTAAATTATTTAGAATTGTTTTTGTATCTTTTTTTCTCTTTTTAAGTGTTTGATAAATATTTGATATTTTTTTATTGTAAGCGTTATTCTTTGTCTTTTCTTTATATTTATATTGTAGCTTACTCATCATTTTCTGAGGGAAATAAAGAAAACAAATAAATAAATAAAAATACTAAGTTAAGTTGAGAGCCTGAAAGAAAGAAAAGGGCCAAATAAGACTTTTTAAAAAATCTATACCACAAAATCTAAACTAAAACTTACGTCTTTGGCTATCTTTTTCCTTGTTAGCTCGTCCATGTTTTTGCTTTGATTTTTCTTAGAGTCCTCTTCTTCGTCTGAATTCCCTTTCGCTTTTAAGGCTGAGCACTTTTTCGCTTCTTCTGCACATTTCTCCAGCAACTTCCTGCTTTTTCCAATCCTCTGAAACACGTACGATTCGTAGTGTTTCTTTGATGTTATTTCTGTAAAAGACAGAATGGTTAGAAAAATCGTACAGGAGGACATAGACACTTAGATTAAAAGTTTTTACAAACTAGAGGTAGACATTCTAACGAAAGACAGCTCTGCAAGTTAGTTCATTTCTGGAGGAAGTATGAGTGGCCAAGAACCTCAATGAAATGGCAGCTTGTTCCCTGAATCAAATTTATAATAGGTTCAATATCAATTTTTAACTAAGCTAAGTGGTGAAGTCACCTGAAAAGGAAATTTAGATTATGAAAATCATATAGAACGAGTGAAACTTACCCGAGTGACAAAGATAATCAAACATCATATCCCGCTCTTCTTGTGTTTTGTGTGTTGCTTTGCGATTTATTTTTGTTATCAGGTGGCGGATGGCTGCTTGGTTGGGGACACTAACCGCGGCCTCATGCCGTTTGGAAAAATCTTCCCCAGACCCCTCTGCACAATTTTTGATACGTTTGCCAACTTTCCTACCGTCGATGACAACAAAAAGTTTGGCGACTCCGGCGCACCAGGCTTGACCAGAGCCGGCCGAACGAATGACATGTAATTCTGAAAAATCTTCTCTTCTTCGAGGCTGAGTGCCACACCAGCGGACTTAAAGGAGGCGGTTTTGTGCTTCTCTACAAGGACCACAAACATTTCTTCTTCCTTTACTGCTTGCCGATTCATGAACTCCTCCACTGTCATGTTTTCTGGGACGCCAGGCCGATAACCGAACAAAAAGGACACCAGGAAGCACAGGTAGGCCGTCAAGTGTGGCAGATCGCCGTCCAAAAGCCGATTCCTTGACAGACGCCCGAGCACAGGAGCCATGAGCTCCTCGACGCCTGCCTTCAGCTTTATATAGTCATCGTTATTGAAGGAGTGGGGGTCGAAAGTCCGCTGGTGCTCTTTACGTCTCTTTTCTGTTGTCGCAAGTGACGAGTGCTTCCTATCCAAATGACCCAGGGCCTTTAAGATGGAGGTCACGTGTGTTAGATCCAGGTTCTTCGGTACGTCACTACCACGGCTGCTGATGTAATCGACAAATTTCCGAGAGCCCTGGGCGTATTCGTTTCTTGAGCTTCCCTGCATTCCACATTCCGCCAACTTGAGAAGAATAGCTCCACTCTGCTGGCGGAGTGGAGGTTCTCCCAGTATGTAATTTGTGCCCTCCAGCACAAATTAGACGATTTTTTGTGCACACCCAAACTGATTTTGAAACTTCTTTGACTTTGTGTCTCCATAGAGTGCAGCCCATTTCCTGAAATTCTCCATTAATTTAACCCCGTATGTCATCTTTTTTGCTTCCTTTGCCGATTTTGTGTTCATGGTGTACACCCTGTACAAACACATCTTCATCATGTTTTGCGTACATTATCCTGCCAATTCCACTCGCTCTTGAAGGACGTGGAGGCTCTTAACAGCTCCGATGGGTTTTCCGGCTCAGACTCGGAGTCCGAAAAATCATGTAGAGAGCCTTCTGGGGAATAGAGGCTACCCCCCTCCTCACTATGGATTATGTCTTCTGGGTCTGAATCGATATTTTCCTGCTGAGCTTCCTGAAGGGGTCGAGAAGGCTCCACCAGAAGCTCGCTGGAGAAAATATCTCTATTCGATGCAGGTGACGAAGCTTCTGGAATTGCTGAAGTTGATGTCTTTTCCTGGGCTGATGATGGAGCTTCAAGAATGGCTGGTCCGTGGAAAGTTGTAGTCACGGAGTCAAGACCAGTCTGTGAAGTTGTAGTCAACGAAATTGGCCAGTCCAGTTCATCGCTTGTGTCGAAGTACAACCCACTCATCTTCGTCAATGCATCGCAGAATTTATAGAGCGTTTTCGAGTCTTCTATTGCAGTTCGTACTTGCGACGCATAAAAGTAAGACTTATATCTTTCTTTTTCTTCAAGGTCATCTTTGGCTTGATTGTGCAGTTGTTTTGCCCCTGCTACTGTCCACAATTCCCCATTAGGTTTTCTGCTACAAGGTCCTTTTTTTGCCATGAAGTGTTTTTCTAGGTATTCAAATGTCCTGTGGCAAAATGGACACATCTTCCAGCAATTGCGGCACTTCTTTTTCTTCTCCTGTTTTTCTTCTCCATGGATCGTGAGAGATTTCTGGGGGTTAATTCCGGGCGCGGTCAATGACGGCTGGGGGGTAGGCTAATTCGGTATGTGTCCATCTGTGGCTGTGCATTTTTGGCTTTGGTAGTGTGTGTGTGCATGCATGTGTGCAAGTGTGGTTGTGTGCATGCATGGCTGTGTATGTATGTTGGCATGTGTGGCTGTATGTGTGTGTTGGGGTGCCAACGACGATTCGTTTGCGATCAAGGCAGGTCCAGGGGCAGGCGAGGTCAGTTCAGTTGTTGACAAGGCAGGTTCAGTAGCGGCCAAGGTCGGTCCAGGGGCAGGCAAGGTCGGTCCAGGGGCAGACAGGGTCGGTCCAGGAGCAGACAAGGTCGGTCCAGGGGCAGACAGGGTCGGTCCAGGAGCAGACAAGGTCGGTCCAGGGGCAGACAAGGTCGGTCCAGGGGCAGGCAAGGTCATTTCAGGGCCGGGCAGAGACAGTCCAGGGGCAGGCAAGGTCGTTTCAGAGGATTCTTGGCAAACAATATTTTTAATCGTTATGGTCATCTAAAAGGGAAAAATAGTGTCAGTAACAAGTGCTAAATATATGGCTCACAAAATATATTGCTTAACCCTCCAGCTAGCCGTGTGGATATATAAATTTTTAATTCTGCGTCCGAATTAGTAACACTAAGATATAATTTTGCCAATTAAACTCAAATGAAAAATAGCTTTTAATATAATGGAATATAATCGTATCAATATAATGGAATATAATCATTTCAATATAATAAAATATAATGGAATAATAGCGTGAGAACCTAGTAAATTACCAGAAGTATTTTTAGTATATTTAGTTGGGGGGAGGAAGTTCAAGAGGAGGCTACGTGGTATAATCTTTCAATAGAAGAATTTGTCTTGGGAGAAGAGAATTTCAAGGAAAGGGGTTGCAGTAGTAAGGAAATTTCTCCCCTTTCTTCGCCCCCTCCTTTCTTAGTCCTCCCCCCAGTCAAATATACTAAAGATATTTTAGCGTAAAGAACGAGGTATCCCGGGGAGGGATTACACCCCATCCCTCAAATTATTCCCCCTCCCCCCAAACAATCAATTTTCCTTGGTATACTAGCATATCATATACCTTTCTTCCTGACACATATATTTCATTGTAACTCCAAAAAAAGGCCCCACACCCTTCTCAGGGCTACAAAAAAAACCTTGTATTGTTGTGAATTTGTAGGCCAATTAAACTGAAATTTTGAGAGTAGGCAATTCCAGCTCTGTCGGCTATTGTAATAGATTGATTGATAGATTGATTAATAGATTGATTGGGGGTAGGGGGAATAATTTGAGGGATGGGGGGTAATCCCTCCCCGGGATACCTCACTAACCTAACCCCTACCTGCCTAATGTGCAAAATATAAGGCGCAAACTATACAAGTCCAATGCATTTTGTCACCCGTTAATTTGAATTATCACATATATTTCATTGTTACACCAAAAAAAATGCCCCATATCCTTCTCAGGGCCACAAAAAAACCTTGTATTGTTGTGAATTTGTAGGCAAATTAAACTGAAATTTTGAGAGTAGGCAATTCCAGCTCTATCGGTTATTGTAATAGATTGATTGATAGATTGATTAATAGATTGATTGGGGGAGGGGGAATAATTTGAGGGATGGGGGGTAATCCCTCCCCGGGATACCTCACTAACCTAACCCCTACCTGCCTAATGTGCAAAATATAAGGCGCAAATTATACAAGTCCAATGCATTTTGTCACCCGTTAATTTGAATTATCACATATATTTCATTGTTACACCAAAAAAAGGCCCCATATCCTTCTCAGGGTCACATAAAAAAAACCTAGTAAAATAAAAAAGCTTTAATTACCAATAAAAACTTTTGTAAAAAAAAATTAAAATTTTTCTAAAATAGTCCGTCGGTTATTGTAAAAAATTGAAATTTGTGTGAAATTTTTAACTTAAACTTTAGCGTAAATAGCAAGGTATTGACAAGCGGATGATCCCCTTTATATTATGGTATTGACGAGAGGGGGGAGGGATCTCCTAATATAGGTTAATTCGTATGTTAAGTATTTTGATTACCAATAAAACTTTTTTTTAATTAAAAACTCTAGTGGCCTTTTTAAATGACAAAAAAATTGGAGGGTTTGACCATTTTTCGGTTAGGGCACATTTTTGTAATATAATGCTTCGGCTTTTGTAATAAATAGGCTGAGAATTTGTAGGCCAATTAAACTGAAATTTTGAGAGAAGGCAATTCCAGCTTTGTCGGCTATTGTAATAGACTGAAATTTGTGCAGGGACGAGAAGAACATTACAATGAAGTAAACGGACTAGATCTGGTAATTTCTGCACTATATTTTGCAGGAATTATTTTATTTATTTTTTTAGCTAAGCATGTCACCTTTTGTCAAGCATTGATGGTATATTTGTATATTTCTTTAAACAAACAGTTTAACATCCCAAAGAATTATTTGTGTAATAGCAAGGTAAAGTATTAGGACACAGCCTCTAACTTAACCCCCACCTGCCTAATGTGTTAATATATGGCGCAAATTATACAAGTCCAATGCATTTTGTCACCCCTTAATTTGAATTATCACATATATTTCATTGTTACACCAAAAAAAGGTCCCACACCCCTTTTCAGGGCCACAAAAAACCTAATAAAATAAAAAAAGCTTTTATTTCCAATAAAAACTTTTGTTAAAAAAATTTAAATTTTTATAAAATAGTCCGTCGGTTATTGTAAAAATTGAAATTTGTGTGAAAGTTTTAACTTAAACATTAGCGTAAATAGCAAGGTATTGACAAGCGGATGATCCCCTTTATATTATGGTATTGACGAGAGGGGGAGGGATCCCCTAATATAATATATTTGAATATTTCTTTAAACAAACAGTTTAGTATCCCAAAGAAGTAATTGTGTAATAGCACGGTAAAATATTAGGACAGCTGCCTAATGTGCAACAACTGCCTAATGTGCAAATATATGGCGCAAATTATACAAGTCTAATGCATTTTGTCACCCGTTAATTTGAATTATCACATATATTTCATTGTTACACCAAAAAAAGGTCCCACGCCCTTTTCAGGGCCACAAAAAAAATCTAATAAAATAAAAAAAAAAGCTTTTATAACCAATAAAAACTTTTGTAGGCCATGCATTTTGTAATAAATAGGCTGAGAATTTGTAGTCCAATTAAACTGAAATTTTGACAAAAGGCAATTCCAGCTTATACGTATCGACTCGTGTTTTTTTTAATTAAATCTTTTTTTAAATTAAACAATTTATGCGTCGGATATTGTAATAGGCTGTAAGTTTGTGGTACAATTTATAGGATTACCTAGGGGAACTATGTTTATGTTATACACCCTAGCTATATTGCCGAAAGTACCGAAAAGTTCCTGGTACTTGTGGTTCCTATATTCCTGCTCAGGTTTGACTATATGAACCTACATGGATGTCATTTCCTAATTAGAAAATGCCTTCTCCATTTTTCATATAGCTTCCCTGGTGCTAGATACTATTATAAAATAAACCTTATTTAACAAAGATCAGAAATCAATTGAAACTTTAAAATTCTGGGCTCCACTATAAATGGGAAGCAAAATTCTGCGATTTAGCGTGTGAACCTGCCCATAGTTCTGGTATACTTGAAGTATAGATAGGAATATTAGCAGTGATTGGTTGAAAATTTATCTAGGTCGCCGACGAAATTTTGATTGGTCTTACTTAATTATTCTGAATACAAGTTGGCGGCTTGGACTACTTTTGGTTTTAATCTGTTAAATATGCATATCCGATACTTCCTCTTCCTGGAATAGGCTGGGATATCTTGATATCTTCCTTCTCCTGGGAAAGGCGGCTTGAAAGGTGATTTAAGGCATGGGAACTAAGATCCTCTAGAGCCATTGCTGCCCCATAAGGCTTCAAATTGACGTTTCAGTTGCTAAAAGGGAAAGTCTTGAGAGATAAAGACAAAATGAAGATACTGCTTAGAAAATGTCATGGCAAACAAATGAATAAAAAAATGTATACAGCATAAAAAGTAAGTTAGAATGGTACATAATTTGCTAGTATACCAAGAAAAATTGATTGATTGGAGGGAGGGGGAATAATTTGAGGGATGGGTGTGGGGGGGGGGGGAATCCATCCCCGGGATTACTAAGTGGAAGAGGGATACCACGCTCTTTAGGCCTAAAGTATTGTTAGTGTATTTGGTTGAATGGGGGTTAAGAATGGAGGGGGGATACCTCACTCTTTAGGCTAAAGTATTTTTAGTATATTTGGTTAAGGTGGGATTTAGAAAGGAGGGGGACTAAATGAAGGGGAGGGGATACCTCGCTCTTTATGCTAAAGTATTTTTAGTGTATTTGGTTGGGGGAGGTTAAGCAAGGAGGGGGATTAGTGGAGGGTGGGGATACCTCACTCTTTACCCTAAAGTATTTTTAGTATATTTTGTTGGGGGGATTTAGAAAGGAGGGGTCTAAGTGAAGGGGGGATACCTCGTTCTTTACGCTAAAGTATTTTTAGTATATTTGGTTGGGGGGTTGAGAAAGTAGGGGGGCTTAGTTGAGGAGGGGCATACCTCGCTCTTTACGCTAAAGTATTTTTAGTGTATTTGGTTGAAGGGAGGTTAAAAAAGGAGGGGGATTAGTGGAGGGTGGGGATACCTCGCTCTTTACGCTAAAGTGTTTCTAGTATATTTGGTTTGGGGGGGGGGGGTTGATAAAGTAGGGGGCTTAGTTGAGGGTGAAGATACCTCACTCTTTACGCTAAAGTATTTTTAGTATAGTTGGTTAGGGGGGGGGTTTAGAAAGGAGGGGGCTAAGTGGAGGGGGGATACCTCGTTCTTTACCCTAAAGAATTTTTAGTATATTTTGTTGGGGGGAGGTTAAATAAGGAGGGGGGTTAGTGGAGGGTGGGGACACCTCGCTCTTTACGCTAAAGTATTTTTGTATATTTGTTTGGGGGTTTAGAAAGGAGGGGTCTAAGTGGAGGGGGGATACCTCGCTCTCTACGCTAAAGTATTTTTAGTGTATTTGGTTGGGGGGAGTTAAGAAAAGAGGGGATTGGTGGAGGGCCGCAAAAAATCTAATAAAATAAAAAAGCTTTTATTACCAATGAAAACTTTTGATTATACCACGGACTAGATCTAGTAATTTCTGCACTATAATTTGCGGGAATTAATTATTTTTTCTTAGCTAGGCACGTCCCCTATTGTCAAGCATTGATGGTATATTTGAATATGATTTTCCCCTGGGTATGTAGGCTAAGTAGAAGGTCACTTATACCCAATCCTGTCCCTACCGTTTTTACTTGGTTGAAAAAATCCAAAGAAAGTTCCAACTGAAAAGGAAAGTGACCGGAAGTGAGATATAATTTCTCATACCTTGGAGGTTTGCCCCTTCAGTCTGTTTAAAGAAAACAGATTCATAATTGAAGCTTTGTTCATTTCAATCTTAGGGGTGATCTGCGTTTGTGACACTTCATTAAATGGTTGTAAAGGGACACTTTTATTTATTTGTTTTGGTTGTTTTCTACATGATTTTTTTTAATCTTTAAGTTGATATACATTTTATACAAATTAATTAGTCATACCACAGTTCCATTTGCAAGTTTTGACCTACTTTGTAACCCTGGTCTCAAAATTGCATATAAATATATTGAAGCTAGGAAACATAGAACTCCTGTCTGTTTAAAAGAAAATGAATGGACATAAGTAGGTTTTAATACTTTAAAGTCCTAGGACCTACACTTTTGTCTATACATCAACAATTCATTGAAAAGGAAGGACCACCTTACTGGCATTTCATCCTTTGTACTTATATTTAATGGGTTTCAAAGAAAGCTCCTATGGCTAAGTCAGAACCCCATTAAAGGACCAAGTGGTCCTTTAGCCAGGAAGTGCAATAGGAAGCTAGGGGCCAGTCATCCTATGCTTCTGCATGCCCTTCCTGCTTACTGACCCCAGATTTCTCTAGGTAACCTTTTAAGGTTTGGCCAATTCTGGATCAACTTACAGAGTCACATCAATGACCTTGGTCCCAAACCAAATAAACTGCTAATGCCAGGAATTAAACCTGTGCCCTTTGGATAAAGGATTCTCAACCTAGAGTGCCAGCCACTTAGGAAGGAGCACAAATGTCACCAGAGAACAAAAATTGTTTACATATGCAAGCACAAACATACACAAACACACATATGTAAAAACAGACATCTGCAAACACATGCATATGCAAACACACACACATGCAAACACACACATATGCAAACACACACAAATGCAAAGACACATAAATGCAAACACACACATATGGAAACCACACATTTGCAAACACATGCATATGCAAACACACACACATGCAAACACACACAAATGCAGACACACACATATGGAAACAAAAGCATATGCAAACACACACATATGAAAAAAAACATATGCAAACACAAACCTATGCAAACACACACATATGCAAACACATATATATATATGCCAACACACACATATGCAAACATACACATATGTAAAACCACACATTTGCAAACACATACATAGGCAAACACACACACATGCAAACACACACATATGGAAACAAAAACATATGCAAACACAAACAAATGCAAAAACACACATAAATGCAAACACACACATATGGAAACAAAAACATATGCAAACACAAACCTATGCAAAAACACACATATGCAAACACACACATATGCAAAAACACGCATATGCAAACACATATATATGTCAACACACACATATGTAAAACCACACATTTGTAAACACATACATATGCAAAAACACACACATGCAAACACACACATATGGAAACACACACAAATGGAACACAAAATATATGCAAACACAAACATGGAAAAACACATATATGCAAACAAACACATATATATGCCAACACACATCTATGTAAACACACACATATGCAAACACATACATATGCAAACATACACATATGTAAAACCACACATTTGCAAACACATACATATGCAAACACACACACATGCAAACACACACATATGCAAACACACAAATATGCAAACACATACAAATGCAAACGCACATATGCAAACATACACATATGCAAACACACACAAACTGACTCTGGGACACAGAGTGATTCCAGGGATGTCTGGGATCACTATATAGGCACTAGAGCATTCCCAGGGGACCCAAATTTTCCCAAAAGCAATCTCAGAGGCACCTGAAATGGCTCTAGGGCCCTGGGGTTGCTTTAGGGGAAACTTTGTAATCCCTCCCCAGGATTACTAAGTGGAGGGGGGATACCTTGCTCTTTATGCTAAAGTATTGTTAGCGTATTTGGTTGAAGGGGGGAGTTAAGAATGGAGGGGGGATACCTCACTCTTTAGGCTAAAGTATTTTTAGTATATTTGGTTAGGGGGGATTTGGAAAGGAGGGGGACTAAGTGGAGGGGAGGGGATACCTCGCTCTTTACACTAAAGTATTTTTGGTATATTTTGCTGGGGGGATTTAGAAGGGAGGGGGGATACCTCGCTCTTTATGCTAAAGTATTTTCAGTATATTTGGTAGGGGGGTAAGAGAGTAGGGGGGCTTTGTTGACTTCTTTTCATTGTATGGGAAATATAGCAAAGAATCAGCCATAAGTATGCAGTGAACAGATGAATCATCAGGAATGACCTATGTACTAACAGAACTTTCAGGTGAAAAAATATTATCAATTAGTGAATATGACGTATCGGTTATTCTGGATGGTACAAGACATACAGGATATAATCCATGAGATAGCGGACATTCTAAAAACCTCAAAGTGTTACTATCCAGTCTATTCTGGTCAGCAGAAACAAGGTTCATTAAGTCAATATTACAATCTCCCATAATTAGATAAGAAGTATTAAGGCTAGCTAATTTATCCAAGGATTTTTCAAAACAATTCCTAAATTCTATCTGACTAGCTGACGGACTACGGTAAATAACTGCGATTGAATCTTCTCATTACTTGGAAAAAACATTCAACAACACAAGATTCAAATAACATTTCAATACTCATTGGCAAAAAATCTAGTCTTGCACGGGCTGGTATGCAACCTTTAAATAAAACACCAAGACCACCTTTCTTTTGCATACTCATCCCAACATGAAACAATTGATAACCATCCACATGAACACTTTCAATTGAAAACTCATCAAAAAAGTTTCGCATAAACCGAATATGTCTGGATCAGATGTCGATAGAAAAGTGTCAATTGTATCCCTTGCAGTCCTCCAGCCCCGGCAATTCCAAAACGATATCCTCCTTGTTCTAGAATTTTTCTTTGCCAATCCATTCAAAAATAAATATTGATTTTTTAGTATATCTAAAATGCTACTATTAACTTCATTATCGCTAGCTACAATATTTTGGAAAACTGGATGAAACAAAAGAGAATCTCTCTCAAATTCTTTTAGCCTTGATGATGGAATTCCATCACTATCTCTATCCATTATCAAATATTACCACCATTTCAAGATTAACCACACCACTAACCATGCGCCCAACAAACAAAAATAAAAGGTAACAGACACAGAAACAACTAAGAAAAGAAAAAAGAAATGTCTTCATTCTAAGGCAAATTCTTCAAATATTCTACCGCTATTCATAAAGACCTCTATGTGCTTTAAAACAAGCAGTAAAAAAAGATAACTAAAGAGAAATAATAGTAATAAATACATAGAGCAACAAAAATCAGTGAGAAGATAAATAAAACACAGATAAATACGAGACAAAACATGATTAAACGCTTCCTACTTGTATATTTTAAACATAAAAACAGGGAGCTTTACTATTAGACGATATGATTTTATTTCACTGAAACATCAAACAGTTCGTGGTAACGAACTGTAAATAAGGAGCGACCCGGCTCAATAGTAAACGAAACTCTAAAGAACGGAATTTTGATGCTCAAAGATACAACAAAAGAATTGGATTTTTATGCTGATTCTAAATATATACGTTTCATCAGATTTAGTCTTTGTCATCAAAAGTTACGAGCCTGAGAAAACTTGCCTTATTTTGGAAAATAGAGGGAAACACCCCCTAAAAGTCATAGAACCTTGACGAAAATCACACCATTGCATTCGGCGTATCAGAGAACCCTGTTGAAAAAAACTTCAAGCTTCTATCTACAAAAATGTGGAATTTCGTATTTTTTGCCAGAAGACAAATCATGGGTGCGTGTTTATTTTTTTGTTTGTTTTTTCTTTTCCCCAGGGGTCATCGTATCGATCAAGTGGTCCTAGAATGTCGCAAAAGGCCTCATTCTAAGGGAAATGAAAAGTTCAAGTGCCCTTTTTAAGTGACCAAAAAAATTGGAGGGCACCTAGGCCCCCTCCCACGCTCATTTTTTCCCAAAGTCAACGGATCAAAATTTTTAGATAGCCATTTTGTTCCGCATAGTCGAAAACCATAATAACTATGTTTTTGGGAATGACTTACTCCCCCACAATCCCTAGGGGAGGGCTGCAAGTTATAAACTTTGACCAGTGTTTACATATAGTAATGGTTATTGGGAAGTGTACAGACGTTTTCAGGGGGATTTTTTTTTGGTTCGGAGGTGGGGTTGAGGGGAGAAGGCTATGTGGGAGAATCTTTCCTTGGGGGAATATGTCGTGGGGGAAGAAAAATTCTATGAAAAGGGCGCAGGATTTTCTAGCATTACTATAAAAAAAAAACAATGAAAAAGTAAACATGAAAACATTTTTTCAATTGAAAGTAAGGAGTAGCATTGAAACTTAAAACGAACAGAGATTATTACGCATATGAGGGATTCTAGAAATACTTTAGCATAAAGAGCGAGGTATTTAGGAGGAGATTAATACCTCGCTCTTTATGCTAAAGTATTTTTAGTAATTTCAACTATTTATTCTACGGCCTTTCTGATTCAGGGGTCATTCTTAAAGAATTGGGACAAAACTTACGATTTAGTGTAAAGAGCGAGGTATTCACGAGGGTACAAACCCCTTGTATACATAATAAAAATATAAGAATATAAAAGTTTGTTACGTAAGTTAATTCTTAAGTTGCGTATATTTTTTACTAATTAAAACATTCGTAAAAAAATAAAGTAAAAAATTACAGATGGCTGTACAAAACAAGCCAAATTTATGAGAACTACCAATGCTACCTTTCTGTCGCAGGTGGTTATATTTAATGCAGGATGTACTTATAAAACAATAGTGTATATTATAGTAATAAAACAGGCTATAATGTAATATTTCTTAGTGTTTTGTTGCCAGTATTTCTGGGAATACCAGAGAATTACAAATCACAAACAAAGAAATGGGGTCATCAAAAACTTAAAAATCAACTCTTTTAAGTTGCTCGCAGGACGGAAGAAGAGAGACAGAAAATTTTAACTATGAGCAAGTGAGGCGAGGCCTATTTTGCCTAATGCTGTTCTTTCTTTCGTCATATGATAAGTCAAGAAGACACATGCAGTGGCAGTTTTGACCTCTCCTGCACCCGGGGCAAAACCTTGATCATCATCCCCCGCCACAAAAAAAGATGATTCTTTAAAGTATCAAATCACCTCAAGAAACGCGCTTTTTCTTGCTTTAGTTCACGCCCTACCCCAATAGTCTTAATCTACCACTGACAGTGACATACCATACTGGTGAGATTAAGACAAATCTAAAATAAAACACTCTTCCATTACCTAATTTTTAAGAAATTTCCTTACTTTTACATGGATCAGTCACAAAAGTAACGTAAGATTTATTTTATCAGAAAATATCACAAGCGGACTGAAATACTTTTTGAATTAAAGGGAATGGGGTTCTTTCCAAAATATTTGTCTTTTTTCTAAGACATCGTTTCATCATGAAGCAGCCTTATGCGATGGTTATTATGGGCAGCTTATTATCTCAACAATAATTTTCTTATAAGATAATCATTGTTAAGTTGATTATCTTAACAATGAGCAACTTGCATAGCTTACAGTCCCTGCCCGGGGGACTGGGAAGCGGGTTGTCAAACCCAGTCGTGTAGTTATTTGATCTTTGAACTATTTTGAACAAAATGGTTATCTCAAAATCTCAGACAGATGTCTTTGGGTGAAAAAAAAAGTGCGGAGGGTTAATTCTTGCCCTCAAATAGCTTTTGACTCTTAGAAATGGCACTAGATTTTTAAATTTGCCATTTCCAGCCAAACAAAATACAAAAGCTCCAAAAGTGATACTATAAACAGGTTGCTTTTGGTGTCCGCCAGGATTGAGTGAAGCCTGATTCCTTCGCAAGGTATTGAACAATACTCCGGCCAGAGTCATTTAGTCAAGTTCGAAGCTCAAGCCTCAAGGGCCCATTGCTTCATATGGGACTACAGACACAAATCATATTCATGAGCACCAACAGTAATGCTCCTCTGTGGGTGCTCATGATCGAACTATTAACTCAAATAGACTCTGATTGTCAGTACTTTCTTTTCAAAAATGACAAGACTATGAACAATTGAAACAAACAGAAAAAAAAGGTTGATAATCTTATTGTCATAGCAGTAGTAGAACTTTCTTCTGTTTCAGATTTTGTTTTCTCACATCAAATTTGAGACTTATTTTATGACATATTTTTGTTGTTGCAGTCTGTAAGTAAAGAGCCGTTGTCATTTGGTGTTTTATTTATAAAAAAAAACAATAAATAAATCACACAACTGAAAGCCCCCGTTTCCAATGCTATGCATAAAACGCAGGGTTTTTTTTTAACTTTTTTATGGATAAATTAGTTGTTTTTTTTTTATCCAAAAAAAAAACAACTTTTGCCACTGGTGGTGATTTATCAGCAAGCTTGGTGGCTTCTATTTGTTTGGTGTTTTTTAATAATCTGGTGGTTTCTGGTGATTCTACTTGCAATTTGGTGATTTTACTCAGTTTGTGCTCCAGCTGATGAATACAGCGAGAAAAATTCTGATGAAAATGCATTTCAACAGACTTGGCTGTAAGTGGATACTAAATTTATTGCATATCAAATAGCCGATCAGGGCAGGCGACCGTAAACCGTGCAACCTATATTAATAAAGAACAAACTTTTAGGAAAATATGATAGAGAGCAGTCGCTGGAGCTACGAAACGTGGCTCAATTTTAAGTTAGTTGCAGGTGCAAAAAATATATTACTGCAGTCTGGATGAGGTGTAGTTCTAGCTGAGGGACTTTCACTATCTTGTAAAATAGTTGCACTAGGTGAGTCAAACTCTCAGGAATTAACTCAGACCCTAAATTATGCTCTGGAGAGGTGTTTTCTAGCTCCTGTTTCAAGGTAATTACTGTATTATTTGTCTGTAAACCCAGACGACTCCGGTTTAGATGTAGTTGCTTTCACACTCCTCGATGCATTTTAAAAGCCCAGACTTCGGGTTGAAAATGCGAACAATTGTATTCCAAATTCAAATCTGAAATACTTGCTGATCCTAGATTGGATGGGAATTTAGCTGAATCTCCAGAAATTATAAAATACACTGATGTTAAACTAAGAATTAGTCAGGTTAAGAGAATACTATTCAAAAAATTAGTAAAGTATTCTTTGTCAGTCCCGTTTATTGTTCGTTCTAAAAGCATAACCTTGCATGAACAGCTTGGTGAAAATTCTGCAAGTGAGGCTGTTGAGGAGTGACAGAGGGGGCTCATTCTGTTGAAAAAAATTGGTTCAGACGTTTGTATCGCAAGATGCTTCTGTTGTAAAGAGTTCTAGTAAAAAAAAATATATCTCCATCAATTTTGTCACAAGAGGACAGACAAGAAACCCTAGTTTTAATGGAGTTAAATGAGATACTCAATAAAATTCTGGATCAGAAAGCGATTTCGACATTGAAAGCGGTAATTATGCTAACTCTTTTGAAGGGTTATATAGATCGTTTAAGGCTCCTCCAGGAAATAAACTGCCACTGACTTGCAAAGCAAGACACATGAATGAGCACACCATTCGCAGTGAAAGTTAAGAAGTAAATGAAGCCCTTAGAAAAGGAAAAAAAGACAGATCTACCGTTCATCTTACGGCCTCAGCAAGGACAAATACAACCGCAATAACAAAAATGCAATTTGAAAAATCAAATGATGAATCGACAGACAGAACAATTCAGTGATGGAGTGAATCAATCAAGAGAAGTGGTTTCATGCTTTGTAGCCATGCAACAACTGCTTTCTAAAGGAATAAAGCTATCGCTTCATTGGATACCTGGTCACAGGAAAATCGAGGGTAATAAACAAGCTGATTTAGCTGCTAAAATGGCCGCCAGTGCAGACATGCAAATAATGCAAACAACGACACAAACAATAGTATTCCAGATAGAAGACATAATACAGCAGATAAAACAGTTTAGCTTTGAAGAAAATAGAAATCTTTTGATTACAAAGAAGACCAAAAGGAAATTTGAAAATAAGTTATATGAAAGTTTATCAAGAGAAGAAGGAAAAATTGCATTTCGACTTAAGTCACAACATGCAGCTACAAGATCATATCTTTCTCGTTTCTATGGAGAAGATCCGAATTGCACCCATTGTGGTCAGATAGAGACCTTAGCACACCTCATCATACATTGCGCCCACACAGAATGTTACAGGACAGACATTAGAAGGTTTATGAGTGAACATCGAATAAAACTATGTGAAGAATTACTCAGAGGAGCATTAACTGAAGAACAATCGGTTGAAAGTATAAATTTAGTTTGTGAATTTTTGAGATTGATTGATAGAAAAAAGACGTTGTAAACTTTTCGCAGCGAATTGTAAAAACCCAATTGTGGATGTGCATAGACCCTAAGGTGTTAAAACACAGAGGGGGTCTTTTGGCGATTCACTTCACTTTGAATTAGCTTATTCAAAAACTTGAAGTATGAAGAAGTCAAAAAATTAAAGTAGACAGACAGAACAGCAACACAATCTATTATTCGCTATGCTTCTCTGAAAAATGAGAAACCACTAGAGCAGTTTTTTTTACTGCCAGATGCAACAGCTAAATGGTTGAAAAACTTAACTGCAGATGGATTCAGTAAAAAAAAAACAAGCATTCAGTAGCAAAACAAGATGGCTGTCGATGGAGAGTGTGGCAGAACGTCTTCTAGAGCAATGTGGGACGATTAACCTTTAATTTTCAATCTTATCTTGCAGATTATGTGTTTGCATATTATGTGTTCCTTAGTTTTGTTTTAATAATGGTGAATCGAGTTAATGTACAGTTTCAGAGTGAAGAGGCACAATTTCATTTACTTCTTAGTAAGGTGAAGTCAAAGGAAATAATGTCAAATTTTATCAAAGCAGATGTTTTGGATCACACTAGCCCATTTGCTATAGACGTTACAAAGCCTGATAATGTGCAAAACTTGAAACACATTTATTTTGGATGAAAATTTGAAGCGCATATCAGTAACATAGGAGAAAATTTTGAAAACCAAATATTGAACAGCGTGCTGTTCAAATTGGTCACTTTCTGCAAAAAGCAATGTTTTCAAGTTAAATCACAAATCAATGCCTATGATCCTCTTCTGAATCAATTGAGATATGTTAATCCGACAATTGCCATTTGTGGTATAATTCCCTCGATTGCTTTGATGCACAGTAAATTTTCTGCAAACTTTGTATTTTGGAGATTTGCTCAACACAGACTGGAAAATTTTTCCGCAATGTTCATAATGAAATCAGAAATAAACGCTAAAACCGCCAACGCGGTTTTGGTTCTTTTTAGGTGTTTGTAAGGACGGTGACGGAAATTCTTTGCTATTGACCCTCCTCAGGTTCATGGAAGTATTGATGTCCCTGCCTCAGCAGAGAGAGATAGTTCTCTCTGCTGAAGTTCATTAATAGCACGATACAAAACAGGCTGGACCCCGGAGCCATTTTGTCTTTCATGCATGTGCATAGGTTTGTCCCGGATGCGGAACATACCTGATGCACCTGTGTCAAAAGCAAAAAATGGAAGTTCAAGAAGACTAATAATCAAAACTCATTGAATTCCAAGTATATGCTTTTTTTATAATTAAAAGAAGTCATTATGTTTTGTTGTCAACTGAAAAATTATGTTTTACTATTTTCCCTTAGGTTCGAAAGTTAGTATAAGTTTCTTCTTTGAATTCAAGAAGAAGCTGAAAAATCGTATTTTACTTTCACGTTGTTAAATTAATGACGAGATAAACATAAGTCGCGCCCTATTTCGCGTCCAAATTATACCTTCCTTATGTGTTCTTCTGTGAAAGAGAAATTACGTCTGGGTTAAGATCAATGAGTTCTTCCTATATTTCTTCATTCATTAGTCAGTTTTTTAATACAAAAGGAAAAGAAGGATTTAGAAAGATACTGCTGCGGTTAAGGTAGGAAATGAGGTTAGCAGCTGGTTTTGTATTAAATCAGCAGTTAAGCAGGGTTGTATTCTATCCCCCCTTGTATGTACCATTTTCATGGATTTTCTCTTAAGAAGCACAGGAAAGGCACTGAGAGAACACGGAATCAAATGGGGAGGAAAAACTCTACTAGACTTCGATTATGCTGATGATCCAAACATCCTAGATGAAAATGTGAGTAAAAAGAATGAACTTCTACAGGTTTTGCGAGCTCAGGGAGCTAGAATAGGATTAAAAATTAATGTTAAGAAGACTAAATCACTAAGGTTAGGAATAAGTGAAGACGAAAAGGTGACATTGGGGAATGAAAAGGTGACATTGGGGAACGAAAAGATTGATAATGTGGACAGCTTGACTTTCCTTGGTAGTATTTATTAGTAAAGAGCAGTAAAGATCTTAAAAATAGTATAGCCAAGGCTCAGTGCGTTTCTTCACAGTAAAAAAAAAAGTTTAGAAGAAAAAGTTAGAAGAAATTTTGAAAGCAACAGTCTTGACAATGTACAAATAGGGCTATGAAGCATGGGCGTTTCCAAAAGCTGATGAAGATTTGCTGGATGTTTTTCAGGGAAACTACCTACGGATTATTCTGGGTAACCGGTTGACAGATCGTATTTCAAACAGTAGGCTGTGCGAAAGCGTGGTTAAATCCCGCTTTCTAGGGCTATAATAAAAAAAGTTGAGATGGCTCGGTCAAGTTTTGCGGATGAAGGATGACAGATTGCCGAAGATTGTCCTTTTCGACCAAAGGTCTAGGGCTAGACGGAAAGCAGGTCGTCCGCGGTCGAGGTGGGAGGATGTCATAAAGAAAAATTTAAAAGAAATGGGAGCTTCTTGGGAGGGTATAAAGAAGGAAGCTTTAAATAGATTGAGATGGAGGAGGAGCGTGCGTGGCTGTATTGAGCTCAGACGGCTTGGTGCTGCGCTGACTTGTTACTAGTAGTAGTAGTTTTGCCACGGAATTAATAATAGAGAAAGTAGCCTTTCTTTTCCTCTTTGCCTTAGAGTTAAGTGAGTTGCAAAAACGTGTGAATTTGAGTGAGGGTCTTAAATTATTTCCATTTGCAATTTTGAATTACCATGAGTTTTCTCGGGGATGGGGAGAGAAACAAAAAGAAAAAAATTGTTTCTTAGAAAAAGCACAGGAATTCAGTGAAATTTGGGTTTTCGCACGGGAGGATAGCCTCCCTTCCCTCTCCTGCGCGCGTCCCTTATTTTTCGTTCATCATTTTTTATGCTACTGATTTCAGGCTCAATGTTAAGTGCTTAAGGTTCAAGTTATGGCGAATACTATAGAACGAGACACTGGAAAGGCAGTAAGACTAAAAAACAAGGAAAATTTCGGGTGTACGGCATAATGATGTTTAGGACATGATTCTGTAGCCCTTCTTTCTTTTCCTACTTCCAATCCTTAAAAGAGAGCTTACAGACAGAAATACAATAACTTGTTGTATTTTCCTATGCTCTTTGAATCCTCATTGACTTATGATTGCAAGCATTTGTAGGCGGATACATTACGATTATTGCGCAATGTGATAGTAGGCTACAGTGAAGAATTTTCAAGAAATTTTCGACAGTATTCTTCATTTTTTACCACTAAACATGACAGAGTAAAATATAAATATAAAAACGAAAAAACTTTATCCATAATTAGTCATTATATTTTAATGTGATATATTTGGATACATTCCAAAACCTAGCATTCAATAAAGCTGATTAGTTACAATTTCAATAACAAAAACCGTACATAATTTAGATGGCGTCAATATCAACATCTTCTCCTTCATCCTGCTTTTCTTCTTGTCTTTTCGCCTCTGCTTTAGCTTCTTCAGCTTTACGACGCATTTCTGCTTCTTGCGTTTGTATATCCCTGGCTCTATCGTTATATTCAATCTAATAGAAAGATTATCAATGAGCAATATCATTTTAAAACAGCACAACGTTAGTAAAGGTAATAGTGGTACAACCCTGGAAATGCCAACATAATCATACACTTGGTGGAAAAGATGATTGTCAGTAAATCTAATTTCATATTTTTCGATAAATTAGATATTTTTTGTTTAGATAAATCAGAAAGTTTTCAGAAAGTGTTCAGAATCAGTTTAGAAAGTTTTATCGGATGGAAGACAATGGCGAGGTCGTCACGCAAATTTCGGCTAATACCTTTGATCAGAAACTAAATGCTCTATAATCTTCCTATCTGGATGAGAGCACAATCAGTACATGATAAAAAATATTTTATTCATTTCGTGCATGATTTTCCCAGTCATAGAAACGAAAACTACAGCCCTGATTTGAAAAGGAAACTAGCAAAATTTTCTCCCATACGACGACATTATTTCGTTAAGAGGACGTGAAATCCTGTTGCCGAAGCGAACATCCTAAACCTTAAAGATTAAGGCTAAGACTTCCTGCTCATGATGAATATTAGGGAAATATTCGTTAAGATTTATTAAACAAAATGAATCAGCGAGAAGCTCTTACAATCCACAATCTAAAGCCTAAGCAAACAGTGAAAGAACAATTGAAAAGAAGAAAAAATGTGGCAACATCAAATACGACATTTCAGAAACATAAATGACACTTTCACTGCAAAAAAAAATATCTTTTTTTGAAAATTGTCTCCCCTTACATAAATTTACGAAATAATTTTAAATAAATTTTTACGAACCAGGCCCATGTAATGCTTTCAAAGCAGACATTTTTTTTTTTATTCAAAGCTCTGTAGTTCTAGCGTTTTTTTTTAAATAGTAACTGTTTTTTCCAAGAGGCGGAGAAAAATACTGAATTTCCAAAGTTTTCAACCGTTCAGCAAACCCTAAATAAAATTCATATCTCAGCTTTTAAAAAAGTGTTGAAAAGTCTTCAAAGGAAGAGGAGGCATTTATTTACTTGTCAATGTTTTAACACAAGTTTAATATGAGCTCTCAAACAACCACATAAATATACACTTCAGAATGGCCAAGTTTGTGATTTTTGAGTAGCTCTTTTACTATAACAAAAAAGTTGACTATTAGACGCTTTAAAGTCATATTCAGAAAGTGAACCAAAAAATAAATGCAGCTAATCAATAATGATAAACCTCTCACAGCATAATATTTGCAAATTTCCCCATTCTAGGTAAAATTGAATACGAAATTTTTACTTGATATGTACTTTTGGCATGATATATATATGCTCTTAACATACTTAGATGTCTCTGCCGGGTCTGTTGTCCCTTATAGCCTTATTTGAGATAGCTGATTACGGGTTATGATCCTCGTCAGGTTGGTCCTTTCTTGTTTTATTGATTGAATATTTTTTTGTTCTCCTGTTTTCACGCCATGAATCACAATGGGGGAAGTGAGGAGCGGTGGGGGTTAATATCTAGTTTCCCATTTTATTGATGTGAAAAACAACTGTGAAAAAAAACTAGCTTTTTGCGTTATGGCAATTTCGCTGGTTTGCGTTCCCGAAATAGACTTTCTCGGGCTGAATACTTTAAAGTAAGGTTATACGAGTTAGAAACCTAGCCCTAATTCCTACGTCTAAATACTCATGGAAAAGGCCTACGTCCATCAAACACGTAAATAACCGAAACTAAACCTTCCTTTAAAGCTCATAGAAGATATAACATAATCATGGAACAAATTTGCAAAAAGGGTATTGTCAGAACAGATGCCAATCCCTTTTTTATTTATTTAGGTTTACTGTATCGAGGACTTTCTTAAAAAAACCCTCATTCCATCGAAAATTGGGAGTTATAATTCAATTTTTAAGAATCCAAACCACTCATAGAGCGGCCTGACACCCTTCAAAGTCCTGTGTGCCTCACCTGCTCTAAAAATGACAGGACATAGGATAAAAATCTGGAAACTGTCATTTTCCCAAATATAATCCAAAAATTTACCATCGAGATGACACGATAAGAAGAGCTTCACTGGCAATATTTTTAAATCGTACAGAAAAACGATATAAACCAGACATTTAAATTTTATACACCTAATTTAGGCGACCAAGGAACAGCATTCAGAGGAAATTCTACGTAGAAAAAAAATGAAACAAAATGTCTTACTTCCAAGTCAGATTCTTCTTCTGATGATGATTCACTTTCCAGCCACTGAATAAGGGGTTTGGCTTTTTCTAGAATCGCAGCGTTTATTTCTTTAGATACAAATTTCTTGGAGGGTTTGTTACCCCAATCAATAAGGACGTTTTCTTCCACGATGTCTTCATCATAGAGTGCCTATATCATATAAAATTAAACATGAGAAGAAAAAATATGCACCGATTTTACGTAACTTAATCTAATAGAAAACATTCAATGCTGTTTCAAGATAATATTCAATACTACAAATTCTAATAACATATGCATAGTTTCTACACAGCCAAGCGAGTGGGATCTTCGAGCCAATTCAGAGGTTAATTATAACCATTCTAGTAAGTAAAATATGCCTGGCTTTCCATATTATGCAAGATTATTATTTTCCACTTCTTCTTCAATGTCTCATTAACTTCTTTTACATACTAGGAGACACTCCACCAGGGTCGTATCTAGGATTTTTTTTCTGAGGGGGGGACGTACAAAAAAATCAAAATTGGTTTATATTCATTTTTATTACAGGTCAGACAAGCATTTCGTGGAGGAGGGGTCAAGCCCCCTAAACCCTCCCCCTGAATACAGTCTTGTTCTCGACTAATAAGCAAGGGGCGCCACTAACTTACAAAAAAATCTCATTTTCTTTGGATTCTTAATGTAGCCTATTGATGAAACCTAATTGGCGTTCCGCACGAGACACATGAATATATATGAATAAACATATAATTTAGGCACATTCAGGCTCATACACAGAATTTTATTTTAGAGAGGGGGAGGGAAATGTTCTAAAAAGAAATAATTGAAAGCAAGACTAAAAATTGCTAATTGCGTGTAAAATAAGAAATTATAGGGGAGATTTCAATGCTTCAATGGGTCTAAAGCCACTGAGTATTTGCCTGGAGGTCGCCCTTTGTGGGAAATTAAGATCCGTATAATGACTTTAAGTGACGATAGTCGAACGACGTGAAGAGAGAGAATATTCCTTCGAATCATCCTATTACCCAAACTAATGAGCACAAGAATTACACGAGTTACTGACCATAAACAAGATTCTGGCGATGTCCAAGAAACAAGATTAAATTAGAGTAACATAAAGATAGTTTGCCAAGAACGAAACTTCCCTACAAACAAAGATTGCTTTAAAACATAAGTTACTACCGGAATCGCTGATTGAATATCTCTTTCCAGAAACATTGACAGTAAATTTGTCAAAGTCAACAAATAGCTTGAACACGTGACATGCACCTGTTTTATGAAACACAATTTGAAGCTGAGGTCCTTCCAATGATTATATATCCAATGATAATATATTCTTCCGATGATTTCTCGCGATAAGAGAACAAGTAGCCGAAAATGGCAAATAAATTTGTATACATTTTTCGGTCAGATCTCCATGCTAAATGAGGGGACAATTGACTTTTTTATACCAGCTTATACACATTTATGTGGATATGATCTTTGTGCTGAATGGATTGGTGAAGTCAATTTGTAAATTTCTTCAAAAGTCAAGTTGAAAAAAAAACTCCCTACGTACTTTTAACCTCTTTTCTTTTCCAGTATTTTTAAAGGCATAATACAGATATAAAAAAATGAATATTTTCCGTCGACTAAGGTATCCATCCCTACACTCCATTTAACGTTCCACTGTAGTAATATGGTTAAGCATCACCCATCATGGATTTGTCAATGTGGCTTCAAATTTTTTGCTCTAATCATGGAATGGAAAAATTCTTAATCTTTTATTTTATGTTATTATTTCTAATTTTTAGGAAATATCCTTATGAATATGGACTAATATATGTGCTAACAATATTTATAGTCATATTTGCACTAGGAATGGGGGGGATGATCCACTAAAATTTGAGGCATAAGTGCTTAGAGCTGTTTGAGGTAAGAATGGTGGGTTTAACCACATACAGCAGAGACCCAAACAAAGATATCCTGAAAGTTTACAGAGGTAACATGGAAGGGTAATTTTTGAAAAAAAAAAAACAACTTCGCAATGAAGAACCAACAACTCCTTAAGAACATAATGATTCAACTGCAATCAGCATACGCAAAAAAAAAGTTATTGTCCTATGATTCTGTATTAAAACATATAGATTAATTCTATTTGTTTATTTCTGTGATGTATTTTCTCAACCTAATCATATTATTCGTAGCGAAAAATAGCCCCTCCTATTTGAAATCGCATTAACTAATGCTTATAGTTAGCTTAAGCTGAGCGACAAATCTATACAGATAAGTGAATATAATTTCTGTAGAGATAACGCCTTTTAAAAAGCTGACATGAAAGAAATTAGGCCAGTAGAAAGAACGAAAAGCTTACGAGTTATAACAAAAAAATCCCTTTCTCTGTTATTTTTTGTGAATCGAAAGAGTGGCTAAAATGGTTTTGGACGTATTCCAGTTGGGATAAAGATCTTGTCCTTAGATGGGTGTACCAAATAGCCCCTAAAGTGAAAAAAAACGCTGGATACTCTAAATCAACAAAAAATTACTATGAACTTTGGGACAATTCTCTGGAGGAAGCGAACGCTGAAGTTTCGTACAGGTAAAGATGGAGAACAGGCGCTAGTCCATGTTTCGGGAACTTAACGACTTGACGAGCAGTTTGTATTAGCAGTAATAGAATTGACCAAATAGCCTTTGGGCGATGACAAATGTTAAAAAATGTTGCTAATTTTTCCAAGATTTAATTACAATTTCTCGGAAAACCAAAAGGTAGCACCCCTCCCCCAAACAAACAAAACCTTATGCTTTCTAGGACAAAAAAAAATCACTATGAAGCTGAAATTCTAATTCATTCTTCATCGGAAAATCAACTATGAATACTGAGGCATTATATTTATTCAAATGCTCGTTCTATTTTTCGTTTATAACTATTTCAGATTTCTCTGTAAACATCGAAATAGAGTGAAAACACAATTTTCTTTTGTCATGCCCCCCCCCCCCCAAAAAAAAAAAACTAAAAACTCTCACGAACAAAACCAAACAGCAAAGGCCGGTAAAAATGATCAGTCTGCCAGAAAATTGACAAAAACATTAGAGTTCTATTAGGCGATGATTTCATAATTCGCCTGGGAGAACCCTTTGGGCCAATCACAAGGAGGAATTTACACATATACCCCTTTCTTTTTTGTTCATAGCTACCCGACGACTCACCACGCTATGCCCGTACCTGTCTAACGTTTACGGATCTAATGCTCGTCACTCGCTATCACCTTATAATTCTTTCTTTTGCCCAAAATTATCAAGTTATTTTCACCCTCTTCCCGAACTTCGTAGAAGAGTAAGTCGTTTCGGTACCATCTTTTGATATTTTTATATTTAGATCGATCTCCTTGATAGAAATATGGTATCTTAATTATTCTACATATTTAAGATACCTCAAGAGTTGAAATATGATATCGGTCTTCATGAGAAGTTGTCACGTACGGTGCAAATAAAGCTGATTATAAAATCACGCAGAAGCTCTACCAAAAGCGTACTGATGCGTTTTGCTTCTTTTTTTGGATGGGGGGAGGGGGGAGACAGCTTACTCGAGACCTCCGGTTTACTGCACATCTATACCCAGATTGATAAGCCTAATCTCAACAACCTGAAAGAATTGCTTCTATCAAATCTGCCCTTTTTTACGTAATTGGACATACTTTTTTACGTAAATGGACACAGTTTCTTGACATCTTAAATTTGAGATGGATTTATACCTTTAATATGTGTGGAACCTTTGGGAGGAGTGCTGAATAATGTAATTCGATCAGATGTTCAATCCCACCAAGCAATGATCTCTGGGCCTTTTCTGAATCCATTGTAAAGCGCATGAACAGTTTCTTGAAAGTTTTTAGCTAAAAAAAATGAAGTTAATTAATATAAAATTACACTACACAATGAAAAAAAAAATCATAAGAAAACAATTATCGACAGATGACCCACATAGAGATTTACACTAATTGATGGCCGCTATGGTCGCCTTGCAGTGTTTTTTTTTCTTTGTAGAGTATCTCTCCCTTCTCGAGACAAGAAATAATCGGCTGGAAATAAATCCCCTCAGTTTTAATCAAAAATAATCCCCTCAGTTTTAATCAAAAATAATCCCCTCAGTTTTAATCAAAAATAATCCCCTCAGTTTTAATCAAAAATAATCCCCTCAGTTTTAATCAAAAATAATCCCCTCAGTTTTAATCAAAAATAATCCCCTCAGTTTTAATCAAAAATAATCCCCTCAGTTTTCTAGAGTACCTTGAAAGCATTATTGCTGGATGTTTCAGTTGAGGTCGCAAGCAGTACAATATGAAAACAATTCTAAACGTTCAAGAGCTGAGAACCAGATTTATAAGGGCACTAAAGCCTCATGTGCTTACCAGCAATTATAACTGCCATGTTTGACATTTCCCAGCGGGTAAAATGTGCACAACTATTACTACTATTACTAACAACTCACTGCAGGAGCAAGCTACCTAAGGCCAGCCCACCTACATACCCCCCATCTACATCTCAATTTATTCAAATCCTCCCTCCAAATGTTGTTTTTAAGGGGAAGAAAATAATTTATGGACGCTATTCTGAAGGGAAGGTAGATTGGTGTGAAGGCTTAGCTACGTAATTTCAAGTGTAAAAATTTCTACATTTTGGTCTGGAAGTCCCTTAACAGTTGTTCAACTGTTACCGCAACCGTTTAAACACGATTATCGTTAACAGTTTTCAGTCCAGCGAAATCATACTTTATCATTAAAGAATATTGGACACATTTGTTGTGATATAAAATTAACACAGCCGACTTGAGTGCCTCTTATGGCTAATTAGATTATTGAATATGTAAAAAATATGACAGCTGATTCTTGATTTAACCGTGGAGATTTTTGGATCGTACTAAATCAATAGGCCAATTACGGTTGTTGTTGATACTTTTTCTGCTACAACTAAATCGTGCCACATATAAAGGAAAGACTGGAAACATCCGTCATACAATACTAAAACACCCGAGCTGAGCATCTTAAAAATATTACAAATCGTCCTTGTCTAACCAAAGAGATTTACCTATTTTACTAAATCCAAATGGACATTTTTGATCACCGAAACTACAACTGTACACCTGAGACCATAAACCCTTTTGACTGGTAAATTATCTAAACGATTTTTGACAAAATCAAAATGCCATACAGTATTGATTAGGCAAACAGAAAGAATTGATGCAAAAATGTTGTGACACAAAACTTTACTGGCTAAAAAAAAAAACACAAAACAGAACCAATCAGATGTTAAGACTTTTAACAGCTTAAAATAGCATTAGACTTGATAACCAGCCTATTTGATATGGGTAGGCATGGCTTTAAAAATGCGGGATTATTAATCGTTTCAGAAATAAGGAACAATGTGATTGACAAAAACGCGTCACATAAATAAGCCAAATTAGAGAACACTTGTAACACAAAAGTAGAGTATAACAGTTTCTCTTGGGTTAGAGTGATCAAGAGTGCCCTAATAGAAACGTTTTTCTGATCAATGTGAATATGTATGAGATTGAAAAAGAGAAAGTACTTACCTCGGTTAATATGTTTGTAGAAAGGAGCACTTCAACAAGGACAAGGGGGGCTTTTTCTTTTAGCTCAAGCCTTTCAGCTTCCAGCAAAATGTCCTTACAGACATTCGCCTGATTCAAAACACCAGCTGCTTTTCTTTGCTTGACATAACTGTAGAAAATGTCCGCTCTTTCCTAATTAAACAAAAACAATCTGCATTAATTTTTATCCTAATTTACAAATTTTGTTATATACTCTTTATTTATAAGTAGCAGTAATGCCATATATATCTGACTTATTATACTCTTTTATTACCGAACAAAAAATACATACAGAGTACAGAACACGTTAGAAAAAAAAAATAATAATACAAAAGACTATGGATCCTAGGTCGATTTTTAGAGATCCTGGGTATTTTTTCTAGGTCGATAAAGACCCCTGTCATTTAGTTTTACAAAATAAGGAATATATCAAGAAATGAGGGGGGAGATGCAATTAATAGACACTTTTCTAAAACTAAGCATAAGACCAGATACAGGTTGATCCGATCCCCTCCCTGCTGAAAATGTCTGCACACGAAAAAAAAACTAGTTTATAATCTATCATTCAAAGTCCCACGTCCACACTGCTAGCAAACTGTTTATGAACAGTGGGTAATATAAATACATCGAGTAATATAAACGGTAATATAATATACAAACGGTAAACAGTAATATAAATACATCGAGTCAGGGCGTCAAAATTAGATAAAAAAAAACGTAGATCAATTTCTTAGATATTCCTTCCACAGATTGTTGCTTACAATACTCCCTATTACGAGTTTATATTTTCTGATCACAGTAATATTAGTGATTTAGAGAATGTTTGCGACTTTGTAAATAATCCATTGTAGCTTACTAACAAGATTTTCTTTGCAATTAAATGCCTGTAAATACCCACAAACATGTTCAGAAAGATCTTTTATATTTTCTAAATTGTATTGATTGACAAAGAATCCTGGTAAGGATCTGTCAATTCCAGTTAACAGTAGCAACTAATATTTTAAATACTCTGTCATAACTATTTACATTTTACCTATTTATTAACATCTACTAATTAGTGTTCATTCACAGTTTTAACAGTACAAGACAACGTTCTTAGCATATTGAACAAGACAATATTGATATCCTCTCATACACTAACTAACTTGGACTTGGTTTCTCCTACGCTGGCTGGCACATCAAGAGACACCATAGCCTCTACACTACGATCTCTGAAGAGCTTGTGGGCACAACTCATCCAAAGATGTTTATGCCACTACTCGGTCGACCGTCACTTTCTGCCGTCCAGGATCTTCTAATACCAGGGAGGACCCAGCCCCAAAAATCGTGGGGGAGCCTGTCATCACGCATAAGGACCATTTGGTTCCAACACCAGCATCTACTACTCTGGATTTTTTGAAGAATCAATCGTTGCTTAGATCTTTAACGTACAGATGTGTTCGTAATTCTGTCAGACTAAAGTATTCCCAGGATGCATAAAAGGCAGTTATTTCAAAAACCTTGCATTCGCTTTTCAACATGTTTCTACCACTCTGGGTGGTTAATTTTCAAATTTAAGTAGTCTTTATTTGACCTCAAGGGAAATATTCAAAAAGTAGAAGCTGGTACTTTTAAGCGGAGACTCAAGAGTTGGCCAGGAACAGCTAGGCTTCTAACTCGAACAAAAGTGCTCGAGAATAATAGGTGCTACAAGTTACCAGCTCAAGATTCCTATGAAGTGTACCACCTTTTCACATTAGTAAGTATTAGACAATTAACGGTTCCTTATTCTATGAAGTAATGTTTCCTCTTGAAAACTCTCACCATTAAACAGGCTAACCACACTTACAACTCACCATTACCCAATCAACGAGACAAGCGACATATTAATACGTGATTAATGAGGCAACATATCTTGTATATATATATATATATATATATATATATATATATATATATATATATATATATATATATATATATATATATATATATATATATATATATATATATATATATATATATATATATAAACAAAAAAAACATTTTCCACTCATTAAGTCCTTCATCACTGCACTTTTTTTGTATTAACAATAAATAAGGGCATATTCTCGAGACAAAATTTACACGACTCAAAGCACTATACATTAACTGACAAAGGCAAATCTAGCAACGATAAAAGATTGCAATACCCTTTGCTATTCCTCTGCTACGAATTAGCAACTCGACTGCAAAAGCATTGAATTCTAAAATTGTACCATTTTAAAAGAAACTTTAAATTGAAAAGAATTTTTCCTTTTCTTCGTTAGTAATGACGAACGCCTTGAAAAAAATTTAAATTTTGACGATCATATTTCCACTTGAAAATATAATAATTTACCAAACAATTTTACAGTGGCGGATAGGTGGTCAAATACCATGCTAAATTGTACAAATTTCTCCAAAACAAATGTGTACTTTTAATATCAAATTTAATTTAAATATACTATCCTTAGCTTCAAATGAGAAGAAATACATGTTTTAGTGAGTCACTTTGATCTTCTGGCGAGCTGTTTAATTTGTACAATGAAGAGAAAATTTTTATTTTACGATTATTTCGAAGACATTGCTTTAGTGAAATATATATCAGAGCTAGAACCAATTTGCATCCTAATAGTCAAAACTACAATGATTCATTTCAGGTGCTTTATCATAAAATTTGAATTCCGTTAAATATGCAAGGTGCTACTTGTAGAAGCAATCGCAAGGCATCTCCGATTAAACTATGGATAATGATTAGCCCTCTAAGAAGGATTAACAAATGAATTTTTTATAAAGTTTCTTTTCAGTCAGCCGAAGTCCTCGGGCCATCACAGCCAGATGAAATTTGTCTTTTATTTACAGAAAGAAAGATGGAGAGAGAAGAATAAATCTTGGAATAATTAAGAGATTAAACATATGATTCTATTAGTTTGCCTCATTTTAAGAAAAAGGTTAGATACGTACTATATGTAAATTATGAGTTTTAGTTTTTATCAGGTTTCTTGGAGACTTAGTAGTTTTTTTGTCTTTAAGATTAGGTTTGCACCTGGAATGAAATAAGGAGCTATCTCTCTTTCTCACTTTTTTTTCTTTCTTTTTTCAGTTATGTTAATTATCAGTTCTTATCCCATGGACAAGCTCTACTTCTTCGGTGGGTTATTTATTATGTTGTATGATTACTTTTGAATAAAGGATTTCTCTACAACAACATCATGTCTTTTCTACTATAATTGCACGGCAAAACAGTATAGCTTCCAACAGTTCTAAAGCATGATCCTTAAGAAAGAAAAGTTAAAAACGCACCTTTTCAGATTTTTCCGCATCTTCACAAACTGCAAGTGCTTTAACTCCAGCTGCCAACTCCTCTTGCCGTTTTTTAACTGCATCTGCAGAAACGTCCTCTGACCATTCAACATCTTCGTCGTCACCAAAATTATTTTCCTAAAGAAACATTAATGGAATAAACTAAAAATAGGCATACATATGAACATACAAACAACTTATTTTTGCTGAAGATACAGATACAGTTTTGAGCATAGCTGAATTCCACACCAATGTTGGCAAAACTTGAAAAATCCATTGATGCGTGCTAGCAAGGAGGGCTAGATAAAGAGGAGATAAGAGAAGGGAATAAGGAAGATAAAAAGACAGGGAGAAAGAGAAAAAATGATTCATCTAGTACGATGGATTAGCAGCCCTTATTAAAAGAAAAACTCAGTACATTTAATATAAATATATATTCAAGTTTAAGGCTCATCTTTTCGGTGATTTACGGCTTAACTATTTTAACACGATACTTTGAAGTTCCTACACATAATCCCTGAGCCACAAGAATGTCAATCTATGCATATAATTTCTTCTCTTTTTTTAAAGAAAACTGGAAATGTGGAGTTATTACAAACAATATTATGTATTTAATCTATTTTCATAAATGGCAATTACAAAAATATTGTCCAGTTTTAAGCCATTCTATTCTATTTAGTAAACGAGTACAACAGTAAAACCCCAGCCAACACGAAGGGTAACTACAACGGCCGAGGACTCTAGCTCACGAGCATAAATCATGCAGGTCAAAGGCCCTAGCCGGCGGAGGGAAGCAAGATATATATATATATATATATATACTAGCTGTTGGGGTGGCGCTTCGCGCCACCCCAACACCTAGTTGGTGGGGGCGCTTCGCGCCCCCCCAAGCCCCCCCGCGCGCGTAAGTCGTTACGCGCCATAATAGTTACGCGCCATTGTAGTTGTGTCCCTATGTCCCACCTGTGAATATAGATATATATATATATATATATATGGTTTTAACTACGTAAAACTTGCGAATATACAACATTCTTTGCTGTCCCATTGTCTTTGCATATAAATAGATTGTCAGGTTATCCCCCTGTTTCCCCCGGTGTCCCCGTTGTAGTTGTGTCCCTGTGTCCCGGTCGTCATTTATATTCCCTGTGTCCCGGGTCCCGGTCATCATTTGTATCCCGGTGTCCCGGTCTGTATATACATTCGTTTTTTAGTTTTGTTTTTCTCCTTTATTTTTTTCCTTTTTTTTTCTTTTTTAGCTTATTTAGATTTTTAGATTTTTTAGTTTTTTTTATTAGTTTTTAGTTTTTATTTCTTTTTAGTTTTTTTGTCCCGGTCGTCATTTATATCCCCCTGTTTCCCCCGGTGTCCCCGTTGTAGTTGTGTCCCTGTGTCCCGGTCGTTATTTATATTCCCTGTGTCCCGGTCGTCATTTGTATCCCGGTGTACCGGTCTGTATATACATTCGTTTTTTAGTTTTGTTTTTCTCCTTTATTTTTTTCCTTTTTTTTTCTTTTTTAGTTTATTTAGATTTTTAGATTTTTTAGTTTTTTTATTAGTTTTTAGTTTTTTTTTCTTTTTAGTTTTTTTGTAGTTTTTACCTTCTTTTTAGTTTTGTTAATTTTTTTTTTTACTTGTGTCCTGGTCGTCATTTATACTCCCTGTGTCCCGGTGCTTTGTTGATTGCTAATCGAACATTCCTTTTGTCCTGGTCGCTTTCTCTTTGAGTGTCGTCATTTATTTTTTTCTTTTTTAGTTCTTTTAGTTTTTACCTTTTTTAGTTTTTTTTTAGTTTTTAGTTTTTTTAGTTTTTTACCTTTTTTTAGTTTTTTTAGTTTTTTAGCTTTTTTATTTTTTTTATTAGTTTTTAGTTTTTTTGTAGTTTTTGCCTTTTTTTTTAGTTTTTTGTCCTGGTCGCTTTCTCTTTGAGTGTCGTCATTTATTAGTTTTTTCCTTTTTTTTTTTAGTTTTTTATTGGTTTTTACCTTTATTTTAGCTTATTTTTCAGTTTTTTCAGTTTTTTTTTATTTTTTATTTTTTTTAGTTTTTTACCTTTTTTTAGTTTTTTTAGTTTTTTTAGTTTTTTAGCTTTTTTACTTTTTTTATTAGTTTTTAGTTTTTTTTTGTAGTTTTTGCCTTTTTTTAGTTTTTTCAGTTTTTTTTTTAGTTTTTTATTGGTTTTTACCTTTATAGTTTTTTTAGTTTTTTAGCTTTTTTATTTTTTTTATTAGTTTTTAGTTTTTTTTGTAGTTTTTGCCTTTTTTTAGTTTTTTCAGTTTTGACGTCACCTAATCCAGTTTTTTCAGGTGACGTCACCTGACACATCCATCCACACATCCATCCACACATCCACAGACAGACAACTTATTTTTATATATATAGATATCTATATATATAAAAATAAGTTGTCTGTGGATCTGTGGATCAGGTGACGTCATGTTTGTTCGCATATGACGTCTGAATTATTTCACACTAATACAAAAGAAGAAAAAAACTAAAAAAGGTAAAAACTACAAAAAAAACTAAAAAGAAAAAAAAACTAAAAAAGCTAAAAAACTAAAAAAAAACTAAAAAAAGGTGAAAATCTAATAACTAAAAAAAACTGAAAAAAATAAAAAAAGTCAAAAACTACAAGAAAAATAAAAACTAATAAAAAAACTAAAAAAGCTAAAAAACTAAAAAAACTAAAAAAAACTAAAAAAAGGTAAAAAACTAAAAAAACTAAAAACTAAAAAAGAAAAAAACTAAAAAAAAGGAAAAAACTGAAAAATAAAAGAGAAAAAGAAAACTAAAAAAATATGAATAAATATATATAAAAATAAGTTGTTTGTGGGTTATGTCTGTCTGTCTGTCTGTCGAGTGACGTCGTGTTTGTCCGCATATGACGTCTGAATTATTTCACACTAATACAAAAGAAGAAAAAAAACTAAAAAAGGTAAAAACTACAAAAAAAACTAAAAAGAAAAAAACTAAAAAAGCTAAAAAACTAAAAAAAAACTAAAAAAAGGTAAAAAACTAAAAACTAAAAAAAACTGAAAAAACTAAAAAAAGGCAAAAACTAAAAAAAAACTAAAAACTAATAAAAAAACTAAAAAAGCTAAAAAACTGAAAAAACTAAAAAAAGGTAAAAAACGAAAAAAAACTAAAAACTAAAAAAGAAAAAACTAAAAAAAAGGAAAAAACTGAAAAATAAGAGAAAAAGAAAACTAAAAAAATATTAATAAATATAAAAAATATAAATATAAATATAATATAAATTAGCAATCAACAAAGCACCGAGACACAAATGACGACCGGGACACAGGGAGTATAAATGACGACCAGGACATAAGTAAAAAAAAAACTAAAAAAACTAAAAAAATGGTAAAAACTACAAAAAAACTAAAAACTAATAAAAAAACTAAAAAATCTAAAAATCTAAATAAACTAAAAAAGAAAAAAAAGAAAAAAGGAAAAAAATAAAGGAGAAAAACAAAACTAAAAAACGAATGTATATACAGACGGGACACCGGGATACAAATGACGACCGGGACACAGGGAATATAAATGACGACCGGGACACAGGGACACAACTACAATGGGGACGCCGGGGGGCACAGGGGGATATAAATGACGACCGGGACACCGGGACACAAGGAATATAAATGACGCCCGGGACACTCAAAGAGAAATCACAGACTGGAACACCGGGACACAAATGACGACCGGGACACAGGGAATATAAATGACGACCGGGACACAGGGACATAACTACAAAGGGGACGCCGGGGTGCACAGGGGGATATATAAATGACGATGGCGACTCAGGGAATGGTCGATTAGCAATCACCATCAACAAAGCTCAAGGGCAATCATTAGAATCATGAGGTATAGATCTGAATACGGATTGTTTTCCCATGGACCATTATATGTTGCATGTTCAAGAGTCGGTAAACCTGACAATCTATTTATATGCACAGACAATGGGACAGCAAAGAATGTTGTATATTCGCAAGTTTTACGTAGTTAAAAACATATATATATATATATATATATATATATATATATATATATATATATATATATATATATATATCTATATTCACAGGTGGGACATAGGGACACAACTACAATGGCGCGTAACTAATATGGCGCGTAACGACTTACGCGCGCGGGGGGGCTTGGGGGGGGGCGAAGCGCCCCCACCAACTAGGTGTTGGGGTGGCGCGAAGCGCCACCCCAACAGCTAGTATATATATATATATATATATATATATATATATATATATATATATATATATATATATATATATATATATGAAATAAAGGGTATGCGTTATGACATTTTTCATGTAACAGAATGGTTACAACCAGCTTTGGGAGCTAATTAGTTCAGTTTTCCCCGAATATTAATTTTTCTACTTTTCTACCGTTTTCTTTTTATTCCATATCTGCTTTGACAAAGCTCCCTCCTCGAAATCAACTAATGCGTACCTGCCTGTGTCAAACAACTCTACTTTCTTGTTTTTGAAACATCTACGAGCTAAAAAAAACCCAATGTAGATGCAACAAATATCTTACAGATCTTGGTACAAATATCTAACGCTGGGTTAAATAGACGAAACCGAAAGAATCCCCGGGGATAACGGCTGTGTGAGGTCAAAAAATGCCATGTACGAGGGGCAATAATACCAAATATCAATTTTTAGATAAACATTGTTTTGCTTTTTTGTTGTTTTTTTTTTGTTGATATACGGGCTGCGGAATAAAAGAATTAAAAAAATTGTCTATTATCATTTTTCGCATCCGACAAACTATGAGAAAAAAAAAATAGTCTCTCTGTGGGTAAGAAGTTCCTTACCTTTACTGTGGCATCTCCATTTTTAGCCCCACTATCTTCCTCTTTCTTTCCTTTTCTTCCACCTTTCTTTTGAGATTCTGTGAGCGAAGCGCCTTGAACGGTTGGATCAACCTGTCAAAAAACGATTTTGTGAACAAGACTCAAGTTTAAAATGAGAAGGATTATAAAACTTGGAAACGGGCCAAAGACCTTTTTTTCTTTTCAGTCTCTAGATGAAATTTCTATGATCGGACTACTTCAGTGCCAATATTTAAGGCAATGAAAGAAAAAGCACTATAAGACAAAAAAAAGACAAATTTCATTAGAAGACTAATGGACTAGAACATTACCACACCGGAGACATTGTATTGTGTCTAAATTTTCAAAATTCTAAATAAAGAATTAATTTTTCTTTTCTAAAACTTCTCAAAGTCGTATATTTTTTAGGATCTAAATTTAGATTAACAATTTCTTTTCATGCTTCCGATGATATTATAATCTAAATCCTGCATACGAAAAACGTCTTAATAATATTTTTTAATGGTAAATCCTGTCTTTTATAATGTCTTCCACAGAGACACTGGATCTGAGATCGTATCAGAATACACGTCATACTCAAGTATATCCAGTTGGAGACACTTAGTCATGAACGATGCTGCCTCTATGCATTTTCTCCTTTTTTTTCTTCTACCACTTCGTATAAAAGGAATAGTCGTAGAAATTTAGGGGAGGGCTCATTCGACTGAAAAATGAGACTTTTAAATTAAGATAGGAGCAATAGAACCAAGCTGGCGCTATTGCCAAACATGTCTAGTATTTTAATGTCTTTTCATAAATCTATCTTTTCATAAGCAACGTTTTTTCACACACACACACACACACACACACACACACACAGACACAGACACACACACAGACACAGACACACACACAGACACAGACACAGACACAGACACAGACACAGACACACACACAGACACAGACACACACACAGACACACACACAGACACAGACACACGCACATACACATACACACATACACATACACACACACATACACATACACATACACATACACACACACACACACACACACACACACACACACACACACACACACACACACACACACACACACACACACACACACACACACACACACACACACACACACACACACACACACACACACACACACACACACACACACACACACACACACACACACACACACACACACACACACACACACACACACACACACACACACACACACACACACACACACACACACACACACACACACACACACACACACACACACACACACACACACACACACACACACACACACACACACACACACACACACACACACACACACACACACACACACACACACACACACACACACACACACACACACACACACACACACACACACACACACACACACACACACACACACACACACACACACACACACACACACACACACACACACACACACACACACACACACACACACACACACACACACACACACACACACACACACACACACACACACACACACACACACACACACACACACACACACACACACACACACACACACACACACACACACACACACACACACACACACACACACACACACACACACACACACACACACACACACACACACACACACACACACACACACACACACACACACACACACACACACACACACACACACACACACACACACACACACACACACACACACACACACACACACACACACACACACACACACACACACACACACACACACACACACACACACACACACACACACACACACACACACACACACACACACACACACACACACACACACACACACACACACACACACACACACACACACACACACACACACACACACACACACACACACACACACACACACACACACACACACACACACACACACACACACACACACACACACACACACACACACACACACACACACACACACACACACACACACACACACACACACACACACACACACACACACACACACACACACACAAAAAAAAAAAAAAATAACTGTTTTAGAACCAGTAGAAGTCAAAACAGTTTACCACGTTTCAAATATCAAATCTGAAACACCAGCATTTGATGGCGTATTATGAACGAAGGAAAATATAACTTAAAACAAACAGTAGAATTAACCGGGGGTGTGCCTTCCCCCCCTCCCACACCTAGATTCCACCAGGATTCCTTGAATTTGAAAAATACCATTTTGGGAGGATATTTTCGTTGAAAAACGCCTTTTTTGGTGAAAATATTGAAAAAACAAAACAAAATTGCCCCCCCCCCAAAAAAAAATTTTTTTAGCAAATGACGACATTGTGTGCATGCAGCAAAACAGGGTTAGTTACAAATAATGAAGCCAGTGACGTAAAATTGGATAAGGTCTATTACTGTAGTTATGTACCAACTTAATTATTCATTAACTTAGATTCCAACTTACTTAACTAATTAATTTGTTAATTAAATAATTATGATTTTTTTTTTTTCACCTGAGCAAGATATTCAGTTTGGACATTAAAATAGCAGTCGTCTCCGGCAGTGACGAAACAACAAAGGGTCACAACAAGGTGCTTAGTAGGGGAAGAGAGAAATTCATTAATAGATTCAGATTACAAGTATCAGAATCATAGGAGGGGAGAGGAAAAATAAACTAAGAGCGAGAGCGAAAAAGAGGGTGAGAGCAAGAGCGAAAGAGGGAGTGAAAAGGAGAGAGGGAGGGATGAAGAAAAAGCACAAAAGATAAATGTATAGCGACTTTTTAAGCGTTATACTAGGTGAAATACCAAATAGAAACTTAGAACCGCAAGAAAAAAAGTCGCAACTCAAGATGCAAAAATGACAAACCTCTGGCGGATTTTTAAGAATATATGTTGTCAGCTTGTGTCTAGTCTCCAATAAGCCTTGATGACCACAGGCTTTGCAACTTTGACTAATCGTCTGCTTCTTAGCATTGCAAGAAAGGACTGTTTCAGGATTCTCACACTGTGGACACAATACAAAACGACTAATGAAACCATTCAACAGATCCTGAAGCTTAGAAGCATCGTGGGCACCATTGACAATGTATCTATCATTCTTGGGATCGAATTGAGTTTGAGCTCCAAGCTCACAGCCAAAATACTTGGTTGGATCTGCAAAAAGTGGATTTTACCTTTGAGGGCTAACTGAAGGCCTTTCCGTTCTTTATATAGTCGGAAACTAAAATAGAGAAATTCGTTTTTCGAAACAAAGCTAAGTTTGTTACTCCTAGATTACTTACAAATTTACACTATGGTGATTTTATAGTCCATTAACTGATACTGTTGTATTGTATACTGGAATTATTGAAAGTAAAAGCATATGGAGAATTTGAATTACAATTTGATTTCAGAAGTTTTTAGGATATATTTATATCCTGACACTGTTCATAGTTTGAAATTATGTGCAGTAAGTTTTATTGATGGAATCATTTTATGCCACTGAATGCTGTTAAAATAACACCGCCATGGAAAAAAAATTCACCGTAAAACTTATAAAACCCCAAATGCCATCAGTAAGCCTTTATATTCGTCGATGTGTGCAGCTCAGGCTCTCCAGAAGATCGGAATAATTTTCGAGGAAGTACAACTGATCGTTTACGGTAATTTACATGGTATTATGAAAAGTTTTATGAAGCCTACTTTTACATTTCAACTTGAAACTAAGTTAGCTCTATCGATTGGTTCAATATGCCTTCCTCTGCTTAATTTGGTCCTTAACATAAGTAGAAGTACATGCTTCTTCCCGAAACGTGTTACGTTTAAACACAGAAAAACGCTTTCAAGGGTATCATGTTTCCTAGACAAGCTTCCGTGTAAAACAAAATAGAGTTAGTTAAAACAAATAAACCCGTGACAGATTTTTCAGTTCTGTCTGTTTTCTCTAAGATTTATATTTTGTAGCTTAAGGCCTTTTCAGTTACCACATCCATGGTGCGTTAGTATATTACGATGTTCTATAATGTTCATCATGCGTTATGAGGACCCGATATTCGGACGATCATGCTATTTAAGCGTATTTTTCAACCTTATCCTAACTGTATGGAGGTTGTCTGAATAAATCATATATTTAATTCACTTTCTGAACACAAAAACCGTAAAAATGAAAGAGAAATTACGGTTTGGTTACTATAAAAATGAATGTAAAATATAAAGAAAAGAAACTTGAAAAATTTCGACAACTAAGCAAAAAAAAGCCTAAAATCAACAACAAAATATATCAGTATGTATTTAAGTCTGGATATACAGCAAGAATTGCACTAATTTTGATTTTAAGAAGCTTATTTTCAGGTATGTCGAAAGTAAAACGGTTATAAGAAGTAATGAAATATGGAAGCAAAAACGAAATTCAGAATATTAGAAGGGCTGTTCAGAAACAGCGTCAGCTTTAGAATCAAAAGAATTCAAGAATTCAAGCACAGGACACATTTTATACAATACACTAAAAAGCTGCGATATTTTGCTACAATCCAGCATCCCGAACAAAACGATTGTAAACATCACAGCAGAGCATCAGCTTAATAGCACCCTCTTCATGAGATTGCGCTCCCAGAGGCTCAACCATATTGTTTGTAGGAGTGGAAATGGTAGGAGTGGGATTAAACCCTCTTTTTCTGCAGAGATGTTATATCATTCAATATTCGTCGAGTTCTGGCACCAAGATGGTTCCATGTTTTCGTTTAAAAGAAAATATCTCACAGCAGTTCAAAGTCTATTTTAAAAACAGATTTATAACCTGGATCATCCAGGCTGCAACCTATTGCTTGGATACGAACCACTATCAATACAATGGGGGCGGAAGATCAACAGCTCCACGAATCCAACCAGCATACCATTGCTGTGATGATTCTGAAAGATTTTCGCACAATTGAAATCAGCAACAAAATCCATAAATATGGTAATTATGGGGAGGCTAGTGCTTGCAGAATTGGCAAATACGTCAAGATCGCAAAGATCTTCATAGTTTTCTCTGTACTCTTCATAGCACTCTGTTGAGTGCACCTTCTCCCTCTTTGAAATTTGAACTGTTCTTTGCGTCTTTGTTCATCCCTTAATGCCTCAAGTCTTTTAAGCAGAATCATTGCAAAAACCTAGATAGCCATACCCATGAGACGCAAAGTAGACGCAACAATCAAATTTGTTCCCCTTTTTGAATACTGGAATTATCACTGACGCGTTCCAGTTAGACGGGAAGGTCTTTTTTTATTCACATTAGTCCGAAGAGGGTTTCTATTTGTTATGCTACAATAGGTGGTAAAACTTTCGTAACAGACATTACACGACGTCATCGAAACAGGAAGATTAGTGCCCAATGTGGAGATACTTACTTACTTAAGATGAGACAGAGGCTACTCGGCCCAGGTTCTGCCAAAGTGATTTGTCCTCTATCTACAGTCGAATGAGTTGAAGCAACGACTTGTCCCACTTGTAGCCATATTTTCGGAAACCGCCTAGTGGTTTGACATCCTTCTTCCCGATGTAATGCCACGACTCGATCTGGCCTCCCAGTTTTTTTCTTTCTGGAGGAGGGAGGCGATGCAGTAAGGTGCTGCCGTGTTACTGTCTCCTCTGGGCGTCGCATTATAAGGCTACTCTAATTCAACCGTCTTTCCTTAATTACATTTCAACGTTTTAAGTTTTTGTCTGTACATCTTTGTGAACTCGTGGTTGCAGATTCGTTGCGACCGCCTTCTGATGCAAATAGCTTTCAGACATTTTCAGCCTAGGGCATCTAGTTGCCGTTTTCCACCTGCAATAGAGGCCAGATCTCGCGCTCATATGGGAGTGTAGAGTGTACGCATGCCGAATATATTCTGAGATTTGGTTTTGTTTTCTCGCTTTGACCAAAGAGGTTTTTCAGAGTAGCCCAAAAGTACACCAGGCTTCTGGAGATAGTGGGGTCATTATTCTGTTTGAGAAACTATCAGATAGGCCTTATCAAAATTTAGTCAGACTCATTTCATTGCCATGGTCTTTGTTGATGTGCTTTTCTTGTTTCGTGGTTTTTTTTTTCTGTCACATTTTTTTCAATTTTCACTACAGCTCCACTACACACAGATACTCATATTTATTAGGGTTAATTTGAGGTCTTATTGTGCCACAAGAGAAAGCAATAAGATTAACACAAGCTGAAAGGCAAGGCTCGGATCTATTAATAACTAAAAGATCTTCCGTCGAATTGATAGACGATATATCAGTAAGCCCCATAAAATACAGCAAAAAAAAAAAAAAAACACTTGAAATACACACACACTAAAACTATAAGTCGAAATTATTTACCACTGACCATTACAAGGAAAAAACAATTACTTACACATAGGAGGCCTTCCAAGCGCTTTTGCCACTTCGGGCACATTAACGAGAACCGTCTTGATTCCATTTCCCTTGCCTTCAACCTTGGCCAGAATTTTCGGCATTTTGTAGCGATAAAACGCATCAGTAACCCGGCTATTTACGTTGACTGACATATTGGCTTATGAAAACTGGCGACTGATACTCTTAAAAGTATAAAAAACCGTGTTTCAGGACTGACTAAAACAACTAGCAATCTTCAATCTCCAATGTCGATTGCTTGAAAATTTTTCTGACCTAAGGATTAAAAAAAAAAAAAATATTAGAATAATATAGGTTCACTGTTTTGTTTAAAAAAAATCGAAGTAAGTGAGGAAAAAAACAAGATTGAGAAAAAGATTCAGAACAGACATATATTTAAGGATTTATTGGGTGTGGGGTAGGGAGCTGTAGTGCTCTGGGAAACAACAATGTAATGGGCTCAAAATTAAAAGCGTACCAAAAAGCAGAATCAATCGCAAAGAATGGACATTATAGGGACGATCTTAATATCGAGGGAGAGTCATACTTTCCATTGTGTATTTGCTCGAACCCAACCACAGCCCTGTAATGGCAATCACCCAAAGTATTAAACATGCATATTTTCAGGAATCATAATAAAATTTACATAAAATATTATTAGCCCCTTTTTGCACCAATTGGTGACACTTGGAAAACTCCTGATAGTCTCCATTTGCCAAACTTGGATACTAAAAAAACAACACATATGCTATTTTTATAGTCTTGCTGACGATCGATAAACCGTTAAGTTTCCATAAATACCATTATAAGAACGGCTTACAGTTGTCATTTATTTTTAACGACCTAAGACAAAGATTATTACGGACCAATCAATTCCACATGACCATTTGGCCATCTTTTACATGAGCTCACATTGACGTAATGAAAGATCTCCAAATCGACTGCGAAAGCCGTTTTGTCAATATTCAAAATACATTATGTGCCAAAATTCGCTCTGCAAACCTAAACCAACTTAAAACTAAGATCACTAAATGATCCACTGTATTTTTATTCCTTGTTTTAAACGGGCAAACGGAAAGACTAAACGTTATTTTTCTACAACAACATAAAATTCATTAAACTATATTTATAATTGAAAGCTGCACCTATAAATTCCTTTCATTGGAAATCAGCAGCATAAGACCAAGGATTTGGTCCCTATCGCAAACATCATAACTACTACTACTGACACCTTATTACAGCACCAATCCTCATAAAATCAGTACAGCTGTACACGTTCCTATACCTCTACCACTCATTTCGCACATTCAGCTTTATAGAGGCATATATCCATATGACTGATGCCTTGAATTTGCAAGTCAAAAAGTGTTCGCGACTCAAATTAATATGAACACCTTCCCAACTAACAACAGGACTTGAAATCTTTCTTTTTCATCATGAGCCCTAATCTTTGTGTTCATACCCCACCTTTCCTCCCTGAATAAGTAAACACCAAAGAGTGGGTTTCCATGAAGTCCAGTTCAAAAGATCCAAATTCATCAGTCAAACTGTGGACACGATATTTGCCTTTTAGCGTTGGAACGTTCCAGGTCAAGATTTTGGCATACTTTGCTACCAGTTTGGAATATTTTTGAAGTAGCTTATGGCAAAACAATATTTCAGTTTAGCATCAAGTTTTTGCTGCTAATATATTTGGTTTTCCAGGAGCCCCTGGTAGACAATTTAATTTTAAACAGGTCACATCTTTTTTAATCCCATCTTTTTTAAATCCCAATCCCATCTTTTTTAAAGTCCCATCTTTTTTAATCGCTAAGAATTAATAGGCGACATGAAACATAATCAAACTTATTATAATACAAAAATAAAAAGAAGAAAAATCAGATAAACACTTGAAGGAACAGACTAAACCAATATTATAAACGCTATTACTACTGCTAACAACTCGACGCAGCACCAAGCCGCTTGAGGTAAAAAAAAATATATATAAAGGATACGGTAATAAACCCTTTAAGTCCAAACCGGCGGTGCTGCTCTCCATTTTAAGGGCTTTCAGCCAGGAAGTGCAATGGAGGGTTGGGGGACCAGATATTCTGTGCTTTCACACACCCTTCCTGAAGCCGCTTGCGGCCAGAACATTCAGGGAAAATCCTCCTCCCCCCACTAGTTCAAATCTTCATTCTTCCTCCCCCCCCCCGTGAAGCTCCCTAAATTCCTATTTCTTTTCCATTTTTGATTATGAACTCTACCAACCTCATTTGAGAAAGTCCTAGTTTTCGTTTAACCTCAGCTGGATTGCCAAAAAGAGACAATTTTTAGTTACTTATCATCATTCACCAGCACAATGTTTCTTAATCAATTAATCTTTTAATTTTTAATCAATTAATCTTACACAATTTTCTTAAAATTAATCTTTCTTTCGTTTTGGCCCAAAAAACGTATACCAAACGACATTTTTGAAAAGAGAATTCCTATCGAATCGTCTGCATATGTTAGCCCCACTTGCATAGATAGCTCAGCGTTTATGACAAACCCTCTAGAACTAAATAGACTACTGCAGAAAAACAACTATGTAAAAATTAAAATCCAAGCTGTGGTTTTAATACTTTTCATTCGTGTGTACAAGATTTTAGTTATGTTACATGGAGACGCTCGGATTTTTTCTCCGCTACTAACATTTCATGAATAAAATAATTTCAAAGACCTTTTAGGATTATTTTTAAGATTTTCAAGCTAGATTTTTATACATGAAAATACGGATAAAAATTAGAATTTGGTCGTCATTTTAAAGATTTGACAGAATTTTCGACTAAAAGATATCATTATTTCATTCTAAGGAGGGAACTGTACATCACTGAAGAGGGCACTTGTGACACCTTTCTCGTGGTGTCCCAG